>NC_047570.1:29821500-30482000 GCF_011004845.1 Esox lucius | reverse complement strand
ACTGTTGATCAATAATCTCTTTATTTATTTGGTGCGTGTGCGTTTGTGTGCGCGCATGTGTGTGCGCATGTGTGTGCGCATGTGTGTTCGTTCGTGAGCGCTTGTGTGCTTGCGCCTGGTTACTTCATTAAGGTTATGATGACCTATAGTCACTTTGGCCTATGTGTGTGTGCGTACAGATGTGTGTATTTTGGCAGTGGCCTCCCTCCCACCATGTGGTTGAATTTGCATTCTTCAGTTTGGTTAACAGTTCACCAATAAATCTGCTACTAAATGAAAATGTATTTCATCCACATGAATGTGCAATTGCATGTCTGTGAATGCGTTGGGAAAGCGCTACCTCTTTTCCATTCAACGATGGTAATTAATTAATGTGGTTTGGCAGGTGAAATGAGGGAAGTTATATCTGTTGTCTTATATTAAGAGTCCCAGTCACCTATATGACATGCCTGGGGCACCTTTGAAATTGCCATTTGATGTGAGTTTTAATTAGAGCTTATCATTAGCTTGTTAAAGGGAGCTGAGTCGACCAACCCCACCACTCATATAAACGACAATGTCTTCCTGATTCTGTCTGTCTCATTCCTTCTCGACTACTCTGTCCTTGTCTCGAGTCTCTCTGTCCGTCCTTTTTTGTGAACTCTAATGTTTATTTTGGATGACAAACAATACCTACAAGCAGTGCACAGGGGTAGAAACAATAAACAAACAGTCAAATTCGCCTATAATGACAAACATTTCATACAAAGTAAATAAGAAGCTAAAACACCCTGGATTATACAATGCATTTAGGTGAGAGCCTTGGACCACCTAGGATGTGTTTCAGTGCTTGCTCCTGATTTTGGCTTCATCATTGAACATTAACAACCACATTTTATTATACAAAGTATTTTGTTCAAAACAATTTTAAAGAATTATCTTACCAGTCGTTGAAACTGCTTAAACTATTCACTTTCTTTAAAAAGGCATGTTAAAATGTTGGTTGTAACCAGAGACAAGAGACCAAGGCTTATTATGCTGGTCATTCAAGCCTGAGATGTGACATGCCCCTATTGTACTGCTTAGTCAAGTCGTGATCAGTAATCTTCATGTGCATATTGGTCATTATTATTATTATTATTATTATTATTATTATGATTATATTTATTATTATTATTATTTTTTATTTTTTGTCTGCTCACAGCTGTTCCACAGATGTGTGGCTGCTATTGGCTACCTCAGTTGGGGTGACATTGGGAGGGTTTTTAGAGAGGTTACAGCTCATAGCTAGCTAAAGAAGTGACCATATGGAAAGACCTTGGTGTCTCTATGGACTAACCTGATCCCCTACATTAATGGTGGCTGTGCTAATTCATTGATACAGGGAAGAGGATGGATGCTTACCATAGTGAGTAGACATGTTGGGCATGATGTGTAGGCCCCGGTCTTACTCCTTGACCCCAGGTACCGCTGGTTTCCTCGTTAGTACTTCGATGCCTGAATGTGGAGTCTGTTACTATTTGTCATGTTCGAGAAGATGGTTAGTGTTGAGAGCAATTATTCAAATTTGTTTTAGAAGAGCCCTTTCCATTTTAGGTAATGAGGATGAACAGCCATAACTGGGATGTCAGGGTTATTTCTCAGGCAATTACTTGTCTGCTTATGCAATTGAAAGAGAGTGTTTTTTTTTATTTTTTATGATGGAGAGCATTCTTTGGTGATCCTCTGTAGGGGTCTTCCTTGGTCTAGCATGTCATTTGCCATTCCTCAGCGTAGGCCACCCGTGCATGCTCTCTTTCTTAAAATACGAAACAGTTTATTTTAGCAGGTCTAATGTTTTGTCTATTTCTCTGATCAATTTGATCACTGATCTACCTCATGAAGGCCAGTTTGGGGGGGGGGGGGTAATTTCTGAATGGTTAATCTGATATTGAGTTTGGCGCCTAAGCACTCGGTTAAATCCACCTTTAATGATGTTAGGAGGGTCAAAGGGGTGCCGTACCTAGTACGCTTCAATTTGCTTCTAAGTCCTTAAGTGACTATGAATGTATACGTGTACATGAGTCTGTGAAATCTCACAGTAAGACACCACGGACAGCCAGCAAGTGGGAGGGAAGGGACCGCTTTCTTGCATTTCACAACATGTTTGTTGTTTCTTTAGAACTTGGTGAAGAGACAGTTATGGCTTCCAGTGCTGGTCAGAGTGTTTCAAGATAAGGCAGTGTTTTTCATCTTGCTTGACAACTTCTCAGGAAAAACGGAAAGCAAACCACTGTTGAGTATACTGGCTCTCATTATTCTTTTCCTGCACTCTCTTTCTCTTTTGCTCTCTCACTTTCATGTGACGGGGATGTTCACCCATTTTTACACAACCTTTTTTCACTCTTTATATCCTTGTGGTTAATCTCCCAAGCAGTTTTTGACATTTTATTTTATTAAATGTGTTTTCTATTCTATACATTTTGTTGGTTTCTAGGCCTGTTCATAAAATATCATGAAACACTCCCAAGTTACTGACATGACCTCAACATTTAATTCAGAATAATAATTGTAGTTTATTGTCAGAATTCCAATGTCCTGTAAATACATTTTAGCATTTTTTATTTTACACATTTTAATTCAAGCATTTATTAAAGAATATCAGTGTGTGAACATTATCCCGAGTAAGGTTATGAAATGAGTTGGTTTGGTGTGTTTTGGAGTGTTTCATAACGTGCGTAGACATACTTCACCATGCACTGAAAGCATCCATGGCAGCTGATATTCTGACTGCAGGCCCTCTGCTTTCTTTTTAAAATTACTTGTATAACCTGTAGTATTAATAGATACATCTCAGAATGGTCTTTGACAACTACCCTATAGCTTCTATATCCATCTTTCTCTACACACCCTTATTTAAATTTGCTTGTGATTGAGTTTTCGCTGCCGTGAACAGCCTGCTTAATCACATCAGAGCAAAATTAGAAATGGATGTTCTGGCTACAACCAACATGAAATTGATTTCCAGCAATAACAACCATTTCTTTTTTGAAACCTAGTCAGTTTAAGGTGGATGTTGAGTTCGGAAGGTTGTGACTTTCTGGCCAAACAACTGGGTTAGGTGTTCACAAGACAATGTCACACCCAGCAGGGAGACTACCACATGCTGCGTTGTACCTGCTTTCAGTTAATTGGATACAGCCCCTTTACTCTGTCAGTGTACAGTGAGGTCCCAGTCCATAACCTATGGCCAGTGGTAGCACTGGTTTTTACAACTTGAAAGGGTTTGGAGATCTAGGCGCGTCAGAGAAGTAGATATATATTTTACATTTTATTCATTTAGCAGCCGCTCCTATTCAGAGTTCATACATTTTAAGCTGTCTAGGTGGGGTAATTACTTTGATGTAACTTTTATTAATACCATTTATTAATCTTCATTTACCCAATAGTAGATGTAAGCACATCTTCCTCAGTGAAGTTGCTATTGGCAAAGTCATTGCAAGAAGCAAGAAGCATATTTTAGATAAGGCCTATACGAAATGTGCCCCCATACATTCTAGAAAACAGCAACGTTGTTTTGCTTGTGTGTCCTATAAACTAAGATATAACACTGAGATATTTGTTTAGTTGGTTATTACAGATGCTGAAATATTGACTTAAATGCCTGTTATTATATAGTTACTTATGCAATATTAGGTTTCTAGATGAAATAAAAGCAGTATTATTTGCCTATTGAGATGCAATCAATTGACAGTTGTATATTCAATAAAACTGGTGCACTGTATTGTCATTGATATCCTGAAAAAGCTATCAGTTTTCACTTCTTTATTTACCCCAGAATATTTGGATTCGGTAAAATAACCTAATTGTGAACTAACTATCCAACAATGTAACATCGACAAAAACCTAATGCTCACTCTCTGCGCTGTCCCTTTCTAGAGAGGTTGTGCTTTTCATGTAAGATTGAAAGAATAGATTTGAGCTTCTGGAAGCACGGCGACATTCCATCTTACCTCCTCTACATTTACTGGATTGCTTATACAGTGCAGAGAACATCCCCAAATGTTTTTCTTCTGGTCAGAACTATTATAGTTGGTGTTTAGTTTCAAGTTCATTTTAGTTTAACAATGTGCAAGTACTATTAGAACAACATACCTTTACTTTTTTTTAAATGTAAAATGTTGTCCCGGAAATACAAAGTTTGCACAGGAGGTATGGGTCAGATCTTTGACCTAGTTGGGCTGAAAGCTGGCTGTTTTCACTGTGGTAATGGCACAATCAGAACGCTAACCCATCTGCTCTTTGTTTTTTTCTCTTGTGCATTCAAACAATGTTACAGCACTGTAATTACAACAACTCAGGTTAGTCAGAACTCTGGTTGGATAGAACCTACAGGACAGTAGCTCCCCGGGAACAAGTTTGGCCAGCTCTAACGTAGACTTTTCTTTTAGACCTCCCCATTGAACTTAGGCTAATACTCGCGTGCGTAAGTTTCTCTAGAAGCATGTGTGAGGTGGATTAGCCTTATACACAGCCTCTGAGGGTTTCCACATACCATGTACAGGCTTAGCCTGGTGTCAGATCAGTTTGTCGTCTCTATATAGTTACATGTACCACATCTCTCAACTGTTGTTACTATTAAATTAATCGCACTTAAGACCCTATTCATTTAAGGATTGTCTTATCTACTTATCAATAAAATGTCGACTGGTTGTCTCATTGTTTTTTTTTTTTACATTTAAGTCTCTTTGCAGATGTGCTTCTCCAGAGCAACCAACAGTATTGAGTACATACATTTTCATAATGGACCCTCATTGTAAATGACCGTTGTGAAGCCTCTCTCTCATTTATCTCCATCTCTCCCTGTGCCCCTCTCTGTTTTCATACAGTGAGGAGAACAAGTGTTTGATACACTGCCAATTTTTGCAGGTTTTCCCACTTAAAAAGCATGTAGAAGTCTGTAATTATTATCATAGGTACTGCCCAGCGACAGCCCCGAAACCTGAAGGATCTGGAGAAGGTCTATATGGAGGAGTGGGCCAAAATCCCTGCTGCAGTGTGTGCAAACCTGGTCAAGAACTACAGGTCTCTGTAATTGCCAACAAAGGTTTCTGTACCAAATATTAAGTTCTGCTTTTCTGATGTATCAAATACTTATGTCATGCAATAAAATGCAAATTAATTACTTAAGAATCATACAATGGGGATTTTTGTTTTAGATTCCGTCACTCACAGTTGAAGAGTACCTATGATAAAAATGTCAGACCTCTACATGTTTTGTAAGTAGGAAACACTGCCGATTTTGCAGGTTATCAAATACTTGTTCTCCCCACTGTATATGCAATGGCAGGGTATGTGGTGAACCTTGTGTATTTCAAGATATCCTGTGGCCGCTGGTTTATGTGTGTTATTCTGTCTTTTTCAGCATTGCCTTGCACCACTCTAAACTTAGACCCCAAGCAGTCAAATAAATGTTTACGATACCAATTCAAAAATACACACAAACAGTGACCGAAAGAGAGGAATTTTGCATGAATTACAGTGGTTTTCTCAACGTGAAATGTGCCTTTCTGTCCGGCTGCCGGAGATGCTAATGGTACTATAGACTGTGACAGGACTACTTTTAGGAGAGAAACGACTTGGGAGGAATTTGGATTTCATCTGCTTTAGTGAATTAAGATTCCCCAAATATATCCACTCCCCATGCCCTGGGTGTGTCTCTCTGCCATTTGTCTGTCATTTGTCGGTTGACTGTCTGTCAGTTGTCTGTCTGTTACTCCAGTTTGGAGTGTAAACCTATCCCTTCCTGAAAAAGAGGGAGACAGCAGCAGAGAAGGGGAGTGTTTGGATGCAAGCGTTTAATCATGGTGAAGTACACTGTCATTTGTTTGGAGACGTGTCCTGGGTGTTTCTGGTTTTACGCTCTCCCGTGTACATGAGAACTCTCCCTCTTTTTCTCTTTCATTCTTTCTCTTTCTCTCTCTCAGACCCTGAGCTTGTTTACATTTAAACGCATTTGCCCAATGTGTTGAAGAAAACCAACAGCACTTGTAAACTGTTACAAAATACGAGCCATCAAGCTTTAGAAGGCTATTGTTTTTATAGCCTGTTCTGCCCATGTGGTTCCGGTTATTGACCTCTGGATGGCTGAGTCCCGCCTCTAGAGCAGCGCTTGCTGTGCGCTTCGCATTCACGTTGCTTTGTAGGCCCCAATGCAGGCTGCGTCATGACAATTTGTGGTGTGTGTGTGTGCGCGTGCGTGTGTGCGCGTTGGTCTTTAGATTTTACCTCAGTTTAAGTGACTCTTGTGTCAGCACTATAGAGAACCGTCACATTTATCCAATGCTAGCATTTCGTCCTCATTCCTCCTAAATGGCTAAATGCCAGCCAGGCCTTTGCTACGACTCAACACTATGGTATGTGTAGCAAGCCTTGTGAACAGGAGGACTCTTGTACTGAGGGCTATAGTGGGCCTTTTCTTCAGGACCCGAAGGTGTACACTACTGCTCCTCCACCGCTACCTCAATTCAATAAGTCCTTGAGTAATCAGTCACTTTTTAACAGCGTATTGTACGTCCAGATTTAATCTGGTAAAAGGTACGGTTGAGAATCCTTTTCATTGTCCTGTGCGAGGTGAAAGTTCCTATTTAAAGGTTGAAGTACAAGGATGGAAAGCGAAAATGAGCCTGATTGGCCGATTTTAGCACACTTGACACAGCGATTTTAGTGCCAATGAAAATAACCATTATTCCCGAAACCCTAACCTCAATAACCTTTATGTCTAAACCTAACAAACAAATAAGATAAAGGTTCTTGTTCAACTCTGATAGTAAACATGCAGGCACTCTCCTTGGCTCCCATCTCAGAGCCCATGCAGTGAAAGGCCTGCAAATGACAAAGAACATAAAGGTTGGAATCATCTAAGGGCAGCAAATGTTATGCTTAGATTTTTGCTGGTGTGGCTCAATTTCCCATTTCCCTATGAAAGACCTCAGTTCTGTGTTTGTTGAGGCGCTGACGATGGAGCTGTAAGCCAACTTGACCGGCAGAATGCTGCGTTATGCATCACACCAAACAACGTGAAACAGCAACTACAGGAGCAGGTGATGAGCATGGAGGCTCCCGTCGTGCCCTGCCTCCGCTGTGTCAGTCCTAAAGGAAGGTCCTCTGAGGCCTCAGCCCTGCCTCCGCTGTGTCAGTCCTAAAGGAAGGTCCTCTGAGGCCTCAGCCCTGCCTCCGCTGTGTCAGTCCTAAAGGAAGGTCCTCTGAGGCCTCAGCCCTGCCTCCGCTGTGTCAGTCCTAAAGGAAGGTCCTCTGAGGCCTCAGCCCTGCCTCCGCTGTGTCAGTCCTAAAGGAAGGTCCTCTGAGGCCTCAGCCCTGCCTCCGCTGTGTCAGTCCTAAAGGAAGGTCCTCTGAGGCCTCAGCCCTGCCTCTGCTGTGTCAGTCCTAAAGGAAGGTCCTCTGAGGCCTCAGCCCTGCCTCCGCTGTGGAGACAAGCTGGTCATTAACCTCCCTCCGTGTCTCTCCCCCGTATTTGCTGCTCTGTGACAAGGTGTCACATTCCCCCCCTGCCTCAGGGGACCTGAGAAGAGGGCCGGAGGTTCACTCCACAGGCCCCACCGTCTGTTGTCACGCGTACAGTCACTGAGTCAATGTACAATTGCCAGCCAGGATTGTAGGTTGATGGAGATGATTGTAACAGCAGGTGGCATGACAACTGTGCTAATTGCTGTTGTTAAACTCTGTGCTAGCTGAGATAATAAGCCCTGTGCTAACCGGCTCTAAGCCCACTAGCTTTATGCTAACTAGTTATGTGGCATATTTCATAGGGTAGTTAGCGCTGAGTTAGCTTGTCGCTCTGCTCTTTTTGGCTAATTATTGTTTTTTTTTAATTCTACTGTTAATGGTGTGTAGTCTTTTACCCCCTCAGTGTGTGGCTGACTACATTTGCCTGAACACACACACACACACACACACACACACACACACACACACACACACACACACACCAGAAAATAGAAATTGCATGCTCCCTTGCCCTAATCTTAACCCTAAACCTAACCCTAACCGTAACCTCAATAAAGTAGAGTAGGGTAGTTAATGCTGAGCTAGCTTGTCGCTCTGCTCCTACTCCGCGATCTGCCCTGGTTGTCACAATTCCAAGAGGAGAGGATATCTCTGTGATCTCACAACCGTGGGACTTTCCTACAGCAATGGCAGAAGCTGGTTCGCTCTGGTGCACCGATAGGCCTGGGATTGATCTCATGTCACTGAAGGCCACAACACACATCCCAGATTATTCTTGTTTCAGCCCTCCACCTTAACTTTTCATTTTACTGGAGGAGAATCTTTCATACGGAATATCTTACCTGTCTAATTGGAGATTTGGCTGGTGTACAATTTTAAATGATGTTTTAAAAAAAGAGAGCAAAGTAACATTCTCCAGACAGTCTCTCACATACGTTGCTGTGTCAACACCACGAGAGATTACGCTGTCCCAGATAGCAGCGTAGAGAGCGGTGCGCATTCAAATTTTAAATGTTTAAATGTCTTATTGCATAGCGTGTTACCTGAGTAGTAGAACATATTAAATTATTGAATTGCATTCAGGGATCAGGACAGAATTCCCTGAAATTGCTTAAGCAGAGTGATGGAAAAACTCCTTCAGGGATATGTTGGATGTTGCCGTCAGCAACGGGAAACAAATCTTTTGCTTGCATGTCTCCCAGAGCAAAGAGGCTATCACTGGTGCTGCAGCGTTTTTATGTTGGGAGATGTTATCAAGCAGCATCAGTTAGCCGTTCACACACCGGCTGGTGGTCTGAGGTCAGCAAGTGTTTTAGGATTGGTTCTGCTGGTATTTTCAACCTCAGCTCTGTTGTTAGTCTGTTCAGCCACTTGACTTCCTGTTTGACTGATTTGACTCGCCTGAAGATCTCTGTGTGGGTAGGACTGTTGGTTAGCGTCGTTAAGGTTAGTTATGTCTCTTCAGCTTTCTGTTTGGCTGCTGTCACATTTACTGAAACCTTCTCCACACGTGACCTGGGGGGGCACGGAGTTTTCTTTTTCAAGAATAGTGGGTGTCATTAATAAGGCACCAATTGTAGAAAGTCAGTTACACTTGTTTTCCATGGAAAATGGAATTGGTCATTGTTGAAATATATTTTGGTGCCTCACTATTGGCCAATTAAACCCTACAGTAGTTTACAGTTGCCAAACTGGTTGTATTTATTTCATCATCAATGTGAAGCTTTGTCCAGTTCTGTCTTGTCAAAATATTGAATGGGTGTTTTGGCAGAAACCTTGTTTCAGTTGATGCAGATCAGTTTTGGCTTCATGTGCTGATGACATCACTCTCGTTCGCTGTCTCCCCATCCTGCCATTCTTACAGGAAGTTGATTTACTTGACGTGTCATTTCTTGAGAAACCGAGAGTGGATCCTTCCTATCCTGTTTGGCTTATTATTGTGTTTTAAAATCTATTGTCAATAGTGTGTAGTCCTTTAGCCCCACAGTGTGTGGCTGCCTACATTTGCCTGAACACACACACACACACACACACACACACACACACGCACACAAGTTTGTATGGTTATCCTCATAGGAACCAGAAAAAAGAAATTCCATACTCCCTTGCCCTAATCTTAACCATAAACCTAATCTAACTCTAACGGTAACCTCAATGAAGTAACATTTATGCCTAAACTTTACCTAAATGTAATGCCTAACCTTAACCCCCAAACTTAACCAACAATGTCTGGAACTTAAAGAGCTTAATCCCAACTCTAACTCTAGTTTGACCCTAAACCTAAACCCTGAGCCGGAAATTGACTTTTGCCTCATGGGGACCGACAAAAGGACATTTGGTCCCCATGAGTATAGTTAGACCAAAAACACACAGACACTTTCCCAGTCTCACTCACACATGTAGTATGAAGGTGGAAGTGGGTCTGGACATGTTTAAATGAGCACATGCAACAGCTTTTCATGGGCTAGCCTGCAAAGGAGGGTTTGTTTGTGTGTTTGTTTGGCATCCTTGTCAGGATCCCCCCCCCCCCCCACACACACAAACACAAACACACACACACACACACACACACAAAGAACCTATGCCTGTGCGAGCCAGTTAGTTGAGATTCCACATAAATAGTTGGTTAAATTGCTTCCTTGGAAGTTTTTTTTTTTTGCTGCCTTTGAAGTTTGTGTCTGTAATTGCGGTAACTACAGTAGCAGCTGAGTCTAAAGGCCTTCACTGAAGTATTGAACAGAAGTTTTACTTGCAGATCTTGTCTGTTTGCTCACAAGTTTATATTTGACATGCAAGGGGAAGATTTCAACCCTGGGGTGGATGTTTCCATGGCTTCAGGTAATGTGAATTTGACATACAGAGACATACATGTCGCAGAACAAAACTGGAGAGAGAACGCTGGACGGCTCAATTACCTACAGTAGACCTTACCAGTAACACTTTCTATTAAGTATAAGGTTCACCGCTTTTTACTTTATATACTATAAAGTCTATAAAACTACTAGCATCTGTGTTAAATCACAGGCGGTTATAAAACTTTTTTTCTGCGATAGATCATTACTTTAATGAGTTATAAGAGCAGAATATAATGTATTATATACATTTTTGTTGAAAATGGTCAGTATACATTATTGGGCCCCTATAGTTCAGTTTAGCTATTCCTCATAAGCCTATATATATTTTATTTTTTTAAATGGCTATTGATATTGTGAAAAAACAACTGGACGAAAAACAAGGGACAGGTGGCAAACAAGTCTTCCAACCATTGAGGCAGTGTCTGTTTTGTTTTATATAACGTTTAAAAACGTGTACAGCAAGCACGGTAGTTTATGGATGTAAATAAGCACTTCCGTAACGAAAAATAACAATCTCTTAGTCAAAACAGAAATACCACTAGGGCGCTTACACGATCACCGTCCCGAAGCTGGTAGAAACGTTGAGTCCAGCCTCAGGGAGCCGCTAATTCTACATAAAACACAAACAACAGGCCGCCCCTTAACGTTAACAATATGTTTGTGTTGCTTTTAAGTACAGTGATTCACCTATAAAACACAATTATGCCTATTTGTAGGGTTTAATGTGTGACCAGTATGCACATTAGAAAGAACCATATAGAGTAGGCCGTCCTGGTAACGTTGTCGGCACCTTAAGCAAATCTTTAAACAAAGGCATTTTCTTTCGCAAACAAGGCTTGCATTCTATGCATACAATCGAGAATTAGTATCTACATGAGGTGTGTTTGGTATGGCAAGTGCTCACCCGTTGCCAGCTAGTTTACAGTCTGTGGTGTTGCCAGCTAGTTTTCAGGTATGTCATTACTGTTCCCCTGGATGGCACGCAGACACCATAACATCACTGTTTACTAGAAAGGCACGGCCTCGCCACTAACTAGCTGCTATTCGTACCCATATTGACCCATTGTGACCATAATGAGCAGCCATATTATTGCCGCCACCAATGCATATAGCTAGCCCGACCTCACAAGCTTCCCATGAACCTGCTCACCAGCTATGGAGTGCCTGATTAAGCTATACAGCGCGTGTTCCAATGTATGGTGGGGGATTTGATGGAGTGCAACATGACCTACCCACTCTCCTTGCAGTAGTTCATGACAGATATCCATGTTGAATTAAACCTGATTGATTTCTTAAATTTGTTGGTGAAAGTGTGGCTGATTTGAATTGGGGGTGGTTGTGATGATTGAACACAGCCTGGACTGTTTAAACCCTCTATATGAGGCATGGGTTACTACACTAGTTACTGTTCTGATGTGACGTGCTCCATTATCGACTGGTTGTTTTCTGTGGTCAATTGTCATAATATATATCAGGTGTCTGGTCAACACCCCCTCCCCCCTACAAACTGATAACCTTTCTCTGACCCTGTAAAGGTCACCCTGGCTGTTTTAAGACCTTTCTGGCCTGCATAATTTATTTTTATTTCTGCCTGAGAAACCGAAAATGAACAGGCTAGGTGCTCCGTCTCCATGTCTCACATTACTGATAGCAGCCAGACCCACAGCCTGCTGCTGGGGGCAATCTCATTTCACTCCATAAATGGCTCTAGCCATTTCGTCAGAGTCAAGTGGCAAAGGTAGAAGTGACTAAACCAACAAAATCACTTGGCTCCATAGACTAAGTGGAGCTGGAAACGCAGTATTTAAATTGGAGTTAGTTGTGGCATCATCCATAGCAACCACGTCTGTCATGGAAGCTTATTAACCATGTCAGCTGCTAGCCCAGACTCGTCGCTAGCTCCAGTTTCCTTTCCCTTGTCTTCCAAACCGGCAGCCCATCTTTAACCTCCTTCCGCCGGCACGCTGTCCCGCTAGCGTGCGTTGTAGCGTGTCCCAGCGTCCGCCTCTTCCTTGGCCCTGGTCTTAACCCCTGGCCCCAGACCCCTGGCCCCAGAACCTTGTTCCCCACCCACGCTACGAGCCCCGGCCAACCCTCCCTTATCCCCTCCGGCCTGCCCCTGGCCCTGTATTAACCAGTCTTCTCCCCGGGACCGCCGCTGACCTTGCCAACTCCTTGGTCTTGGTTTCCTTATTCTCCATTGGCTTTATTCCTCTCTTTAATTGTCTCCTCTCCTCCCTCGCCCGCCCTGCCAGGAATCCTTTAACAGACAGTGGCACAGAATTGCTCTGGAGGTTTTTTCCTCCCTCTCTCCTTTTTTCTTCTCCTTCCCTTTCCTCCCACTCTGTCCAGTCTGTACTGTCCCCTCTGTCTGGACAATGCTGGCAAACTTCGCCCCCTTCTCTCGTCCTCCTCACTCTTATTCTGTCCATGTTCGCCATTGCGTCTTTTCCTTGTCAGTTGGCCCGGTCCGTGTTGGGATACTCCTTTTGGCTTCTTCCGACTTCTCAGTGGTCAGTTCAGTTTTATTTTAGCAAACTAATGACGCCCACCATCTTAAATGGTTTCTGTGGTTACACGCGGATTTGACTAGCAATTCACATTTCTTTTGATCTCCGAGACCTTTAATAAAGTGAATTAATTGCAGCTAAATTGGTCAAACATCTGATTTACACCAAACTACTCTATACCTTTGTGTAAGACATGAGGGATAAATCATTAGGTCAGTAGGTCCTCGGTAGGTCCTCTAAACCTCCCATCAAGCCAGCATACGATGTCAGCTCTGTTTGACAGTAAGCTTGGGCTTGGAGAATTGTTCATTCAGCCAATATAATGAACACTGGTGAATTTAGGTTGTCTTTTTTCTACCATGCTCAAGTAAATTAGTCCTTCAAGTTGATGTTTTACAATGACTTTTATTTATTTTAGGTTGTCGTTGCATTGCTTTAAATACTGAACATAGACCTTCATGATGTGGGAATGGGCAGCTATGGTTATCCAAAAATGTCAGTGAATTGAACTAAGACTGCTATATAACCAGGTGTCTCCCACAATAAATGCATTCTATTGGTTCAGTGTTTCTAAGCTGCTAAAAAGCACTGGGACATCTATGCACTTGCTTTTTCCGTCTAAAAAGACCAGTTCTATTCAATAGTTTTTTTTGGAACAGTTTTTTTTTCTTCTTCTAAATAATCAAATATACATTACATAGGTTTAATAACCAATTATCCCAACCACAGTTTTTTGCATTCCTCACATCTTCATCAGTATTTACAGAAAATAAGCTAAGTCCAAATCTTCTGGTGAGGTGGAGTGATTCCTATCCTTTTAGCTACCTCCTCTGCCCAGTATACCACTCCAGCCCTCCACTCTGTCTGGGCAGTGTTGGCATCCGTTGGCACTCCCCCCTCTCTGTGCCACAGTAGCACTCATGTTCCTGGCGTCTGTCTCCCTCCATGGCAGTCTTCCCTCTTTTTCGCTCACTCCCTTTTTAGGTTCATTCGGTTCATTTCTCAGAGTTTTAGAGACAGATTGAGGCCTAGTCTTTCCTGTCACTGCAATTGTGTGCGCACGCGTGCGTATGCGTGCGTGCGTGGGTTGGGTGGTTTTTTTATCTCATTTTTGGGATTTAGGATCTTAGACGTCAACATAGCAGAATAAAGCCTACCAAAAAAGTCTCAAAATGTGCATCATTCCTTGTGAAACACCATCGGCTCAGGAAGCTCTACAAGTATAGGGTGTAATTTGGCATGACTAACGTTTGGGGTAGTTTGGAAAATGACACACGGAGGTGAACAGGAGATGTGGTGCCTAAACAGAAGTTCTGCCCACAATTATTTTCGATAAGGCCACACAGAGAAAGGACTGGGGATTATGGAAAGGGTGAGGAGTACATTTATGGAAATCACCATTCAGCCCAGATACTTATTCAAAGCTTTTTTTTTTTTACTTATCAAACAAGGTGGTCCGCTAAGCCCTGTCTTATTCGTTCTGCCCCTTTTTTAGCAGACTACCTAATTCAACCAAATGACTCACCAAATCTGCCACTGTCATTACCTGACCCAGCTCAGCTGCCAGCTCCGGAACAGCTAAAAAATACTGTCCCAGATAAATGTCATCTGCTTTATTTCCTGTCCTATTCATGGGGAATTAAGAAATCTCAAACTACTTTGAAAAACAATGTTACTGTTCACGTGTTGAGAAGTACTATAATTTTTGTTCATACAGACAGATCGACCTCTATTCGGCGGGTGGGCATTTGGCTATGGTGCCGACAGCCTCAACCAGCTTGCATGCTACCTAAATGGTCCGGTGACGTGTCACTCTTTGTCCTCGGTTGGTGTTTCTGCTGTCAGTGTACTGGTCTTGTAACGTCGTCTTCTCCCTTGTGGTGGTCATTTCTCTTGTAACCAAATACATTAGCAAGAAAAGCTCTTCTTTGGTTCATGGACTTTGTTCTATTTGAACCAGAACTGCCCATTCAATTAAAATCATGGTTCCCTGTCCATTATATGTAGATGGGTAATTGACCGACAGCTTGATTTTGGTGTTTGTGGCGGACGTTGTTTGTTCTGAGGGAAGTGTCTGGCCGAGGCTGAGTCCGTTAGGCGCCAAACAGATAAAAAACGGGATAGACTACCTGGACTCAACCAATCACAAATGCACATTTTAGTTTCTTGTAGAAAGTAACATTTTAAATTGAGATTCAACACTTTGCCTTAGCCCAAACCAATGTTTGAGGAACAGGCTTGGCAAAGGGAGCCATTAATACCCTGGCTAACTGCCCTCTGTGCCGGCCAGGCCTTCTGTAAGCCATCTGGTGACTGGAGTGGATGGGAGAGGCTGCATTTGTCATGGGTTTAGCTCAGAATCGCCCCTATTCCTTATATAGTGCCATTTTTCCAGTGCCTTGTTGGGAATTGCGTGCCTCCAAACGTTGATTTCATTTTAGGCATAAACTCTAAATGAACAACAAAATAGCTAATTCATCCGTTTGCTGCTGTAATGTTTGAATCATTCTTGCATGGCAGACTAGCGGCCCACTGCGAACTTGAACTTAAACTTTTAACTGAGTTCAAATGTATTTATCAGTAGCTGAGATCTGACAAGTGCTGGAGCTGTATGCTAGTTATTCACTGATGTTTGCTTTTAGCATCTGCTCTCCCTGCATTGCTACCTGCAAATCTAGCTCTGACATATCTTGGTAAAATAAATCTTCTAGCAACAAATGGCAATGATTTAACGACTATGATGGGTCACAGTTACTGATGGATTCTGTCTGATCAGAAAGGAATGTTTGGGTCCTGGAAACGTGTGTGTAAAAGAGCCAGGACACGCGTGTAAAACAACATTTATTGCTAATGATTTCGTCCTGGTACAACACGCCTTGGACCTAACCTAAATGACTGCAGTTGAAGGAAAGTTAGACTGAAATAATCTCTCTCTTACTTGCGCTTATTTAGACTACCGCAATTGTTCAGACAACAATTTCATTGAAATATAGTTTTGTTATTTGTCAATATGTGTTAATCTTCACTACCACTGATCAATTCTGCCTGTGGTACACGGTATGGCTCAATATGTACATGTGCAGAGCTTTGGCCTGTCCTTTGACCTGGAAGGTGTTTTAACTCACAATGTTGTTTACCTGGTAACTAAAATGGTGCTCTCTGTCAAACAACCACATATTGCTCACTAAGATTGATTAGGACCTTAAGTAACGTAGGGAAAGTTCAAGAGGAGTGTAAATGGGACCAAAAAAAGCATGGTGCATGTTGATGTTAAATGTGTCAAACTATTTGTCATCACTAATTCAGGCAATTTCTTTTGAAATGGATAGCCCAGCCCCAGCACTATGCAATATGCTGCTCTAGCCATTGAAAAAAAGGCTCCATACACCAGATGAAGCTTAGCTAGGTACGTAGCTCCATTACCTGATACGTTCGTTTTTGTATTACCTAATGCCTGTCTGTGGTCCCTATCTAACCTTAACCCTGGACATTAAATATGACGACAGTCTGGTCACCAGGTTACATAGATCCCAACTCTGATTGTAGTTTCACCAATGTCATCCCTGTTATTTTCCTCTGACATGTCAGTGAGTGATTCTTGTTCCATGTAGGCCTCTTGGTAAAAGCATTGGACTTGTAACGGCAGGGTTGTGGGTTTGATTCCCATGGGTGTCCAGTACAGACAAGTCCACTCTCTGCTGTTTCAAGTTGCTCCTCTGCTAAAGCAATTGCATGGAAATGGCACAAACAGATTGGCACTCAGACTAGTATTGGTCATAATCGGAAAGCTTTTTATCCAAACCTCTTTGTATCTTCCTGCTTCCCTCCACCCACACTGATGCCTGGGCCGCTCCTCCCTGTCTCCTCGTCCCCGTCTGGGCTCTTTTGTTCGTTCAGATTACATTATTCCTCAGCAGATGATGTTTTGTTGTTTTTGCATCATTTGGGACTGATCGATGGGGCCAACTGCTGTCTCAACGTTTGTTCGGGACCAATGCTGCTCTGCGCGTGTTTATCCCTGCACATCTGCTGGCCAGACCTGGTCGCTGCTCTGGGCCTGGTCGCTGCTCTGGGCCTGGCCGCTGCTCTGGGCCTGGCCGCTGCTCTGGGCCTGGCCGCTGCTCTGGGCCTGGCCGCTGCTCTGGGCCTGGCCGCTGCTCTGGGCCTGGCCGCTGCTCTGGGCCTGGCCGCTGCTCTGGGCCTGTGTGAGGATGTCAGGGCTGATGGTGATAGACTCCCATCCTTCTGTTTGTTTACCCTGGAGGAGGCAGCTGTCAGGGAGAGCCCGGCTCTGTCACTGCCGGAAGCCACAGGGTGGAGCGGGTTTGTATTATTATTAGTGTGTGTGTGTGTGTGTGTGTGTGTGTGTGTGTGTGTGTGTGTGTGTGTGATTGTCAGAGAGCTGGCCTGGGAAGCTGATACCAAAAAACAAACACACCCCTCCCCCTTTGTTAGTTTGCTTCTGTTCCTTAATTTAATTTCAACGGCTTTGTCTGTTTGTTTTGCCAGAGCAAGTAGCAAATACTTGTATTTAATATTATCTATTATAAGCCTTACACAAAGGTATGCCTCTGTCCTTTTCTCACTTGCCATCATAACACCAGGTGTAAAAAAAATTAGCTGAATGGGAATGTTCATGGCCGTTGTCAGCCTACAAACCCAGTTCCTATCTGACCTGCTGCTCGTTAAGATAACTCTTATGGGCTTGTTGGTTTGGCTTGTTAAAAAAAAAAAAAGTTTTTACATTAGATTTTGCTGTTTTCTTAACTGAGGAAGGGAGGGAGTTCCATGTAATAACCTTTCTGTCCAATATTGTGTTGCCATGAGCTTGTTTTTGACTCGGGGACTGTGAAGAGACCCCTTGGTGCATGTCTCGTGAAGGTACTGTATGTATGGGGATCTGCGCTGTATGAAATTAGATTATTTGGTATTAGAATAAAGAAGTAAAAGATATCATTTAGAAAATCTGGTAGAGAAGAGAGGCAATCAAACCACTGTCAACCAGGAAGGAGAAGCCTGTGTGTAGGCAATGCAGGCTTTATGTGCAGTTAAGGGCAACACACTGCCTACTGGGCCTCTACCAGTTCCTTATTTGGCTCACTGAACCATACTACTGGACCGTAGTCACGAAAGGGACAAGACCTGAGCCTTAATACCTGACCTCAAGTCAGTTGACACATAATCACACACACGCTCAGTTTAAGGGCATTCCTTTGGACGGATAAGAGGGTTCATGTACTCAGCCCAATTTAGTGTCCAATCTACAAATAACCGATAACACATTATTAGCATAAGTGCTTCCCAGGGGTAATCTCTGTGTACTGATTAACTGTTGAGTGTGCGATACCCTCTTCGTCCTGCATACAAAATGACTCTGTATTGTGCACTACGGTAAGAATGGCTCTGGTCAGAAGTGATGCACACTTGTAGAGAATAGGGGGCCATTTGGGAAGGAGACATACCAGTCCTTTTGTAGGAAGCTGGTTTTGTTTGGGAAATCTGGCCAAAGAAAACCATACATTGGGAAAAGAATACCAGCATTTGTCTGCATCGCTCTCACACTGTTTTGAAACTGCTTCAACGAGGTAGCTTTTGTTTGGCAAATCTCTTGAATTATAATTTTTTTAAATAATTATTTTCAAGAGACACCAATGTTTGGGAGTGTGGTTTATTAACACAAGATTGTGGTTTTGATTTCTACAAGCATACTTTGGTAGTTGATATGCTTCTTTTGGAAAGCTGTTCTATTTAGGGCAATGTGGCTGGATGTGTTTGGAACCAATGCTGTTTTTGTTAAGGACTGAACGCATGAAGGAAGGGGGATGTCTGAAGAAGCATGTTTGGTGAGGAGTGAAGAAACTGAGAAAGGGGGATGTCTAACGAAAGTGTGTTTGGTAAGGAGTGAAGACACTGAGGAAGAGGGATGTCTAAGGAAAGTGTGTTTGGTAAGGAGTGAAGACACTGAGGAAGAGGGATGTCTAAGGAAGTGTGTTTGGAAGCAGCTGCCCTAGCAATAGAATGACTGGAGGCCCCAGCAAAGTTCTGAGGGGCATCTGCGGTTCTAGGCTGCTCTCTGGGCAGATGGCTCATTGCATACAGCAGCCCAGTTGACATCACCGTTCTAACGTCCAGCGCCTGTGGCCCATTCCTTTGGGAGTGATTCTTCTGTAGGTTTTAACACCGTATGTCTTCATTTAGTGTGTCAATTGACACCCCATTCACTGCCACGGTGTTCAGCAATGAGGTCCGTGTGGGTGTGGTATTGGGGACGTCATTGCCTTTGAGACACTCTGAGGCACAACACAGCCCTGGGAGTCGCTATTGCTGTTGAACTGCTCACCAACACAGTAAGAACAGAAAAAAGTTATGTGATGATGTCATAGCTTGTTTCTGGTGTCTGTTTTGCTGTTGAGCCCCGTATTGCAACAATGTGAAGGAAGACATGTGGAGGGAAAAGAAAGGCGGGGCACATGGGTAGGAAGCACACCCATTAAGGACAGCGATCATAGTTCACAGTGAAAAGGTTCTGTATCAGACATTTGAACTGTCTTATAGGCACCAATGGTTCTAACTCAAGGTTATCCTGCAAGGCATTCCATGTGTTCTCCTATACCATGCGTATCTGCTGGATTGTTAGTGGATTAGCCATACAATCTCTTTCAATGCACTGAATGCAACAGCCCTTGACTGTTATACCTGTCCACTCAAGGGCTGCTCTGTGCGTGCGTGCGTGCGTGCGTGCGTGCCTCAATGGCTTACCTCTCTCTTACTGAGGTCCAGATAAAGTTACATTGTAGACCATGTTCCTGACGTCAGGCTGCATGGGTTGGCCGGTGTGTGGGTGTGTGGCACTAAGCTGTCTGGCTGCTCCACTACAAAGCCTCTCCTCCCTCCCCTCCACCCATATGAGAAACCACACCAAGGCTGACAGAGGAGAAGAGAGCCAAATAAAGACCGGCAGAGAGGGAGGTGCCAGGAAGAGACAAATCATGGAGAGCGACGGACGGACTGTCACACACACAGATGCTCGTTGCTGCATTGTTTCACCTCTTTGTTGTGTGTATGTGTGTGTGTGTGTGTGTCAGTCAAATACAAAGTCGCACCTCTTGTATTTTATAACAACCCCCTACAAGAAATGTATTTTCTCTTCTGAAAGTTAATATTAAAGTGAACAAAATGGATATAATTTGTTTCAAACATATTCTTTTACTATACCAAAGACAATTGATGTGCTGTAAAACGCTGCAGAGGTCCTGTGATAGAAAATAAACTTTCCTTATTTTATTTTCCACCTTGAATTTGAAGATGGGAAAGGAAATCGACGACTTTCCCCTCAACTAGACTTGCATCTTCTCAGTAAAGAGATCTGTTCCATCTCTGAGTAGACAGACAATGTGGCCCAGATCCCAGCTCTGTATTAATCCCCAGGAAGAGTCTCTTATTAAGACCTTCGCCTGGCATTACAGGCCTCTGACAGGCCTGTAGTCTGAAGGCCATGGCCATGCCTGTCATCCTGTGTGCAACAAAATGTTTCCCATTAAAAACCTATTATCCTATGATTAACACTCAACCTAACCTCCCAAATCTAAACCGAACTATAACGACCTAACAAATGTTAACCCAAAACCCAGACTTGTCGGATTTGGTGTGGTTTACTAAAAATAGCAATACACCCCTTACCATTAGATAAGATTTGGGGAGAACAAGTATTTGATACACCGCAGATTTTGCAGGTTTTCCTACTTACGAAGCATGTAGAAGTCTGTAATTTTTATCATAGGTACACTTCAACTGTGAGTGACGGAATCTAAAACGAAAATCACATTGTATGATTTTTAAGTAATTTATTTGCATTGTATTGCATGACATAAGTATTTGATACAACAGAAAAGCAGAACTTAATATTTGGTACAGAAACCTTTCTTAGCAATTACAGAGATCATACGTTTCCTGTAGTTCTTGACCAGGTTTGCACACACTGCAGCAGGCATTTTGGCCCACTCCTCCATACAGACCTTCTCCAGATCCTTCAGGTTTCGGAGCTGTCGCTGGGTAATACGGACTTTCAGCTCCCTCCAAATATTTTCTATTGGGTTCAGGTCTGGAGACTGGCTAGGCCACTCCAGGACCTTGAGATGCTTCTTACGGAGCCACTCCTTAGTTGCCCTGGCTGTATGTTTTTCGGGTCGTTGTCATGCTGGAAGACCCAGCCACGACCCATCTTCAATGCTCTTTCTGAGGGAAGGAGGTTGTTGGCCAAGATCTCGCGATACATGGCCCCATCCATCCTCCCCTCAATACGGTGCAGTCGTCCTGTCCCCTTTGCAGAAAAGCATCCCAAAAGAATGATGTTTCCACTTCCATGCTTCAAGGTTGGGATGGTGTTCTTGGGGTTGAACACATCCTTCTTCCTCCAAACAAGTGGAGTTCAGACCAAAAAGCACTATTTTTGTCTCATCAGACCACATGACCTTCTCCCATTCCTCCTCTGGATCATCCAGATGGTCATTGGCAAACTTCAGACGGGCCTGGACATGCGCTGGCTTGAGCAGGGGGACCTTGCGTGCGCTGCAGGCGTAGTGTGTTATTAATGGTTTTCTTTGAGACTGTGGTCCCAGCTCTCTTCAGGGTCATTGACCAGGTCCTGCTGTGTAGTTCTGGGCTGATCCCTCACCTTCATGTAGCCCATCCCAGCCTTGTGCAGGTCTACAATTTTATCCCTGATGTCCTTGCACAGCTCTCTGGTCTTGGCTATTGTGGAGAAGTTAGAGTCTGTTTGATTGAGTGTGTGGACAGGTGTCTTTTATATAGGTAAGGAGTTCAAACAGGTGCAGGTAATGAGTGGAGAACAGGAGGGCTTCTTAAAGAAAAACTAACCGGTCTGTGAGAGCCGGAATTCTTACTGGTTGGTGATCAAATACTTATGTCATGCAATAAAATGCAAATTAATTATTTAAAAATCATACAATGTGATTTTCTGGATGTTTGTTTTACATGCTTTGTAAGTAGGAAAACCTGCTAAATCGGCAGTGTATCAAATGCTTGTTCTCCCCACTGTATACCCCACTGACCTCAGAAGCCTATGAAAAGGAAGGAAGGAAGGATGTAATTGGGCTAGCTAACGTCCGTTGACCTCGAGACCACCCTGCTCTACTCCGGTTACCTGACCTGCCTGCGGCTGGAGTGTTAATTACCTCACTGTCATTTATTTCTCTGGTTGGTTCAACAAATTAATCTTAATTTCCATCCGAACGTCTATGGTACCAATTATGGATTCAGTCTGATGTGGGATCTGCTGCTGACACCGGTACTGTCAGCTAATGAAAATCATATAAGGTCCTTCATTCACTGTGCATGTCAGAACAAAAATCACGTCTGAGGAACTCTCCGCAGACCTCAGAAATGTGGAAAGGCATATATCTGAGGAAGGTTAGAAAACAATTGCTAAAGCATTGACAGTTCCCTGAAGTGGGCTCCATTATTAATGTTTGGAATCATTAAGAATCTTCCTCAGATTCTGAAACAAAGTAACTGGGCAAGAAGTGCCTTGGTCATGGAGGTGACCAAGAACCCAATGGAAACTACAGTAACAAAGCTTCAGAGTTTCTACAAAGGGATAGAACCTCCCAGCTTTTGGTGGAAAGGCTAGACGGATGAATAAAAGGCATATGACTACCGCCCGATGGAGAGCATAAGGAAATAGATTATCTGGTCTGCTCTGACCGAAATTGAATTATTAGGCCTGAATGCCTTACGCCTGTCAAAAACAAGGCTCATCACCTGGCTAATACCATCCCTAAGGTGAGGCATGGGGATGCGATGGGGATGCGTCTCAGTGGCAGGAACTGGATGACTGGTCAGGAATGAGGGAAGGATGCAGGAGTTAAATATAGTGAGGTCTTTGATGAGAACCTGATCCAGAGTGTACAGGACCTCAAACTGGGGCAAAGATTCTCCTGTCGGCATGACGACAACTCTCTGTGAATGTCCTTGAGTGGCCCCCCCGCCCGGACATCTGTGGGAGAGCTTTGATCACTGCCAAAGTACTGAATAAAGGGACTGAATACATGAGATATCATTTATTTTCAAACAATTGGCACAAGTATCTAAACATTTGCTTTTACTAAGTCATTATGATGTATTATGATGTACAGTGTTTAGTTTGATGGCAAAAAATATAAATGTAATCAGTTGTTAGGTCTATAACGGAACACAATGTGGAGAAAGTGATGAGGTCTGATTACTTTCCGAAGGAACTGTGTATGTTTTGGTCGTGTATGGCTAATATACAGCATGGTTTTGTTATATGGCTAATAGTATGGCTAGTATACAGCTCTGGAAAGCATTAAGAGACCACTCCTAATGTTTCTTAAATCAGCATCTCTACATGTATAGCAGCCATTCCATTCCGCTGTCTGTTAAATTCCAACACAGGCACACCTCATTTTATCTAATGAGGTACTGATTAGGTGATTATCTGAACCAAATCTAATTTATTGAGGGAAAGTATAAAAAAAACACTGCTGTGGTCATCACTATCTTATTGCAATAGAACCAGCTGGATGGCAAAAACAGTGCAAGTAGTACCTCAAAGGTAATTTGAACTATTCAGCATGATAAAGTGTTGAAAAGAAAAGCTTGAGGAAAAGAAGGGTTAAATTCTGGCTTTACTGGCAGAGGGATACAGTGAGCGTCAGGTTGCTTCCATCCTGAATTTCAAGGACGGAGGTTCATAAGAACAAGGTCAAGCAACAGACACTGGGGATAACAAAGCTACAGACTGGCAGAGGGCAAAAACGACTGTCCGCTGACCGAGATGACCGTCAATTCATTCTAATGTCACTCAACAACCATAGGAAGACATCAAGTGACCTACAAAAATAATGGCAAACAGCAGCTGGGGTGAAGTGCACGGCGAGGACAGTTCGAAACCGGCTCCTAGAGACAGGGCTGAAGTCGTGCCAAGCTAGAAAAAAGCTCTTCATCAGTGAGAAGCAAAGAAGAGCCAGGCTGAAGTTTGCAAAAGACCTTAAGGATCGGACCGTAGATGAATGGAGTAAGGTCATCTCTGACGAGTAAAATTTTCAGCTTTGCCCAACACCTGGTCATCTAAAGGTTAGACTGAGACCTGGAGAGGCCTACAAGCCACAGTGTCTCACACCCACTGTGAAATTTGGTGGAGGATCAGTGATGATCTGGGGATGCTTCAGCAAGGCTGGAACTGAGCAGATTTTTCTTTTTGAAGATCGCATTAATCAAGCCAAGTACAAGATTATCCTGGAAGAACACCTGTTCCTGGAAGAACTGAGAATAGAGTTTTCCAGCTTTTCCAGTGGTCTCATAATTTTTTCCAGAGCTGTATATGTTTTGGTTAAATATGCGTTATGTGTTTGCCCTTTGTTGCATGTAATGTACTGTGTTAGTAAAAGGTTTGGACACATACTCATTCAAGGAGATTTCTTTAGTTAAACCATTTTCCACATTGTAGAATAAATATGAAGACATCATCCATCCATCTTCTTCCGCTTATCCGGGGCCGGGTCGCGGGGGCAGCAGTCTAAGCAGAGATTCCCAGACTTCCCTCTCCCCAGACACTTCCTCTAGCTCTTCCGGGGGGACACAGAGGTGTTCCCAGGCCAGCCGGGAGACATAGTCCCTCCAGCGTGTCCTAGGTCTTCCCCGGGGTCTCCCGGGAAGGCGTCCCGCAGGCATCCGGAACAGATGCCCAAGCCATCTCAGCTGACCCCTCTCGATGTGGAGGAGCAGCGGCTCTACTCTGAGCTCCTCCCGGGTGACCGAGGTTCTCACCCTATCTCTAAGGGATCGCCCAGCCACCCTGCGGAGAAAGCTCATTTCGGCCGCCTGTATCCGGGATCTTGTCCTTTCGGTCATGACCCAAAGCTCATGACCATAGGTGAGAGTAGGAACGTAGATTGACCGGTAAATCGAGAGCTTCGCCTTGCGGCTCAGCTCTTTCTTCACCACGACAAACCGATACATCGACTGCATTACTACAGAAGCTGCACCGATCCGTCTGTCAATCTCCTGTTCCATCCTTCCCTCACTCGTGAAAAAGACCCCTAGATACTTAAACTCCTCCACTTGAGGCAGGAACTCTCCACCAACCTGAAGTGGGCAAGCCACCCTTTTCCGACTGAGGACCATGGCCTCGGATTTGGAGGTACTGATTTTCATCCCAACCGCTTCACACTCGGCTGCAAACCGTCCCAGTTCTGAAGACATCAGAACATTGAAATAACACAGAACCAAAAGACACTTTATATTGTAGATTTATATTTATATTGTAAGCCACCCTTTGCCTTGATGACAGCTTTTCCCACTGCATTCTGTCAACAAGCTTCATGAGGTAGTTACCTGGAATACATTTAAATTTAAGGGCGCGCATTGTTGAAAGTTAATTTGTGGAATTTATTTCCTTGTTAATGTGTTTGAACCAGTCAGTTGTGTTGTGAAAAAGTAAGGTTGGTATACAGAAGACCATCATTATGAATACAGAAGGGTAGTGGGATAGACAGACCGACTGAATGCTAGAGAGACAAGCTGAAAAGACAGCAGTAGGAAGGATATAAGCAGGGGGAAGGAAGTGATTCCAGACCCAGAGACCCCTCAGTTCATCTGTTGACACTGTCTTGATCCACCCCATCACTGTCGATCAACACTGCTGCGGCTGAGCCCCCATCCATCCAATTACCCAGGATTAGCCTGTAACAGTCTTTAGCGGGACATGGCCTTATCTGCCTACCGTCCAGCTGTTTCTCCAACCTAGTGAATACACCATAGTAAAAGATAAATTGTTTATCTAACCCCTCATCTACGCTCCCTGTCATTTACTCATTTGTGTTGTTTGGGGTTGAATACAGCTGTGGTTAGATGGGACACTACATATGAGTCATAGACTGATGGGAGGGGGAGGGGTTCATGGTCATCCCTGTTCTTTCCCAACATCCGTGTGGTGGGGTAAGCTACAGCGGCATTTTGGCTCCCAGCCGGGCAACAGTAAGTAGAATGAGATCAGTCCAGTTTAAGGTTAGTCAGTTTTCATCAGTAGATAGGCCTAGGTCTTGAGGTTTAAGCCTTAGCTACCAAACACTGAGGTGAATGATCTGTTGATTGCAGATGAATTGAAGTGTGACGCAGGCAGCAAATAGCGACGATTAATATTGACTGTATGGACACATTTAACACATTTTCTAACTGTGACCTTTGAAATATCTTCCCCCCGCTTCGTACACAGCGATAATGCAGGAATTAGAGTGTCATTTGTCAACCTGCAACTAGCACTTCTGCAAAACAAGAAACCAGGCAAGCCTAGTTCAGTCGGCCCGC
Organism: Esox lucius; assembly: GCF_011004845.1. Classification (NCBI taxonomy): domain Eukaryota; kingdom Metazoa; phylum Chordata; class Actinopteri; order Esociformes; family Esocidae; genus Esox; species Esox lucius. The sequence continues at coordinate 30,455,803 of NC_047570.1, read as the reverse complement.
AATAAATAGAGATGGTGGTTGTTGCCCTCCCTGGAGGCAAACCTGGGTCTTCAACCACTACACCACAGAGCAATACATTTGCCGGGTGTCGGTGTAGCCTCTTGACGTTATGTAATTTTGTCATTCAGTACATCACGCAGTTTGAATATTTAGCTTGACACCATTAAGCATTGTGTTAAACTGAGTAACGTTTCTTTTTATGTTTACCTCCACCGCAAATGGCATCTATGAATTGTATGGCTTTTGCCACTGGCCGTTTTAACAGCTTATTAGCCATTCGTGAATGACAACTATCAATATAGGTGACGATAACTGAATTTCCATCAAGTGAAAAGTTGAGAGAATCGTGTAGCCAGTGAAGTGTTTGTCTATCCTGAACAAATCCTAATATCCACCAGAACAGTTTTATTTTAGGCTTCCTATTACGTAGCTACTGAAGGTTGTAGCCAGCGTTTTTGTCTGTCTTGAACACATCCTAAGGCATAATGTGGTTTGACTGTGACAGGATTCGAATGTGGAACCTGTTGTTTCGTAGTCCGCGTCTCTAACCACTACGTCAGTCCAGTCAGTCTGTCAGTCAGTCACATTCGCTCTTCTAGGCCAGCAATCAAGAGAAGCTTAATGCTGTTAGTCTGTGTACAAGTTGTAGATGTCTTGCATCCATCTTCTCTTCCTGAGCTCTGGCAAGGACTTTTTTTCTTTTCTTTCCTACCTCTATTCAGGGATCCACTTCCCAGAGTCCCATAGCTTATCCCAAAGTCCACCTCCCCATCTTACACCTCCCAGTTCCTCTATAATCTATGGTCTTAGCCAGGCTGACAGAGGATAACCTTAACGGGTTTGATGGGGTGCTGGGGTGAGCGTGTGACAGCGTAGCTGTTGACAGCAGGGAGGGCTCCTGCTCATCTACTCCTCCTTATGGGGGGGAGGGGGCCCAATACAGTTCTTATTTAGAACAGAGTCCCTCTTTACGGTTTCAAGACCTGGTAGAGGTGTGTGTACGTGGGAGGGAGGGAGGGAGGGGGTTCGGGGTCTTGGGTGTACCTCTTGGGAGCCCCTGTTTCAGAGCGGTGAGTAGGTGTGTGTGTGTGTGTGTGTGTGTGAATGCATGCAGGGGGGATGGGGTCTTGGGAGTACCAGTCCCCGTTTCAGAGCGGTGGGCTAGTGTGTGTGTGTGTGTGTGTGTGTGTGTGAATGCATGCAGGGGGGATGGGGTCTTGGGAGTACCAGCCCCCGTTTCAGTGCGGTGGGCTAGTGTGTGTGTGTGTGTGTGTGTGTGTGTGTGTGTGTGTGTGTGTGAATGCATGCAGGGGGGACGGGGTCTTTGGGAGTACCAGCCCCTGTTTCAGAGTGGTGGGCTAGTGTGTGTGTGTGTGTGTGTGTGTTTGAATGCATGCAGGGGGGACGGGGTCTTTGGGAGTACCAGCCCCTGTTTCAGAGTGGTGGGCTAGTGTGTGTGTGAAGCAGCTCAGTTCAGAATGGCATCTTTGTTCCTGATGCAGGTTTAGACTCCACCACGGCTCCAGTTGCTGCTATCTCCCGACATGGATTCTAGCCTTTAGTCTCTGATCCGAGGTCAGCTTTCAGTTCCCTTTAATGGCTGAGGATAGGATGGATGGAGGGAAGGTAAGCTGATCCTAGATCTGGCTTTACAGGGCACTTGGCAGTACTTGTGGCTATGGAAAAGCCCCAAAGAAAGTTGAGGGGGTGCCGGTGCCAAATTGCTTTCAGAAGTGGCCCCTACACATTGATCCGGGGTCATTTTTACAATGGCCGTCATCACCGCTCTGAACAGACCCAAGGTCGACCGCTGCTCCGACTCTCAGAGAAACTCGTTAGGTGTTGTGGAGCGTACCGGTCTGCTCTGAGTGGGAGGCTGTCCTCTATGTTCCGTCAGCCTGTTCCCGCCGCATGTCAGCGTCTCCCCCACTGTCACCACGGACAGAGGCTGAGAGCGCAGGTCAGGGCTGGGCCTCCTGACCAACCTGACCCTCATCTGGAATGAAGCTTTCCCTGAAAATTTGCTCAACTTCAACCTACGCTGTAGTGTTTTTCACCTATTGCTTTCCAGCTGGAATACAGAGTTGAAACCACCCCTTCAAGTCCAAGCACATCAGACTTTGAATTAATAACCTAGCACTCACCCACCCGCTATTTGGTAGTGCAATGCCTTGATCGTGCAGTTAGCAGTCTAGCCAGCCAGAACGGCAGCACCTGCTCCTGTCCTCAGACTGTGGAGCTAGACTGGGAGGCTGGCAGCTCCTAGACTAATAACTAAATGACTGACTTGATGCAGTCAGACCGGGCTATTTCGGCATAGTGATCCCTGCCTCTACAAGTCACTGCACTTTTCTGAACTAGGAAGAACACTGATTAGAGTTTTGATGGTTTATACAGTGTGTTGTGAGACTGAAGGAAGACTGCTTGGCTTAAAGCTACCATTTAACAACCGTTTATTCAAAACAGTCGAGTAGAGCACCTGTCTCCCCTTGTCTAATAGTAAAGCAGACCTAAGCCATTGGAGTTGCAGGGTGTGAAAGGGACACAAAGGGAGAATGTCAAAAGGCAGTAGATAGCCTAGTGGTTTCAGTATTGAGCCAGTAATCAAAACATTGTTGGTTCGAAGGCAGTTTGAAATGTAAAATAATTGTCCAACGCTATATTGTAAAGGGGTGCATGCATTTCTAAATGAACAGTTGGTCAGGATTCTTTTTAAGGATGACAGAGTCGCCTTTAGCTTCCTTCCAAGCCTTTAGCCTAAATAAATGCTTCCAATAGGACATCCATCCAAACCAGTAGTGAGACTGCTGTCTGGAAGTTCTTCAGTGTTTCCATCTCCTCACTCCAGTCTACTCCACTCCTCCCTGCTCCAGTCAGTGGAAAGTCGGAGAAGAGCCGTCTCACCAAATCCCTCAGTCATGACCAGGCGAAGCCTGAAAGCCCCGCTTTTCCCCTTCCACTATTTCCATGAACACTGTCAAAGTGTCTCCAGACTCAACCCGGGACTAAAGACCTCCGTTGCCTGCAATAATAAAGGCATGATCAAAGCCTAGGTAGGCCTAGCACAGATCTAGTGTCAGATTACCTTCCTCTCCTTCACCATTAGGACAGTAGACTAAAAATGGACCTTGTATCAGTCTCAAGAAACAATCTATTCCAGAAAGAGTTGGTCTACAGGCACTGTTAGGAAAGAAAGTCGAAACGTTAAGCACCTCAAATTACCCAGGAAATGTTTAGATTTATTATGCTTAATTTGCATGTTTGTTTTGGAAACGTGTCTAGTAAATGAGTGTATTTTGGGGTTTCGTGTTTTGGTTTTTCTGTTCACTAGCCAAGCCTATTCATATTATTTGCCCTGTTATAAATGTGGATTGGTATTCAGCGAAAAGATCAAATCATCTGTGCATTTTCATTATTTTTGAAACTGCCCTCTCGCAGTTTGAGACCATATGTTCCTCTCTTGGGCACACGGCACATCAACGTTGCAGTGAGGCCATTTGAAGCAGGCCAAGGTCTAGGGTGCTTCCAGATTGGCACCCTATTCCCTAGTGCACTACTTTTGTTGGGGCCCTTAGGAAATAAGGTGCCATTTGGGACATCAACCTACTCACCACAGCATGGTGGAAGGCTCCCTAGGACGTGTGTTAAAATGCCATTTATCAGACGTCTTTATTCGTAAACGGTGGGAAAAAGCACTTAAATGCTTCTTTTTTAGATCTTAATGTGCATGTGTTTCAACATCAAACGTCCAGTTAGCCCATGAAATCTTTAATTTCCCCAACATGCTGTGTTACTGTGGTATCGGCTCTCTCTAGAGCCAAGTGATCCGTTTGGAACCTGGCAGAGTGTAATAATCTCATAACAGCCCAATGCGGTACACTGTAAATCAATAGAGTTGTATGCGATGAAATGTGCTGTGTGTTTCAATTACAATGCAGTATATCATATAGTACTTTTTTTTTTTATTATTATTCTTGTAATTATAATGAAGTTGTTTTTCTTTTAAGTTGAAAGTGAAGGCTGTAGAGTTTGTTTCAGTGGTGCACAATATATAGACTGCTGTTCAGAGTGTAGGCTGTTCGGTGCCATTATGTGGTAGTTTTGGGGTAATCATGTCCCCTGGGCTAAGTTATGTGCTAATGTAAAGCTTTGTTGTCAGTTGTCTCTCTGCCCCTCAGTAGCCAGTTCCACTGGTTTTCCAACCTGCCTGGTGTTTTAATCAGAGAGGGATGGGAATATTGTCACGGGAAACATTTTCTGCGCTCCCACTTCACAACACTGCTAGATAGGCCTTACTAAGAGTTTCTCAAAGCGTTAGATTTACCGTATTTCCTCTGATAGCAGACTGCTTCTGTAGCATCGGTCTAGTGCCACTTAGAGTTAATGTTTTAGAAACATCAAGGGCCAGTTTCACAGGCACTGATGAAATGGCTTTAAATCCACATTGTTTGGTGTGTTTCGACAGCAAGGAGCACTTCAGAATGCCCCCGAAAGTACAGGCTGCTCTTCAGTTCAGGGGCTTGCATGGGCACAGGACGCTCATATAGTTAACCTATTAATCCACTGAGCGGTCTTCATAAACCCGGATATCGTGCCTGGAACCACCAATAAAACTCTGTCTGACTCTTCATTAAAGCACCGAATTCAGACCCTCCCTTTCACTCCGGGCCAATGCCTCCATTTTTCCTCCCGGTGCTGTTTTTTTATTGAGTTTTTATTTTCTCTGTGATTCTCCCTTGTCAATGGGAAAAACTGTCATTGTTTATCTTAGGAGGTAGCATAGCAAGCAGATGGGCACTAAAGTCACTGAAGTCTCCATGCGGTTTAATCAGGGCACGTTGTGACTGAGTACCGCATATGTGTGGTCCGTGGAGGAGGTGGTTTCTTCTTCCACGCTGTGTGTGTGTGTGTGTGTGTGTGTGTGTGTGTGTGTGTGTGTGTGTGTGTGTGTGTGTGTGTGTGTGTGTGTGTGTGTGTCAACAGAACCCTATGTCTTATAATTAGTTCTATAAATATATGTACCTAATTTTATTGCCAACAGCTCGTAACACATTTTCGGTTTTGGTTGTCACAATTTAAACGACTGAATAAAGTAACTTGAAAAGCACCATTTTAAATTCCAAAGCACTGGTTTTACATTTCTAAATGAGTAATCATCAGCTACAGAAAATACATTTATGTTGAAGCTGATTTAGAAACGAACTCACTTGCTAGGCACGCGCGTGACACCTGTCATTACAGTTAAGGAAACCAAGCCCTTTCTTAACTGGACAATTTAAACAACAATCATCATTTCAACAGTCAGTTGGAGTGAATGGGAATGGAGTGACGTGCCGGGAGAAAGGCAGGTCCTGTTTCAATCTGAGGGACACAGAGACACGGAGGGCTGTCTGTCCTTGTCCAGGTAATGTAGCGTTTGGCTACAGAAACAAGGTCAGCTCCCAATGCAGGATCAGAAGGCGTGCTCTTAAAGGGACAGCTCTGTTGTATCCACAGCCTCGGGGCCATCGGCTCCAAGACAACGTGGCCCTGTTTTTTTTTTTTTTTTTTTCATGCAGAGGTATATGTTTTTTACTTCCATCTCCAGTTAAAGGTACATCTGATTTTGGTTGTCTGGCAAAGGCCTTTTGAGATGTAAAATGATCAAGTGGCCATTTTGTTGGAGTCAATATTTGTACAGTGCCTGGCAGTCCATGTCTGTGGCTATTTTGTGTAGCTATTTCTGCGCGCGTGCGTTTTGTGTGTGTGTGTGTGTGTGAGACCAAGGGTGCAGCAGAGGTGTGTTCAGTCACGTCTGCCTTCTGACAGAAAGATGGATGGTGGAATGCTGCTTTGCCACATCTCTGGGGTTTCAACTGGATTGGCCAGGGAGACAGACCGAAAGACAGTGAACTCATCTCTGGGGTTTCACCTGGATGAGCCAGGGAGACAGACCGACAGACAGTGAACTCATCTCTGGGGTTTCACCTGTATGAGCCAGGGAGACAGACCGACAGACAGTGAACTCATCTCTGGGGTTTCACCTGGATGAGCCAGGGAGACAGACCGACAGACAGTGAACTCATCTCTGGCCTTGTGTAGTTAGTCTATAAAAAGACAAGACATTTACATTGCGGGAACATACAGGTTATTATAGTTCCTTACCGTTTGTGTATATTAAACACACACACACACACACACCCCGGTACAGACTGAGTTTATATTATGTCTCACACAATGAGAGCCACTTCCCCGGCTCGCGTTAATGCAGTCTCTGGCAATACAGAAGTACTTCCTCCATATCCTGTCCCCGTCCTCACAGCTACTGCGGATGCATGCCACGCACACGCTCCCGCTTACACACACACACACACACACACACACACACACACACACACACACACACACACACACTGTTATTCGGATCTCACGCACGCACATTCACCCAGCGTCTTCACCATACGTGCAGCAGTCCTCTCAGTCAGACGTTCCCGAATCTGAATAACGGCCAGTAGGCTCTTAGCCCCTGAGCTTTGGGTGGAATGGGGTTTTTACTTAAAAACCGCTCCAAATACCTGCCCACCTCTTTTATTCTTGGTTGGTAATGAGGTATGTAAGCCTCCTCCGTGGGTCCGCCCCATCTGTGCGCTCCGTCTCTGTGTCCTCCTAAGGAGGGGTGCGTGCGTCCGCCCCTTCTGTAATCCGAGGGTGACTACTGTTCCTCCTGCCAGCGAGGCAGCCAGTGTGGCTTGGCTTCAACAGGGAGGAGGCCCCTAGAGATGCTCCAAATAAACTCAGAAATGTGTGTAGGTTCATTGTTGTAGTGGTTGGCCCCTTGCGCGGACGGACAATCACACACACTCACTCGTGCGCACCCCCCCCCCCCCCCCCCCCCCCAAAAAACACCTTGCCGAGTCGATACTGTAGGAGCCACCCCTCCCTCCCTCTCGTTGCCCTCTGTCCTGCCACATTGTTTCCATTTCCCTCAAATGTACCTGCGTCTGTTAAGTCAAATTAAATTTGCAATTAACCTTGTTCCTATGAGGGAACCAGGCGCGCCGCGCGCCAAGGGGCTTATCCCGTGGCACGCCAATGCCCATTGTTCCCCAGTGACTGGGCACAGCATGGGGCGTACTGTTACCGTGTCGGCTCTGTATCCGGGCCTCTTCTGAATAGCTACCGATAAACACATTTAATTAGGCTTGGCCGTACTGCAACTGAGGCCCCATAGGGATCTCCCAGGTGTCCCTAGCGAGGGCTTAGTCACTTGTGTATGGTCCTTGGAGATTGTTGTTGATTAATGACTTATCCGGTGAAACACTGGTTGTTGCCAGTGGGTACAAAATAAAAGACCATCATTGGAGCTTGTAGATGTGTTTACCATTTATATCAAAAATACAAATTGTGAAATAATGAATGAAATCTGGACTATTTTGTACGTTTTGGCCTTTCGCAAGCTTTCTTCTAGGCGGCATGTTTCATTTACAAGTACTACCGAGCTTAATCTGCAATATGAGTACCACATTTTTACATAAACTTGTGGATGAAAATGAGTGAGGGTTCACACCGGTCACAGTGTTTACGTGCGTGTGCATGTATATGTGTGTGTGTGTGTTACGGAGGCACGTGTGTGAGGCACATGCTGGGAGTGAGGAAAGACTCTTCCTGGCGTGTCAACCACGGCAGAAAGCTTATCCTCTACCTGGCAGTCCTCCCCTTCAGCGGGAATGCCAGGGAGGGTTTAGGCGACTGCAGCCACAACCATCTGCAGCTCCTCGCTAAAGCCGTCTGGGAACCAATAGTCCTAACGTCCTCTCCTCCTCCCCCGCATTCTACTATCGCCCCCCCCCCCCTCATCCTCCTATTCCTCTCCTCGTCAGATTGCTGATTGGCCCAGGGGAGCCGATGGCGTTACACTGCGCTTCTCTAACCTATCAAGTCCATCAAAGCCCTTTCAGAGAGCAAGGGCTGTCATGACCATAGAATAGCAGTCTGAGAGAAGGACAGACCCGGCTCTGTTCCTGCATCAGCTTGTCTTGGATGTCTGAAAGGGAAGCCCTCATTCAGCCCAGTTGTCCGGTTGTGTGTTTGGGAGAGAAAGGACACTGACGGAGAAGGATTCCAAAGAAGTGGAACTGCTTAGCTCACATTCTTTCACCCGACCAGCCTCACCAGGGGAACCCTTCACACACACGAGCCCCTGGCTGTTGCATTGCACTTGTGTTTTAGGTGTCAGGGTGGAGGCAGCGGTAGGCCAGGGGGGAGCGCAGGTAGGCCAGGGGGGAGCGCAGGTAGGCCAGGGGGGAGCGCAGGTAGGCCAGGGGGGAGCGCAGGTAGGCCAGGGGGGAGCGCAGGTAGGCCAGGGGGGAGCGCAGGTAGGCCAGGGGGGAGAGGGGTTAGGCCAGGGGGGAGAGGGGTTAGGCCAGGGGGAGCAAGGTTAGGCCAGGGGGAGCGGAGGTAGGCCCGGGGAGCTCTCCTCTATGAGTGGGGACATCTGGACCAGGGGGCCTACAGCTGTTGTCTCTCCACCTGAGGGGTCGCCTGGTCGTGTTGACGGCAGGATCAAACAAGGCTGTAATTACTACCTCCATCAGTCCCCCTCACTCCCCATACCCCCTCCATTAAGTCAAAGCCCTTTTGGCTGTTTACTGAACCCTGCATTTAAATTCCAACGAGGGAGGTAAAGGGGCAGGTGGGATTCTGAAGAGGTGACCGCTGGCTGTCTGCACTTCCACTTCAGCTCACCCCATTGTAGTTTTAAGAACTGCCAGAAATCCCCATTTCATTGGTAATTCATAACCACAGGTCCTTTTCTTCCCCTGCCCCCTCCGTTTCCTGTCCCTCCCCCTGCATCCTGTCCACATTAGTTTTCTCTGCGTGTCTCTGTGGATGGTACTGAAAGGCTGCAGGCCAAACTGTGTGCTGCAGTCACGGTCCTGGAGACTGGATGGCACGGCCTGCCGCTCCCATAATGCTGCATCCTCTCAACCACCACACCAGCCAATCAGCCAGGGTCATGCTAATCAGGGCCCAACACTTGCAAGAGAAAAATTAAACCGTGTCTTTACGAGACCGATTGTTTTTCCTGAAGCAACCGTTCAACTCCCACAGCTCTGTTCCTGTCCCTTTCTTCCATCCACCTCCATTAGCTCACGTGGGGTCGCTCCTCTACAGCTAGGCCAGGCACACCACCAGCGGCCCACAAGTGTGTTCCTGCCCAGCCACAACGCTGTCATTACCTTCTGCAATAAAAAAATGAAAACAAGATATTGGCTGTGTGTTGGAACTCCGGACCTGTTTCGGAACTCCGGACCTGTTTCGGAACTCCGGACCTGTTTCGGAACTCCGGACCTGTTTCGGAACTCCGGACCTGTTTCGGAACTCCGGACCTGTTTCGGACGGTTGCTTTAATTTGCCACTGACGTCTTGATAACTCTATAACAGGGAATGCATTTCCCCTGGCAGGCGGGGCAGTGCCGATGGAGTTGTCCGCTCCTCTGCTGTCTAGTTTGGGAGGGGAAATAATTGCCATCAGCTTGAAGTGAGGCCCCTAAAGATCGCTCTCCTGCAAATCAAAGCCAATCTAACAAGGACAATTAATTTGATATTTACTCTCTACCACATACCGGGCCAAAGGTAGACTGTACATTGTTGTTCAAGCTCTCCGGGTAAGAGTTGTGTTGATAATTCTTGCACTTTGGTTTGCTGATCAAACACCAGGCGTGGGTACAAGTCTATACAAACACCTATTTTAGTTTACTCTTGCCTCTAGTGTTTGTAAGCCTGATGAAAGGATTTCTGTGTGTTTGTATAAAGGTGCTGATTGCAGTGGAACCATGAGAGGAGTTTGGTGTGTCTGTCTGTCTGTCTGTTCCGGAGTCACTGCATCAGCATGAGTATATCAGCTGTGGCAAATAGAGGAAACCCAAGCCTAGAGAACGGCCTCTGTTGTAAAGCTTCCGGTTTTCATATAGGGGAAACGGAAGCCTAGAGAACGGCCTCTGGCTTCATATGAAGGTTCCTGTCGTCGTGTAGAGGAGACCGAAGTGTAGAGAACGGTCTCTGCTGTAAGGACTTCTTCCTCTCGCCGGGCCATAGCCCTGTGTCCCACTGTGAAGAAGTGTGGAGAGCCAGCATGTGGAGGAGCATCTCTCTGTTCTCCTGCCAGGTCCCAGGCCTCTTCTAGTCTCCTCTGACCAGATCCCAGCCAACGTAAACTCTCAGAGGACCCTTCAGACCCACGACCCTGGTTTGTCACTGTGTCTCCTGTACAGCAGGACAATGGCATCGTTGTTTGGGGTTACTGTCCCCCTCCCAGAGACCCCTACTGTCTCTACTTGGCATGCCTTGTTTTCCTAAAGAGAGCAGAAGGACTGACTGATGTTTCTGGACTGATGAAGGGAGAAATCTGAGGAGGGGCTCAGTATTGGCTGGGACGGAGTGAATAGAAACCAAGCGTTTGATGTGTCAGATGCTTTGCGTATCCATGCATTCCATTCCGACGGTTCTTGGGTGTCCTCCGATGTGACGCTGGGGTGGTATTCATGAGGGATCAGGTGACAGCCCAAGGGTTAACATGGAGGGACCTAACTAAATCAGTCCAAGGAGACACTGGTTTTAGGATGCAAAACGTTTAGCCACGGTGGGCGCTAGTGTACACGACCCAGCCTCTCTGGTGGTGACTGGCCCTTCTGTTGCCTGTGGTTATCTGTCTGGTGATGAGCGCAGCCCAGTCTTCTTTTTCAGAGTGTGGCAGATGCTCAGATCAGAGCAGAACCCTGTGCTGTAAACCTCATTGACCCCATCATCTGCTAAAGGCTTTTCTTAGTCACTATTTTTGAGATGTTATTTTTGCACGGAGAATGAATGCCCCTCTACTTCTTAAGACAAATTCTCTCTTCCATTTTGAAAGAATGCATTGATCAGCGGGTGAATGGAGCTGCTTGTGTGGTATAATGTATTTTTAGGCCACATAGTGTCTCTAAAAGAAAATGGACATTGATCTGTTATTTGATCTGTCATATACTCATGGTGAATTGAAGATCAATTAAATCTACCACAATGGATAATAACACACACACTACTTGTTCAGACATCTAATTGGTTTCACTCTGAACTTTGTCTCTCACACACACACACACACACACACTTTAAGATTTGCTTTCCTTATGGGGATGCAAATAATTTTATTTCAAAACCTTTCAAAAACTTTTGCCAAACCTTTAACCTTACCTCAACTGAAATCCCCAAAAAGTTAACATTAAACCTAACTCCTTATCTTAAACCTATCCACCAACCCTAACCATAATTCTAACAAATTCTAACTTTTAACCTAGACCTAACCCTTAATCCAAAAATTAAGAAAATGTTTCCCCTGGGAACCAGGACAATGTTCCAAAATCTTCCTTGCTTTTGCCATTCCTGCAGGGATTTTTAGTCTCCACCAGGATAATAAACTAGTACATGTACACACACCTTCCCTTCTGTCCTCATTGGCTGGAGTATTGTCTGGCAGGGTGGATGGCATTGTCCCTTTGTATTTGGCTCCATTCAATTCGGATACATTTCATGCCACACCCCAATTTTCCTGTGCCCCAGTCCTACTGATAAGTAAATCAGAGGCAGTGTCCTAAATGGCACCCTATTTGGTGCACTCTGATCGGGGGCGGCTGTTTTGGGAACATACAGCCACTCTTTGTGTTGTTTTTAAGATTCAGGCTTTAACAGGCCCAAAGGACTGGACGGACACACCCCCTGCGGGGTGAAACCGCTGTACACACCATATCGCTGTCTCCGTCTCGGTTTTGGCCTGGTGTTGTATACGTGTAGGGCAGAGTTGGTATTGTCTGTCCCTGTCTTTTGGGTGACGTAGAGGGCGTTGCTGCAGAGCCATCTCCACCCAGATTGCCTGTGTGTTGCTTCTTCCCCCGAGGGAGTTGCCAAAGAAGGTCAGACTGTGAGGCACACTCTCTCGCCTCTCTCAGATCTTTCCCGAAAACAAACACTTTTGATCATTGACCTCTTGAGGCCTAGTCACAGCTTGAGGCATTCTGAGTCAGTCCGTATGATTTGTGACATGCAGCCACTATTTTCTGAGTACAACTGTCACAGGTATGCTGTTTACAAAGCACTTAATTAAACAAATGCATGGATTTTTTAAAATTTAGATGATGCATGAAATCTGGACATTCAGATACCTAGAATTGAATGTAGTCCAGACTGTTAAACTACACTCCCCGTTTATGTCAATCCAGCACACATTGACTTCTTTTTTAGTACTACATAGGCGTTGCTGTCATTCCATGTGTAGATGACTGTAGACGGGCTCTAAACCAGGTTTCTGTAGTTCTTGTGGTGTCTGGTTTGACTGCTAGGTGGAGGCAGCGGTAGGCCAGGGGGAGCTCAGGTAGGCCAAGGCATATGTTCTTCACTTCTGGTCCTGTAGAAGACAGTTCAAGAAGGCTTCTGTTCCAATTTAATCATAAACCTACAAATTGAACTCAATGAATCGCCAAGGTCTGAGTTAAGCTTTATTGGATGTAACAAAATCCTGGCACACAGGGAGACCCTATGGCTTTTTAGGACCAGGAGTAAAAACAAAATCTGTCGGATATACCTAAGGTCTGTAACTATAGTTGTCAGTCTTTTAAAATCAATTTAGTTGGCTAATGTTGTTATGACTGGAATATTTAATTTCCATGCATGCAATTTTGTGATGTCCAAACAGGATTATGGCCATGCCTCAATTCAGCAGTTCCCAGTTCATTTGTGTAAGTCGAAGATGGATGTGACGTCTGGTGCTCATATCGCCGAGCTGTTTTGCTATTTATTACACTGCTCTCTGAACCAGGAAGTACTCGCCAGAACTTATGCGCCATGTGTGGTCAACGTCAACTAATCAATATTCAGGCACCCACCGGTCATCGGGACTCTAGAGCCTGGGTCAAGGCAACCGTGTCTGACATCCGACCCGTTCACCCCACACAGTGTTGACCTCTGGTCGGTATGCCACAACCAGGATTTTAACTGTTGGCTACAATGAAACTGTTGTTAAACTGAGCAGTACACTGCAATGCCACTGAAGCAGTGATTTACTGTTGAGCCATTCTGCAGACCAACAGTGATTTTCTTATTTTTATCTGTCTATACAATTGTCCCCTTCCACTCACAATCCAATTGTGCTCCATTTTTACTGAACTGTCAGGATGTCAGCATTTACTCTAAGCTAACTAAACAGCACTGCTGTTGGGGTAATTGGCTAACAAACATTATCCTTGGTGACTGGGTGTATTTGTAAGTGAAATTGAGTCATCCCTTTTGATTTGATAAACTTAGCTAGCTAACTTCCAGGTCTGTGAGCATTCCAGCACGAGTTGCAGGATCACCAGCAGTGTGTTCCAGTTGCTAGGCAACTTAACGTGAGCTTGAGCTTGTGGTGTGCCTACTGACTGCTCCACACGGCCGAAGCAGACAGGAGGACATTTCCGACCCACTGGATAATTGGTCTGAACCACAAACCGAACCAAAGGTTGAAGGAACGTTTTCATTTATTTTTGGGGGGTGGTCACCGCAGAGGATTATGGGTATTCAACCCTGATCCAGGACTGTACCGTAGCCTCCTGGTACATTGGTGTTACCATGGCTACCGTTCCCAACTTCCCAGGCGGCTTGGATGTGAGCCTAGTATCTGAGCTCTCAGTCCATAGGAAAAGATTCTTTGACCATCTGCAATGTATATTTTTCAATCCAATGGTCTTTGAAGGTTTTACCATTCTAACATTTAGATTAGTCTTTCAGACTCTTATCCAGAGCTGCTTATAGTACTGAGCTTTGTCAGTACTATAAGTGCCTGTAATCGCCATACCAACTGAGCTACTTTTTTTCCTTTTTAGTGCACCATATACTTCTCTCCATTCAGTTAGAACTGCTCTGTCTGTGGCCCGGCCAGTGCCAAGTATAGAAACTCAATACTAGGCTTTTAGGGGGCTGCTTTCAGCACTCTTCTACCAGGAGCGATTCTGACTTTATTGCAAGTGAGACGTTTTCAGACGTAATTGCAGTTAGACAGTGGGGTCCATTTATGCCAAGATTATAGTTTTCTGACTATATGTAAGCCAGTTAGACCGTATTGTGTTTGGCATTCTGTACATTTGCAGATGCGTCTGATTAGTGTAATGTGAACTTTACGGTAATGTGAACTTTTAGGCAACTCCGAAATGTAATAGGCAATGCATCTCCAGATAGCTAATTATGCTTATTTTAGGTCCATTGTGAATATTTTGCCTTTTGAAATCACACTAGGTATATTTGAATGCGTGTGTGATATCAGGAGAGACCCAGGCTTGTCATGGCCTAGCTGTGGGAGTTGGAGACCACAGCCTGAGCTGATCCAGAAGGGCCTTCCCAAAAAAACTAATCTGTCCGGATAACATCTGTCTTGTATTCAGTTGACTGTGTCGGATAGCCACCATGGAACAAGACGATAAGAGAAGTATTTGTTTATCTTGCCTTTCCACCTACACTGTAGACTAAATCTGCACACTCCTACTGGCATATCATTTAGCTCAAGCGACTCTTATACCACTAACAATGTCCCTGGATCCCACAATGGCTTTGTAAACCGTGTCTAATCAGAAAAGGGCCTAGACAGGAAAATCAACACAAGGTTGTGTAAAATTTTGCATGTTTGCCTCAGTGCTCAGTTCATCTCAGGTTTCTGTATAGACCAAGATTGAATGGTGTTTTATTAAGCTGGACGGTGAACTTTTTCTTTAGAATGTCTTGAGGGGCTTCGTATCCGGTACTTAAACCCTAAGCTGGACGAGTTTCACCAAACGTCTCTCTCACTCAAACTATACGTGACGGTGAGATGGGAGAAAGACTGAATGCTTTTTTCATTGTTTTGTTTAAAATTTCTGTAAACCACTTAGCGCATTAGAGGCTGCCAACTCATAGGACCACTCTGCCAGTCTGATCCTTCATAGGCACAAAAATGGGGGCTTTGCTTAGCAGAAATGGGTCAGTCTGTTTGTCTAGCCCGATTTTGGCCCAATCACAGAGCTAAAGGACTAACTGCTGTGATCCTGTGGCCATCAAGCATGTTTACTGTCAGGTTTTGTTTTTGTTATGTTTGGGAATTACGGCGCACTACACTTACTAACATTAATTCACTTTAATATTTGGGGAAAGATGAAATGTTGCTAGATTGAATCCCAGAACCAAGAAGGTAAAGGAATGTCAGTTTTCCCTGAGCAAGGCATTAAACCTAAGTTTCTCCCATGTCAAAGTTGTAAATGCGATTGTGTTCTCAGGGCTTGTTTACTAGGGATGCCAGTACAGGTCCCCTACGATTCAATACACATGCCCCCCCCCCCCCCCCCCCCCACACACACACACACACACACCCACTTCATATGGGATTCCACAGATTTCATTCCCATAAATGTGCCGCGTTTGAAAGACGTCTTGCAAAATAACAGTGGACTTGGTTTTCTTTACCTTCAACAAATTTCAACCACTAAGCAAATTTGTCCAACAACTTCTGATTGAATTTGCACTTTCCCATGGTACCTGCAGGACATTTTACAGCTAATGTCCACTATGTAGTTAGCTAAATTACCTAGCTTGGTACTAGCTATCAGTCTACCTCATGAACAACCGTGTTGGAAGAAAAGCAGCCAGCTGTCACGAGTGCTGATATCTAAAATTCTGACTGAAATCGTGGTTTCTGATTGCGCGTGACCAGAGCTAAAATGCATTCACAAACTGCAGATTATTTTCACAATGCTAACAGTACATAAAGTGTTTTTACTCCTTTAAAAAGATGAAATAAGACAATTCAAGACTTTTCATGGCCTTTTATTTAGATAAATTAATTTAAAAAAATTTAAGGACCCACAGACATCCTGGGGAAGCTAAAAACAAATATATTCTCAGCTCCAATGTGCCAATGACAAGCGCTAGCGAGACAAAGAGAGAAGCTAATTTGAAGAGGCACTGCCGTCTTTCAAATCCACTGTGTGGGAACATATTGGATTCAGCGTTCAATACGATGACGAGGTGTAAAAATATCGTAAACAAAGCTTCTTGCAAGCATTGCTTTGCCACTGTTGGCTTCTACTTCTTCTGTGGAGTTTAACAGCGTTTGGCATCCAACGCTATTGGTGCATTACCGCCACCTTTTGTAAAGGAGTGTGGGCCAGCTTCAGGGAGGACCTAAATTCTCCCTGCCAACCCAGTTTCTCTGAGGAACACAAACAGACACCTAACCACTGCACCCGAACACCCCCCTCCCCAACATAGATTCTAGACTCAACACGTGCTCCCCCTCTGCCCTTAGACCCTGTTGACACCTCTCTCTCTCATAGAGTCGACACTGCCTCAGGACGTGATCCACCGTCTCCACTCCCCCACAGTAGTCACACAACCCAGTCGGATGCTTCCCTGTCATGTGTAGCGTGCCGTGCAATCCACAGTGCCCCACCCCCAATCTAGTCAAAATCCTTTCCTCCGTCTTACTCCTAACTGCCCTCCTTCCATCCCCAATCTCACCCTGTATCTGGAGCAAGTGCCTTCCTTTGGTGTCCGCATTCCACTGGTCCTGCCACACCTTCCTCACCTTATTCCACACAACCACCTTAGCCTCTGCCCTGCTCAAGGACACCACCAAGTCCGCCACCCCCCTATCCAGGGCCTATTTCGCCAATTCATTGGCTGCTTCGTTTCCCGCCACCCCAGCATGAGCCGGAACACACATGAATGAGACCTGCATCCCATCTCTTCTTGCTCTATTCCTTCTCTTCTTGTGCTTCCAACACCCTGTTTAAAATGTCCTGTCCTAGTGGACTTGAAGGACTGCAAACTAACCAACACCTCACATGAATCAGAGCAAATAACCACCCTTTCTGGCCTAGTGTCCTCCACCCACCTCAATGCAAACTGCACCGCCAGAAGCTCAGCCATGTAAACTGCCATGTGATCCGTAACCCTTTTAGTGACACTTAACACCCAATCTCCTATATTCCCAGATCCACCACTGGAGGCAAAAGCACCCAAGGAGGTCTCAATGTCAAATCCACTTTAGGACTAAATTTCCTCTTTCCGAAACCTACCTCTTTGGCCTGGGCATCCCCCACCCAAAGCTTATGATCTCCCTCCCACCGTGTTCCCAGCACCCCAACAACACCTCTTTGGTAGGGTGCAAACCCCCATGTCCCTGCAAATGAACCCAGTAATTAATCAACACTTGTCTTCTCCTCAAATGTAATGGCATCTCCACCACCTCCACATGCAGTGCTGATACTGGAGATGTCTGAAATGCCCCACTACAGACTCGAAGCCCCTGTGCCTGCACTCTATCCAACCTTTCCAGAGTGTTCACTGCTGCTGACCCATAAGCTATACACCAATAGTCCACCACCGATCTAATTAATGACACATACATGGTCCTCAACGTGGCTCTACCAGCCCCCCAACTTTTCCTTGCCAGGCAGCGCATCAAAACCTTCTTACACCTCACCACCACCTTCTCAATGTGCTCACCCCACATCATTTTGGCATCAAAGAAGACACCCAAAAAGCTGAAAACCTCAACCTTCTCCAAAGTCCTCCCATATAATTTAACTTTAACCTAATCACCAACCTTCCTCCTTGTGAAAATGACCACCTTTGTCTTTTCCACTGAAAACCTAAAACCCCACTGTCTTGCCCATCTTTCCACCCCATCTACCACTTCCTAAACCTTGCTGACAACATACGTCACATTTCTACCCCTCTTCCATAATGACCCATCATCAGCATACAACAACCTACCTACACCCTGCTGAACCCGACAGTACACATCATTAATCATTATAGAAAACAGCACCAGACTGATCACGCTCCCCTGAGGGGTTCCATTCTACACAGCAAATCTCCTGGACAACACCATCCCCACCCTCACCTGAATTGATCTACCAAACAGGAAGTCTTTAGGTTCTGCCTCCAACCCCCATGATTCCGAGGTTAATCAGCAGCCACTCCTTCCACAACATGTCATATGTTTTCTCCACGTCAAAAAAGACAGCCACCGTTGCCTCCCCATTAACCTGTGCCTTCCTGACCTCCGCCTCTAAACACAGGACAGGGTCCATAGTACCCCTTCCCTTCCTAGATCCACTCTGATATGGAGCCACCAACCCCCTGCTCTCCATGCAAAACACCAATCTCCCCACAATCATCCGTTCCATAACTTTACAGAAATGTGATGTCAGTGCTATCACCTTGCCCAACACCCCTTCACTGAGATGGGCCAACATTACATAACACACCTGATCCTTCCCAGGCGACGTCTTCCCCACCTATTACAAAGCCCTCCTCACCTCCCCACCCTTCCATCTCCTCCCAGAGCTCTTAGGTATAGCCCCCAATGCCGCCCCAACTATTCCTGTCCTCACCCACTCCTCCACCATATCCACCTCCCGCCCCCGTCACCAGCACCCATCAGCTGATCACTCACCTCCCGGAACCGTTTCCAATCTGCTCTGCCAAACATCCGCCTCCCCACTCCACTCTCCAACTCCTCCTTTTCCAGTCCCCGGCCTACTGTACACCTTATGGGGTAGTGATCACTCCCTATTGTCGAGGCCCCCAAAACCTCCCACACACAACCTCCTGCCACCCTACTGGAAGCCAGTGTCAGATCCAATACCGACGCTTTCCCTGTCCTGACATCAGTCCTAGTCCCACTACCATCATTAAGGCACACCAGGTTGGCTACTTCCAAGAACGCTTCCACAACTTGCCCATTGCCATCCGTTCGCAGCCCACCCCACAAAGTACAGTGAGCATTAAAATCCCCACACCCTGTATGACAAACAGATCCCTACATATCCCTGAATGAGGTCCTCCTGCACCTCTTCTCATGTCAGCCCACCATACCAAGGTGTGTCTCTGCTGCTATAACTATCAGCCTAATCCTGATTGCACCCGCAATAAACGTAACCAGTTGTCTCATAAAGCCACCCCAGTTATCACCCCTTTGACCCATCGCTTCCCTGTCTGAGTCTCCACCCGGCTCGACCCTACCTTACGACCTCCATGGCTTCACCCCCAAGGCCCTATTTCTCTGCTCCTTATCCCTACACACTATGACCAAATCCCCACCCTTCACCACTTTAGCCCCCACCACATCCCCCACCTCCTTGAGGATTGCAGACGTCAGTTTCATTGGACTCATCCCCCCAACACCCCCACCCTCCACAAACGTCAGCACTACCTTGTTCCCCATACCTATGTCATCTACTCCCAGCCCTTCCTCCCCACTACTCTCTGCTCCCCTGTCGCCATTACCTTTACCCATAATGCCGTCTTTACGTCTCTTGTTCACCTCTTCCTACATTGCCCTGTCCAACCTTTTCCCACACCCCTTTGTACCTCCACTATCCCACTCCTTATGCTTGCCTGTCTTGCCCTTACCTGCAACTCTATGCTCCATAGCAGCTCCACTCTCCCCCTCACCCATCGCTGACCCAGTCACAACACAGCCGTGCCGAACCGCCGTCACCCTTTTGGATCCTTTTTGCACTCTCTCAACCCAATTTGTGACTAACCTGATTAAGCTTCTCATCCAGCTAATTATTAGAATCAGGTGTGCTAAATTTAGAGTTGGAGATCTGTCCTACAGGACAGTAGATCTCCAGGAACAGGGTTGGGCAGCCCTGTATTAACCCATTTGGTGAGTCCTAGGTTTCTCCACAAAAGAAACGTTGAGACATTTAAATGAATTTGTTTCCAGTGACATTTACACTATCAGCAGGCAGTGAGCAGGTAGTGTTTCAGCTACTTTAACACCAACGTCACACTGACGTCACCCGCCAGTGTATCCCTAGCTTTATTGTTGGGACAAGGGAGAACTGGGAGGGGGGGGGTGTGTATGTGTTACTGGGAGATGACAGCAGCAGACTCTGAGTGGTTCTGTAGACCTCCTAGAGATTTGGTCTGTGCTGGGTTGTTGAGACAGTGCCCAGCCTAGGGATTACCGTTAGAGACAAACAGTGGCCATAGTGCAGTCTTATTAAACCCCAATACTCTGCCAGACTAATCACTTTAGCGTGCCTCGCTAATTTCCCACAGCAGCCGCTTGTTAACTCGATTAAACCGGTTAGCACACAGGTCCCGGAATGGAGGATATGAATTGTGTGTTTGTTTGGGATGTGAGCTTAGAGCCGTTCAGAACAAGGCCTCAGCACGAGTGTGATCACGTGTCCTGGTTGGCCATCACTTTGCTGCTGTTGACAGGTGTTATTTTTACCACCCAAATCGCAGAGCTACAAAAGGACTGTTTACCTAATATGAACAGGACTGGTCAAATACTCCGTTAACATATGTTAAGCTGTAGGACAGTATTTCTATCCATGTGGGATTGTCCAGTACGTCGAACAAATTGAAAGGTTGTGTCCCTTTTCTGCTACTAGGCTGAACAATGTTTCTACATACGGAAATGATCTGTGTACAATTGCAGGCATATTTTGTCTCACACTAAGTTACTCTTCCTTAACTTAGTATGTGGAGCCTGAAGTAGCCTTTAGTGTGGCAGGTTGATGGTCTCTCTGTTGGTTTGTATAGAGCAGAAGGTATCATGTTAGCACAAGCCCAGACATCCCACAAACACACACACACACACACACTTATTTACTTCCTCCTGGCAATCACCTGGAGAAGCTGTAAGGATTGATTTGAATCACCTGTTAAAAGCATCCATGTGTGTGACAGACTGCTGTGAGAAACATAACCAGAGTAATGACTGGATAACTCCAACTGATGGACAAAATACTGGAGGTCGTTCTTGCCTGCTAATCCTTTGGAAAATGCTTTACAAAGTCTGAAAATAGCTCCTCATTTTTTGACAGCCTGTCCTAGAATGCTTCCTACTGTGTTTTGGGTCTGCCTTGTGTTTGGCCAGACAGCCTCCTAGCCTGGTGGGATGTACGAACCGACTGGTTGTCGGGCCAGGAGTAATAATAAAGACGTCAAATATTGGAACGTTTTTGTGTACCACGTTAAGTACAACATCTTTGTGTTTCCCCGCCCTAACGACACCAAAGACCCCTCCCGAATGAATCGCTGAGCCCTCTGGTTTTGATTGCAGTAGTATCTAATCACTGTCTGATGTTGTCGTGTATGTGGGTGTGCGCTATCTACAACTCGAGGCGATGACTGTCCAGTCCTTTGGTTAGAGATCAGAGTATTCCTTCGGTTTCTGTCTGGCTTTGGCTTGGGACTAACCTTCATATCCTGACGGCAGCCTCTGTAATATCCTGACCTGGAACCGCTCCTGTGTTCATGTCAACATCCCAAAGGACACCCTAATTCCCTGTGTGGTGCTCTACTTCTGATCAGGATCTATTGGGAAGAGGGGGCCATTTGGGACTCAGGCATTGCACTGCAGCATGTATAATGCAAATGGACCTTTCCCCCTCCTGGCTCGACCCAGCTTTCTCTCTGTCTTTCTCACACACACACAGACCCTTTCCCACCCTTTCTCGCTCTCTTTCCCATTCGCTCTCTCACACTTTTTTCCTTCCCTTGTCCTGGCCCAACCCAGGACCTCGCCCTTCTCTTCACTTCCTCTGCTGACTCTGCAGATTGCTAGTTACTGAGGGAAGAAAAGGACTGCCAGGAGCAAATAGTGTTCCTCTGAAGAACCTAAGAAGCGACAGCAAGGCGATGGATGGGGAAACCGAGCTAGTTATTGAATGATGCATGTTTTCTCTCTAAACAACAAAGTGTTAATGGCTGAAAAGCAGATGTTTAAATCTCAGTGGAAGACTTAAACAGTAGTCGACCACAACATGTGCGCAACAGATCAGGAACGGGAGATTCTTCAGATTAGATACTTTGGTGTCTCTGATTTGACATTTTGACAAATATGTTGTCTAGGGCAACTGCAGGATCTTACGAGAATCTCCCGTTCTCTGGAATGAAGTCTTCTTTTTGGTTTTTCTTTTCTTTGTTTCCCAGCTGAGTATTCAGATGTACCAAGCCAATGACATTGGTAATAGGAGGGGAAAAAATACAAAGTTGCATGTATAACAATTTCAACTAATGTCCTACATAGAGACATGAACTCAAAAGTTTTTAAAGCATTGTATTCGGTCCTATATTGCTTCAACCATAGAGGCTGCACTTCGGGTCAAGGGGGAAGCCCAGGTTTGCAGACGGATGAGCTCTCTAGCGTTCTTCATGGCTTCGACCCACGGCAATCACCACCCAGCAGACTGCACCAAAGACCTGTTGATCTAGACGACTCTTTAAGTGCGTCCGGTGACGGTGGCCCCACCGCCGCGTGACCGTAACGGCCTGGCGGCCCAAATGGCCACCCGTTGGCCTCTAGTCAGAAGTAGTGCGCCGTATCGCATAGGTAGGGTGCCGTTTGGGACGCAGGCCGTAAAGTAATCTGGTGTCACCGTGCTGCTGAGGGGTAATTTCATGGCTATTGTGTGGGCTGCCATAGGTGTGAGGAGAGGCTCGGCGAGTGGGGGGTGGGGGGTGGGGGGGGGGTCATTCTGGACAGACACAAAGGGGCCTGTTGAGGCTTCATAATGGCGTCTCCAATTAGATTTGCATGGCCCGCTCCGCAGCCGGCGGCTGTATTGTGCCGCGAATTAAACACAACCGGCTCCTCTCCTCCCCTTCAGCCCTCTCTCCTCCTCTATATCTTCTTCCGTTTCTGTCGGGTGATGGGCGGCAGCTAGCTCCCTGCGGCAGGTGTTGGTGATTGTTGACTCAGCAGCTGGACCTAATAAAAGTCACAACATAGCACCTCCGCACCCAGATGTACAGCAACTCGTCTCATGAAATGAATAAAGCGCAGAAGGTACATGCACTCCTCTCCGGCTATATGCACAAGTTTGCAGGAAAATCATAGAATCACAACGTCATCACAATAAGAGTTAGTCTCTCTTTTCCGAGTCAAGTAAAACAATAGCAGATCTTGTTAATAGCACAGCACTGGGATTTTAGGTTGTGGCTCGGTTGATTTTTTTTAACCTGTGCAATAAGCACCCTCTGGTTGCTCCCTGAATGTCACCATATTCTTGGAATTCCCTAACTCCTCCTCCCCTCTGATTTGCTCTCCAGCTGAGTGTCATTCCATCAGCCATCCACACCTGAGACACTTTCTAAATGCCATCCTGTCTTTATTCTCACCCGATAATGGTGACTGCAGGCCACTAGTCCCCCGTAAAGTGGTCACTGGACTTTTCCCATGGCTATGCTGTTTCCTCTTCACAGATCTGAATCACTCTCTGTTTATAAATGACTCCAGTTGAAGCTAGTGCTAGCTGGGGCTAGCCTTGACATAAGCCAGACTGGAACCTCTATTACTCTTAACAAGCCTGCCTTCTAAATTGCACATCTATTTCCTATGCAGTTCACTACTCTTTACCAGGGTTGCATAGGGTTCTGTTTAAAAGAAGTGCACTAGCCTACACAGAGGGAATGGGTGCGATTTGGGATACAAACCCAGCGTGTCTCTGACAATATCAACACACGTTATTTTGCTGGGTTCTTCCGTCCAGCTGCTTTGTCTCAGCCAGTCTGAACTCAATTGCTTCACAGCGACTCGTTTATTCAGGTGGAAATATTTTGTCCTGCTAGGAGTCTGCATCCGTGACCGATATGCTGCCGCCCCTTGTAAATGAATTTACTGACGCTTGATAACGCTGTTTGTTCTTTCCTCCACTTTGTTTTACACGGACTGACAAGTATATTTGGGGATGGGGATCGTTAGCAAGCATATTCACTTCACAGAGTGGAGATAGTAAGCACTGAAGGCGAGATTACTAATTCTTCATTTACAGCACTGTGCGCCCCTCTTAATTAGATGTAGATTATATCTTGGGACATCAAGTGCCTGAAGGGCACTTCTCCAGGTGTTGTGAGCACTATAGATTACAAGATTACTATACTCAGACCTGGGTTTGACTAGTATTTGCAGTTTTTCAAATGCTTATGAGCATTTCATCAGGCCTTCCTGGAAAACCAGATTGGCTGGAACTATTCCATTGGAATTACATCGCACCAAGCCCTTTCAATTAAGCACAGGACAAATTTCCGAGTGTTTCAGCCCCGAAGGTCCGAACACAATAGGTTGTTAAAAGGTGCCATAAAACACAGGGCTTGCCTTTCAATTCCCTCACAAACATGTACTTAAAATCAAGCCGGAGCCTGTCCAACATATTCCCAGCGCTCCATTTGATGTTGATGTGTTACCCAAGAAACAAAGACGTAGATCTCACGGAGATTAATTAGGACATATCTTTTTCTTTCCTAAATGAGCCATATTCAGTGTGATTAGTTGAATGAGTGCTGTTGGGAGGCTTGTGAGTGGTGTGTTATGGCTGGTTAATGACTGTAAAAAAATCATTCTAATGAATCATTACTGCTGATGGAGACCGATGGATGCCAAAGGTCATATTGTTAGAGAGGTGGTATGATTATGAAGCCATGGGAAAGAGGCATGAACATCCTGGCTGTCTGGCGTCTGTTGCCCTACCGCTGGAAACCGCTGAAGCTATCCGACCTGGCCTAGTCTGCTGGTGTACACCTAAAATCTGTTATTTTAATATTGCTATCTTAATTTTGGACACATTTCTGAACAAAGGAAAAGAAGAGACAATCTGAAAACATTTCTTAGGGGAAAGTTGATTAATGTTGTCCGTACCACATTGACCTATTCAGTCGTTTGGAAGTAGATGATGGGAAGGAAAACTGGAGAGGAAGACACGTTATATTATTGACATTCACCACCTGGTGTCCACAAGAAAAAGCAATTTGAAAGTCACTTCTCAGGACCAGAAAAGCCTGGACACACTAGTAAAGGTTAGGATTAACAAATACAACACAGGGTTTTCCTGGATTACAACACTTCTTTTTAATATGAGCATTAAATAATGGGTTTAGGGCCACCATGCAATTGCCTCAGATGTAGCAGTCTACCTGACCCCTCACTCTAAAGCTTGGGATTTGCTCAAAACGTCCATTGATGACACACTGCTTGGTGTGATGGTTGGCTATGTGCCACCTCCAAGGTGTAGGAACGCAGTGGCAGAAAACCATGGAAAAGCAAAGAGTTTCTGTGACCAGCCATACACACACTAGCTTAGGTATCGCTTTTCCAGGGCTTTCGGGCCTCTTTGCCAGTCCTGTCCGATTCTCCGTATCGCCTTACCCTCGGGGGAGTGGGCTCGTGGCGGCATTCCAGAACAGCCCTCAAAATCTGAGGCCTTTTTCTGATTGCCCGTCTTTCACAAATAGACCTCTGATGCTCCCTTCATTGGGTTGGTCAACAACACAGACCCTTCCTTCTTGAACACGCTTGAGTCGCGGCCAATAGGGGCCCCAGCAGCTGTCTCACCATTTACTCCTTCGGCCCCCCCTGTGATTTGGGGAACATTAGGTTTGTAAAGCCTCAACAGGTTTGCCATAAACACTCTCAACCACAGAGACCCGCTCCCTTGTCAACATTTGAGGGTTTACTGTTAGCTCCGAGTTCGCCACACAATGCGCTCCTTGATCCCGTTCTAATTTGCAGATATTTACATTCGTATTCACATCCATCTTAATAAATCACCCCTGAGACAGGAAACAAGTGCAGACAAGCATAGAATT
Organism: Esox lucius; assembly: GCF_011004845.1. Taxonomy (NCBI): domain Eukaryota; kingdom Metazoa; phylum Chordata; class Actinopteri; order Esociformes; family Esocidae; genus Esox; species Esox lucius. The sequence goes on along the minus strand of NC_047570.1, from coordinate 30,430,174 downwards.
GGTCAGCTTGGATCAAAATATTTTGTGCTAAAATAAAATTTCAGATGGCTTAATTGTTTCCTTTCCCAGAGTGTGCTGTGTATTCATTGTGCTTTAGTACACCCAGTCATGTTGCCTTGTCTCTATAATGACTTATTTATTGTGCCGTATGTAGTTAATTATACTTACCACATTCTTCCTCTCCTTCTCCAGATGCAGCAGCTGTTCTATGAGAACTATGAGCCCAACAAGAAAGGATACATCCGTGATCTCCACAACAGCAAGATCCACCGGGCCATCACCCTGCACCCCAACAAGAACCCTCCCTACCAGTACCGACTGCACAGCTACATGCTCAGCCGCAAGATCGCCGAGCTCCGCCACCGCACCATCCAGCTCCACCGCGAGATCGTACAAATGGGACGCTACGGGGCAGCCGAGCCCAGCCGAGAGGACCTCCAGCTTGGCATGCCCCCGTCCTTCATGAGGTTCCACCCTCGGCTCCGCGAGGAGGTCCTGGAGTGGGAATTTCTGACGGGCAAGTACCTGTTCTCCTCGGCTGATGGTCAGCCCCCCCGCCGTGGAATGGACTCCTCCCAACGCCTGGCCCTGGACGACATCATCATGCAGGTGATGGAAATGATCAATGCCAATGCCAAAACCCGGGGACGGGTGATTGACTTCAAGGAGATCCAGTATGGCTACCGGCGAGTCAACCCCATGTACGGGGCAGAGTACGTTTTGGACCTGCTGCTGCTCTATAAGAAGCACAAAGGCAAAACAATGACGGTACCGGTTAGGAGACATGCCTACCTCCAACAGACCTTCAGCCAGATCCAGTTCAGAGAGGATGAGGAGATGGACGCCAGGCTGCTAGCCGGCCGCATCAACCAGGACTCCGACTCCCTGTCCTTTCTCTCCAACTCCCTCAAGATGTTTGTGCCCTTCAAGTTGTCCGGCTCTAGCCAAGACCAAAAAGAGCCCAAGGAGCCAAAGGTCAACATACTGGTGCCTCTGTCTGGACGGTATGACATCTTTGTCCGCTTCATGTCTAACTTTGAGCGGGTGTGCCTGATCCCCAACCAGAATGTCAAGCTGCTCATCCTCCTCTTCAATGCCGACAACAACACAGAGCGGGTGAAGCAGGTGGAGCTTATGAGAGAATACCACATCAAGTACCCCCGGGCCGAGATGGAGATAAAGCCTGTGTCCGGTTCCTTCTCCCGAGCCCTGGCTCTGGAGATGGGCTCAGCCCACTTTTCCAACAACTCGTTGCTCTTCTACTGTGATGTGGACCTGCTGTTTACAGCCGACTTCCTCAAGAGGTGCCGGGGTAACACGGTCCTGGGGGAGCAGAGCTACTTCCCCATCATTTTCAGCCAGTATGACCCCAAGGTGGTGTACGGCGGCAAGGTGCCCAGTGAGAACCACTATGTGTTCACTGCCAAAACTGGCCTGTGGCGCCACTACGGCTTCGGCATCGTTTGTGTGTACAAGGGCGACCTGGTCCGAGCCGGCGGCTTCGACACCTCTATCCAGGGCTGGGGCCTGGAGGATGTGGACCTATTCAACAAGTTTGTCCAATCAGGGATCCGGCTGTTCCGGAGCACGGACACGGGGATCGTTCACGTTCACCATCCGGTGGCGTGCGACCCCAGCTTGGAGGCGAAGCAGTACAAGATGTGCCTGGGCTCCAAAGCCTCTTCGCACGGCTCGACACAGCAGCTGGCTGAACTGTGGCTCGAGAAGAACGACCGTGGCTTCCGGAAGCCTGGGAGCTCCAATAACGGATCGGTTAGGACAGCGTGAGAAAGTACCCTGGCCAGGACGACGACAATAAAACAAAACAAACTATCTGGGACGTCCCAGGGCTGGGTTCTTTTTCCCCTGTTTCGATGTCTTAGTGGCGTTTTTTAAACTACCTAATTTATTTTTTACAGAAACAAACAAAGACGTATGTGGATATATTTTGGAGAAATGCTTTTTTTAGATAAACAAAAAAAAAAAAACGGTGAACGTTGAGCTGGGTGAGACAAGTGACTCTAGAAGTGTTTTGAGTTAATGCTTAAAAATGGAGAGTATCAATGATTAATATTCTTTACCGTAACTTAAGGAGCAAGAACAAAGTGCTCTGTTTTCTTATTTTACCAGTCCAGTAATAAAGACCATTCTGTGTTAGTCTCTAGTCATCTGTAGAGACTAATGGAGAAATTCTGGGTTATGTCTGCTCAGTGATGTACACCTACGAGCTCCTTAAAAGTGCATGGAGAGGATGGACATTGTCATCTTCACAGACCAGCAATGCTCTAAACGTAACTGTTCTCTTGATTGTGAATGTTTACAGGAGCTTGATATGAACAAACATTTGGTAATTGAAAAGGGTTGACTTAGATGGAAAAACTAGTTTCCTTATAACTAAAGACTTTTTTTTTTTTTTTTTAAATGCTTTTGATAATACAGAATAACACTGTTTTTTTGTTTGTCTATTTTTTACCTGTGTTTTCTTTTTTTTTTTTTCTGTGAACAAAACTGCTGGATTTAATATCTGCGATTTATCTTCCGCTGTCTAATTTATTGAATTTGCAGTCTCCATTCTGTTACCTAACTGTTGGGATATGTATATTAGAAAGATTGTATAACCATCTCAGTTGTTGGATAGTGTTGTTTTTCCATTATCTTTTCATTTCTCTCTATCAAACTCGTCTGATTACCAAAGAGTTTTTGCACAGTCTGCTTTAGGTATTGTTTGTGGGTGTGCGTGCGTGCGTGCGTCATGTTGTTTTCTAGAACCTGCAGGCACCAACATGAAATGTACTGTAGAAGAAGCGGTATACTGAGTGACTGACGATGTGAGCTCTGTCCTGGGTCCAGCTCTCTGCTAGCTCTCATGGGGAATCTATGGCCTGTATCAAACTAGTCATTCAGAACTAGAACAGGAAAAGGAAAGTGGATTCTGTGTTCCTTCGTAGAACTGGAATGAATTCTAAAAAATGCTAGGACTTTTGGATGGAAGTGAAATTCCATAAATCTCCTTTCAGCACTATTGCTACAATTAATTAGAATAGAACTCTAAGAAAGACTGATTTTAGAACTCTGAGAATTAATTCTAATTGTATGTATTCTCTGCTCCCTGTCAATATAGCAGCCTTTTAGGAGGGTGTTTTCTGTGCTGTTGCATTCTCCTGGTTTTGGTTTCAATTTTAAAAGTGTTATCTACTCCACACGGTCTTCAGTCTTCTCTATTTAACCAGATAAACCAGGGCCCACTGTGCTGTAACACAAGACTTTGTTTCTTTGGGCTTTTTATATTTCTTTTGTTCTTTCAACCCTGTCCAACTGGGAAAGGTTTTATATTTAAGAAATAAAATAAAAATGATTATAAAAATGATGTTGTACTTGTTTATGAAGCTATGAAACCTGTTGATATTCTTAGATATTTTTTGGCCTTGACATGTTTAAATTAACTTTATTCACAGAAGCAAGAGACCATGAGTTAAAAAAATAAGTTGCACTGTTCTACACTCATGCTTAAACAGTCATTCACAGCCCCATTTCCCTTAAAGACTTGGTAGTATATACTATAGGTGTCTTTCATAATGCTGGACAAATATGCCAACAGGCCCCATAAGTCAACCTGGATCAGTTTTCCTCAAAAATATGTTTTGCATAACCTTTGAAAAACCTAAACCATAATGAGCTAAATAACCACATTTGGAATGTGGGCCCATCAGATAAATCTTACTTAATGAATCATTAAGTTATTTAATTGAGAAAAAGCTAAGGGGATTTGTTAAGACATTATATTGTTAGTAATTTCAAGGGGGTATTTGCAAGGTCAGCCCTCTAGCATCTAAATGAACTGATAACTAGATAACAGCTAGCTAGCATGGAAGTCAAGTTAAGGTTATACAGTGTGTTTTGGAATTCATGTTTTTTCACTTTAATCCCATTTAATTTGGACTGGAAACACTACAATGACCAGACCTACATACACTCCTTTGAAAGTTTTCTTTTTACATGTATGGATACTAAATTCCAACCACATTAATTGATAAAGGTAGCCCAAATTAACAAATCACATATTTTTTTTACTTTGATACCGTTTAAGCAATTAAAATTAATTGTAATTACCTCATGTGGAAGAAATGTGTACAACCTTACCTTTACTGGCACATGAAATACCTAACAATAGAATCAAGTTCACCAAAACAGAAGAAAATTGTGATATAATAAAGAAATTCAAGAGGGGCCAGACTTGTGCTCAGGGCAGATGAGTTAAAGGTGGAGTTGTTTGGTCACAATACCAGAGGCCTTGTTTGGCATAAATTAAACACTGCCTTTAAACAGAAGAACCTAGCTACATCAGAAATGGGTTAGGAAATGGCCAAGTAAAAGTCCAGCACTCAATCCTATCAAAATGCTACGTGGGACTTGTAGCTGATCATGGATGCAAGGAGGCATTCAAATATGACAGTTGAAGCCTTACAGTTAAAAGGCGTGGGTTGTGTAAGAGACTGATGGACAAAACGTCTACATCAAGTGATTTCAGACACCACGGAGGGCTACATGAGCTATTGAAGCTGTGGGTGTACATTTTCTGCACTATTAAATTGCATTTCAGTAGATTTTTGAGGAATACATTATTAAAGTATAATCTTTCAATTGTTATTAGATAGATATTAAAGGTAACTAGATTGCCTTTATCTGTCAGAAGTGTTGAAGTGAAGATTACATCAATATGTCCAAATAGGAGGAATAGTGTACTTACATTTTCACGACTTTATACATTAAAAATCTTTTTGTGCATGCACTAATAATTCAAACACACCTGCCTCATTAGAAACAGCTGTGTTGCTAACTGTCCAAACATTCTTGGCATCCTAAAATGGGAGTATAATGTACAAAACGTGCTGTAACTTCTAAATGATTAATTCGATATGGATGCAAATATGTTCAAATTTAAGCTGACAGTCTGAACTGACAGTAGAAGTTGTATTGTTTCAAATCCAAAGTGAAAACATAGGGAAAATGAATCCACGCACAATTAGATGCTCATTTCTTTAATAGTTGAGCTTTTTTATTTCTTTTTGCTTTGGGTCAGAACATGCCTCCAAAACCGATGTAGAATACACAAAAGGACCACAAGGTGTCATACCATCAGATAGAAATAGATCCTAGATAAACATATAGATCTATTACTGTAGACAGGCAAAGTGTGTGTAAATGTACGCTCAGATAGAAAGCAACGTACACAGACAACTGCAGCAACAAAACCCAAAGCATCCTGAATAGTGAATGTATAACCAAGAAATGAATCTGAAGTTGAACTGTAGGGGAATAATCAGGCCACTATGACTGTCATGAATAACGGGCCCCCTGAAAGGTGTGTGTGTGTGTGTGTGTGTGTGTGTGTGTGTGTGTGTGTGTGTGTGTGTGTGTGTGTGTGTGTGTGTGTGTGTGTGTGTGTGTGTGTGTGTGTGTGTGTGTGTGTGTGTGTGTGTGTGTGTGTGTGTGTGTGTGTGTGTGTGTCTCTTTTACAACATATGACCATCATAACATATTATACTATAGTACAGTACAGTTCTCTCTGCCCGGAATTGGCAATCATTATTTTCTCTTGGCGACACTTCCAACTTCTCAATGCCCTGGAAATCCAAAGTGCTGGAAAACAGAGCAAAGAAAATCTAAAGAAATGTGTTTCACTGTCCAAATACTTTTGGAGTTGTATTATATATGCCTACACCATCCTTTTAATGAACTGTTCCTGATTAGATGTCCAGTTCCTTTCTGGACTATGGATGTCATTGTATCTTTAAGTGGATGTGACTGTGAATTTCGAACTAGTTGACAGTCTTAAACTGTCTGTTTTTCTTTCCATTGGAAACTTGTATCTTTGTAAATGTGAAATTTCACTGGGGTCCTTGAAATTGTGTGCGTATGTGTGTGTGAGAGCCAAGTGGCTGAATCTCTTTTGTCCCCACTCTTGGCCAGCATGTCTTTATGGCCCCAGAGTAGACACAAAAGCACAATATTGACTTTTCCTGCTATTTGCATAGGGCCCTGTTCCAGTGAGCGTGGTAGGTGCTTCCTGGGCCCTGTGGCAACCTGAGGAGCTGTCCCAAAGAGCACCCTATTCCCTTAGTAGTGCACTATAGGGTATCATTTCAGACAGACAGACTTACGGCAACACTAACTGGCTAGTTGTACTGAAATTCAAGCAAACCTGCCATAACAATGCCTTCCTGGCGCACTTGTTGACAAACTCCCCCCTGTGCCCACACTTCCTATACTAGTGAACATAAATCCAAGGGGAGTTGTTATGTTATTGATGTACAGTACTCAAAACCATTTGCTAATACCCTATGTTAATGTCATCCTTTGTAAGAGCCTATACTTAACTTAAATCAAGGTAAAGAAAATAAGCATCATCAAGTTAAATGCTACCTTAACTGACCAAAAGTACAGCTAGAGAACAATGTCACAGTGGACACCTAGCCAACAAATGTTGAGGGACTGGTCCAGGTTGCGTAATCATTACATGACCTAACCAGGGCTTTGGTTCTTGAAACGATAACCAACTGCACTCCTCGTACAAACACACCCGGGCTCTGCTCCACTCCTTAATTGTGTCTTGAACGCTACACCTCAGAGGCTAGTTGCCGCAATGATCTGCGTACGCCAGCCATTGATTCTGCCAGCTCTTCCCACCCCAAGTCTCTTACTACAATCAATTGTTCAGCACAGAAGAAACCTGTGAACCCCTGCAAAAAAAACGGGGGATGTACTGTTACTCTGGGCAGATTAAAAGTTTTATTGGAATCTCTCCATCTCAGAAGGGTTCAAAATCAATCTTCGGTTTGTTTGTTTGGTGCATTCTGGCTCAGCCAGGCTGCACATGGTTTTGGTTAGGGCAGCAAAGGCCGCCTCTGCCGTTCCCTCGGGGCGACATGAACTGGAAACAATTTGAGAGGTTTACTGCGAGGATCAAGGTGTTTTGGGGGCTATTGTCGACACGTCAAAAGGGCCTTAGGTTCCATTGCAAACAGCACCTTGTTCCCTTTATTTCAATGTTCACTATATTAGGAGTAAGGTTGCCATTTGAAAATAATATCCTAAAGCTCTGTTAGGGATGAGGAAATGGCCTATAGAAAGTCTGTCTGTCAGAACACGCCCTCGGCAGTCGGTGCCACTAAAGCATGATTGGACTGATTGGACCGGAGGTAAAGCCAAATATGTTCCACACATTTCCCAGTCCTTTTTCAGGTTACCTTTGGTGTTAGCTACAGTATAATAACACTGTGCCAATCCTCTGGTCCTTCCATCTGTAGGCCACATGGGACCAAGGTGTCCTGGGATGTTTCCTTAAGCTCTGTTAGGAGTGAGAACATGACCTGAAGAACATACATACGAGCTACAAAACAGGACACACACACACACACACACACCTTCTGAAGGTGTTGCTAACTTGTGACGAATGGGAATACATCCTTATTGAAGAAGAATAGCGTACTTCAGATCAGTTTGTGTATGTATTCCTGGTTTAGATGGCTTTTTTTAATCAGATATTTTACAATGTTTTGTTATGAACACTCATGTCTTTCAATGCACAATTCAGAGTTGAAAAATAGTCGGTAAACATACACAGCACAGTTCATAAGTACTTTGACAGCAACACAGATTTTGTGGTTTTTGCAACACTACCCCGTTATGACAAAGTAAAATCTCAACTTATGTACATATGTTTTCAGTCCCTTTCATATAACACTCCAAATATGAGCTCAGATGCATCTTGTGTCCTTTGATCATCCTTGAGGTGTCTATAAAACCTGGAGTTGACCTGTGGCAAATGCATTGGATTGGACATGATTTACTAAGGCACACACCTGTCTATGTTAGGTCCTATACTTCACAGTGCATGTCAGAGCAAAAAATAAAGCTGGCTGTGGGCCAAACAAATTAACTGGACAAGAAGGGCATTGGTCAGGGAAGTGACCCAGAACCCAATTGAATCTAACAGTGCTTCAGAGTTTCTCTGCAGAGACAGGATAACCTCCCAGCGCTCCATCAATCAGGCCTTTACGATTGAGTGCCTAGTTAGAACCCACTCCTGAGTAAAAGGCCTATGACATGCTACTATATCCGGCCAAAACATAGTACCTCTCAACACCTGGCTAACACATCCCTATGGAGAAGCATGGTGGCGGTAGTGTCATGCTGTGGGGATACACACACTTTTAAATTTTTTTTAAGTGATGGCTCATCTTCCACTTCCACTTCCACTTCAGATAATCCCCCAGTATATTTTGACCTGTCCCATTGCATTTCAATAGCGTCCTCACAAGAAACACCTTGGCCAATGACTAATTCCTACTTGGTGGAAACTTGGATCTTTTTTTATTGAAATGCAATCGGAAAACAATGGCTTGCCTATGCTTAAACGGAAACACAAAGCTCCTTCAAAACGGATTGCTTAACTCGTTGATATTGTACGCCTGTTTGTTTTTCCAGCTAAGTGTGTGCGCAACTGGTGGTGTTAAGTAAGAGGGACAGCTATAAGGCATACAGCCAACAAGGTTGTGTCGGTGACGTCCAACTCTTACAGATTTCCCTCAGAAGCTTCCATCCCACACACACACACACACACACGCACACACACTTATGTGCACTTATGGATCATCTTAGGCTCATTAGAGATTCTGTGGAAAAAACACAACGGCGTGTACATACGTGGCACACACATACACACACGCACACAAATAGGTTTGCATGTAACATTTTAATTTTTTAAAAACCTTTTCACAGGGGGGTGGATTATTTAAGATATTATTAAAAGTCTCTAGCACACACACAAACAAACACACACATTTGTTTTTTTGAATCAGGCAGGCGATAAGCAACATCCTGGGGAGTATTTGGTCCTTACTCAGGAAGATCTCCCAGATAGACTAGAGACATCACGCAGCCTTTCGGAACAACAGAGGCTTTGTCCCAGAAGGGGAACGCTAACTTCTTGTTTATTTTCTAAACCTCATATTCTCCTGCTCTGATCCCCCACTTTCACACAGCTGTGCCATTCCCTCTGACAGGACAGCTTGTGTGTGTGTACAAGTATTACTATCCTGGTGGGGACCAAAAAAAGATTTGACCTCATGGTAAGCTTTTGCCTGTGGAAATAGGAAAAAAGGCTAAACCCAGCTAAAGGTAAAATATAGGATTTCCAATTTTTATTGGTGTTAGTAATTCTTGCTAAGTTTTTAGCTTTTCTCTAAGCTTAAAAAATAACTTTCTAAGATATATACCTTCTGTAGCTTCTAAATGTTTCATCTAAATGTAGTCTTTATTCCACTAGGTCTGTGACCTGTACTTAAAACAACTACTTTCTGGTCGATGCTAACTTACACCACTAACATAATATACAATAGTAATCTCTGACCACAGCCTTCTTACATTATCTTGACTGGGTGACATTTGCAAATGACAGGGTGTGAAGGCTCAATCCCCACTAATTCAACAACATGTGGCCAACATCAGGCAAATGTACATCCTGTCTGGATGATGGATCAGTCTACCCTCCACAGAATCCAAATGCCAATCTTCCAAAGCCAAATACCTATTTCAGATTAGAGGGATAGTTTCTGACCTTGTCAGTCATCTCTAGAAACTGCGTCATACATTTTAAAATGTTTCATAGACCCTCCACAGCATATTTCCTGACACGTCCAAGTTTCCAAGGGCATACATTCAAGGGAAAATTTACATTTCCAAGGGCATTCCATGCTTCACCCAGCACCCTGACCTGCACAGCTTCCCTGCTTCACCCAGCACCCTGACCTGCACAGCTTTCCAGCTTCACCCAGCACCCTGACATGCTCAGATTCCCTGCTTCACCCAGCGCCATGACCTGCACAGCTTCCCTGCTTCACCCGGCGCCCTGACCTGCACAGCTTCCCTGCTTCACCCAGCGCCCTGACCTGCACAGCTTCCCTGCTTGACCCAGTGCCCTGACCTGCACAGCTTCCCTGCTTCACCCGGCGCCCTGACCTGCACAGCTTCCCTGCTTGACCCAGCGCCCTGACCTGCACAGCTTCCCTGCTTCACCCAGCGCCCTGACATGCTCAGATTCCCTGCTTCACCCAGCGCCATGACCTGCACAGCTTCCCTGCTTCACCCGGCGCCCTGACCTGCACAGCTTCCCTGCTTGACCCAGCGCCCTGACCTGCACAGCTTCCCTGCTTGACCCAGCGCCCTGACCTGCACAGCTTCCCTGCTTCACCCAGCGCCCTGACATGCTCAGATTCCCTGCTTCACCCAGCGCCATGACCTGCACAGCTTCCCTGCTTCACCCAGCACCCTGACCTGCACAGCTTCCCTGCTTGACCCAGCGCCCTGACCTGCACAGCTTCCCTGCTTCACCCAGCACCCTGACCTGCACAGCTTCCCTGCTTCACCCAGCACCCTGACCTGCACAGCTTCCCTGCTTCACCTGGCGCCCTGACCTGCACAGCTTCCCTGCTTCACCCAGCGCCCTGATCTGCACAGATTCCACTCTGGAATAATTGAGATCCTCTCTTAAGTCCTGGAGGTTTTGGTGGACCTAGTCCCCCAGTTGATTATTGTGAATCTCAGATTATCCTGGGGAGAATGCCTACATCTGCTAAATTGACCATGAGTTGGTAAACCCTGTGAAAATTGCCTTTAAAAGGTGTAGTACCTATAATCTGCTTTCAAATGTGAATTCAGGCTCTGGGCTGAGATTCATTCAAACCCACCATAGTCATGCAATGCATTTCAAATATTCATACCGCACCCACATACTTAAAATTCAAGTGAAGGCATTCCACTGAGGTGGCTGGCCCTGGTAGTAGATGAATGTTTTTACAAGACCAAATTGTGAGTACATTTGGCCATTGGAAAATTATCTTCTGTGTAGATTCTGCATTGAGGATGTGATTGAATTCAGCCAACTGTCCCATGTTCCCCACCTGTGCTGTTAAGTTGAAATGTAAAAAGTCTGGAGAAGTTTAAATGAAAACAGTTATTCATGTTCTCTCAGAATGACAGTTGAGGAAATGCTGTCTAAATAATCTTTGAGGAATATACTGTGGAATGATTGTGTCAACTGTGTCTCAATGTTAGACATTTGACCACGATGTACAACTACAAAGGATCCCAAACATTCACCATGCTTTTCTCCGTTTCTGATCCAGAGCAGCAACTGGATTTGAACATGGAAACCCATACTTATGGAGCTATTTCTAGTGAAATTTGGCGGGTGCCCACCGCAGTGTTTTGGATGCTGATACTGTGTAGGACAAATCTAAAAGTGACCTATTTTTTGACAATCGACTGAAAACATCATTACTAGTTGTGTTTCTCCTACAGCTTTATTTCTCTGCAAACAGTCCAAAAATGTTTTCTCCTTTTCAGGAGGCTGGTAATATTTACGCCACATAAAAAATATACTATCGTTCACAGTAAAATGAACTCAGATTGTATATAAAAGCCTGCACTCTCCGGGAAAATCAATGGAAATCAAATGCACATCAAATGGATTCATTCTGGTGCTGGGTTTGCATAGGCAGTTGCCTTCAAGAAAGAAGAATTTAGCTCCTCTCTCCTGCAGGATATGTGTTGAAGACGTATGTTTCAGTTCATGCGTTGATATATTATCTTCCTTCTCTCCTCCCTAGCTTCAGCTAACCATAATTGTAACCGTAAAGCTAACTACTAACCTCAACTGTAATGTTCTGCCCAAATTTGACCCCTAACCTGAACATGTTTCCTTTTCCTGACAGGGACAAGAGGTCTCAACAAGGTCAATTTTTACTGGTTTCTTTTACTACCCTTGTCAGGATATTTGGTTCACCCTGGTTTGTATAATATGAACAAACACAAGCACACTTCCGTGCACTTCTCAGGTCAGCCAAGTCCCCAGTGGTGCTGAACCACCCTCACTCCCTGAGACCAGAAGCAGGGACAGAGAAACAGGGAGACAGAGGCCAGACATGCCAAAAGTCATAAAGCCACTGGTTATGCTTGGTGTTATTTGATGTTACCGTCATCCCATGAGTAACATCAATAAAGTAAACTTCAGCTGATCTGCTTTCTCGCCCAGTCAGAGGAAATGTGTGATTCACTGGTTTGCAGTGTCATGTGAATACCTGAAATTCAGAGAGCGGTCTAAAGGATTTTCTTTAACACAGACTACTTTACATACAGTAGATGATACACAAATAAAATTAAATACATTCAGGGAAATCAATTAAAGAATATGTAGAATCCAGGCAGCTTAACAATGTGGAATTGGGGATGATTAAAGGGTGACTAATGAAGGGGTCGATTCCACACTAGACAACAGTAGATGTCTTTCAGACTTGCAGCTGCATAACATGTTTTCCATATGTGTCTTGTTGCCATGGCATTTACACAGAACTAAGGTGGAAAGTTAGGATAATTTAGGTGGCAGGTTTGGAGAACTGAAATGGGAGGTTAGGTACATTTACGTGATATGATAGGAGAAATACTATTGCAGGCTAGGAGAATAAACATGGAAGGTTAGGTAAATTAGCGTGACAGGTTAGGAGAATTAACATGGGAGGTTAGGGAAATTAACGTGACAGGTTAGGAGAATTAATATGGGAGGTTTGGTAAATTAACTTGACAGGTTAGGAGAATTAACATGGGAGGTTAGGTAAATTAACGTGACAGGTTAGGAGAATTAACATGGGAGGTTAGGTAAATTAACATGAAAGGTTAAGAGAATTAATATGGGAGGTTAGGAAAATTAACGTGACAGGTTAGGAGAATAAACATGGAAGGTTTGGTAAATCAACATGACAGGTTAGGAGAATTAACATGAGAGGTTAGGTAAATTAACATGACAGGTTAAGAGAATTAACATGGGAGGTTAGGAAAATTAACGTGACAGGTTAGGAGAATAAACATGGAAGGTTTGGTAAATCAACGTGACAGGTTAGGAGAATTAATATGGGAGGTTTGGTAAATTAACATGACAGGTTAGGAGAATTAACATGGGAGGTTAGGTAAATTAACGTGAATGGTTAGGAGAATTGACATGGGAGGTTAGGTAAATTAACATGAAAGGTTAAGAGAATTAATATGGGAGGTTAGGAAAATTAACGTGACAGGTTAGGAGAATTAATATGGGAGGTTTTGTAAATTAACGTGAAAGGTTAGGAGAATTAACATGGGAGGTTAGGTAAATTAACGTGACAGGTTAGGAGAATAAGGTTAGGGTGAGCCTAAATGATAAAGGACGAATAGCCCATCAAGTATTTCAGGGGATTTTAATGGGTCTGACAGATTAGCATGTGGGTGGGTGTTTAACAACAGTTTTCTTTTAAAAACACAATCTTTAAAACAAACAATTCAAACTCCCTCATTATCAAATGAATAAATGCTGAACAGGAAGCATTGAGCATTTCCAAATATATGGATAGGGGACTGAGTAATTTTTTTGTGGGGAGAACTTTGTAGCGTGGCATCTTAGACTGGTGAAGACTGAATTATTTTATGTCCGCGTGAACACCTGCTCATCATTTAGGTCAGAGCATGCATAAAAAGGGAAGTTAGGCCTGTTTAACGCATGCTTAACTTTAAGTGAGAATCGGCCCCAGAATCTGTCATTTTTTTAAACTTTTGAGTAGAACTTACAGAAATTGCTTCTGAATAGTTTGCAAAGTTGCTATTTTATTTTCACTTTCCCACATGGGGGTTTCAGTGCTTCTAGTAATCTCCAAATGACCTTCTAAAGAGGATGGAATGAAAGAGGCATGTAAGGTACGTGAAAGGTAGAGAAAAAAGACAGACATTGTAGAATAAAATGTAGATAAGAGCAAAAGGGAAACAGAAAAACACTATTGCCAGAGAGGAGGGGATTGTGGAATTCTAGGGTTGGTAAGACCAAGGAAAAGGATGAATGTCCCAAAGCCTTCAAGGGACTTCAGACTCTCCAGTGACCCTAGTTGGCACCAGAGCTCCAGGGAAATGAAAGAAATTGGAAGGGAGAAAGAGGGATAGATGGTAAAGAAAGAGATCGTTTTAAAATATCCATTTTAAGGGGGTGTAGCTGTTAACTGTTGAGAGGACAACAACCAGAGGACTGCTGTTCTGCAGCCTGTGGGTTCAAACCGGGCCATGCCACGCTTCCCCAGGACCATGTGTGGAACTCCCTGAGCTTGGCTCGGTCTACTTTCTGCTGGCTCATCATACAGAAGTTCTTCTAAAACTGGCTTCCTCACTCCTGTCCTTTCCCATCCTGAATTTGCTTTAAATACTTAACCTCTCTCTACCATCAATTATCCTCCTTCCCTTTGTTGCTCGTTCTCTCCCTGAAGCCTTCCCTAATTTACATTTAAATAATTCACCAGATGCTCCTATTCAGACCAAATTACAGTTGTGAGTGGATTCCCTTTCATTCTGGTTCCAGACCCTAAACCCTGATGAGGTCCGTGTCATGCTCTTACCATGTGAGCTGTATAGGACCTCTAAGCCTAGTGGTGATACTCACTCTGCCTCCACTGTCTTTCTCCTCTTTCTTGCTTTAATTTCTTTCCTCGATCTTTACCTCACTCCCTCAGCTCCTCTCCCCGTGAAAACTGTGTCCCAGAGTGCTGGCAGCCACCTGGGTCTCATTACCACAAACCAGTCACCACACTGCCAAGGAGTGTGTCTGTGTGTGTGTATGTACCCCAGTGTGTGTGTTTGTTTATCATAAATACGCGATGCATGACAATTTGTAGATCAGTGATTTTACACTTGCCAATCCTTTCAGGTGGCGAGGATTGGATTCAAGCCCGCCCTCAAACCCTCGACACACCCTCAGCATCCTCAACCAACAAAGTAGTAATGATTTGGTTCCTTAAAAACATTACATCATGGAACCAATGCCCACTCCAACTAGCTACGAAAAACCATCCCCTCTGTAACTAACCACAGAAAATATGCTGACAGACACACAGTTGGAAACGCATGGTGTGCAGAGAAGCCCATTTTGAGGTCATTTGTAATGTATAGGGAGGTATGTTCACATGTGCATGTGTGTGTGTGTGTCTGTAAACAAGGGTGCAAGGTGCCCTAAGTGAGGGCAGGTGACACCTATATATATCAAGCTGTATGGATATCCTCCTGCAATTTGAGCGCAATTGGATTAAATTAATTGTAGGATACTGTAGGAGGAATGAGATGCCGTCCAGGGGGCGGAGTTCCATCTAGTCAGGGGGCGGAGTTCTATCCAGGCGGCGCGATCGGCAGTGCCTGTGCTCTAACAGGCTGTAATGACTGGCAAAATACGCCACACAGACATCACGTTCATGAATCTCTGTCAAGAACTCTTGCCGTAAGGCATGTGCTGCCGGACAACACATTTGGCATTACATTTGGCTTGCAGAGCTACATTGTAATAAGATAATGTGCTGGGCTATCTTTCTTTTTTGTTTTAAACGGAGTGTGACATACGTGTACTACTTATATTGTCCATGCACAGTATTAGTCTCTTGTGACACCCATTTGTTCTGGATGGCCACGGCTGTTAGTCGATTATGTTTGGGTGTTTTATGTCAGGCCATGGAATATACTTTTATCATCCAAGGCTGGTGTGTTTTACACTGGTGCGGGGCTCACTTGCGGTGAAGATTTTATAATCACCCTGTGGATCTCTGGGCTATTAGAGCTGTTGGTTGTATTGTGAGTGCTTAATCCCTGCTTGTTTATGAGTGAATCTGGCTTTGATAGTAGCCAGTGCCTTACCTAAATATTGACCTCACCCCGTGTCACAGCAAAACACTCAGAACTCAGAGCAAAGCATCCCTCACACCTCGGGCCGGACTTAGAGCAGCCACAGGATTAGAGGCAACCACCCGATGAAGGAATGTAACGGCCTGAGAGTGACTGACTTAAGTAAGAGCACAGTAACAGCAAACTATTAAAGGTATAGTATTTCTATCTGTCGAAGCGTGTAGTGGGTGCCGATCCTGTGGGTGAAAAGGGGAATGGGCGCTGAGTTAAATGTGGATTTGTAATGTCCCTTGGTTTGTGTTGTATTTTTCCGGTCTTGTTAAAGGGATAGTTCAACCTAGATTCAGATTTGGGTGAAATTCTGCTTACCCTGATTTGTTCTTGTAGGACCATAGAATCATTATTCACAACAAGCCATTATTTTTCAAAAGCCACAACAAGCCACTGCTGTCCCAGCCTAGAATAAGCATTAGTAGCATTGTCCAAATTCATGAATTGAAACTGTACGTCCAGTGCCACAAAAAAAGCAGAAACTTACTCCAAATCACTTGATATTATATGTACAGTACTGATATAGCAGGAAGATGGCATTACACTATACATTAGACATGTTTAAATGTTGCATACATAATAATGTAAACAGTGTGCTGAAAGTTGTATCACAACTATTAAGGCATAAGCGTTGTGTAACAGCTGTAAAACCCAAGTGTATACAGGGCCAGAGGTTGCACAAGGGCACCACGAAATTTGAGTGAAACTAATTCATATCAGAGCAACAGACAGCCAAGTCTTTTTAGATGACAAGAGCCACATTCAAGATTTTTTTTTTTTAGCTGTGCCACCATGTTTCGTGCTAAGTAAACCCTTGGCAGAGATGCTGTCATCTTGTTTACAAGATGGTTTTGCAACACCATCCAAGAAAACACCATCAGCACTGTAGCTTCTGTTCAGGGTGGTTAGATTGCTCTAAACCAGTTAGGTACAGCCTCTTGCTTATCTGTGCAGCTCTATTCATATGTTAGAGATTTATTCTCTTTACGATTCCTAAGCTGATATCCTTCATTGTTTATAGCGGGAAGCTATGTTTTTGAGGTTCATGCGTTTACCATCATAGACCTTGCAATTAAAGACATCAGCCATTTTTACATTGTAGAATATGGATCAGCCAACTTCATTGCTTTGGCTGTGTGCTTTGGGTTGTTGTGATGAAAGGTGAATCTATATCCCAGTCTAAGGTCACGTGCCCTCCGGATACGTTTTTTTCCCCAAGGACCTCTGTATTTTGCTCCATTCACCCGTCCCTCAATCCTGATCAGTCTCCCAGCAGCCAACAGCACACAGGTCATCTGAGGAAACCGTCATTCCTTTTCAGTTGCCCTAGGCCTCTTGCTGGCCACCCTAACTAGTTCCCTTCTAGCCCGGATACTCAGTTTGTATGGGCGGCCTGTTATAGACAAATTCACAGTTGTGCTATAATCTCTCTATTTCTTAATGGCGTGCTTTTCAGTGCTTCGGGGAATATGCTTTGGAACTTTGAACAAACGTAGTCTATATTTGCTTTGAATGTTCCTTTGTCATCATGACATAGTTTTTGTAAGGAATTGTACCACACAACTGAGGGACCTGCAGAATCACGTAAAAAAACATCTTTGTTGCACACATGTGGACTCCAACTAATTACATGACTCCTAAAGACAACTGGTTGCAACACAGCCAATTCAGGCGTCATAGCTAAGACTGCAAGGCAGCATTACATTTTGGCAGAATGTACCCCAATGACCATGATACTTACAAAGCTAGCACGAATGAGCTCTGAACGTCAATCAGGGATAAATAAAGATTTAAAATGGAATAAACGTTAGGCATCTCAAACAAACATGACATTTTATCACAGATCTTAAGAGCAAAACAAGCCCCATGGTACCAACTGATGCCTGCCAGACAATCAGCCAGATGGTGGGCATATTCACATTTGACTTCAAGATTACCAACATTGCCCAGTTGATAAGCTAAGGTAACATGCCCTAATGACCACTGGACTCTGGACACCACAATGTAGTGTACAGAATGCTTAACTTTCTGATGGGCAGAACTCAGGACTGGCCACACTACCTCTCTTGTTAACCCTGGGGCACCACAGGGGTGTGTCCTCAGCCCTCTGCTTTATTCTCCCACAGGTGTGTGGCTCAGCAGGACACAAACTCCCTCATCCAGTTTGGACACGGCACGGTTGTTGGCCTTATAAGCAACGCTGAGTCAGCCTACAGGGAGGAGGACAGCAACCAGTTTCAGGTAGCAGAGGGAACACAGCCTAAACCACATAAATGGAGCAACAGTACAGAGTCTGCGGTTTTAAGTTTGTCAGTGTTCACATAGCTGGGGAATTGTTCAACACCACCCATGTTGCCAAGAGGGCATCACAGTGGCTCTATTCCCCAGGGCAACTAGAGAAGTTTGACACGCCATCCTGGGTCCTTTAGGAATACTTCCACAGCTGCACCATTAAGAACACAGTGACCGATGGCACCATGGCCTAATCTCAAGGCCCAGAGAGTGACGTTAACATGGCACAGTGCAACATGGCTTCCATCCAACCAGGATCCATCAATCTGAAGACGCACTACGAGATGCCACACACCCCAGCCACATACTGTTCATTTGCTTATGTTGGAGAGACAAAGCATGAGACCCCAAACCTACAGGCTCCGAAACAAGGCATTAGACTACTCAACACTTCAACAGGACTGACAAACCACACACGCATTTGCCACATGCATATATACGTGCCCATGCACACTTCATCATTTCAGTTAACGGTCCTTCTTAATGTTTAATGATCAGACTGCCAGGATCACTACTGCAGTTTAAACATCCCCACTTCACACACACACACATGTAAATATTGCAAATGCTGTACTTGCTACTTTATATTTGTGTGTTGGCGTTCATTCAATGTTTTGGGTCTGTAACGGCTTTAATACCGGTTCATAGCTTTGTCTGGTAAAATCACTGTGTAGTCCTCCCTCTAGATTAATCATGTCATTGCTTCATTCATTAATCCCTTCATCATTTCACATCAGCAGTCACACACACAGGCTTAGTTAGAGCAGGGATAAGTCTCTCCAACTAGTTCTCTTCTACCCAAGTATCACTCACTCTCCCCCCGTACCTCTCTCCCCTGTATCGCTCTCCCTCTATATCCATTGTAAAAAATAAACATTCACCAAGAAATGTGGATAAAAAGGTAAGTGTGTATTTTGTGTGGGTTCCCTTAGGGACAGTTCCATGGCTCCAGATTAATCATGCTCCATTAAATGCATTGAGCTTCGTTGTTTAATTTGCCATAATTCCTTTAACTATGGCTGCTTGTTCTTTTCCCTGTCCAAGCTTCAATCATGTTTAGGTCGGGGCTCTGAGATCAGTTAAATACTGGGTTCCATCAGCAGACTTCTGCTCCAACGTCTTTATCGTCTAAATGTCATTATCATGCAATTATCATTCATCCAATCAGTCAAAATGGCAATTTCTTGTAGGACTTCTTCTCGCAGGTCAAAGTGTGTACTTTGATGACCCTGACAGATGCTGACTAAGTATGGATTTCCTTTTGTTCCTCAAATGACCTTTAGGTACTGTTCACCGGATGCAGACAGCTTTGTGGTCTTCCACTGGACAGTTTTATGACATTTCTTCTGGTCTCACAAGATATCAATAACCTTTGGACAAAAATAGTTTTATTTTTACCTTTTATTGTATTTAAGTTTTATTTTATTCTGATGCCATACTGTTTTGATAAGCAAATAATGCTTTGTTGCCCAGACAGCTGTAAACAACTTAAGCAAGTGGCCTAAGACCTTCGCAAAGTACTGTATATATCTTTAAACGTCTGTCCTGAATGAGGGGAAAGTGTCAGTTGAGAGAGGGAGAGAGGAGAGAGAAGACTGAAGGTATAAAAACGCGGTGTAAACAGGTATTTTACAAGCAAAAAGTGTTTGATAGTTTTGACAGACACAGACAGTGTTTAATTACAGTGGTCAAGAGTTTCCATTTAACAAACAATATTTATATTACAGTATAAGATGTTTATTCATGGTTGTACAGAATATACACAATTAAGTCTATTTACACATTAAACATTAAATAAGTAATTTTGCAGATACCCCAGGGAACATCTGGTAGTGAGTCCATACATTTTTATACATGGGAATATAGCCCAAAACCCTGGTGCTGCACAATTCACAGAACTTCTACACAAGAAGAGAATGGGAATATATCTTATACAGTAAATGAACAGTGATTGTCCCATCACAGCCGGTAAGTAGTAAGGCCTCCCGTGCTGGTACCAGAACCCACACTGCAGCCCAAGGAGCACCCGACTTCATATATTTTAGTGACCTTCCTTTTGGGGTTCACTGGGACAGTCACAGTTCTGATAACGCAGGGCAGCATTGAAAGAGTCCTTTAATCCACAGGTCACAGACATGCAACTGCTACCCCCCCCCACCCCCCCCCCCCCCACACACACACACACACACACTCTCCCCCCACTGGGTGGAGTGTTCAGTTCCATACACTACAGTATGTTAGTGTTTAGTAAACCTAGGATCCATGTGTCTTTACAGCCTGTTGGTCCTACCATCCTTTTTAGGGTTGTCAAATTCCAGTAACTTTCCCAAAATTTGGGATATCCCTATTGGAAGATACCACATGTCCCGATTCTGGGAAACTTCCAACAGGGCCCAGGCTGAAGCAGGGCTGTGAGATCCTTTCCCCCTTCCCAGGTCTATTCTTTAAAATTCCAGCCTCTCCTCCCGCCCGCCCTCCCTCCCTCCCTCCCTCACCCCTTCCTCCCTCCCTCCCTCCCTCACTCCCTCCCTCCGCGTCA
This sequence comes from Esox lucius, assembly GCF_011004845.1. Taxonomy (NCBI): domain Eukaryota; kingdom Metazoa; phylum Chordata; class Actinopteri; order Esociformes; family Esocidae; genus Esox; species Esox lucius. Next base: position 30,409,557 of record NC_047570.1, on the reverse strand, counting down.
GAGCAGCCCCCTGCTGTGAACACTGGGGGCCTGTGAGTGTGTCTTTCCCCTGGCCCACGTCTCCCTCCACACACATACAGATATGTGATTCTGCGACTGCTAGGCTAGCCTGGGTCACCGCGGCTAGTTCCGTACAACGGCTACCTTCTTTTCCTCATGCTGCTCTCTAGCCGCCCCAACTCCTCGTAGGACTGGTAGAAGACCTCCAGCTCGCGGGCGCCCCAGCCCCTCCAGACACACAGGCACCAGGCCCTGTTTTTGTTGCGAAAGCCACACACAACCGTGTCCTTCGCAACCAGCGCTGCCTCCTCCAGGGTCCTGAGAGAGGTAGAGAGGGGGTAGAGAGAGAGAGAAAAGGGTGAGATATGGAGGCGGGAAAGAGAGTTAAACATTTCAATCAGTGTGTACTCTTCCTAGAAGTAAACAGCTTATAGAACGGGATGTTTCCTGGAAGGTTTCCTGGAAAGCCCCCGTTTCCAGGGGCAAGCGTCGCTCCAGGTGGTTGTCCGTTACACAGTAGCTCACCTTCCCTAAAATCTGACTTCATCCATTGGAGGAGAAAAATCTAAACTGACCTTGGACTGGTGTTTTAAGTGCCTCTGAGACATTCAACTCAACCCTGAATTATGTGGGACATGGCCAAAGGGATTGTGGGTAGAGGGAAGGCTTTCAATTAGTTTGGTGCAGTTAAGTTTGCCGTCCATATTATCTTCCTGACATTGTTGGTTTATATGTTGCAGTTTAAGCCTGTTATTATCCTATCCTGCAGGCACTGTAATATACAATACTAAGGGTTATGTGGACAGGTGACCGAAAGGACAGGTCTTCAAAACAGAATGGGGGAAAACCATTCGGCATTGAAGACCTGCGCACACACAAACACAGCCTCATTTAAGAAGAACACTCTACAATTATAGCGAAACACTTTCTTAAACCCCTCGAAAGCCTTCATTAAGTTTTAGTTTGTTTGAAATGGGAGCAAAGTGGGAATCGAACACACAACATCCGGTTCTTCAAGCTCAATCAACTGAGCTACACCGGACCTAATAGTAGTTAAGCATGCAAGGTGATATTTAGATGGATTCGTCAGACTCTGTCGCTGACTGCAATGCAGCCGATGTTGGAACAAGCCCAGAATCAGAAGCGCGTTTCTCACAACCTTTCATGTCATGTTGTGACCCCGAGACCCGACCTCTCAACGGGTCCCTGGTGCCACAGGTGCTCCCTGACAACCACTGGCTATTATGGACCCAGGCTTTATTGCCTGCTGCTAAAAGCTAAGCGCCCAATGTCTGGCTACATGTGTGTACTGCGCACACACAAACACACACACACACATTTCTGCTGTAGCTAGAACAGCTGCTGGGACGTTTATAGGAATAATTACAGAGTGGTAGAAAACCCTGTTAAGCACATGATGAGGGATCTCTGCTGGGTCTTTATTGCAGCTGAATCAGCAAATTAATCTCCAACTCCTTTTCTTTCTGTGCCAGCCAGGGTGCCCGAGTGGCACCAGATTCCCTATGTGCAGCACTAACTTGGCCCAATGTCAACTACATAGTCAGTAGGGTGCCGTCCTACTGAAAGACAGCGGTGTAACCCAGCGGGCTGAAAGACAGCGGTGCCATCCTACTGTAACTGTAGAAGATAGAGGTCCCAAACTCCACAGGTCCGGAATGACCTCGATTCCCTGACATTGCACCACGGTCCGCGTCCAAAATATCACACCGCGGCTTACGCCGTGTGTTGTGGTCAAACGTAGCGCACATAAATAAGTGCACAGGGGGCAATTTGGGACGATCCATTAGCTTGGACAGTGGCGTTGTGCTGGTGTTAGGGCAGAAACCGATTGCCCTAACATTGGGTTACCCGTCCTGCATTAATCAACACTGCTCTTTCCCCACGCAGTTCTGAGGCTGTAATTGCTTTTGAAATGTCTTTAGGTGGTACAATCCATCAGAAAGCAACTATAGTTTAGAGCAGCTGTCGACGTCAGCCTCCTGGGAGCCCGGGTGATTGCAGTTCTGAGTGGGCCGGTTTCACTTCTCTACTTCCCAGATAATGAAGGCCATTGATTAGCAAAAGAAGGGCACAAAGGTTGAGATCACTTATATACTGTATCTCATACTATTTTGCTAAGTCCAACCCAAATATCTTAACTTAGATGTTATCTTGTTTCCTTTCTTTTTTCTTTCAAGCTCCTGTGGTGGATGATACAGCTCAGTCCAGCTCTGCTCAATTGTGTGAACAGGGTGTCACTGATTCCAATACTAAGAGCAGCGATTAGAAGGAATTGTGTGTCTAATGCTAGGAACGGGACATCCACAGCCCTAACGTAACCTTTAACCCATGTCTACTTCCTATTATCCCCCAGGGATTGGCAGACTACAGTATAGGTTTTGTGGGGCTGCCTGACCCTCTTCCTGGTGACATACTGTCCAAACATAACGTGACATACCTTATTCAGCTAGTCACAGAATGAATGAGAAGCTAATGTGTAGAAACCTTCCTAATTGGTTGTTGTATCAACATGGTGGCAGCTGATTGGGCGGGTGTTGTGGCAGTCAAAACAGAACCAATGCATCCCTTTTGTGGTTGTTACTAGTTTCCATTACGACAACATCATTAACCTGCTTATTTCGAAACCATAACCAGTGATTTTTAAATCTTAACCAGTTGCCTGTAAACGTACACTTAGGAAAGTTTTTTTTTTTTTACACTCTGGCTGTAAGATCTGTCTTTGAGGCTACTGGATCTGGATTTGTAATTGTCTAATCTAGTAGGAACCCCTGGAAACCAACTTCAGACTACTGACACAAAGCCCTCTTCACAGACATTTTTATCTCACCCGTAAGAGGAGGTTCCAGGGGGGCTGAGCACAGCGATGACACGCCCCCTGAACTGTCCTGTGTGATTCTGGACCTCAATCACCAACACGTCTCCCCCACTCCTGGAAGACAACACAGCAGCGGATTAATGCCTATATATATATATATTTTTTTTTTTTTATGTGATTCTGATTACGGCTCGCAGAGGTGAGGATTTGTGTTTGAGTATTGAATATTTTGCACAAAAATATTTTACAAAAAATCTATTTTAAGTGTTGCAAACATATTGGCTCTCCACTTGCTAAGATCTAATCAGATGAAGAAACAAAAAACTATTATATATGACAAATACCAGCTTTGAGGTGTACGTCAAGCATCAGCTAGCACCATAATTAACATCAACTACCGCCATAATTAGCATCAGCTAGCATCATAATTAACATCAGTTTGCCCCATAACTAACAACAGCTAGCGCCATAACTAACATCAACTAGCGCCATAACTAACAACAGCTAGCGCCATAACTAACAACAGCTGGCAACATAACTAACAACAGCTAGCAACATAACTAACAACAGCTAGCAACATAACTAATTTCAGAAATCTGGGTTACAGATTGTGATATCTGGACAAGACTATACATTCCTATAAGTTTTCATATTGTGTTGTTGCTCAATTATACCATTAGATGTAACCGTGTTGGGCCTAAACAATACAGACTTCAGTATTTATACCTCTGAGGCATAGTCCAAAAACGTATTATTTTCTCCAGAAAAATACCCTCTCTTGTGACCAGCTTGGGACATTTGGGGCTTCTCAAAAACCTCCTGCCTCTCAAACTGTTTAGAGTGTGCTGAGGTTGTTGATTCTGCCCTTAACAAGTCTTCGGCTACAGTCATGTAAACACAAATTCCCCAGAATAACAACCAGTGCTGACACAAAAAACAACAGGCACACGTATAGCAAAATCTGATCGCACAGCGCCTGGAGAAGAGTCAAACAGAAACCACGTAAACATGATATAATAATGTTTTCTGGACAGCAAACCAAATGGAATGCAACCCTATGTCTGCGGAATGGACTGTGTGACATGCTTTGTGTGTGTTCCACTGTAGGCACCTGGGGATCCAAATGGTTCCACTGACAGGGAGCACAGTCAGGGCCCGCAGGTGGGGCAGAGCAGAAATGGAAGAAGTGGTGGGGTCATAGGTGACGACAGGGTCAGGGTCAGCTGGGTGGTCCTGAGGCCTCTCTTCCTCCTCACAGTCAGTGGAAAAGGGCATACTGCTGGAACTAGCCAGTGAGCTGAGAGCACAGGAACTGGATCTATCCAATCCCAGCGAAGGGGTGGAGTCGGACGACATGGAGCAGTAGTCCGTCAGTGAATCCTGGTGCTGGATGATCTGAGTCCCCGCCTCCTCGCTGTAAATCAGCGTCACATCGCCGTCAGGACACTCCCCCTCCCGATTCTCCTCCAGTGGACGGTTTGTCTTTAGGTTAAGTTCAGGGGTCGTAGCCACGGTAACTCCAGAGGGTCGCTGTACAGTGAACACATCCCGGAAAGGGTGGGCGTCGCCACAGCTACAATGAAAATCACATCATTAGGGGACATCATTAGTATACGCCACATGACCGGTTTCTGTAAGGGTGTCTATGCAGTGTGTTTAACTATGTCAAACATAAAAGACGCATTCCGTGCCCACATCTCACTCACCCGTAGGTGGCACAGAGCTGGTAGGTGGCAGCGTGGTAGAGCTGTAGGGTATTCGTGTGGTCGTCCAGGGTCCACACCGCCTCATCACCCCACAGGCAGAAGCTGGAGGCCAGGGCCAGGATGGAGGACGGGGGGCTGTAGGGGTCCAGGCGAGACACGGCCTGGAGGGTCCGGCAGTCGATCACCAACAGACCTGGGCCATTGGAGTACCACAGCTGCAAGGAACACATGGGTGGAGATCAGATTACGGCACAAGGAGATGTATTCATTTCCCCATATGCCCCCAATCCCCTCCCCCCCATACTATGTGACTGTCCCAGGATAAATCTCACAGCCCTGGATATCCAGTAACAACAAAATCAGCTATATTTGTGTGTCTTTCAATGGCCCCAGTCCTACCTGGGAGCCACTGTGGACGAGCGCCATGCTTCTGACTGGGTAAGGTCTCTGCCTGTGGTCGGAGTCCTCCATCCCAAACACGGTTTTATTGAGCGTGTGAGAACACAGGTAGGTCTCTCCGTCAACAGGCATGTCGTCTTCCAGACTGTACACTGCCACCAGGCCGTCTGACATCCCCATGAAGACTCGCGCTTGAGTCTGCATATGGGCAGAGTAGAAAGGAGGGAGGGAGAAAGGGAGACGGACAGCAAAAGAGGGAGGGAGCATCAATCACAAATAATGTACGTTAAAAGCCAGAATATAAGGGAATATTTCTTTTTTCTGAGTTTAACGAAAGGCCAGTGAGAAAATCAACTGCTACAATAACTAATACAACACGTACATCAATCTCCACTATTCCGTCTTACAATTTGAGCGGAAATATGCTTTCGATTATATCATTCCCAACACACAGGTGTAATCCATCTCATCGTCCAATCAGGTCAGTGTGTCCCTTCAGAAATGTCTGACCCGGGCCTGCTCCTGTTATACCCTTCACATCCAGCAACTTCCAGCTGTTGTTTTAATGTTGTCCTTCAGCGGGCCGGGCCTGACTCTTCTACCTGTACACCTGACCTCACCAGACCTCAGTGATTGATGGGTTTCTGGGAAGGAGAGATCAAAGAGGACTCCACATCTGCAGTCAGCTGTCTCTGAGGCCTCTCATTACGATCATCACAGCTACAGGCCGAGGTATCTGAGTCTTCACATTACTCATGATAAAAAATAAAAAATAAACTAGGGAAATGTCACTGAAGGGTATAAATAGAGGTCACAAATGATAGGTCAGGTATTGGTTGCACTAAACTGAGCAGGGATTCACGAGGTATTGCTTCCACAGGCAAATATCCACCAAATTCAACTACAAAGCCCTACTATGTTATAAGCAAATCAAAGTGCCTTGCGGTGATAAAGTCAGAGAGCCTTTAGCCATTGAGCTCCAGACAGACAGCAGGCTTTACCAGGTCAGCCTGGACACCTGGACCAGTCCTGCTATAGGACACTTCAAAAGGCTCAGGTTTTAGGGGTGTGGAGGGCTAAATGGCAGTGTTTGTTTTTAACAGGGCCATAAAATCTATTTCCCACAGTAGCCGAGTTAGTTAACAATGGGTCGACCATCTTGATGTGGGGTCCACGGGGTCATGGGCTGGTTGGCACTGCTGTTAACTGCTTATGATGTTGTTGCCTACTGTTTTATCAACACTTGAGGTTCAACAACAAGATAACAGATGATCAGGCATAGAGGGATGACAGACGGAAGTGGCGCAACAACATGTCTTTCTCATAGAGATCCATTCAATCACGTACGGTCTGAGACCGTAGTACAAACCTGGGATTGCTAGTTTACGGGAAAACAGGGTTTTCAAGATGCCGGTAACATGCTAAGTACCATGGCAAGGAGAGAAAACATCACAGGGATTTCATTTAATGAAGAATGTTGATAACAAAGCCATATGTTATCATTGAGTATGATACTTTTCCCAGCAATACACGTTATTTCTTCCCAGCGATACACGTTATTTTTTCCCAGCGATACACGTTATTTCTTCCCAGCGATACACGTTATTTCTTCCCAGCGATACACATTATTTCTTCCCAGCGATACACATTATTTCTTCCCAGCGATACACATTATTTCTTCCCAGCGATACACATTATTTCTTCCCAGCGATACACATTATTTCTTCCCAGCGATACACATTATTTCTTCCCAGCGATACACATTATTTCTTCCCAGCGATACACGTTATGTTCTCCTAGCGATACACGTGTTATTTTTGTCCCAGCGATACACAATTAGGAAAGTAATACCACCATTATAAAACATTTGCTATTAAAAACCAAGGTTGTATTGTGGGGACTAGTTAACAGGGCAGCAGTGAGGGGAGGGCTTGGTTTCAGGATTACCTGTTCTCTGGCCGGCACGGGAAACAGACAGGTGACCACGGCAGGACAGGACAGCTGTTTCTGGGGCTGGCTCAGAGGACACATCTCCTTCAGACTATAGATGAACACCTCCTGCTCCTAGAATACACACACAGATATAATAATAATAATAAATGTTATTTATATAGCGCTTTTCTTAGACTCAGTCACTTTACAATGCAGGTAGGTTATAAAAACAGAACAAAACAAAACAAACAAAACAAGACAAGATTCAGACACAGATGAGAAGGGGAGGGAGGGGGGCGTGGGGCTACGGATAGGCAGAGGTGAAGAGATGGGTCTTGAGGTGGGACTGGAAGATGGTGAGGGACTCAGAGGTGCTGATCTCTTGGGGGAGGGAGTTCCCTGGAGAAGGCTCTGTCCCCAAAACTGCGGGGGTTGGATTTATGGATGGAGAGGAGACCAGCTGAGGAGGATCTGAGGGACCGTGAGGGTTGGTACGGGGAGAGGAGGTCAGTGAGGTATGAGGGGGCCAGATGGTGGAGGGCTTTGTAGGTGAGGACCAGGATTTTGTAGGTGATCTGGTGGGAGATAGGAAGCCAGTGGAGTTGTTTTAGGACTGGAGTGATGTGGTGCCAGGATTTGGAGCGGGAGATGAGTCCTGCTGCTGCGTTTTGGACCAGTTGGAGTCGGTTGATGTTGGTAGAGCTGATGCCGAGGAGAAGTGAGTTGCAGTATTCCAGTTGGGAGGAGATGAAGGCTTGAATGAGTCTTTCAGCAGCGGGGGGTGTGAGAGAGGGTCTGATTTTGGCTATGTTGCGGAGGTGAAAGAAGAAGGTTTTAATGACTTGATGGATGTGAGGCTCAAGGGAGAGGGTAGAATCAAAGATAACGCCAAGGTTGCGGGCCTGGGGAGATGGGGAGACAATGGTGCCGTCGATGGTGAGAGTGGGGTTATTGGTTTTGCTGAATGTGTATTTGGAGCCTATGAGGAGAAATTCTGTTTTGTTGCTGTTGAGTTTGAGGAAGTTGTGTTGCATCCAGGTTTTAATAGCTGACAGACAGGAGTTGATGTGGGAGAGGGGAGGATTGTGGGAGGATTTGGTGCTGAGGTAGATTTGGGTGTCATCGGCATTGCAGTGGAAGTCCAGGTTAAAGTGGAGGAGTATCTGACCAAGAGGGAGGATGTAGATGATGAAAAGGAGTGGGCCGAGTACGGAGCCTTGGGGAACACCTTGAGTGACTGTGGCTGTGGCAGAGGTGTGTTTATGGAGAGAGATTAAGTGGGATCTGTTGGATAGGTAGGAGTGGAGCCAGCTGAGTGAAGTACCTTCGATACCGAGGTCTTTGAGTCTGGTGAGCAGGATGTTATAGCTCACGGTATCGAAGGCTGCACTCAGGTCGAGGAGGATGAGGATGTTGAGGGAACTGGTGTCAGCAGAGGTGAGGAGGTCGTTTAGGACTTTGAGGAGAGCGGTTTCAGTGCTGTGGAGGGGGCGAAAGCCAGATTGGAGGGGATCTAATTGGTTATTAGCATGAAGATGGGTTTGTAGTTGTGTGGCGACTATGCGTTCCAGGGTTTTAGACAGAAATGGGAGGTTGGATATTGGGCGGTAGTTGTTGAGGGAGGTGGGTCCCAGACCAGGTTTTTTAAGGAGTGGGGTGACAGCGGCAGTTTTGAAGGTCAAGGGGACAGTTCCAAGGGACAGTGAGGAGTTGATGAGGTTAGTGAGGTAGGGGCATAGGACGGGGAAGCGATATCCTCTGCATTTACAATAACTCCATTCCCAAAGACCCTCAAAACAGCACTTTCGCCACGGCAGGGGACAACAGCAAATCTGTCCCCCTGAGCCCTATGAAGCAAAAAGCCACAGGTTAAGCAACAGATTAAAACACTTATTGTGTGGGCACTTGTACTGACATGGAGTCTACCAGTACATTGGTTGCTGTAAATAAAGAAATCCACTAAAGATGGCTTATAGTGTTACTGTATATTTATGGCTGAGGAAAGACTGCAGTCTGCAGTCTGTTAACATCCACCATGAATCCAGTATTAGTCACGGTTTGGTGGTATCACAAAGTCAACTGTAAGATGAATCGAAAATGTGTAAATATAGGTAGTCCTTTGTGTTCTATACTTACTATCCATAGGTAACCCAGTGTTAATGACTGTAAAGCCTAGCCCACCCAATGCCAGTATTTATGTAAACTCACGTCTTTCTGTCAGATGCAAATAAAATGTATTCCAACATCAACAGATTAGTGATTTGGTCAACCCCAGTGTTAGTGATTGTTTGGCCAACCTCTGTGGCCGTCCATAAGGTGTTGTCCATCTTCATCTGACAGCTCAGCCGGGTCCCAGGACATGACATCCTCTTCACCTCCATCTGACCCTTGTCTACGTTCACCACGCTGTAGTTCCTAGAGGACAACGCATACATTCACTGCTGTATAGACTGTACTGTACATAAAACACACAGATGCAATCATGTGTACACACTTATTTAATAATAACATATACGTCACACACACCCAAACTTCATATTCCAGTTAGTTGAGCTGAACATTTTATTACATGTTGTAAATGGCTACCAAGGTTCTGCATCAACAGTCACAAGAAGAGAAAACTGCTTCTGCACTGCCCAATTCCGGCTCAAGGTACCACTGTCTGAACCACCACCCCAGAGGTGCACCTGACCATAATCATGATGTCATTGTCCTGGTGGTTCTGTACCCGACTCTCTAGGTCCATATGAGGAGGTTATAAGGTTCATGGTGTGTGAAGGGGTTAACAGCAGAACAGCTGCAGAGAACAGATGGATGGAAGGATGAAAGCTGCCTTTATTCTACTGAAATTATCTCCTGGCCTCTGAGCACGCATGCACGCACGTGTTCAAAATATAGAGGAGAGCAATATCATTATACCGTGTCACCTGGAAGCCTTATTTAGAGGAGAGGAGTGTATGTACTGGGGAGTACAAAAAGTAAGAATAGCAAACTATAAAAGAGCAATAAAGGTTTTTAGGCAGGGGTGTTAGGGTCAGATTTAGGGTTAGGTGTTTATTGTCAGGCCTAAATGGAGGCAGAAACAGACAAGCAGGTAGACAGACTGACAAACCAACCTGTCGTCCTTGTCCCCGTCCCAGAAGACGGCGCTGTGTCCCTGCAGGTGTGACAGGAAGAGCTGCGAGTGTGTGTCACAGGACAGCAGGTACCTTAGACAGGGGAAGCTGGGCTCCTGCATCTGCCTAACACACTGCACGGCCAAGGGCCTCTGGATCAGCACAGAGACAAACACAGGTCAGGCCCCTACTCACAGATAAGTAGGCTTGACATGGACTCAAAAACTTTCATAGCTGGTCAAAACCTCTCCTGTTTTTGTAGAAAAGACATTTAAAGCTTATTTTTGCAATTCTACGTGGAGTTTATGCTTAAAATCAAAGCAGTTAGATGTAGCAATTTGTTCCCAGCGATCCTACATTTCTTGCCAAATTTTGTGCCTTATTATGGAGAGAGATCATTTAGGTCATGGAGCAAAGCGAAGTGTTACTGAATCTGAATGGTTATGCATCCACCATAATAGCTGGTGCCTTGTTGGCAGGGAAGGTGTAGAACAAACACGTCCAAGCCCACACAGCTATGGAACTGGCCTCCTAGCCCTCACGTCCTCACCTTCTCCGGCTTGGTGTCCCAGCACTCGATCATCAGGCCGTGCAGACAGTGGAACTGGACTTCCTCTGGGCTTCCCAGGGCCGGACGGATCCCTTTAGACAGTTTCTTGGCTATCTGGAGCTGGTGGTGGCCCAGCGCAGGCCTGCGACCTGTCAGCAACTCATACAACACCATCCCATAGGAGAACATGTCCACCTGGTGTGTGGTTAAGAGGGAGAAGGGAAGAGTAATGGAGAAAGAGAGAGAAAAGGCAGAGGAATGGAGAAAGAGAGAGAAAGGTTAGGGGAAAGAGCGCTCGATTTACATTTTCATCTATAACACATTTACAATAGTATATTACAGTATTTTATTTACTATTTGATAATGTACACTCACCTAAAGGATTATTAGGAACACCATACTAATACTGTGTTTGACCCCCTTTCGCCTTCAGAACTGCCTTAATTCTACATGGCATTGATTCAAGGTGCTGAAAGCATTCTTTAGAAATGTTGGCCCATGTTGATAGGATAGCATCTTGCAGTTGATGGAGATTTGTGGGATACACATCCAGGGCATGAAGCTACCGTTCCACCACATCACAAAGATGCTCTATTGGGTTGAGATCTGGTGACTGTGGGGGCCATTTCAGTACAGTGAACTCATTGTCATATTCAAGAAACCAATTTGAAATGATTTGAGCTTTGTGACATGGTGCATTATCCTGCTGGAAGTAGCCATCAGAGGATGGGTACATGGTGGTCATAAAGGGATGGACATGGTCAGAAACAATGCTCAGGTAGGCTGTGGCATTTAAACAATGGCCAATTGGCACTAAGGGGCCTAAAGTGTGCCAAGAAAACATCCCCCACACCATTACACCACCACCACCAGCCTGCACAGTGGTAACAAGGCATGATGGATCCATGTTCTCATTCTGTTTACGCCAAATTCTGACTCTACCATCTGAATGTCTCAACAGAAATCGAGACTCATCAGACCAGGCAACATTCTTCCAGTCTTCAACTGTCCAATTTTGGTGACCTCGTGCAAATTGTAGCCTCTTTTTCCTATTTGTAGTGGAGATGAGTGGTACCCGGTGGGGTCTTCTGCTGTTGTAGCCCATCTGCCTCAAGGTTGTGCGTGTTGTGGCTTCACAAATGCTTTGCTGCATACCTCAGTTGTAACGAGTGGTTATTTCAGTCAAAGTTGCTCTTCTATCAGCTTGAATCAGTCGGCCCATTCTCCTCTGACCTCTAGCATCAACAAGGCATTATCGCCCACAGGACTGCCGCATACTGGTTTTTCCTTTTTGACACCATTCTTTGTAAACCCTAGAAATGGTTGTGCGTGAAAATCCCAGTAACTGAGCAGATTGTGAAATACCCGTCTGGCACCAACAACCATGCCACACTCAAAATTGCTTAAATCACCTTTCTTTCCCATTCTGACATTCAGTTTGGAGTTCAGGAGATTGTCTTGACCAGGACCACACCCCTAAATGCATTGAAGCAACTGCCATGTGATTGGTTGATTAGATAATTGCATTAATGAGAAATTGAACAGGTGTTCCTAATAATCCTTTAGATGAGTGTACGTTTTCACACTAATAAAGCTTACATAATTGATGTACACATCAAAAACGCACGCTCTGTCTGCACTGTCATCCAATCCACGTTTCTACTCAGACTCCAACATTATCTACGGAGGCAGCATTGATCTGGTCATGGAACACAACCCAGTGTATTTAGTCTAAGAAATGGCTGTAATAAATCTAATTCCTTTCTATCAGTGGCTCAGAGCTGGAGATGAGCAGCCCATGGTGACTGTGTGTAGCCTTCCCAGGGTATATTTAAAGTAGCGCAGACAGACGGGGCCAAAATCCACTGGAGCGTGGAGTTTCCACTCTCTGTTAGCTTTACGGTAGCAGCTGGCCTTTAGCCATGGTGACATCACCTGGCAACTATTTTGAATATGCTCGATGAAGCAGAGCAGTTCAATGCATAAATTACACTATTTATGTTACTAACTATTTATACATCACAGTGAACGCTGTTTTCTGATCATTATCCATCTTCCAATTACATGAAATTGGGACCAATTCAAAAGATTGCTATGACAGGGCAAATATGGCGGCGTTGCCAAAGCAAATATATTTAGTTAATATTACATTGCTGTTGATGTATAACCCATTTATAGATTAGATACATAAACAGAATGTCTGGTATTCCATCCCTCTTCTATTGGTCAGTCTTTGTCTCTCTCTGTTTCTCTGTTTCTGTCTCTTACTCTGTCTCACTTACTAAGCCTGTAACCTCATTTGAAGTCAAAGAGCAAGTAAGGGGATGAAAGCACATGGGAGGTATGATTGGCTGAGATCAGCAGAACCGGATCAGAGTATTGATGTTAAGGTTTAACGTCCATTCTAACCTCCCTTTGAGGGGATCCTCAACAGAGTTGAAGGGTTACATAAAATGTAACCCATAAAGTTAAAGCAGTGTGCGTGTGCGGGTGAAACCACTCCAATCTGTTAATACTACTGTGTGTGTGTGTGTGTGTGTGTTGTGTTGTGTTGAGGCACTCAAAGCCCTGCTAAGCAAGCAAGCCTCGACCCCATAGAGTGGAGCCCAGAGCTGGCACACAGCCAGATTGGAAAGGCTCATAAAAACACAAAAGATTAAAGTACACAAAGACAGAGATGGTTGGTTGGCTTCAAATCAGAGTGGAAGTTGATTGGCTGTTGGGCCAACCGCAGCAGGGGGGATATACTTCGATAATGAATACCAGCACTGAGAGCACTGGCGAATAGGCAGGAAAAACAGGGACTAATTGGCCACCTATCAAAGTGCAAGTGGAGTAAATTTCAGTATACTAAAGACAATAGATACAGAGGACATACTATACAGAATATGTTCCATAAGCAACTTTTACTGGACCACTTGATTTCATGTGGGCAGGCAATTAATGTAAGTCAATCATGCAGGCACTAGCGAAGGAAAGCCTTAGTGGTAAACTGTTAAAAGGCACTTGGACACACCGTAACAGGGACGGTCAACGGGTGACATGTAGGCCAAAATCGGCCCAAGATTTTTTTTGCACCCTACAGTAAAATGTATTCAGTTATTTGCATTTTCTGGTGGTACAGTAAAAACAAAATCGCAAAAACAAAATCAGCATGACACCAGCTAAATGAAATGCAAATGGCACTGACAATGAGGAGACATGATGAGAAAATGAATTACCTGAAAAGGTTTCACGGTTAGGCCTAAAATAAGCACTAGGTAAATTAATACAGGGATGCAAGGGTCATGGTAATTTAACAATTTGAAAAACTCCATAACAAACCTGTCGATTTTTTTATGGAATTCCACGGCTATGACAAAACATTTGCTCTGGCTGAATCCAGACACTCCACGTTGCATAATGATTAGTAACAGCTCTTTAGTCCTGGTGTATTGACTACAGACCACACACTCTTGTGCCTTATTGATTAAATATACAGTCTTGTTTAAAAAAAAAAGTCAGGATGCTAAAATACTAATAAAAACAGAATGCAATGATGTGCAAATTATTTATCCCTAAATTTAATTGATAATAGTACAAAGACAACATTAAACGATAAAACTGAGAAATTGCTTTTTTTGTTTTTTGGAAAATTATATACACGTTTTGAATTTGATGTCAGCAACATGTTTAAAAAAAATTGAGAGAGGGGCATCTTTACCACTGTGTTGCATCACCTCTTCTTTTAGCAATTCTCTGTATGCGTTTGGGAACTGAGGAGACCAATTGCTGTGCTTTTGAAAGTGAAATGTTTTCCCATTCTTGCTTCATATAGGATTGCAGCTGCTCAACAGTTTGGGGTCTCCTTTGTCATATTTTTTGTTTCATAATGCGCCAAATGTTTTCAATGGGTGACAGGTCCTGACTGCAGGCAGGCCAGTTTAGCACCCAGACTCTTTTACTACAGAGCCATGCTGTTGTAGAAGGTATAGAATGTGGCTTGGCATTGTCTTACTGAAATAAGCAAGGCCTTCCCTGAAAAAGACGTTGTCCGGATGGCAGAATATGTTGCTCCAAAACCTGTATATATTTTTCTGCATTAAATGGTACCTTCACAGATGTGCAAGTCACCCATGCCATGGGCACTAATGTAACCCCATACCATCACGGATGCTGGCTTTTGAACTGTGTGCTGATAAGAAGCTAGTTTATATCTGGTTTCTTCTATGCATGGTAGAGTTTTAACTTAACAGTGTTTTTCAGAAATGTTCCAGAGTCCATGCTGTGATTCCCAATCGTGTCTGTTTTAAGGCAGTGCCATCTGAGGGCCTAAAGATCACGGACATCCAATATTGGTTGTCAGCCTTGTCTCTTGCAGACAGAGATTTCTCTGGATTCTCAGAATCTTTTAATATATTATGTAGCGTAGATGATGAGATCCCCAAACACTTCGCAATTTTATGTTGAGAAACGTTATTCTTTAATTGATGGACTATTTGCCCGTGCAGTCTTTCGTGCAGTCTTTCGTGCAGTCTTTCAGCGTTATGAAGACCTCCCTATCCTCACTTCTGACAGACCCATCCCTCTCTGGAATGATCTTTTAATAACCAATCGTGTTATTGACCTGTTGCCAGTTGACCTAATTAGTTGTGTGATATTCCACCAGGTTTAGTTTTCTAGCATTACACAACATTCCCAGTCTGTTGTTGCCTCTGTCCCAACTTTTTTGAAACATGTTGTCTCATCTCATCTTCATCCGCTTATCCGGTATCGGGTCGCAGGGACCTCAGCTCCAGCAGGGGACCCCAAACTTCCCTTTCCCGAGCCACATTTGCCAGCTCTAACTGGGGGGATCCCGAGGCTTTCCCAGGCCAGTGTCGAAATATAATCTCTCCACCTAGTCCTGGGCCTACCCCGAGGTCTCCTCCCAGCTGGACATGACTGGAACACCTCCCTAGGGAGATGTCCTGGGGGCGTCCTTACCAGATGCCCGAACCACCTCAACTGGCTCCTTTCGATGCAAAGGAGCAGCGGCTCTACTCCGAGTTCCTCACGGATGGCTGAGCTTCTCACCCCACCCCTAAGGGAGAAGCCAGCCACCCTTCTGAGAAAACCCATTTCAGCCGCTTGTACTTGTGATCTTGTTCTTTCAGTCATGACCCAGCCTTCATGACCATAGGTGAGGGTAGGAACGACAATTGGCCGGTATATCGAGAGCTTTGCCTTCCGGCTCAGCTCTCTTTTCGTCACAACGGTGCGGTAAAGCGAATGCAATACGGCCCCCACTGCTCCGATTCTCCGGCCAATCTCCCGCTCCATTGTCCCCTCACTCGCGAACAAGACCCCGAGATACTTGAACTCCCTACTTCCCTACCCGGAGAAGGCACTCCATCGGTTTCCTGCTGAGAATCATGGCCACAGATTTAGAGGTGCTAATCCTCATCCCAACCGCTACACACTCGGCTGCGAACCAGTCCAGTGAGTGCTGAAGGTCACAGACCAATGATGCCATCAGGACCACATCATCCACAAAAAGCAGCAATGAGATCCCCAGCCCATCGAACTGCAACCCCTCCCCACCCCGACTACGCCTCGATATCCTGTCCATAAAAGTTACAAACAGGATTGGTGACAAAGCGCAGCCCTGGCGGAGGCCAACCCCCACCTGGAACGAGTCCGAAACATGTTGTTGGCATCAAATTCAAAGAGGCATGTACACATTTGATATGTTGTCTTTGTACAGTTTTCGTTTGTTTTATAGGGTTTAAATGATTTGCACATCATTGCATTCTGTTTTTATTTTCATTTTACGCAATGTCTTAATGTTTTTGGAAACTGGGTCGTAATTAGTATGACCCTACAGAATGTGACTTAATATTCAGTACCAGTGCCTATTTTATGCTGGTAAGAAGGCCCACAAGTAAAGGCTCTGTAGTTGGGTTAGGTAGTAGTTGGTATAGATTCAGGGAAAGGTGCCTATGTTTGAATGACTGGACAGTTACTATGTTTGGCATGTCTTTTCAATGTCTGATTAGCACCAGATGTGTGAGCTCTAAGTGAAAGGTAAGGAAAGAAGCGATATTTGAAAAATATGTTGCTGTGGAGAAAATATCCCTTGTTTTATGGGGCACAGTAGAATTTGAATGAAAACTTTCTAAAGAACATTTTACTCCTTAATTCATGAACATCAAACTATGACTATCAGTAATAATAAATAATAATAAAAATAACATTTTGGTTTGTTAACCTTTCCCCTCGATCCTGACCAGTCTCGGCCACTGAGAATCACCCCCATAGCATGATGCTCCCACCAGTATAAATCACCATTGGGATGGTTTTAGCTAGGTGTTGAGTGGTACCTTGTAATTGCAATACGTAGATCAGAGAATCTTTTCCCTCATTGCCTCATCCCTGGCTTCTGTCTAGCCACTCCATCATAAAGGCATGATGAAGTGCAGCAGAGATGGTTGTCTTTGTTGAATTCTCTTATTTCTGTACAGAAACTCTGAAGCTGTTAGATTGGCTATTGGGTTCTTGGTCCCCTCCTAGTCAAGTTGGGCCGGATGGCCAGCTCTAGGAACATCCCGTATTCGTCCCTTAAGACAAGTCTATCACGGAGGTCAATGGAATTGTTTGGACTTCATAGCTTGGTTATTGGTCTGACAACCACTGTGAAATGTTGGACCTTACATAGACAGAGGCGTGCCTTTGATGGTATCTAAACTTCATGTTGAAAATTGTTCCAGGCAAACTAAATCAAGCGAAGATGAACTCTTATACCTTCTCATCATAGACGATGCCTGGACGTATCTCGGGGGCCTGGTACCCTGGCGTTCCATCCACCCCCAGCGCCCCCTCATGAAAGGACTGGCGCGAGATGCCGTAGTCCGACAGTTTGAAATTCACAGGGTCACACACCTGAGATACAGTGAGACACAGAAGGATTACTTTGATTTCACATAAACATGCAACACAGTTTTAACACCCGAGAGGGCCAGAACCCTTACTCTCAGGACACTGTAACCCCATAGAGGTAGGAGGCTTAAGATTCTATTCTAGCAAGGCTCGAACCATCTCCATGTTGAAGTAGCCATATTCAATGTAATTAATTGACCAAGCATATTTTACATGACCAACTAGGTCATCAGGAGAAATCAGACAATGACCAACTGGGAAATCAGGAGGAATTAGTCCATTTTACATTAAAAGGGTGGATGCCTTCATATTTTCTCCCACGATGGGACTGAAGTGGCCTGGCTTATAGGCTAGGGAATACAGGGTCAAGGGCTAGTGGCTGATTTGGGATTCAGCCTACTTCATACCATCACCCACCTCCAGAGACCACACCAGGATGTTGTCAGACTTGAGGTCACAGAAGATGATGTTCTTCCTGTGCAGGTAGGTCAGCCCTGCTGCGATCTGATAGGCTGCCTTGAAGGTGAGCATATGACCCAGAGGCATGTACCTAGAGCCTGATGGGGAGAATATGGGCAGTTGTTCTGGCAGTCTTACAAGATAACCATATCAATAACCATACGGGTGACACAGCAGACGTTTTCTCCCTACCCCTGCTTCTGTCCTTCAGCACGACATTGAGGCTTCCGAGGGGCGCCAGCTGCAGGGCGAAGCAGAGGGGGTGGATGCTGATGCCCACCAGGGACACGATGCAGGGATGCTGCAGCGAGTGGAGCATGCTGGCCTCCTGGCGGAACTCAGAGAAGTTCCGACATGCGTCCATGGACTGGAGGTGCTTCATCATGGTGTCTGGGAATTAGGAGGTGAAGGGGAGGGGGGGGGGGGTTTAAAATGTCACAAAAGCAATACTTTTTTTATTTGAAAGGTCCTTCTGTGTGGCTCAGAGCATACATGGACAGAGCATACGAGCCAAGGAAAACCCACATAAACCCCCAGGACTGACCTAGAAAGACCCCCGTGGTTCCAGTTAACGGGGAAGATTTACACTGCTGGCCTTGTTAATGGGCTTGGTCAGAGAAAGCTTCCTCTTTGAAGGTAGTTGGTAGCTCCAATATTTTTTTTTTACTTCTGAACTGTAATGATGTATAGCAATTGATTATGAAGGTATAAAAACCAGCTGGTGTTTGATACCTTGAATGGTGATTGTTCAGAAAACTGGAATATGAAACCAACTACCACAGTTATGACAAAGTATTCATATTAAATTGATAGATTGTTCTAACAATAAATAGTTACATTTAACAGCTCTTAGCTGGGGTATATTCCATATACCACAGTCCCTTGTGCCTTATTGCTTAAATACAACAATATATTCATTGTTGAATTATTAGAGGTTGCATTTATCCAGCCACAATATTTAACTTTTTACCCCCCAAAAAACTGAGTGTGTTGTTTGAATTCCAGATTCCTTTAAAAAGATTTGGCCCAGTGTATGCTGATAGTTAGAGGTGCCTGCTGTGCTGGGGAACCTCGGTCTGCCAATAAAGGCTAATGACTAAGTATTAGGTTTCTGGTTTTGACACTGCTGGATTTAATCTTGACTGAATCAGTCACCCTTTTTCACTAAGTACATACTGTATACACTTCCCCAGAATTGTACTTGGTGCTGCAAGTGGTAGACATAATTTAAAAACAGAACAAATGGGACAACAATGGATATTGAGCATATAATATGATATGAGCAGATCTTTCCATCCATCCCCTTGTCTATGCGTATTGACTGCTTGCTGCATAGCAAATGGCTCTGTGGAGGCTAATAAACTCTATTCACTATTACAGGGCAGTGTGTCCAACCTGGTCTAGAGTCACTAGACTGGAACAACAGAGAAAGACCTCTTAATTGGGTTAGACAAGCATTGTTATTTCAGATAACCTTGCGGATTTACCCCAGAGAGAGGACATGAACAAAGAAAGCTGGCGGAGAGACATGCACGGGACATATCTGAAGGAAACTGAGGAACAGAAAGAGCAAGGTTCAGGTGGAAAGAGAGGCTGGAGTTTGGACAGGCTGGAAAATGCTCTGTAACTGCTCTGTAATTTTGCATCCTGATTTACAACTCATTGTGCGATTAGTAAGGTACAGGAACTCAAAACATCTTGGCCTCCCCGGCCCAAAATACCTGACAATCTAGCGGTGGACCCAATTACACTGCAGAGGCATTCAAACAGCTCATTCTATTGGCCGTGTGTATCCAAACAGGCATCACTCAGCAATATGAACGATACGAACTAGAAAACCCTGAATCATGAGGATGCTTCTGAGGTGTGTGAAGGCTATTTGAGGAGGGTGCTTGTTTTAAATTAAACCCCATTGTTGACACTGCTATGAGGGTACTGTAGAAGATACTGGGACCTTGGAATCAAGTCCCACTCTTGATTTAAGATGGATTAACGGGGTCAGACAAAATAACAGAAACACAACATAGAAAAGGGCTGTTACTTTGAATTAAATAAATCATGGGTAATTTAAATACTGACTGATGCCATCATGTCATTACTAACGCTTCAGGCATCCATGGAAAAGCAATGTCCACACGCCTAGGTTATAGTGACCAGAATATAGTGGCAATAAAAACAAAAACACAGTTCCAAAGGCCGGGCATTAAAATAGTATATGAGCCAACATACAGCAAAATCTGTAATGCTTCCTATGTTTAAAATGTAAAAAACATCTGCTGGTCTGTTGTATGTAATTAGGAACGACATGATGTACTTAAAGCATTTATTAAATTGCTTAAACCAATTACCGATTAGCACGTGCCCATTTAGAAACTGACAGTTCGAAATTCCAAATCCCCTTGGATAGATGTGGAATTGAAAAACTGTATAGCAGAGAGGGATGAAACAAAGGGAAGGGAAATTAAGCTTGGAAATCACGTCACTAAGAAAGCTTTTACAAAACAAAATGTATGATAAAAAGAATGATAGAAAAAGCACTGGAGTACTTTAAAATTTCCTTTCAGGCAAAAATGCTAACTAAGCTCCATCCTTCATTGAGGCCGATAGCTCATTTATAACAAAACCCTTGTATATCGTCAACCACTTTAATGAATATTTTGTATGGACCAAATAATGGAAGAAAAGAACAGTTTGAATTCTGCAAGTTTGAAAATGTTTTAGTAAAAATTATTTTGTGCAGCTTTTGCAGTCATTGATCAGTGACAATGCAGAAAAAACAAGCTGTTTGTATATTACTTATGCAATATACGTAATGTTTTTAATTTGTATATTTTGGAATTAGTAACTTGTGTACACCAATGAAAAATTATAATAAAATAACATTTTTAAAACTCCTTTTAATAGCTTCAATTACCTTCTACTAATCTTGGAGTGAGCCTGTGTGTCTGTGTGCTTATGACACAATTTTATAAACTTTAGCTATAACAAAATATGGCAATTGTAACAATAATATCTGAAACATTTAACAAGCTCTAGTCAGTGCTTGAATGGATCACTGGCAATAAGCTTGTTCTAAATATCTCCAAAAAATATAACATTGTGCTTGGGAAAAAATATCTCCATTAAAGCTTGTCTGAATGAATTGTTGAACTATGTGGAGATAATTTAAACCATGGATATCAAGCAGAAATGTTTCAAACATTTTCAACGGTTGTGAAAACAGAAAGAAGGCTTTAGCTGTCTTTCTCCAGAATATAAAGGAAGTTGGAGTACAATACTGTGCTATTAGGAGCCAGGATCACAGAGAACGCTGTTACTCCAGGTCGTGAAGGTTGGTAACTTAACGTCCATTCCGCTTGCAATCAAATGCAGGGCCACCTCAGGGGAGTCAGCCCCTCCTGTCCTTGGTTTACCCATGACTGCCTGGGCATGTACGACTCCAACAAAGTCAACCATCAAGTAGGTTAACAAGTAATGACACAGCAGTGGTTGGGATGAGCAGTGATGAGCAAGTGATGAGTCAACCTACAGAGCCCTGGCAGAGTGATTAGACAACCTCTACCACAACGTTAAAAAGGAAATGGGAGCAAATGACCTGCTTCTTACACATCAACACTGTTGCAGTACACAAGGACCAGTGTTTCCCATTTGTTCATTTGGTAGCTGATTTCTATTATTTTTGGAGACCCCCTATTAAAATCAAACCGCTACAAAATGTCACAAACCTGTCTCAGCGGCAGGCTCAATCAACTCAGTGATTGAGGCACAGCAGGCTAGTCAAAGACCAAGTTGGTTTAACATTAGAATATCTTCAAGGTTTATTTTTCCAAGAAATGTTCCATTGCCATTTCCTTCAATAAAACAATGATCATGATACATGTATTTGCCTTGGTAAGAAGCTGGCAATCGGTTTGGTTTGCTGCAAACCATATGCTAAAATACTATCATGGGGAGATATTGTCTACACAGGGGAGAATGGTTATAAATAGCATGTTCTGTTGTAGATCTAAAGGGGGGGAAGGGAAGGAAAGATGGATGGGCTATTTTCCCGAAGCGAAAGCTTGGTAAAGCTGCCTCAACTGCAACAGTAAATCACAATGCACTCCGACAGAGGTCAAAGGGTAAGGTGTGTGTAACTTTGTCCCGATTAGAAGCACTTCAAAAGGATAACATTTGGATGACGCCATTTGGAATGACATATAGACCGGCTCTTAGCGGACAAGGAATACACCGTTTTAGTGTAATCTACTCTAGATGTGTTTATAGACAAAGGTCCAGCTGGCTCCCATCTAGGGAATGGTTGCTGCCTCTACTTTCAGGACCATAGTAAGCTGTTGGTAAACCCACTGTGACAGGCACAACAGTAAGAAGTATCGATTTGGTAACCAATTGATGTTTATTACATGACTGATCGACTGACTATTCCTCAGAAAGCTGGTGGTTTTTCAAAGCTTGTCATGTTGCAGGTTCAGCCAGCGATGGTAGGTGAATAGAGGGAGCATTTGCCACAAGGCCTGTTAGGCTTTCATCAATCGTTTTCTTCTGTGGGGAGAAATCACACAAAACCATTCAGAGCAGATGGAGGGCCAACCAAGTACAAACAATACATTGACTATTATAGCCCTTAATGGCACATGGAGGCTCTTTCCAACGTTATGGAATAAACTGCTATACGCACAGTGTCTGTTGATTGAATTTGATGGTTTGACTGATACTGGCAAGAAGTAATGTTTATTATAAATGGAATGAAACATTAAAGGGAACAGAAGTAATTTAGCATAATCTCGTCGTGATATTTTGAATCGTTTCATGCCTCTTGCATTTTTTCATAGTTAAAAAAAAACTGCATGAGTCCATTGACTGTTTCCTGGGAAATTGCGCAACCACATTACAATCCTATCATGTACACACACACACACGCACAGGTTCATAAATGAACTGAATTATTACAAACAAAATGTCCTGTCAGGCCAAACATGAGAATGACGCATCAGCGTTTTCAATTGGAACGGCTGCTGTGCGTCACGATTCCATTTAGTCACTGATGACCCCATCACAGATATCTATCGGCCTGAAATTCTGATTTATAGAACTCAATAGAGCACACTTCTCCACAGACACAACAGAAGCAGAAGAGCTGGAGCTGAGAAAAACTGGGAGGATGATATGCTACATTGAAATACTTTCTGAGCATAGATTTGGCAACCACCGATAAACAAATTGGTTTTCCTAACGTGTAAACTTTCTTAATAGGTTCGGTTTAATGATGGTTGTTTCCTAAACTCGAAAGTCTGCAAACTTTCAGATTATTGCCAAAGTGTGGCGGAGGCTTTGCGTAACTTGACTGTTAGGATATGATCTTCACACATTCCAAGGAAGCTTACAAAAAGGCCCAATGTGTCAATTGTTAGCAGCACACTGCAAGTCTTTTCTGGAAAGTAATTTCTAATCAAAAGGTAGCGCTGCTTCTTTTTCAAACAACTTGCTTGACCAGACAGATAGCAGAATCAATTTGCCCAAACTACCAGACAAGTAAATCCATGCCAGCAATATCTCCTCCCACCCTGGGCAGTTATAAACCCACCCTTTGGGAGTCCCGACCACACGTTGGTTACAGAACAGCCAAGTTTCTGAACCTAGGCTGTAGTGGACAAATGAGCGCTCTCCACTTTAGAGAGACAAGCAATGTACTAAGACAGGGATATCATGGTTTGTATCTGAAAAGTGCTTACAGTAAGTATAAATGTATGCTATAATGATGAGAGGGGCATGAGTGCGTAGGTAACACATCCATACAGCCAGGGCCAGTGCCCAGGGCCAGTGCCAGTGCCCAGTGCCCAGTGCCAGATACAGAGATGTGAGGGATATCTAAGGACCAGGTCAAGCCAATGGGAAAGAACATACTACTCTTTAAAAAAAAAGGCATTTTCCGGGTAGAACCCTTCTGGGTTCCTCCTGGAATCTTGAGGGTTCCATGCAACAAAGGTTGTACCTCGCACCCAAAAAGTTCCTTCTAGGGACAGCTGAAGACATGCTTTTTAACCAAGAGTGTGGTGGGGAGATGTAGCGACAAGTGGAAAGTGGAGGAGAGAAAGTAAACAGAGCAAGAGAGAGACAGTTAAGAGAAAAAGACTGGCAGAGAGAGACAATAAAAAAGAGAGAATGAAGCAGTCTTTGAGGAGAGATACAGAGGGAAGCTAGGGTATGTGAACTGCTCTGGCCTAAGAGGAGGGAGGAGACCAGCCTCAGGGTGACAGATGATAGCAGGAAGAGAGACCGTAAGTCCCAAAAACAGAGAAAACCCCCCAAAAGTGCACTAGCTTTGACCACCATCCATGGGGTTCGGGACAGAAGTAGTACACTACATAGGGAGTGGGCTGCCATTTCTGGCGCACACCGACAGTCCTTATCACAGCCCAGGGACAGAAGGAAAGAAGTGGAGAGAAAAAAAAAGACAGGGGGAGAACGGGATGAACAGAGGGGAACAGGAAGAGGATAATGATGAACCCTTAGAGCCTGCTGAGAGATGGCTCATATTAGTGTCCAGGGAAGGACAGAAGAGAAAAGAGAGAGAGAAGTGTGAAGCCTGGAAAAGAAGGTGATGTAAGATGGGGGGGGTGGGGTTCAAAGACAGAAGGAGAGAGAGGCAGAAAGAATAATAGAAGAAAGAACTAGTGAGGAAATGGAGAAGCAATGAGGTGATAGATATGGTGTTCTGAGTCTGGAGACAGCCCCAATCACTACACAGGGATAAAACAAGGTAAGGACAAGACAGAGAAGGAAAGGATGAAGACGATAAGAGAGCAGGCACATGAAAAAGATGACGAGAGGTCAAGGGAAAGAAGGACGAAGGAAGGAGAGAGGGGAGGAATTACTGATTATAAGTAAAGAGATGAAGAGTGAGAGCACACACACACACACACACACACACATTATACACTGTGAGGATTAAACACTGCCATCTCTTTCTATGAAGTAGGCTCTTCTGACACCCTTACACAGACACACATGCAGACCGGCAGTCAGACAGACACACACCTCCAGCTGAGACTGGTCATAACTTTCTAGAAAAAAATATTAGTTACTTAACCCAAAGCAGGCCTAAATATAATGTGATGGTCTGCTGTTTATATACGGTTGGTAAAACGTTTGAATGGTTTCAGTCATTAGGCTGCACTTCTGCCCACTTGGAAAAGCCTTCATCACAAATGGATTGATTTAAGTTAATACACAAATGACAAACCTACAAATTAGAACCTTTTAACAGGAATATTTAGTTAGAACCTTGGTCAATAAATATTGCTCATAAGCATTATACATTTTTTATTCATGTGAATATATTATTTTGACTATAGCCTAATACTAAACCCAATACAGAGCCTGGCAGGCGCTGCTTTGAGCTGGTGTGTGTGCACGTGTGAGAACTGAGCAGGATGAATTCATTCTGTTGGATATCCTGTGATGACTGTCAATTGCACTGCACTAAAATAAGCCTTTGATTCCTCTTCCCAGTCCAGTTTTGTTACCTTAACATGCATATTAAACAACGTGGAATGCACACCAAAGAGATACGCCCTGCCGACCATGCATCGGTCGAATACCAACAGCTGTCGCAGGCTAAAAGCTATTTGGTGCTAGTGGCTGTGGTTGCCAAATAACAATTATTAGTCTCAGTATTGTTCTCAACAAGCACTTACCAATATTTAAACATAATAGCCATTTGGGCACTGTGTCCCCCAATTATTATTGTTAACCAAGCCTGTCCAAAACGGAACATACAACCCATAGACGTATAACAATGCAGAACAGTAATCTAGTTTCCAGAAACCTCCGCCCAAATGCACTTTGCTATAAACTCGGGAATCAGTTAACGGAAGAGATATTTATTGATAAACAAAATCCAGGCAAGACTTAACATAGTTCCAAGGTAAATTACCTGAATGACAGTTGATGGTCTGCTACTTGGTCTTTGTGTGTCACCTGCATGACAGTTGATGGTCTGCTACTTGATCTTTGTGTGTTACCTGAATGACATTTGGTCTGCTACTTGGTCTTTATGTGTTACCTGTAGGGCAGTTGATGGTCTGCTACTTGATCTTTGTGTGTTACCTGAATGACAGTTGGTCTGCTACTTGGTCTTAATGTGTTACCTGTATCACAGTTGACGGTCTGCTGCTTGGACTTCTTAAAGGTGAAGCGCTTGATGGCGACTGGTTGGCCACGGTAACAGGCTCTGTAGATGACGGTGCCACTGCCACCCTGTCCCAAGATATCCACGTCCTCCTCATTACTCTGCAACTGAGTATTGTCTAGGAACAACCTAGACACACACATACACACACACACACAATTTTAAAGATACTTGTAAAAGCAGGAAAATAATCCTGCAACAACAGGAAATGTTCTACCACATTCTGTACATACCTAACACACTGTATACTCTGTACTGTACATACCTAACACACTGTATACTCTGTACTGTACATACCTAACATCGGTTCTGTACATACACCTAACATACTGTATAGTGTGTACTGTATAGTAATATAATCTTGGATTGCACCCCTGTCACTTTGTCACGTCGCCGCTGTTATAAACAGTCTTCAGATGCTTCAGCACTATTGATGGTCAAATGTTGTGTGGGCATATGACTATAAACATGGACTTATCACTGTTTAGTCTGAATTACACAAAAATTACACAAAAAGTTTAGCTTTTAATTATTTGCCTTCTTTAAATTGTCGTGTTTTCAGGGCGCAGTAACGCACTTTTGAACAAATCTACACTGGCGCTAACAGAGGGTACGTCAACTAGAATGTTTGATTGGACAAAAAATGAATAATTAAAACAGTACTGTGAGTGCATGTGCAACCCACAAGTGTACATTACATGCTGAACATACCGTCTACTGGCCCTACAAGACAACATCCAGCAGCATCTGGTATGACAATTTTGAGTGAGGAACAGAAGCATTCAATTTGCAGTGGTCTATTAATTTTAACCATTCTGTTCCTCACTCAAAACCATCCTTTTCGACTTTTTTGGAAACTAAGGAAAAAAGTGCAGGGGTCTCTTAATTATTTCCAGAGTGGTATTCTAGGGGGGCATTTTGGAGGCAGACAAAATCTTTCACGTGAGGTTTTGTTGTAGTGAGCTTAGTCAACAAACTGGGCCAGATGCTAAAATTTGCATAGAACAAAATGCCTTGGTCAGCTGCCAATCTGCCCAGAATTTACTGTATTACTTAGAGATGATTTCCAACAAGAAACATCATTAGGGGTCAATTTAATCCAAATTTTTAATTGCATTTCATCTAATTCTACCAGCAGCCTGAGAGTGTGCGAACACGTTGTCGTGTGTGTGTTATTTGTCTACATAGCACTGGTGCGGGCTGATGTCAATTTGTTTGAGGAAGTGATTATTTCGTCAATATCTCTGGTCTCACAGAGCAGCGCTGCAGCATAAATATTTGTGAACGACTGTTATGCCATGAATAGTAAACAGAAAGGGAGGCCTGTGGTCTTTCAGAGATAGGCTTGTATAATCAACCCTGCTGCACTGTGTCTGACTGTACTGTATGTGTGTTTAGTCATGCCTCTGTGTGTGTGTGTGTGTGTGTGTGTGTGTGTGTGAGTGTGTGAGAGAGAGAGATTGTGAGTGTGTGTGTGTGTGTCCATCCAAGCCTGCCAGTGTGTACTGTGATTGTTGTACTTCTGTCATTGAGGCGCCTAAAGAATCTCGAGTCAACACGGGGCCACAAAGCCCTGTCCCACAAGTCACCACGTTACACATGAGAAATGCCTCCATTAGAGGTCTCAATAACATCCACACAGTGTGAGAGACAGACCTCTAGTTTGACAGGCAGACAGACAGGGAGGAGAGAGAAGACAGATGGATTAACACACGGATAGACAGGAAGACAGGATCAACAGACAGACTGAAAGACAGGCAGGATCAACAGACAGACTGACAGACAGGCAGGATCAACAGATAGGAAAGACAGAAGACAGAGAATGGACAGACTTACAGAAAGGCAGGATCAACAGACAGACTGACAGAAGACAGAGAACGTACAGACTGACAGACAGGCAGGATCAACAGACAGACTGACAGAAGACAGTACAGACAGACATGGAGGACAACTATTTAAGGGCGACAAAGTGAATTCCTATAGGGACATTTAGCGGGATGTGTATCATTAAGTTAGTAAGGTGAGTGTTGATTGAGTGAAACAACACCAACTAACAAAACGCGAGGGCAACGCTTCGTCCCTGCTGACTGAATGGAGCCACCCGCCTCTATGGTTTGGTAAAAACCAAAAGCTCAGCTTGAGTGGAAGTGACAGGTGAAATGAAAAAGGATGATGGGTCACTGGTGAGAGGTAACAGGTGTGTAGTTCAGAGGGTGTGACTGACATCACATTCCAGAAGAACCAGTTCAAGCTCAGCCCAGAAAGCCTGACCTATAAATCTGTTTGCGTCTAAACAAGCCAGTCATTACATTAGTGTTATTTTAGCAGCAGGGTATTATGCTGGCAGCGCTCACATATTCTTTATCACAATAAAAGCCATAATTGAAATGTATAAGGCAATATATTTAACAATCTAGTCCGTGAAAAAGAACAGACAAGAATAACAATGGAACGGACATTAAACATAAAATGTACATACTAGATTGTTAACTATATTACCTTATATATTTCAATGATGGCTTTTATTTTGAAAAAGAAAATCTGAGTTAGCACTGTTAGCATAATATCATGCAGCTAGAAGAACGGTAATGAAGCCTGGAACGGCCATCGCTACTGAAGCCCACCTGAGAATACGTCGCTATGAAACCATTTGGGCTGGCTCTTCCATGAGAGGGCGCAAGTACAGACGTCAGTGGAGCCGTGGACTGCACATCCTCTATGCGGATCAAGTGGTTATTAAAGGTTCAGGGGTTCAGAGGTCAATGGGCAGGGTGAGAGGTTACCGTGAGGGGAAGTCCGTCATGAAGAGCTCGGGGACGAGCTCCTGAAGGGGTACAGGCTGTTTGGGGTGCTGGGGACACACTATGTGTTCCTGGTCCATGGCAGCGATGACACAGTCCTCCATGTTGAAGTAGTGGATTCTCTCTTTTCCTCCGTCGGCTGCTGGTCCTGTCCAAGGCCCGTGCCAATGACTGGGTTTGCCCATGGAGGAGCACAGGGGACAGGGGGCATACTGTTCAATCAACAGGGTCCCATCACTCTCACTGGCAGTCAGGGCTAAAGGAGGAACAGAGTCAAACACCTCAGTCCCTCATGTCCCTTCTCAGGTTACATCTCAGACGGTCTCCGCCTCAAAATGGATGTTTTTACATTCCGCTAGGAGGCATTTTAAGCATGAACACCTTGTGATTATACTTAATTGATGGTATGCTGCCTTTTGTGTCGGTGTCATTTGTCTCGTATCTACCGTGCAATTATTGTGTTATGTATTGCTGCAATCCTTTTCTTTTCTCATCAGGCATAGTAAACTACTAACATAATAAAAGGGATATCTTCTAAAAGGGTTAACGAAGTGTGAATGTAGACATTATAGAGATGTGCCTCACCAGGGAACCACTGTTCGATGAGGGAGTTGACGTGGTCCGTGATGAAGGCCATGGCAGAGAAATCCCTGCTCTCCGACTGGCAGATGATCTTGATGCCTCCACTTTTCTTCCTCTTCCAGTTGACGTCGGAGGACTCCACACTACCAGGGAAGGGAGAGCGCAACCACGTAGAGTTCAGTGACCATGGAACACTTGCAATGGGCTGTCACTAAGTACATTAAAAAGTAATAATGCAATTTTTTACATCAACGCACACACACACACACACACACACACACACACACACACACACACACACACACACACACAGGCACAGGCACACTGGCACACGCACCTCCATAATTTGGGCATTATAACTGTCTGTTTCTTTCTTCTTTTGGTTCTATACTGCAAAACTATTTATTGTATTTCAAACACTCAACATAAAGTAGAGATTTCCTGCTTTTATTTTCAGGTAATTGTGTAAATATTGGTCTCACCATTGAGAAACTACAAAAATGTTATACATACACTATTTGGGGCTCTACAATATAAAAAGTGTTGTCGCTTCCAAATGGTGAAACAAGTATTTACCCTCCAATAAGAGCTGAAAATAACAAGCGTATATTTTACCATGGCAAGTTTCATTAGAGAAAATTGCTGTGTACTACAAGCCAAGCGAAAGACACACATTTCTTAAATAAATCATTATCTGTGTTTAAAAAAAAACGATAATAATATGTGTTTATTACGTGTAGCACTACTCTTTCTCGTATAATTAGACAATGGAGGCATATACAGTAAGAGTACCACATGTGGATTTTAAAGACATATAATTATGTGCTTGGCTTGGCTAATAAGCCCTTCATCCAGTACTGAACCTGGCAGTGATGAATTACGCCTGTTTGTTCAGAACCCGACCGGGTCAGGGGGAGACCGTTCTGGGGGAGACCGTTCTAGGGGGGGACCGGGTCTGGGGGGGACCGGGTCTGGGGGGGACGGGTCTGGGGGGGACGGGTCTGGGGGAGACCGGGTCTGGGGGAGACCGGGTCTGGGGGAGACCGGTCTGGGGGAGACCGGTCTGGGGGAGACCGGTCTGGGTGGAATGTTTGCATTTAAGTCCCATATCACCCTGTTGTACCCTTGAACTCACCTTAGATACCCTCCGTCGAACGTGACCAGTAGCCCCTCCCTCCAGTAGATGGTCTGCGTGCGGCGCACTCTGAAGGTGCTGCAGCGGTTCCTCTGCTTGCTGCCGGTTCCCGCAAAACTGTAGATCACAGTGGCCCTCCTCCGCTCGGACTTGGCGTTCCTCTTCGTCTCGAAGGACTTGGATAAGACAGACACGTACGTGTTGTTAAATGGGTACAAGCCTTTGAGTTCTACACATACAAATGCATTCTGTATTTATCTCTAATACAAAAAAATAATATTTTACATAAAAATAATCCCAGTATTTATAATTTTATATCAGACAGTACCATAAATATCATCTAGCTAGCACAATCCAGAATGCAGACACGGCTCTAGTTGAAATGACCTGTACACGTTCAAATGACTTCCTTACTGTATTTTCAGTGCCCTGGGGGTTGTTACCAGTAAACCTTTGAAAATTCCCCGACAGTTGTTACAAGGAAACCTTTGAAATTGCCCTGGGATAGTGCGTAGGAAACACTTTCACCTGAAGGTCCATTTCGTTGAGGCTGATGAGCATTCGGGCGATGAAGCGTTCCCAGAATCCTGCTGGCACAAAGCTCATCTTGAAGAGCCGCTGGATGGTGTTGGCCGTTGCTTGGCGGAAGCCATGGATGTCCATAGCAGGCTTAGGGGGAAGGAGGTGGGGGAGCAGGTAGCTATACAGGAGGACAAAAAAAGGACAGTTCAATGCATAGGAGAAAATAAAAACATGACTGCCCATAGCAGGTTTTAGAGAATTCAGGTAGGAGAGTAGACAACTGTCGAGAGGGAGAAAGCAGTACGTTTTAATGTTACGGATATTCGTAAGTTTAACAATGACATTATTTTAGTTGTCAACTATACTGAAGAACCAAACCGAAGCTTCTACTTCTAACCCAAATTGGAGAAGTACTGGAGCCTAGGAAGAAATTCGGTTTTACTCTTTTGTTTAGGGGCAGAGTGACAGATTAACCCCTCGCCTGGGATTCGATCCAGCAACCTTTCGCTTATTGATCAGAGGCTCCGACCGTTTGACCACATGCCGACCCTGCAGCGCTAGGATGTAAGAGTTAGGGGAGCAAGAGAAGAAGAAGCAGATGGTAGAGCTTCCAGTTATGAATGGTTGTATGGTGAACACGGTGGGGCAGATATATGATATTATGGGACCAGTTCTGCTTGTTTTCAGACAGCCAAGTTGGGCTGGAATGATTCAGACAGAAACACCATAAATTGATTGGAATACGTCCCTATTCTACAAATCAGAGTGGCCTGTTTGCAAAATACATTTCTATCGAAGCAGGACACAGCCCAGGTCAAAGAACCGTCCGCCAATACCTGTTGTTGGCCACAGGCAGGGCGATCTCAAACTTGGCCAGGAACTGGAAGTACTGCTCCTCTGTCTGCTGGGTGAAGCCGGTCCCCCCCAGGAGCATGCGGAGGTCCTCGGCCCGGATGACACCATTCCAGGCCACCGATCGAGAGCTTTTGAGGTGGATGATCCGCTCCAGACACTCGGACAGCCAGACGGGACACAGGAAATAGAGGGTACACAGACCGTGGCTGGTGTCTGGGAAGTGGAGGAGGGTGCCAGTCTCGATCAGGAAGCTGATGGCTGAGGAGACAGGAGGGAATTAGGTTAGTTCTCCAGTTCTCCAGGACCGCAGGTTCTCCAGGTTCTCCAGGACCGGGAGTTCTCCAGTTCTACAGGACCGGGAGTTCTCCAGTTCTACAGGACCGGGAGTTCTCCAGTTTTCCAGGACTGGAGTTAGTGTGGCCGCTAATCCACACAGTAAGTACAAGAATAAAATGGCTGATCTGAAGAGATAACGTGTCTAGAAAAAGAATATCGTCACTGAATAAAAAAGGATTTCAGGTCTCTAATAAACTGTGTCAGAAAAAGAACAGGTACCCGTTTGAAGGTCCTCGTAGTCTCTGATGTCACTTCCTGGGTTCTGCTCTATAATTTGGTCCAGCTGGGAGTCTGTCAGGTACTGGACCTGGTCTTCTGCGTCCCGCCGCTCACGCTCGGCCAGCACTGCCTCCTGCAGCATCAGGTAACTCTTGGGAATCTGTGGAGGGTTACAGTGTGTTCATAAAGAACTCACAGTGTTAAGAAAAAGTACAAACCAGACAGGTGGTCTATTTGCGGCAGTTTGGGCAATCATTTTTATTTGGATTCCAATGTTACACACAAAACAGCTTAACACACACAAACACACACACAAACACACTTACCAGTCTGCCCACCAGCTTGTTCCCACTAGCAGAAGTGCTACTGTTGTCCTTCATGGAGCAGGCAACCTGGAATATTAGCTTCCTCAGACCATCCAGGCCCTCCAGGGTCTTACATGATACCTCACTGAACACACATGCGCGCACACACACACACACACACACACACACACACAGTCAGATGAACAGACACACATACACACACATCCAATCAGAAGCCCATGGTTGCCATGGTCTCGATGTGTGTGAACGTGTCAGCGTGTGACTCACTGCAGGTGTTTCAGAGTGATGTCAGGGTAGCCGCTGGCTCGCGCTCCTGACGGCGATCGGCAGAGAGCCAGGATGTAGGCGCGCAGCGTGGCAACCCGCTCCATTCGGAACTTGGTGTCAATCAGGTCCAGATGGGTGCCCACCACAACCACAGCAGAGTTAGGGGCACGCGCCTAATGGTCAAAGGTTTAGGGTTACAGGTCAATGTATGACCCCAAAGGAAATTCTCTGGTCATATGTCCCAAATCCCAACTGATGTTTTCAATTATTTTCTCCAAATGTCTGCTGGTTGTCTTTTGGGAAATGTAACTTGGGAAAAAAAAATTACTTTTTTTTTATTAACTTTTTCATTCACTCAAAGAGAGGATATAACTTAATTAAAATCAATGATTTCACCTAAATGGTTCAATAAGTGTAAATTTGGGTTTTCTATGGGATGACATTATTTACCCACGTTTCGTTTCTGAGGTATTGCATTTGAGGCTCCCTACATAATGGAGAGATGAAGATAGATCAATAATACCTTCCCAATTTAATCACAGTGTAGACAAATAATGAGACACTCTTTTAGTCTCTCAACAATGTTTAAAAATCAATGTACAGAAAATGAACTGAATTTAATGAGCATTATTTGTGTAGAACAGGGGATGGCAACAGTGGGTCTGGAGAGCGGTTGTTAACTGATCCTTTCATTGACTGAATGAAAGTCTTACAGGTGCGGCTGCTCTCCAGAAACAGGGTTGCCCACCCTGGAATAGAATACAGACAGATACTGTAGAAATGAACGGATATCAGAGTCAATACAGATACATTTAAAGAATTGAAGGACGGAATATAAGACGGTATTCTAAGAAAACATGGCACCGCTGAGTCTTTGGTCAAGCAGTAATGTTCCCAGCCGGTTCCAGAGGGTTTAAAAACCCACAACCAGCCATACAATTATCCTACCAGGCTGTCTGTCCCTTTGTTCCAAACTCTTTCAATTACATGGACATGAATCAAAAAGAACACAGGTATAGTTGATAACACACTGTGGAAGGCACCTAAAAGTTTCCCCATCTCACCTCGATGTTAAGCAGCCAAGACTGAAGGTTAGCTACGGCCTCCTCTCCGAGAGCCAGGTTCCAGATGACCACGTACAGGGCCTTGTCCGTGAAGAAACACTGGTTGACCGTGGCCATGTTGGCTGGGCCACCGATGTCCCACACGCTGAAAGCCACAGAGTCCGTCTGGCCGGGAATCAGAGCAGCAGTTCAGACAACACTATAAACTACACGTCAGACCAATGGAATGATTGATGAGAATGTTTACCGAATGTCAAATAAAATGTAACATCTGTTGCACTTAGGGAACTGATTTTCTACTAATACCCCTTCTGTTCACTGTTATACAGACAGGGTCTGACGCATTGGTTTATTGGGTCAGGTAGCATAGAGGAATGGGCACACTGTGTGAAATAAATAGTATCCTAATCGAGCGTCTGACGCGGTTTAGTTTAAAGATTAGGAATATGAGTCAACATAGCTTTTCGGATGGTTTCTGTATTGTACAATCACAGTCGCCTTAAACAACAACATTAGCAAGGAATGAAGTCTGCTAAATCTACAGACTGGTTCTCAGGCCAGAATAAACTGTCAAGGAAATACAGAATAAAACACAATGTTTCCACACAAAGCAATGCATTCAAGGATCATACAAATCTCTCTTCAGAAACGAAAACAGTCACAAATTGGTCTGTCACTACGGTTACTGAACTGGACTGGTCAGACAGGGCTGTTACTATGAGAAGAAAACTGGACTGGTCAGACAAGTCTGTCACTATGGCTAGAGAACTGGACTGGTCAGACAGGTCTGTCACTATGGCTAGAGAACTGGACCGGTCAGACAGGGCTGTTACTTTGGCTAGAGAACTGGACTGGTCAGACACTTCTAGGATTGCAAGTGTTCTAGCTAAGCTTCTCTGTCTCAGACACGTCAGTAAATATAACAATTCTGTGCCAAGGTAGCCACTAAAGACGTATTATTAGCACCAATAGCCATTACCTAAGAAAAATCCCAATCCTGTGTAGTGTGCCACATTTCAAATATGTTTGCTGTGTGTGTGTGTGTTTGTGTGTGTGTGTGTGTTCTCTTACACCAGCTTTAACCCCACTGGGCCTGTCCAGTTCCCAAGGGGCTGTACTGATGCTCTGTACACAGGAGAAAGGGGTGGGCCTGCCCGTCTGCAGGACTTCCAGGAGGGATGTCTTTCCCTGCCGAGGAGGACCAATCACAAGCATCTTCAGCAGCTTACAGGGCTCAGCTTTCCGTAGGTGGGCTCGGAGGAAGGACAGCACAGACGCTGGTCCTGACAGGGAAACAGGTTTCATACACAGACAGGTGGACAAACGCACGCTAGCATCTACCTCTACAGAGTACGTTAGTATGGTACCTTCCTTCCTGACGTCCTGGGGAACATTGGTGATGTTGAGGTCCTCGATGTCCAGCTGCCACAGATTAGAGAGCTGGCCCAACTCAGCTGGAAGTTCCCGAATACCTGGGTTACTGTATCCAGATCAGTGGGGTGAAAGAGGGTGTTAGGTATTGAATTGTTAGAGGTGTTTGGATTTATGAGAAGAAAAAAAAAAAAAAATTAAGAACTTTCTTTCCACTCTTGTAGGAGGCAAAAAGACTGGGATTAAGAAACAACACAGACAGAAAATACATGGCAACAACACAGTACCAATGACAACAGACAGTAAAACCTAGACACTCAGCTACAACAGGAACAGACAACCCAGCATGTCAACCGTTATATGGCAACACCACAGACCAGGCAGTAAACAACAGAAAACATGTTAGGGCCGTTAAGTCTGATGCATTGTGGGTAATTCGGATAGTTAAAAACTGGCAAAGTCAAGCATGACACGTTACGTTAACCTGCGTTGCTTAAGAGTAGTTGGAACGATTTCTCAACTTTGTTGGCAAGTGGATTCAAGCAAAATCTAGGTTTCTGTCTCAATGCTCCTGTTACTACATGAAGTGAGTGAACACAGTCTCTATATGAATCAATGAATACAAATAGACAACAGATGGGTAAAACTAAAGAATTTACAGATATTACAGATGGTTCGTCGGACACCAATAAAGCTTTGTCTTGGGCTAGAAAGCACTTTCAGTGAGTAATTTTCCATTGCGGACTGACTAGGCACAATCTGTGTCCGGGAAACTATCCCTATGGCGTCAGTCCAAAGATGAGACAGTAGACTTATTGCCATGGATGATGAGATGAAATCTAACTCCGTTCACTAGCCTGGCCAAGAACACAGACTGAGTGCTATTACACAGGACGGCATAATAACAAAACAAAGCCTGTGTGTGGAAGAAGATAATATTGAGAGAGCTAAGTGCTGATCTCCAGTTAAACCTCTAGATCCCACTCTGGGCAACAGCCAGGCTCCACGTCCCAAATGACACCTTGTCCCCCTAGTGCCCCAATCTTCATCAGGCCCCATACGTGGCTCGGGTTGAGAGTGGCGACCCAGTAGGGGATAGGGTGTCTTTGAGATGTGGCCCATGTATTTCCTGTCGGACAACACCGATCCTGCTGACCTCCAGATAGACCAGCAGGCAACAGCTGCCTCCAACCGAGTTCACAACAGCGTTTCAGCCGTTTCAACACTGTCAAATGCCTCTTTCCTTTGTTTCTTTCCAGTTTTAATTACAGCTCTGTGATGACAGGAATGCCTAAGATGTCTACCTTGTGATTTTCAGCTAGCATGGTGGTCCCAGTTCTGCCTGTGCCAATGCTATGATGCTAGCATTAAAACTAAAACAGATCTGAGGCTGTTGAAGAAGGGGTGGAGAAACAAAACGTACTTGGAAAGGTAAAGCTCGGTGAGGTTCCTCAGGCAACACACCGACTGGGGCACAGACTCCAGCTGGTTGTCGTTCAACGAAAGCACTTCCAATGCATCCCGCAAAATTCCTGGAAACTCGATGGGACACACTGCCAAGCAGAGGAAAGGCACGGACACACACAAACACACACAGTGACCATCACTAGACACTCTGTAGATACACTAGGATAACTAATTGCTGTTGCGTGAGAGAAAGATGGAGAGAGTGTGTTAAAGAGAGAGTACATGAGATGGAGAGATGGAGAAAGAAGACAATATGAAGGGGAAGAGACAGTGAGGAGGTAAAGGGGGGGGGGGG
Organism: Esox lucius; assembly: GCF_011004845.1. NCBI lineage: Eukaryota > Metazoa > Chordata > Actinopteri > Esociformes > Esocidae > Esox > Esox lucius. The sequence continues at coordinate 30,372,231 of NC_047570.1, read as the reverse complement.
TACGAGAGATGGAAAGAGAGACTAGCTTAAGACCCTGTGTGGTCGAGATCAGCAGCTCTTAAACGTCTCCCATTGGGACCAGCAACCGTTCCACGTATGGGAACTAACTGGTCTAGATGACAAGGAATTACAGTTCCTGGAGGCTTTAGAGAGGTCACTGCCACAGTCTCAGTACATGCCAGCTGAGTTCAATACACTTAATAAACAACCACTTTATACTGGCCCAGGTCATTATAGATTAGACCACTCCGCTTCTGAACAAACCAACATAGTAAAGTCCCCAACACAGTCCACTATAAGTCTGCTGCCAGTCACTGTAGTTTATATTACACTTCAGATAACCTCCGTCCAATCCAATCAAGTCCACTACAGCCCAATTTAGAACAATACAGTCCACTATGGCCAATCCAGTTAATTTTGCAACAGAAAACCAAGCTGGTCCACATGAGTCCAGCACCAGTACCTGGGTCTGGGTCTCTTCGATGCCATGTGGTAAGAAAAGCCAGCTTCCTGGTTTTAGGTCCTTCTTCAGTCCTAAAACGAACATCACGTTCATTACATTTAATTCATTAGACAGACATTTATCCAGCATGACAGCAGTCAGTGATTACATATTTGTCCTGGCCCCTCATGAGAATCAAACCCATTGGTTTAATATATGGTTTACCATGTTGGTTTCTGTGAGAGCAGATTAACAAACAACTAATAGATCATAATGTCCTCTATAAGTGTCAAAGGTTTGGGGTGTAGGAGTTGCTGCTAAGTAAGAGTAGGTGCGTGACCTGTGACTTTTTACATACTTGCCCAGCTGGTTCCTGGAGAGGTCTAGGCTTCTGAGCAGAGAGCATTTCCACTTGTTGGCTGCTGGCAGAGTGGAGATCTGATTTCCACACAGTTTGAGAGAGACCAGGGCCTTTTGAAGAAAGAGTGAGGGAAGGAGACAGATTGAGACAAAATGTCACCAAAAAACAACCTATGGTCATGACACAACTTTTAAACCAGCACCTGGTCCCACTGCTGTCCCCCCACTGCTGTCCCATCTTTTCACACCTAACTACCGGTACTTTACTGTCTGGCTTTGTCCAAACGGACATGTTTGCAAAGAATGAGAGTTAATAATAAAAATAATCTAATATTTGGAAAATGCCATTACACCTCATAAAAAAAACATTGTTTTCCTTGGCATTTTTTTTTTATGGAAATAAAAGGCATAACATTAGTTTCCAACCGTCATTGTTTACTCAACATCCTATAAATGAATCTTGTTTCTGAAGTCAAAGACGATGTAGTCACCTCCAAAATGATTCAAAAAAAATTAAATAAAAAATATTGAAAAATTATATTCTTTACTTTATATTTTTATACAAATGCTCAGAATAATGGCATGCCTACAGTTTCTAAGAAATAAACTGCATTTTTTTTTTTGCATGTAGGACCTAAAAACTACATGCAAACATACAGTTCTATTTTTAAGATGTATTTTCCTGACTAGTTCCGTGCATGAGCCATGTATTGTGGGACCAAAGTAGGCATGTCATTGTAAAAACTTTGTTCCACTATTACAATCATAAATGTGTATTATTCCACCTACGTTTACTTCCTGCTTTTCTATTTTCTCTAAACTAATTTCTAAATCCATGAACTGCTAGTGTCGCATAGCCACACCTAAAAAATTCCCCAGAGCCAGTTTCTCAAGGCATCTACAGTGCTGACGCCACTTATGTTATGCCGTTTAATCTGTGTTTTAGTATGTGTAACCAATAAGCCTGTGTAGACAAGCAAGAGATGAAAAGCCTATTCCATTTCATCAGTAAACAAGGCTGAAGTAGATGTTACGTTTCCTGCTAATGCAAAGCTAATGATGTTCGCATAAAAATAAAAAACTGTCAAAAGGCCCTCCACAAATGTTTTTCTGGTCTTTAGAACAATTAAGAACAAGTTTTTGAGTGAGTACGACTACGGCGCTTTAACTAGACAGCCAATTAAATCTCCGAAATTTAACTTTGACCAAAACCAATGTTCTGATGATGCTTCACCACTAAAAGTAATTAGAAAATTAGGTGCAAAATGCTAAAAAAAACAAAATATCCCTTTACGAAACTGTACAGTGCCATTCTGTGGCTTCCTGTTTCATTGGGATATAAAAACGAGGTTAAACGCATGCAAAGTCCATTTGTCATTTATCACCATGGGGAAAGGCAAATAACACACCAATGAAGGGCCAAATGGTGGTTGTCCTTAAGAAAATCAAGCAATTGGAACAAAAAAACTAAATATACCACGTCCCACTGTTCGGGGCAAAGTCAGTAAAAGAACGGTAAACCTGCTTGTTAGCGGATGTGTACTGTGAGGAAGATGGTTTGGGAGGAAAAAAAATTGCCACAGTCAGAGTTGCAGAACTTGGTTCCATCTCCAAATCTACAATGACACGCCACCTCCATGCCAACTGTGTTTCTGGATGGTTTGCCCGAAAAATCCATTAAGAACAACCAGCCAAAGTAGGGGCTGGTAGTTTCCTAAACCACACTGGCACTTGGATTCGAACTGTGTGCTATGGTCAGTTGGGAAAAAATAGAGCTCTGTCTAAAGTAATTGCCTTGCTGTTAGTTGTGTCATTGCCCAGGGGTCCCACAGAGCGTTGTGCAGTTGGCCAGAAATACGATGAGGCATGGCCTCAATCTCCAACTGGACATCACAAAAATCAGGAGAAAAACAGGCTGAAAAACTCTTACTGAAAAAACTGAGCTCCTTCACCACGCACATCAGTGGTTGGGTTAGCTTAGAATCAAGGATCATATCTACTGTAAAAAAACTGGTTGTTAATCTTTAAACTCATCACTTGTTAAAGTCAAGAACATCAAGAACTTGACTAAGAACCAATACATTTCTGCCAAAAATCTGGGTAAACGCTGGGAAGTACACAGAGAAATCCTCCAAGAAATGGCTAATTGACAACAAAATACACATTTAGCAATACACATTTTGTAATAGCCATTTCAATCTCTGGACTGGAATCTGATTGGTTTGAATCACTGCATAAAGCAATGGTATACTGCAGGATCCCTAACAATGTGTTCTCCAATCTCATAAAAAAAAAATATATATAGGATATGGCTCAGTGGACAAGCAGAATGCACAAAGTAATGAAAACAAGGGTGCCAATAATTTGTACATAATTATATGCCACAAATTGGAAGATTAGAGTATAGCTGTATTACCTGTGTTGTTTTAGTCTATTCTGGGTTTTTGGTCTTTAGGTGACAATCATTTTGGAAGCAACCATATTATTGCAGAATAGAGCAGGAGCACCACCTTGAGGTGCCTGGAAGAATTATTAGTAATAGACACCTTAACAAGTTGTGTTAATTTCTGCGGTTTAGACTTGGTAACAGACCGCCTTCAAGTGTGTAGCTGCCCCAATTTATAAAGGTTTATGGATGTTTCTTTCCACTATGAAAACATCCATTTAGGAAACAGTGTTCTTAAGAATATGGCGGTTCATTGATCAGTTACACCAGAGGTTCTCAAATCGTTTCCCTCAGTCTTTTAATCAGCTGGGAACAACTGGGTATTTAGGTGCTCAGACCGCCCAGGTTTAGAACCTCAATTACATATGCAATTCAGCCTGCTGAGCTGAAGCCTAAGCCAAACCTTGCTAGAGCTCCCCGGGCTTACCTCCAGCTCAAATATATAGGAGGGCAGTTCCTTGATGAGGTTGTCAGAGAAATCCACTTCTTGGAGCTGGGCCCTCCAGAAGATGGAGATGGTATCTGGAAGACTCTCGATTAGGTTTGACGAGGCTCGACAGTATTTCTACGGGTGAAAAAGAAAAATCCCATCATCTCTCATCCAGAAGACAGTTCGCAAGCCATGACCACAAGTGGAAGGGAATCTGAATCACTGATGTATTCTGGTCTTATGATGAACTTGGACAAACAGCTACATGGAGATAATTTCCGAAGACGTCACAGCAAGCAACAAAATTGTGGCAGCTAACCCTTTATCATGTTATAGTATCAAAAAAAGTACATCACTAACTTTACATTTAGAAACCGGGTGGTTTGAATCCTGAATGCCGATTGCCATGGTATATGAGATCGTATACCATGGGTATGACATCACATTACTTTTTTTTTTTACTGCTCTAATTGCGCTGGTAACTGGTTTATAAGTGCAACAAATAATCTCCCTATGTTTGTAGTATACCACCAATATACCTCAGACAAGCATTGTGTCCAGGCACTCCACGATGCATCGTGTCTAAGAACAGTTCAACAGTTCTCATCCGTGGTACACCATACCACACCCCTTCTTGCCCTACGCTTACAAACATACACACACGAGAAGCAATAATGAGGTGGTGATGGTCCAGATGGACCAGTGCTGTGGTGTAGGTCATGCCTACCAGAGGACAGGCCCAGGGGTCAGGGAAGCTGTTGAGTCGGTTCTGGCAGACTTTCAGGGATTTGAGGGATTTAAAAGAGTGGAGGATGGCGGTGGGAAGACTGGTAAGAGAGTTATCTGACACATCCAACTCCTCCAGCTGACGCAGACCTATCCAGTTAGTACCTGAAGAGTGGGGAGATCAGGAGAGGGTCAACCAACCATCCAGGCAATCGACCAGCCAAACACAGATTGGTTTGTACAGAATGTATTGTGTTAGTAAAACCATGTAGCCAGGGTAACACCCGACTCCAGTCATCCTGGTGATAACAATGAAGGGCACCTGCCCCCATTCTTCAAAGAGCTGGTCTTCTGCTGGTTGGATATCCCCATTCTGAATTACAACTAATCATTAACTATGTGTTACTAAAACACTGTATTGTATTCACTTCCAAAATCATTTGAGGAAGCTCTGGGCATTGCACATGCAAACTGTTAATAAATGCTAAACCTTCAAAATGCTGGCACATTTTCTGTGAAAGCTGGTATTACAACAAGCTCCTGTCCAGACGGGTCAAAGGGGACAATAATAATAAAAAAGTACAGATAAACACTAGCAGATGAAACTAAAACATTCAAGTACACTGAGAACCCTACTCCAACATGGTGGATCGTACCATTAGGAATTTCAAATAGGTTGGTGAGCTTGTTCTTAGCGGCTGAGAGCCTCCGGACCCTGGTGAGATGGAGCAGCCCGGATGGCAGGGTTGTCAACTCATTCTGTGACAGATTCACCTGGTGGAGTCTACAGTAGGAGTGGTGCAAACAGAGGACAGGGAACACACACACACAATTAGGCTCACAACACAGCATAGGTCTGTAGACAGTGTAGGGTGTGTGTGGCGTGTGTTTCCGGGTGCATGTCGACCACGCGTGGCGTGTATACCTGGAGCAGATGATCTCCTGCGAGTTGTGGGCTGTGGGCAGCTCTTTGAGCAGGTTGTTGGACAGGTCTAGCGTGCGGAGCTGCATGAGCCCCCAGGGCACCACAGAGGGCAGGGCACAGAGGCTGTTACAGGAGAGGTCCAGGTGGGTGATCCGGGACGACACGTCCATGAACCAGTCCAGCTCCAGCCATGGCAGCTTCAGACCTGACCACCGCACGCACAGTAACTGGACAGGAAAAACACAACAATGTTGGCCAACAGCCACACACAGTATCTGGATGGGGAAAACAATGAATGCCCTGGGGGAAGCATAATCCATGCAAATACACACACACGCAATCACACACACAATCACCTTTCCATCCCCTTGTCCTGTGTGTGTTTCGGTGCTGGCCTCTACCAGCCGTTGTCTGAGTAGAAGTGAGCTGAAGGCAGGGTGATCCATCAGGGTGTAGGAAGAGAACCCAGCACCATTCTCCAGCAGGAAACTAGCTATCTCCTCATTACCTAGTAGATAAAACACATTTAGCAATCTGAGTGTAAAGTGACATTTCTGAAATGAACTGTAGTGACAAATAACAGGAAATGCATTTACGTGTTCCACCAATAATGGTCTGGAGTAGGTTGAAATTGCGCCCTAAGTACTGGCCTTGGATCAGTTCTGCAATTTACTCACTGATGGTTTAAGTTAGGACTGGAACAGGCGAAACTGATCCTAGAACTGAACAGAGGGGAAACTTTACCTCTGAACGTCTATAAAGAGGAACTGATATGGATTGGCTGTGGGATTCAGTAGGCGAGGAAATCCCCTATCTGTTTCATAGGGAGAACACACTACAGGGCCTGTTCAAATGTGACAACACACCACAGTGCCTGTTCAAATGTGACAACCCACTACAGTGCCTGTTCCAATGTGACAACCCACTACAGTGCCTGTTCAAATGTGACAACCCACTACAGTGCCTGTTCAAATGTGACAACCCACTACAGGGCCTGTTCAAATGTGACAACCCACTACAGGGCCTGTTCAAATGTGACAACCCACTACAATGCCTGTTCAAATGTGACAACCCACTACAGTGCCTGTTCAAATGTGACAACCCACTACAGTGCCTGTTCAAATGTGACAACCCACTACAGTGCCTGTTCAAATGTGACAACCCACTACAGTGCCTGTTCAAATGTGACAACCCACTACAGTGCCTGTTCAAATGTGACAACCCACTACAGTGCCTGTTCAAATGTGACAACCCACTACAGTGCCTGTTCAAATGTGACAACCCACTACAGTGCCTGTTCAAATGTGACAACCCACTACAGTGCCTGTTCCAATGTGACAACCCACTACAGTGCCTGTTCAAATGTGACAACCCACTACAGTGCCTGTTCAAATGTGACAACCCACTACAGTGCCTGTTCAAATGTGACAACCCACTACAGTGCCTGTTCAAATGTGACAACCCACTACAGTGCCTGTTCCAATGTGACAACCCACTACAGTGCCTGTTCCAATGTGACAACCCACTACAGTGCCTGTTCCAATGTGACAACCCACTACAGTGCCTGTTCAAATGTGACAACCCACTACAGTGCCTGTTCAAATGTGACAACCCACTACAGTGCCTGTTCCAATGTGACAACCCACTACAGTGCCTGTTCAAATGTGACAACCCACTACAGTGCCTGTTCCAATGTGACAACCCACTACAGTGCCTGTTCAAATGTGACAACCCACTACAGTGCCTGTTCAAATGTGACAACCCACTACAGTGCCTGTTCAAATGTGACAACCCACTACAGGGCCGGTTCAAATGTGACAACACACCACAGTGCCTGTTCGAATGTGACAACCCACTACAGTGCCTGTTCAAATGTGACAACACACCACAGTGCCTGTTCGAATGTGACAACCCACTACAGGGCCTGTTCAAATGTGACAACCCACTACAGTGCCTGTTCAAATGTGACAACACACCACAGTGCCTGTTCGAATGTGACAACCCACTACAGGGCCTGTTTAAAGGTGAGTGGTCATGTGGTGTTCATGTACACTACATATGTGTTTCACTCTTTACCTGCGTGTGCGGCTGCGTAGAGAGGCAGCCCCGTGATGACAGCAAACTCCTCATTGTGGATGGCACAGTCCTCAGCATCGGCATGGTAACCCAGCACTAACAGTCGAACCACCTCCAGATGACCCTGTTGGCATGCGGATGCCAACATCCAGTTCAGCAGGTCTCTACGTAAACACGATTCTGAGAGAGAAAAGCAATTTGTTTATTATCGCTTAACTGGGACTATTACACAATCTGAGAGACACACACCATCGAATAAACTAATACTGCTGCTGCTACTTTTAATGCTACAGATGAAACTACTATTATTATTGCTGCAAAAAGCTCCTAATATGATTATAACTGCAAAGAGATCCTAATATCATTATTACTGCAAAGAGATCCCAATATGATTATTACTGCAAAGAGATCCTAATATGATTATAATTGCAAAAAGCTCCTAATATGATTATAACTGCAAAGAGATCCTAATATGATTATGCAAAGAGACCTAGTATTCCTAATATTATTATTACTGCTAGTAGTCCTAATAATATTATTACTGCTAGTAGTCCTAATATTATTATTACTGCTAGTGATCCAACTATTATTAACAGTATTAAAAGCTATTACAGACGCTACTACCTCTACCCACCCCCATAACTACTACTACTGTTACAACCACATCCTTAACTATGACCCCCACCACCCAACCTCTGCTACTCCTTCCACGTTACACACTCCTTACCTGGTACTGAGTCGAGCAGCTCTCTGACCAGGCTGGCATGGCCGTAGTGAGCAGCCAAGATGGCAGGGTTTTCATCTGACGGCTCCTGAGGCAGGGGCACATGGGCCTCAGTGAGGAGGTAACGCACACTCTCTGTATCCCCATTCTGGGTGGCCAGACAGAGGAGACGCAGCTGAAGGAGCGACAAGGACAGGAGACAGGGAAGGAGTTATATGGAATAGAAAGTACAACCCTGTTTCCAAAAAGGTCGGGACACTGTGTAAAATGCTAATGAAAACAGAACGCATTGATGTGCAAATCATTCATCCCTATACTTAACTGAAAATTCTACAATGACAACACATCAAATGTCGAAACTGAGAAATATTATTGTTTTTGGCTGGCCTCGAAGAGATTCTGGCAAACCATCCGGCGCCTCAGGAGAGGGAAACAGTGCCCTACCAACGCTGTTTACAGTAGAGGTGGGCAGCTGTTGACCTCAACTGGGGATGTCGTCGGGCGGTGGAAGGAGTACTTCGAGGATCTCCTCAATCCCGCCGTCACGTCTTCCATTGAGGAAGCAGAGGATGAGGGCTCAGAGGTGGACTCGTCCATCACCCGGGCTGAAGTCACATAGGTGGTCAAGAAACTCCTCGGTGGCAAGGCACCGGGGATGGATGAGATCCACCCTGAGTACCTCAAGTCTCTGGATGTTGTGGGGCTGTCTTGGTTGACACGCCTGTGCAACATCGCGTGGCGGTCGGGGACAGTGCCTCTGGGATGGCAGACCGGGGTGGTGGTCCCTCTTTTTAAAAAGGGGGACCGGAGGGTGTGTTCCAACTACAGGGGGGATCACACTTCTCAGCCTCCCCGGGAAAGTCTATGCCAGGGTACTGGAGAGGAGAATACGGCCGATAGTAGAACCTCGGATTTAGGAGGAATAGTGTGGTTTTCGTCCAGGCCGTGGAACACTGGACCAGCTCTATACCCTCTACGGGGTGTTGGAGGGTTCATGGGAGTTTGCCCAACCAATCCACATGTGTTTTGTGGATTTGGAAAAGGCATTCGACTGTGTCCCTCTCGGCATCCTGTGGAGAGTGCTTCGGGAATATGGAGTCCTGGGTCCTTTGCTAAGGGCTATCAGGTCCCTGTACGACCGAAGCAGGAGCTTGGTCCGCATTGCCGGCAGTAAGTCAGACTTGTTCCCAGTGCATGTTGGACTCCGGCAGGGCTGCCCTTTGTCGCCGGTTCTGTTCGTAATTTTTATGGACAGAATTTCTAGGCACAGCCAGGGGCCGGAGGGTGTCAGGTTTGGGGACCACACAATTTCGTCTCTGCTATTTGCGGATGATGTTGTCGTGTTGGCCCCTTCAAGCCAGGACCTTCAGCATGCACTGGGACGGTTTGCAGCCGAGTGTTAAGCGGTGGGGATGAAAATCAGTACCTCCAAATCCGAGGCCATGGTCCTCAGTCGGAAAAGGGTGGCTTGCCCACTTCAGGTTGGTGGAGAGTGCCTGCCTCAAGTGGAGGAGTTTAAGTATCTAGGGGTCTTGTTCACGAGTGAGGGAAGGATGGAACGGGAGATTGACAGACGGATCGGTGCAGCTTCTGCAGTAATGCGGTCGATGTATCGGTCTGTCGTGGTGAAGAAAGAGCTGAGCCGCTAGGCGAAGGACAAGATCCCGGATACAGGCGGCCAAAATGAGCTTTCTCCGCAGGGTGGCTGGGCGATCCTCTGAGCTCCGCAGGGTGAGCTCAGAGTAGAGCCGTTGCTCCTCCACATCGAGAGGGGTCAGCTGAGGTGGCTTGGGCATCTGTTTCGGATGCCTCCGGAACGCCTTCCTGGGAAGGTGTTCCGGTCCATTCCCACCGGGAGGAGACCCCGGGGAAGACCTAGGACACGCTGGAGGGACTATGTCTCCCGGCTGGCCTGGGAACGCCTCGGTGTCCCCCTGGAAGAGCTGGAGGAAGTGTCTGGGGAGAGGGAAGTCTGGGCATCCCTGCTTAGACTGCTGCCCCCGCGACCCGGCCCCGGATAAGCAGAAGATGATGGATGGATGGATGGATGGAAAAATACATGCCCATTTTGAATTTGATGCCAGAAACACGTTTGAAAAGATTTGGGACAGGGACATGTTTACCACTGTGTTGCATCACCTCTTCTTTTAACAACACTCAGTAAGCGTATGGGAACTGGGGAGACGAAGTGCTGTAGTTTTGAAAGCTAAATGTATTCCCATTCTTGCTTGATATAGGATTTCAGCTGCTCAACAGTTCGGGGTCTCCTCCTTATTTTTAATTTTGTTATGTGCCAAATGTTTTCAATAGGGGACAGGTCTGAACTGCAGGCAGGCCAGTTTTGCACCCAGACTCTTTTACTACGAAGCCATGCTGTTGTAATTATGTGCAGAATGTGGTTTGGGGTTGTTTTGCTGAAAAAAGCAAGGCCTTCCCTGAACAAGACGTTGTCTGGATGGCAGCATATGTTGCTCCAAAACCTGTATATATTGTTCAGCATTAATGGTGCCTTTAACCATTCACCAAATGTGCACTGATTACAAGCCAGATGGTCCCGCTCCTCTTTAGTCCGGCGTCCATGATTCCCAAAAATAGTTAAAAATGTTGATTTGTCAGAACACATAACAGGTTTTCCACTTCACATCAGTCCATCTTTAATGTGCTCAGGCCCATAGAAGTTGGCGGTGTTTCTGGATCTTGTTCATATATGGTTTCTCTTTGAATGGTAGAGTTTTAACTGCAGCGACATATCGTTCACAGACAATGGTTTCTGAGCCCATGCACTGATTTCCACTACAGAATTCTGTCCGTTTTTAATGCAGTGCCACCTGAGGCCCCGAAGATCATTCTTCAATTCTTCAATTGCCTACACAGTCTTTCACAGAGGCGTGAACACATCCCCATCTTTATATCTGAAAAACTAATCCTCTCTGGGATGCTCTTTTCATACCCAATCATGTTACTGACCTGTTGCCAAGTGACCTAATTAGTTGAAATGTTCCACCAGGTTTTTGTTAGCATTACACAACTTTTTCAGTCTTTTGTTGCCCCTGTCCCTGCTTTTTTGAAACATGGCATCAAATACAAAGTGGGCATACATTTTTCAAGAAACAATGACATTTCTTAGTTTCAACATTTTATATGTTGACTTAGTAATATTTTCTATTGAATATTGGGTTTAAATGATTTGCACATAATTGCATTCTGTTGTTCTTTACATTTTACACAGCGTCCCAACTTTTGGAAATGAGGTTTTACATGCATAAAGTTATCTTTCCATGTCTCCACCATGGGTATGCTCTGGCCAACACTTATATATATATATATATTTACCTTTATTTAGAAAATTCTTTGGGAGTTATTATGAACAACTGATATTTTACAATGACACACGATGCAGCAACACATTTTTACATACAAGTTCAATGCATGATAGAATAAAATATGAATATAGCTGCATTTATTTCACACAAATAAAAAAATGAATCCTTTTATCACAAGCAGACAATATTGTATTTACAGTTAAGCCACCAGCAGTGATTGAAATGCCTTCAAGGGCATGAGGCATTAAAGCCTTAGCAAACGTTGCAGCTTATACCATTTCTGGGGAGCAAGAAAAACGTAAAAGCAGTTTTAAACTACTCAGAATCTACCCTCCGTTTTTATTTTAACCTTGATAAAAGTGCTCATGATATGCAAGCCAGGACATGACACCCAGGTAGTTCAGATGGTAAAGCATGGGGCTTACAAGGTCAGGATTATGGGTTTGATTCCCACTGTGGGCCAGTACGAAAAAAAGCATAAAAATGTATGCCCTGTAAGCAGCTCTGAATAGAGAATTAATTATATTAAAATGTAAAAAAATCCCTACAATCCCAAAGCTTTTCAGTTTCTTTACTAATTCACGTGTTATAAACAATAACAACCAAAATATTTTTACAAAACCTCAACTATGAACTGTCCAGGGTAGTTATTTCAAGTAAATAGTTTATGACTATCACAAAGATAGTGAAAACAGTTCTTGACAATAAGGACTGCCAGCTGGCACAATGCCAGTAAAAACAATTGTCTGGCAAGTGTCTTATCAATCATTGTAACTTCCTCAACATTCCCGCTAAGTCACCTTTTAACAATTCAATAGTCAGACCAGTCTCCTATTTTGAGATGTAGCAAAATTTTCTTAAAAAGTCATTTTAGAAACAACATTGTAGTTTTTTTTTTTTAAATTTAAATTCACATCACCAGACTGTTAATTGGGAAAGCAGCTTTCTCAACTCATCTCATGCTGTTGCTGTCCGCGTAAGCGGAGCCGGCCAAGAACAGCAAAGGTCACTTACCAACTGGCCGACTAACCGACCCTTGTTAAATAGCATAGTGGTTAGACGTGGACCTGCATCCAACAGGTCTCGTGTTTGAATCTTGTCACTGTCAGAGCAAATTATGCATTAGGATTTGTTCCGGATAGAAAAAAAACTTCACTGGCTACATCTTTCAGTAGCTGCATTATAGTAAGCCTAAAATAAAACTGTTCACGGTTATATTAGGACTATTTCTGGTGGATTTTTGAAGTACACCCCCGTGCATGCTTCTTGGTGTAAGACTAGATCAAAACCCCTTGGGCAGTAAAAGAGTAGGGCTTTCCACGATTCTCGTCTTTTTACTTGATCAATGTCATTCATGAGCTGCCATGAAATTAAATAGTTTTGGCAGTCTAAAGGTCTAATTCTTATGACTATTCCAAGTAGTACGTTGGTAGACACTAGTAAGCCTATTACTGGCTAATAAGCTGCTAGAAACGCGAGTGACAAAAGCCATACATTTCATAGATACTATTTGTGATGGAGGAAAACGTCATAAGAAACGTTAGTCAGTTTAACACAATGCTTAATGGTGTCTAGCGAAATATTCCAACTTAGCGTGATGTTAATGTGTGACAAAATCTAATGTCGAGAAGCTATACCGACACTCAGCAAACATATAGCACCATGGTGTAGTGGTTAAAGACACAGCCACTCACGTTGGAGACCCATGTTCGAATCCCGAAAGTGCAACATAATTGTCTTGCCGGCTGAAATAAGCTTTCCTGGTTCCTTTTCTGGGACTGAACCATGTATTTTTGACTGGATGTGTAATATGTTGCTTAAATGTGCATACTCAGTCCGCAGAATAAACTTTGTTGAAGGCCTTTGACAGGTCTACAAACAAGGCAGCACAATTCCACTTTTCAGAATTTACCATTATTGCAGGTACAATAACACTTCACCGCAGTCTACATCCTATAAAACAATTTTCAGTCCATAAAAAAAGATCACGCCATACAGCTGGAAGCAGGGTTAGGTCAATAAAATCAGAGCCAATTCAGGGAGCTACACTGTAATATAAAAGACAATTCCCATTTCCCCAATACTATTCAATAATTGAAATGTAGTTTACTTTGTGAATTGACTGGATATGAAATGGAATTTACCAGAAAGGTTGGATTGGAAGCATTGAAATGTTACCCTGTACCGAAGTACATGTTATATCACCAACAATGTACGACCACCAGAAGATTTCACTGTGGCATATACAGTAAAGAACAGAGCTAACTCTTTCTGTTCTCATTTGGGAACACTGGCGATCTACACAAAGAGCCTCATCTTTGTTCTTTCATTAAAACACTGGATCCGCACTCCAGCCGCGTCTTTGTTCTTCAATTAGAAAACCGGTTCTACACGTTCCCTTGTTCTAATTACTTTGCTCTCCAGCCACTGAATAAACAGAAAATGCTGCATTTTTGTGATGTTAATGGTACAGTAGGCAATCACTAGATGGCAGTGTCACATACAGCACAGTAACATTCAAACCCTGTTACTTCTTGAGTTCTTTAAAGCACCATGCATTTCACACAACATTCAGTTGCCCACCTACTGCTTTAAAGGCTTTTCAAGCATTGTTTATTTTCAGAAACTCTATTTTCTAGTTAAGTTCATGTTTTGACTGTTTTGAGGAAGCCTGAAAGTATATGTATAAATCAAGCATCAGGGTACAAGAAAATAAGCCTGGTAAATTTAACCACTTCTCCTTTACTTTGACACCCTATTGTGTGTCAGGCAGTAGTATCTAATATGATTAGAAGCTGTATAACCAGTTTTTATGGAACATGGGCGTAACTGGGTTGTTTTACAGTAAAAAATGAATGCAATGAAAGAAAACAGGGAAGAGAGGTAGTACCTGAACTAGTCAGACAATAGCCTAAACATACGTTAACCTTCTAGGTCAAGTGTTTGTCTTAATGTAAAGTGTGGTCAACATCACACCTGTCCCCAAGAGACAGGTGAACCAACCTATGAATATGACAAAGAGGAACATTGAACGTACTAGGAAAGGAAAGTTGGTTTCATATTATTAGGCAGTGGGTTTGTGGAACCCACTTTATACAAACATATGCGCAGACCTACACACAAACACAAGAAATAGGGGAAAGAGAGGATGGCAGAACTAGGCCAGTTCTCCCCTGACACTATGCCTGGGAGCCTCCAGCGCCAAGCAACAAGCGCAGTACGCCCACTCTCAGTCTCTCATCAAATATCAACAAATCACCACATAACTAGGGTACCGCTCAGAGAACTTTTGTTATATCACACCCTAATCAAACACCAGCATTAAATTCTAACACACAATGAGTAGAATCCAAACTTTCTGTCCATGCAGTAGTGTAGCACCATGCACGAGGGAATGGGTTTCCAAGCTATGTTGTCCCACTTAGGGAGGGTGGCATCACCCAAAATGTATATTTTAATTTGCACAATTCTCAGCATCTTAAGCAGATCTACAAGACACACATCCACTACGAATAAGGCTACAAACAAGCTGTGAAAAGGATGACAGACGACAACATAATGCTATATAATCTAAGACTGTTGCAATTGATCTGATCTGTGAAGGACAGCACTTATATTTACACTGAGGTTTCATGAAAGCTATCATCAAAACACATTTGGGGAAACCCACTCCATGTTTGGATTATTTTCTTTAATTTGACTATTTATCCGAGCCTCTAACCCTCATTGCTGCCCCAAACTAATCATTTCCCTAACCTTAACCTCAATAATCTAATGTGTATGGCTAAACCTAACCCCATGCTTAACATCTAACCCTGAACCTAAGCCCATGCTTAACTGCTAACCCTAAACCTAACCCCATGCTTAACATCTAACCCTGAACCTAAGCCCATGCTTAACATCTAACCCTGAACCTAAGCCCATGCTTAACATCTAACCCTGAACCTAAGCCCATGCTTAACATCTAACCCTGAACCTAAGCCCATGCTTAACTGCTAACCCTAAACCTAAGCCCATGCTTAACATCTAACCCTGAACCTAAGCCCATGCTTAACATCTAACCCTGAACCTAAGCCCATGCTTAACATCTAACCCTGAACCTAAGCCCATGCTTAACTGCTAACCCTGAACCTAAGCACATGCTTAACATCTAACCCTGAACCTAAGCCCATGCTTAACATCTAACCCTGAACCTAACCCCATGCTTAACATCTAACCCTGAACCTAGGCCCATGCTTAACATCTAACCCTGAACCTAAGCACATGCTTAACTGCTAACCCTGAACCTAAGCCCATGCTTAACATCTAACCCTGAACCTAAGCCCATGCTTAACATCTAACCCTGAACCTAAGCCCATGCTTAACATCTAACCCTGAACCAAGCCCATGCTTAACATCTAACCCTGAACCTAACCCCATGCTTAACAGCTAAACCTGAACCAAACGCCATGCTTTACAGCTAAACCTGAACCTAACCCCATGCTTAACATCTAACCCTGAACCTAACCCCATGCTTAACTCCTAACCCTGAACCTAACCCCCTGCTTTACAGCTAACCCTGAACCTAACCCCATGCTTAACTGCTAACCCTGAACCTAACCCATAAGCATTCAAAAGCATTTTGAAAAGTAGCAACTTGCTGTTTTTTCATGTAATTTCAGGACATTTTGTTTAATTATGTTCCCGAAAACAAGCCCACACACATTTCGGAGAAAGGCCTATCTCGGTCCATTCTACTCACCCCCTCCAGACGAGGACCCCCTTCACTACTCTCCAAATGGCAGGCTTGTTGGATCAGCTCCCGGGCCATACCGTTGTCCCCTTCCTTGTACGCCCCCTGGATATTCTCCAAGGTGGGAGACGGACCCAGAGAGGAGCCTCCATCGTTGCCCAGCGTGGACGCCTTGCCTCCCATGTCCTCTGCGGCCACAGAACCTGGCGGAGGACAGAAGACATGGACACGGATCTTAGAAGAGGTGAGGAAAAACAGGAAGTACCTCAGTCACATCAACGGGAGAGCGGGTGCACGCTGCGTGTGGAACACCATCTTCCAAATGTACAGAGTGTGACCGGGAGCAGCCGTGTGCACAGCCCCGATGGTGGGGCGTCAGAAATAGGTCACCCTGCTAAAGAATGCACCAGGAGCTGGCTCTATGGACCCCCTGGATACCCAGAGGGTGTGAAATACAGGGAGGAAGGCGGGAGGTTGAATCAGGTCTGGGAACATACAGTACGCAACCAGCTCTCTGGATTCTGGTTGAACACACACACGAACACACACACACTTGCTGTGATGATGTACGATTTACCAGACTGCAGAGTCAGACACATACAGCCACATCCAAGTGATTAAAATGATTCCCCATCACGGCAGTTTCAAAATAGCTCTTTAACATTTTTCTGTGCGTCAATAAATGTGAACTGTAAATAAAATCAAGACGCAGTGGTAATTCTACAGGGGTACATTCACTACAAACCAAACTCGACTAAACGAGGAGAGACACATTCGTGTAACAAAACGTTTTCCATTAAAAAACGGTTTCACTGTGGTTTGCAATGCTAAACACACACCCGGGTTTGGCTTCCTTTAGAAAGAGTGAATTTCAGAACTAGTGTATTAATGAATGTCAGTACTAAACTGGTTTCGGTGTGGGAATAACCACATGCCTGCAAGTCATCCACCAAATATTTTTCAATGGGTGGTGCATCATCGGTAAATGCTTAAAGTTTCCTTGTTTTCTTAAACGCGGAGTTCCTCCATTCCATTACCATACATCAGGTGATCAATTCACATAAAAAGACAGTAGAATGCTGAACCCACTTACACAGTGGGTCAGACCGGCTGAACTCTGTGACCCATCATTAACCCCGCCTCTCAGGGACCGTGTTGCACTACTCCCTTTGTACTACTGGACTCTGACACTGCCTTGCAAAGTCTGATAATGTTGTTACAGGTACGTGTTCACCCTGGGGAACCTCACACCTGCTATCACTGCTATTTTCAGAAATGCATTCCTCCAATCAAATTTAATAAGCCTTTAATTGGCACGGATCATGTCAGATAATGGGTTGTTAATCTACAAATGGGATTACACTTAATCCCAGTAATTTCATCTCTCTACTGCTCTCTTTTCCCCTACAACTTTTATTCTACTATTCCCGAGCCTTTCGGTAGGCACTGGCAACAACACTAGTCAATATTGAGGGGGATTCCAGCGTTATGGACTTTCGTTTGCATGTAAATTTCTTCTTTGATGTCTCAAATTAAACAAAGCCATAATTAAACTTCTGAAGTCCATGTCTATATCGCCCCTTTATGGGGACCAGCATGTGGGAGGAATTAAACTAATCGGAAAAGTTGCAGAAGATAAATTAAATGAGTAAGCTTTTCGGAAGGACTGAACATTAACAAACGTTTGGAACTGGAATAATGTTGAATGGGCAGCAGAAGGCATTGTACCATATTATTGAATAATGAAACATTGCCTGTGTACTATAAAAGGCCAGGCAGCACACACGGACATATACTTGGTTTCACTTAATATTAATCAGAGACACAGTATACAGTGCTTTTGAAAGGTATACAGACCACAGCAAATGTAAAGAAAAAAAAAAAAGTATTCAGACTTTATTTAGTACTTTGCACAAGCCCCTTGGGTGGTGATCACATCTTTAACTCTGCTTGGGTATTCTCTTATAGCTTTGCATTGGATTTGGACAGTTTCCCCCCCATTCATCCTTGCTGATCCTGTCAAACTCTGTCACATTGCAGTTTATCAACGCTTCCTATCCAATCCCCACAGACGTTCTACGGGGTTCAAGTCCAGACTTGTTCCAAAGCCACTCCCAGCATTTTCTTATCAGTGCGTTTTGGGTCAATGATGTGATAAAAGATGAATCTTCACCCCAGTCGGAGGCCCTTGGCACTCAGGTTTTCTTCAAGTAACTCTCTGGAATTTGCTGTTATCATCCTTCTCTCAAACCTGACTAGTATGCCAGGCCCTGAAGTATCCCCATAGCATGACGCTCCCTCCACCATGCTTTACCATAGGGATGGTATTCGGAAGGTGATACCTTGGTACCTTGTTTTCATCAGAGGAAGTGCTTGGCATTCAGCAAGCAAGTTTATTTATATAGCACAATTCATACATCGAAGCAATTGAATGTGCTCTACAAAGAAAAATATGTGAAAGTACAATAACATAAAAACAAATACTCAAATGGCCTAATTCAGGCCTAATTAATCAGTTTTGATTTAATCAGATTACAGAATCTTTTTCCTAACGCACTCATTACTTTAGGTGGCAAATCATGGACCTTTTCCTCACAAGTGGTGTCTGTCTAGGGACTCTACCAAAAAGTCCTGTTTGATGTAGGGCTGCTGGGATGGTTTTCCTTCTGGCAGGTTTTTCCATCTCTGCAGAGAAACTCTGAAGCTCTGTTAGTGTGGCCATTGGGTTCTTGGTCCCCTCCCTGACCTGTCTTACCCAGTTACTTCGTTTGGCCCGGATGGTTAGCTCTAGGAAGACTCTTTGTGGTTCCAAACTTCTTACATTTCACAATGATGGAGCCCAGTGTGCTCCTGGGAACTTTAATCCCCCCATCACTCTTCACGGATAGCTGATAAACACACTACTCATCTTTCTACTTAATCGTACTGCAATG
This sequence comes from Esox lucius, assembly GCF_011004845.1. NCBI lineage: Eukaryota > Metazoa > Chordata > Actinopteri > Esociformes > Esocidae > Esox > Esox lucius. The sequence continues at coordinate 30,353,114 of NC_047570.1, read as the reverse complement.
TAATGTAATCCTGTTGTGTGTAAGCAGTGCATTTCAGCATAGAGTTGTGCTCAGAAGTTTGCATACCCTAGGAGAATTTGTAATTTATGTACCATTTGTAAAGAAAACATGAGCAAGCAGGCAAAACACGTCTTTTATTGTTTATGGGATTCACATTCAACTGTAGGTCATAACAGAATGACACAATCATAAAACAAAACATGGCCAAAAATAAAAAAATGAACTGACCCCTGTTCAAAAAAGTCTGCATACCCTAAGTTCTGAATACGGTGTATTGCCCCCTTAAGCATCAATGACAGCATGTAGTCTTCACCCCTCTGAGCCTGGGTCCTCTCTAGGTTTCTTCCTAAATTTCAGCCTTCTTAGGGAGTTTTTCCTAGCCACTGAAATTCAACACTACTGTTGTTTGCTCCTTGGGACATTACTTGATTTAGTAATAGTTGTCTATGAAGCCCTGAATTATTGCAGGTGGTATAGCTGCCCATTCGACTTGGCAAAATGCCTCCAGGTCATGCAAAGTCTTTGGTCGTCTTGCATGAACCGCACGTTTGAGAACTCCCCAGAGTGGCTCGATGATATTAAGGTCAGGAGACTGATGGCCACTCCAGAACCTTCCCCTTTTTCTGCTGTAACAATTGGATGGTCAAATTGGCCTTGTTCTTAGGGTCACTGTCGTGCTGGAAAGTCCAAGAGCGTCCCATGCGCACTTTTCATGCAAAAGAAGCAGTATTTTCTGATAATTGATGGCAAGATGAATGCAGCATGTTTTCACAAGATTCCCTGTGCCTTTAGAGCTCACACAATCCCAAAACATCTGTGAGCCACCACCATGCTTCACAATGGGGATGGTATTCTGTTCACTATAGGCCTTGTTGACCCCTCTCCAAACATAGCGCTTATGGTTGTGACCATAAAGTTCTATTCTAGTCTCGTCACAGGCGCTTCAAGGTTGTTGTCGGGCATATTGTAACCTGTCTTTTTGTGTCATTGGCGCAGTAAAGGCTTCTTTCTGGCAACTCGACCATGCAGCACATTTTAGTTCAAGTATCGTCGTATTGTGCTCTCGGAAACAACCACATCGTCTTTTTCCAGAGCAGCCTGTATTTCTCCTGAGGTTACCTGTGGGTTTTTCTTTGTATCCCGAACAATTCCACTGGCTGAAATCTTTCTTGGTCTACCTGACCTTCGCTTGGTATCAAGAGATCCCCAAATCTTCCACTTCTTAATAAGTGATTGAACAGTACTGACTGGCATTTGCAATGCTTTGGATATCTTTTTATATCCTTTTCCATCTTTATAAAGTTCCATTACCATGTTATGTAGGTCTTTTGACAGTTCTTTCTGCTCCCCATGGCTCAGTTTCTAGCCAGCTCAGTGCATGGCTTCATATGATTATTATCCTTACATAGTCATAAATGTTTGTCTAACTATCATTAGACAATCACAAATATCATTTTCAAGATATGAACAACAGCTTCAGAAAGACTAATAATGGCATGTGTCTACAACAAACAAACAAAACATAACACACTCCAAGTTGCTCTGTACTGTTTCTGTTGTGAGTGTCTACCTGTATCCCTGTGTGTCAGTTTCCCTGTGTGTGTGTTTGTCCCTGAATCCCTGTGTGTGTGTGTGTGTGTATGTCCCTGTATCCCTGTGTGTGTTCCTGTATCTCTGTATCCGTGTGGGTCCCTGTATCCCTGTGTGTCCCTGTATGTGTGTCCGTGTATGTGTGTCCGTGTATGTCCCTGTAACCCTGAGTGTCTGTGTGTCCCTGTATGTGTGTGTCCCTGTGTGTCCCTGCATCCCTGTGTGTCCCTGTGTGTCCCTGCATTCCTGTGTGTCCCTGCATCCCTGTGTGTCCCTGCATTCCTGTGTGTCCCTGCATCCCTGCATTCCTGTGTGTCCCTGCATCCCTGTGTGTCCCTGTGTGTCCCTGCATCCCTGTGTGTCCCTGTGTGTCCCTGCATCCCTGTGTCCCTGTGTGTCCCTGCATCCCTGTGTGTCCCTGCATCTCTGTGTGTCCCTGTGTGTCCCTGCATCCCTGTGTCCCTGCATCCCTGTGTGTCCCTGTATGTGTGTGTCCCTGTGTGTCCCTGTATGTGTGTGTCCCTGTGTGTCCCTGTGTGTCCCTGTATGTGTGTGTCCCTGTGTGTCCCTGTATGTGTGTGTCCCTGTGTGTCCCTGTATGTCCCTGCATCCATGTGTGTCCCTGTGTGTCCCTGTCTGTGTGTGTCCCCATGTATCCCTGTGCGTGTTTGTTCCTGTATGCATGTATGCATCAGCGCTCAGTTCCCGCTCCTGTGTGTATGAATAATTAAGATGTTGAGAGTCTGACTAGGCTATAAAGGCTACATGAGAACGCCCGAGGGACGGTAACCATTAGAACAGCAGAACCTCTGCTCTGTCTGCACCTTCATGCTTTAACAACATTCTCTCACTGTGTGCACGCACGCGCGTAAATATACCTTTAAGAGCAAACCAGAGCACTCAGACTTGACATGACAAGGGACCCTGCCCTTCTAAAATATGCTCACCTATTACAGGAGAGGGCTAGCCCTTCTAAATCAGTCCACCCTGGCCAGTAAGAGCTATAGGGCCCCTCTTCAGCTGTCTTCCATCATATCTCAACACAATGGCCAAACATTCTGCTAATAGACAAACATATAGACCTATGATATTATAATCATGCAAGTGATTTACAACCCAACTGTCTTGCTCTGGCCAAACACGGCATCATGCTAGCTGACGTTAGCTTCTTCTTCGCAAGGAATCTGTATCTGAACATCTGACTGAACCCAGAAATCGATCGCAACTCTCTGATTGGTCCCAGAAACCGATCGCAACTCTCTGATTGGTCCCAGAAACCGATCGCAACTGTCTGATTGGTCCCAGAAACTGATGAGTTGGGCCAAAGACAGTAGAGTATGAAGATACGAAAAAGAGCTTAAATTAAATCCTAAATCATGCTTTTAAGAGACGTCATGGCAACGTTACCTAGCACAAACTGTGCCCAGAAAAACACAATTGGGTTTAATGGTCTATAACACACACTCAAGTTAAAGGCACTCTTTCTGTATAAACTTGTTTTGACAAAGAAAATGAAAAGGTGCCAGTTTGCCATGTTTAAGTGGTTGTATAAATGAATATAATCAGAAAGTAATCAGTTTCAGCTACTGAAGGCATTGGTTATAAACTGAAGAACTTAATGACTATGGACAAATTTCACTTTTCCAATGACTTGCAAAACCCCAAACACAAAGTGTCTATACTGAAAGGGCCATTTTATTATTAGATTACAGTAATCTCTTTAGAAGAGTTGCCTGCAAAAAGACAGAGATCTAAGCAATCTGCTGATTGATTGTCTCATTCTATGTAACAGGATCCTGAGGTCTTTCATCTCTGTCCTGTGATCAGACTGAAGGGGGGCAGAAACGACAGAATTTACCTTTTGCCCTTGTTCTGTCCCTTTTGCAGATTCAAGAGGACTCAGTATGTAGGTTTAGATGTATCACTCTACTCACTTTTTATTTCAGCTATATGTCAGGGCAGGAGTTTGAAGGTTTTAACATACTTGAGAGGTAAAATTCTGAGAACAGACTTATAATGCTAATTTATCTAATAATGTAAAGCTGTGAGTTGCTTCTTCTCAAATTCTACTTTTGTAAGGAGAGCACACCACTGTCTTGACAGTTTCCCTTCCAATCAGAGCAATGTAGACAGTTCAGCCCAAATGATCTTACAGCAAAATTCGTAATAGCAGTGTAATGTTTTTGAAACAGCTGAAATTTACTAAACATTCACAGATATGTAGACTTGTCAGAATAATGAAAGTGGCTGTTATTTTCTGAAATTGCCAAAAATTATAAAGTCAATGGGAGCCATGTAAAATGACCTATGTTATTTCACTTTTAACATGCACTGAATGGCATGATATTTATAAAAAACACTCTAGTTTGTGCAGAAAAAATGCATTGACAAGTTCTCATTTACGTGTTCTACAATAAATAATTAGCAAAAAGATATTTTGCAGGCACATTTGTCCCCAAGAGAAACTTCCAGCAATGCTTTAAATTAGCTTGAAGACAAAAAGCATTCAAACTTGTTCTTCTCATGTTGTATTTTACTGTTTCAACATTGATAAGAGAAATTAGATATGCTGGAACTTATGGCAACAATGATTTGTAAATAAAGAAAATGTTTCTCTCTTACTCAACATATAGGGGGGCCAATCCAACCTTTTTGTAGAAGACACAATGATGTAACGCTATAAGCACTGATGGATTGAAGGGCAGAGTTTGTACAGCATCCAATGGTTTAAGATTAGAAGCTGCTGCAGGCATATACATAATTGATATCCCTTAATCTAAAACAGGCATAACAGCGGCCTGTCAAATGAGAGCCATGCTCTATTTCTGTAAAATAGTCCAACATTGACCTTCATCTTCTATAATAATTCAGCAGTATGTTTTGAATGACATCTCATCAGATACCAAGGCACTTAGGAGTTGCTTGTTCAATTTGTGATCTGTCCACTGTAGTAATTGCAAGGTCACTTTAAAATCATGTTTCCTATAGAATGTTTATTTTTATCTTGTTTGCATTTAGCACTTATTCAAAAGTGATTTCAGCAAAGACTGAAAATTGTGGCTGTGAGTAAAGGCTTGGATTACAGAAACTGTATCGTGGTCCAATTCTGTATCAGCATAATAAGGTTTTTTGTTTTTCTCACAGTATTTCCTAAATCATTAATAAACATTGTGAACAATAGTGGATAGACTTTCTGTCATTAAGGCAGTTTGGAACCCTAAACCTGCATAGCCTAATTATTCATTTAAATTAATTGATCAACTGTATCCAAACTGTTCAATAGGAATAAAATAAGGCAACAAGATGTATTTCTGTCTAAAGTATTGATAATATTATTATATTTGCATGGTTGCTAAAACAGTGCTTTCCTGGGCACCATAGCAGACCTGAAATAAGCTTGTTGGACCTGTGAATTTCTTAGTTTTTGCAGCAAGCAAGGCATCTAGGAGTTCTTTAACTGAGAATTGCGGAAAAGACAAACCTTGAGAAAAATGTCCTAAAAAAACTAAAAGGAGACAGAAGGTACTTTTGGGTACAAATGTGATTTTTAATAGACTAACGCTACATTATGAAGAAAGCTGTTAGCTTAAACTAAACAATGACTTTGCCTTACAGATAATAAAGAGAACCACCTGGCCCATAGCTGGGAAACGGGGCCATTGAACAGAGCCCAGTTACTGTCTTTGAACACAGCTCAGCGGCCAACCTCTGAAGAGGCGCTCCTGCACACAATCAGAGGCCCATAATCAGCAACCGTCAGTCCTGTGTGTGTTCCAATGGCACGTTGTGTTTGCTAATCCAAGTTAATTATTTTAAAAAGGCTAATTGATCATTAGAAAACCGTTTTGCGATAATGTCAGCACAGCTGAAAACTGTGGCGCTGATTAAAGAAGCAAAAAAACAGGCTTTCTTTAGACTAGTCCAGTCTCTAGAGAAAACAGCATTTTTGGGTTTGATCACAGGCACAAAATGGCCAGAAACAAAGAACTTCCTTCTGAAACTCAACAGTCTATTCTTGTTCTGAGAAATAAAGGCTATTCCATGTAAGAAATGTAGATATTCCATTGAAAATTAGCCATTTCTAAAAACAACATTAATTTAAAACAGTGTTTATCAATCCTGGGTACCCCCCTGCCCTGCATGTTTTAGATCTCTCCCTGGTGTGTCACACCTGATTCAAATGATCAGCTCATTATAAAGTCCTTCATGAGCTACATCAAGTATGTTTGGACAGGGAGAGACTTAAAACATGCAGGGCAGGGGGGCATCCAGGAGCAGGGTTGAGAAACACTGAATTATAACATTAACAATGTCTCCACTGTATCAATTTGATGTTATTTAGGTTAAATGGACAATATACACACATATATACATACACATATATATATATATATATACACATACATACATATATATATACACACACACATACATATATACATGAGATAAAAAATTAACTGTACAGTTGAATAATTTGTATGCATGCATATTGGCTAGTAGCTATACTGGGATGTTAAAGGTAATTATTTCCCAAGACCTGAACCCTTTGTTGGCACATGAAATTCAGTGGCTAATATAAATTGAACAGTTTAGTTACATTAACCTTAATTGCTCATGTAAGACCAACTGCTAAATCCCTAAAAAGTCAATACTGAAGGTTATTTCAATTCAAAACGTGTTGCAGTACAACTCATCAGTCTGAACAAGCCCAAGATTTGAGTCTCTCATTAATCCTCGTTGCCACGGTGACTTCTGGAGACTTCAAGAGAAACCTGGAGCTGTTAGAGTCAACACTGACATGTCACGTGCCCGTCAGCATTACAGGTGGGATACTTCAAAATAAAATATCAAATCAAGATATTAACATGTTTCATTCAAGTTGTATATATGGGGAACTGGTCCATGGGGAAGGACCTCCATTTCTCTAAGGTTGTTCAGAGGATTCCAATGACGTTTAGATTTGGGGTTTCCTGCGAAGGTCCAGTCAAAGGCCTCTGCCTCTGGTTGACATGTACGGCAGCAGCATGAGTGGGCATTCATACCTGCTACTCTTTCTGCCAAAACTCTCCTCTGTTTCCACTGTCCTGTCCAATAAAACAGAAAATCTGGAATAAATCGGTCTTTAAAAACTAGATTTCCCAGCGAGATACCGAACATTACCAATAGGTAGATTAACACATAGGAAATGGTTAGTTCCCATGATTGGCTTAGCACACAGTGTAAAGCAAATGAAGCCCTGATAAATAACAATAGTGTAAATTCTCTTTTATACCAGTCAATGATATAATCAAGTCAATTTTGTTATCATTCTATGCGAAAGTGTTTGTTGCAGTTCGAGCCAAGGCAAGCTAATAGGTTTGGGGTCCATCTGATTTGAGCTCAGTCACTGTAAACTGAAGTGTCCATACGCTAAAGCGACAATGTCACAATCTCTGAAAATGACTGAATTGAAATCCAACTAAAATCTCTTTGGAATTAAAAAAACGAATCTACAGTACACACAACAGGACCGGCTTGCAATAAATCCTAGAGGCTAACGCTACAGTCAATCACAGCTAAAGTACATTAATCCACAGCAACTAACCGCTAATCTGTAGTCGGATTTGCTTCAGCCACGTGTACAACAACATATCCCGTACATAAGCTACAGACTGTAAACAAGACTCAGTGAAACCAAACATTTCCATAGGCTACACAGTGACTATCACACATGATGCCTTTCTAGCTAGGGGCATTACCCACATTCTGCACTGTACAGCACTGAATCCTACCTGCTCATACTGTGAGAGGGGATCCTTCTCCTTTCGCCTCTCTCCTCATGGGATCCAGATTGCTTGTTCCTTTTCTCATTGCTTTTCCTAGTTTCCCTCCCTTTCTCTGTGGTGAGTTCCGTATCCAAGGAGTCTCGTCTCTAGCCTGACCGCCCAACCAATATCTGTCTCTGTCTCCCTCAATCTCAATCTGCCTTGCGGTGGCTGGCTAGCTGGCTGGCTGCACACAGAGCGAATGTGAGAGAGGAGAGGGAGAAGGGGGGGAGGGAGGGAGGGAGGGAGGGAGGAGAGGGAAAGGGAGGAGGGGGATGATGCTTCTTTGTTTGGCAGACCCAGTCACTCAGTCCCACTCTCTTTTTTCCTCCCTCCATGATTTCTGAGTGTCCTGTACAAGGTTATGATTTCTGTGATTGTGTGTTTCATTCCGTCTTTGTTCTCTTTAGCTCCCTCTACTTCCCAGCACCCATCCCATCAGCGTAACCCAACCCTTGCCTCGGTCTGCTGCCCCGGGGATAGAGGGCCTTGCCAGGGGATGGCCTCCTATAGCACACAGCCTCACGGGAAATAGAAGACATGGAAACAGAGAGAGAGGAAAGAGTAAGAGAAATCAAAGAGTGAGAGATCAAAAGTAAGAGAGATTGGACAGTAAGATAGAGAGGAGAAACATGGGCGGGTGCGTGAGTAAGAGAGAGAAAAGACAATGAGACACACACAGGACCACGGGTACTGTACTGTACTGCTGCAACAGATGGCCCAAACTGTGTGTAAGCTGTGAGTAAGAGAGAGAAAAGACAGTGAGACACACACAGGACCACGGGTACTGTACTGTACTGCTGCAACAGATGGCCCAAACTGTGTGTAAGCCGTGAGTAAGAGAGAGAAAAGACAGTGAGACACACACAGGACCACGGGTACTGTACTGTACTGCTGCAACAGATGGCCCAAACTGTGTGTAAGCTGTGAGTAAGAGAGAGAAAAGACAGTGAGACACACACAGGACCACGGGTACTGTACTGTACTGCTGCAACAGATGGCCCAAACTGTGTGTAAGCCGTGAGTAAGAGAGAGAAAAGACAGTGAGACACACACAACCACGGGTACTGTACTGTACTGTACTGCTGCAACAGATGGCCCAAACTGTGTGTAAGCCGTGAGTAAGAGAGAGAAAAGACAGTGAGACACACACAACCACGGGTACTGTACTGTACTGTACTGCTGCAACAGATGGCCCAAACTGTGTGTAAGCCGTGAGTAAGAGAGAGAAAAGACAGTGAGACACACACAGGACCACGGGTACTGTACATCGGTCACAGGTCCGACTCGTATTGGATACCTTTCGATGCATTAGTCTTTTTTTTCTTCTAATCTTCCCAACACAGTGATACCATTTGATCTCTGAGGGAGTTCCTTGGATGTCATGGCATGGTTATTGCTCTGACATGCACATAGAAAGTTGTTTGATGAAAGGGCACAAACACCTGAGCTTGGAACGTCATGGCACAATGTCTAAATACTTACATAAGAAACTGTCTTTGCTTTGTCAGTGTACGTTATGGTGTGTAGATCGATAGTGTACAGACAAGTCAGTCTGACACATTTTAGAATAAGGGTGTTGCAAAACAGAATACGGCAAAAGTGAAGGGGTCAGAATACTTTCCAAATGCTCGGCGATGCATGTAAAATACGGTGGAAATCTTACAAGCGGCTAATTCAAAATATAGACTAGAAGTCGTCCCTGCGGAGAGTGCACTCCTTTGGCCCGTTACCACTGAAATCCAGTCTAAATTAGCACATTATAAAAGGGAATAGGGTGAAGTTTCAAACTCAGCCTCGCCAATGTCAACTGTAGCAACAGCAGTGGCATTATCACACTTGAGTGAACGGAACGGCGCGCGGGCGTTTCAGTTCTCACTTCTATATTTAAGCAGAGGGGCCTTCAGAAACGGATGTGCTTCACTGATTCTGGATCTGCTGGGTCACAGTAGAAACCAGGTCTGAATGCCAGAGACCACTAGCCGGGTCCCATGTCTCTTCTTTCACAGATCTAGGAGCATCAGTACGGAACAATGTATCCCAAAGGACATAAACTGAGGTGTCAGTTTAGCCCCCTGCGCATGGATGTATGGACCAAGAAAATGATCCTGTAAAAGATATTCAGCCTCTCTTGTACATCTTTAATACTAAGCCGACCCGACGCATGGATGCCAAACCAGGCCGGCTCTGTGGAGCTAGATTTGGCCCAGTGGTATGACAAACCCTTCAAAAGGAAATTGTACATATTCCCATTGCCTACTCCCATCCACACGGAACCTTACAACTAGTTTTGTTTCGATTCAATTATTAAAGCAGAAAAGCAATTTTCCATCATTCATTTTTAAACAATAAAAGCCTTATGAAATAATGACATTAAATGTTTTTGGGGAGTTGATTGTGGGCATTCCTGCAGTGCATATGTCTTAAACCATTGTTAAAGTCAGTCCTCAGCTCATCTCTGGTCAGATGACCAGCCAGACAGCCTATAGCCAGACAGTCATATAATTTCTGTGCTCCCCACCATTTATTTCTCTAGACTAATAGTAAATGTCCAACTGGTGGTTAACAGCTAACCAGCAGCTAGCTGTCTAAATTTACAGCAAAGCTGTCTGAAAATGAGTGTTCTTCAAAAGTACATGATAAGGCATTCCTTTAAGTATACACATCAACTGGGTAGTAAAGCTACCTTATCTCTTCCTCTCTTATTGATCACTGTACTATAATCATTGGAGTAAATTACAAAATGCACTGGGCTGAATTAAACTAACTACACAAAGGTCATTGTCAATTCATTTATTATTAATCTCTCTGGCGCGTTAAGTTCATAAGCAAATCTGACTGAACCGACGTTGGTTAGTTATAAAAGAAAATAAGAATAGAAAACCTCAACACACAAACTCAATACACACAAGAAGCTGATACAATATCTCTTTAGAGCCACACTGCAATAAACAACGCTACATTGTCAGCACTGCAACAAGGAGACACAGTGATGCAGGACTTTGGCTTACAGTAGCACTTAAAAACACACAGTCCCACAATCTTATGTCCCAGGACTAACTAACCCTCAGGGAAAACACATTACAGGGCCCAATATGTGAGATTTTAACTGTACTACTAGCATAAGCACAAGTGTAAATAACCAGAAGACATCTGCAGTCAGTGGCTTAAGTTAATGTTTCTAAAAAATAATAATAATAATAAGTTTAAAAGAGGTATTCTCCATTTAGACGTTCTCGCTGGTCGGTCAATCAGCTTGCACTGACTTGCAATATCCACTTGCTCTCTTTAAACACTTGCAGTACCTCTCCCCACCCCCAATGTAAAGCACCTCAGACTAGCAAGAATTCTGGTCTTGTTCGGTAAATTAAAAGGAAACAAGTCATGTTATTGTTTGAATTCAGTCTCGTAACATTAGAGGCAGGATTCTACACAGCGTCCATTTAACTAGCCTATAGCTAATTGTCAATTAAAGGGAAAAGCCACCACGGTAGCCTATTTAGGGAATCTCAATTATGAATGATTGGAGGCGACGTCATTTGTTGATTAAGCCTGAGGTGGGATCTTAAAATGAGTAATGTTCCCTTTCAGCCAGTCATTTCAGTGACACTCCAGAGGAAATGCATGGTGCATCCGTGACAGTGATTATTGTGGCCTTTGTGATTCGCCAATTGCTCCATCACACTAGTGGTGGGTAGATATGGTTGCCCTTGTTCAATAGAGACGTTTTATTTTTTTTTCTGAAGTGTTCATATAGGTCACGTCACTGCGGGGCAGCCAGGTCGAGTCACGTCCCCTGGCCTTGTTAAGGCAACAGCCTGAGCTTTTCAAAATGAGCAGTATTCATTTTTACAGACTCTCCAGAACTCGCTAGCTAGCCTAGAGATTGTAAAACAACAGCTGCTTCTTATGTTTGGTCCTGTGGTCCGGTCCCTGTCCACTGCTGTATGCCCTTGCCCCGAGGTTGACTTCCACAGAGTGGCTGGGGGTTAAATAAACATCACCTTCGGGGACTTGGGACTTGAATGATGCAATTCTTGGTCCGCTTTTAATAAATAAAACAAACATTAGATTCAAATGATGCACATCACAAAATTGGACACCTGTCCATTCTAAATGAAGTGGTGCGATTCCACGCGGCTCATGGAGGCTGTGTTTTTGCACAGTCACTTGAAACGCCACCGGGGACTCTTAATTAGCCCGACACCCTTGGTCATTATGCTCTCCGTCAGCACGGGACACGTGTGCGAATGGTGGAGGCCTGCATTTACGCACAAATGAAGGGCCTAGTGAGGAGTGGAGTTAGGAGGGGGTCATTAGGGGTTTAGCATTAATTACAAGAAGAGCTGGACATCAATAACAGTACTGGATCATGTGTTTTGCCTATGACGAGGAAATATGTGGTTGACCTGTTTCCAAAAAATGCTAATATTTGCTAGAAATGAGGAAATAAAAAATGTTGATGGCACATATTAGGCTATATGTTAATACCATATGAACAGGCAACGTTTTGTTAAAAGTACACTATCTGGAAAGTTTCCTTGCTTTGGAAATATTTGTACACATGCTAATTTTAGATAAATGCCAACCACATTTATTGATAAAGGTCGCTCAATTTAATAAATCACACAAATATAGGGGTGCACTAACTTTTTCCAAATGGGGATATTGCTTTTCTGTATAAATACAAACTGAATAAATAGTTTCAAAGTGTATTTGAAACTATTTATTCAGTTTGTATTTATACAGAAATGCAATATCCCCATTTGGAAAAAGTTAGTGCACCCCTATATTTACCATGCTGAAATTATCAGGTACAACAAAACAGGCACAAATTATTAGAAAAATCATTAGAGTAACTTTGGAATAGAAACCTGTGCGGGGACTGGAAGCTGGCTGTGCATGCAAGAAAGCCTTCATGCAAGAAAACATGATAGTTGAAGCAGCACTGTAAGGAACAGTAGGCAAAAATCTCCTCCCAGTTGATGTAAGAGATTGAAAGACACAAGAAAGTGCTATATTAAGTTCTTTCAGCCACACATAGCTGCTATAGAAGCTAGAGGTACCCTTTTCCACACAAAGAGATTGCATTTCTTTTGATTTTTTATCAATAAATGATTGCAAAGTATAATGTTTCAGTATCAATAGTTGTACCTATATTCGAATATTATATATCCACATATCCAAATGTGTCCAAAAACAAATCCAGGGGGTGAACTTTTCCACATGACTATAGGCAAGCAGAGTAGCAGGGAGGTTCTCCATTCATATTTTCTAGGCATATGCCCACTCCTCCACAGTTGAGAAGGGTGAGGTGACAGAAAAAGCATTACAGACAGACAAAGACTGAGAAGTATTACTGAGCTCTCTCACCGTCTTGTTGTTCATCTTGTGTATTTGGTTCTTCCATGTTATTCTGTGTGTCTCCCGTGGCCATGGAGAGGCCTACAGACCAGTAGGACATGCCTCTTCCTCTGTAGGAAGGAAACTTGACCTGGACCAGTATAGGGCGGCACTGATTGTAGTACCAGCGGCACAGAGACTAGTCCCAGTATGACTCACGGCTGTGTTGGAAGGCACTGGTCAGGGACGGGCTGTGGTAAGAGGGAGGACACAGGCCACTGATTCAATGCTCTGACAGAGACAGACAGACAGACACCCATGACATGAGTCTGAGAAATTGAAAGTAGAGTAACACCCTAGTGGAAAACCCACGGTGTTCTATGTCGTGCAATCAAGGTATGCAAACAACTAAAACTATCGCTGTTGAGATCACTTGCTTATAACGCAGTTGTGTTACAGATGCGAAGCAGTACACTGCAACCTTCATGAATTTTGTAATTGTTTTGATTCATTATTTTTTATTTATTCCATGACCATTACTTACAACGCAGTATACATTAGTTACAATCTCTGTGTAAAACACTACAGCCAGAACTGCAGAAACAGACTGCTGTGAGTCACTATTTCTGGTGGCCTCACCAACACATCATTGTGGGGACCAGATAGAATAAGCCTATTTTCTCCATCCCTTGACACTGAACATATGCCTAAAACTTCTAAGCCTAAATTTAGCTCAACCCTAACACCCCAATGCTTATCCTAAAAATAACATGTGTTCTAACAACTCTTAATAACCCTAACTTTATTCCCAAGCCTATTATACGTTTTTTGTAAGGGAAGAATGCCAAAACGTATTACTTTGCCTGATTTGACATCAGTTGCTTAAATCAGACATTTTGGTGCTTAGAAGTGCAGCAATACACGTGTACACACGCACATTCAGTTCAGTTCATTCGCTATGGTTTACACCAAAGTATTATCCTTAAAACCACATGTGGTTTTAAAGACAACGTCTAGTTAGCCTTGAATGAACAGCCATAATATGGTGAGTACCATGAATACATGTTGACTAAGAATTACACTGACGTTACTTAGCTAGTTATGTGGCTTTGTGAACAGTGTAAAATAACTAACCTTTGTCTAGTAATAGAAAGTAGTATTCGACAGTTTTGGCAGCGAAATGGGCAAAACACTTGTTGATTTCTACTCACCGCATATTATTGTCCGGAGTTGCCATGCACGTTTTAATGATAATGTCTATTGTAAAGCATTGAATAAGTAAATCCACAACCAAATGTTTTACACAACAGTCGAAGGGATAGTGTACTGTCAAGCACAGATGGCGCTTAACTTCCTGATTCTATCCAACCAAAACACTTCCAGTGATGCTGCTTACCGTGTTGCGTTTTGAACCCGGATATGGGAAAAGCCTACTGTACAAAATAAATACATTATTGTCCGTGAAACTTCCAAATTCACTCAGTCATATAGTCTTTAAGAAAACGCATGTGCCTGTGTACGAGAAAGGGGTAGATGCCGGTTGAACATCATTTCTACTTTCTGATAGTGTCTAGAACAAACTGTCACTCTATTTGTGCTGGAACATGTTTATCTGTATTAGGACCGTAATAATAATTTCAATGGCAATCGATCAAAAGGACAAGACAGTTATCCCTATTGGGAAAGAAAAGACAGAATGTCAGCGTACCCTGTCGGCAACCGTTATATGCCGTTAAACAGGAACCCATGCTGTTCTTAAAGATAGGCTACTTTCTCTTTTATCATTGGTTGTTGGTAAACCAGAAAAAAACCGCCATGTGTCAAAGTGTGACATTTAAATCCAAACTCGCCAGCACATTCAATTTTTTTTAAGAGTGAAATCTTAGGAGTGTGACATTAAAATCCAAACTCGCTAACACATTCAATTTTCTTTATTTATACTTTCTATTTAAATATCCATGTAAAAAGACTTGTGTAAGAAACTTGAGGAGAAAATCATGCTTCCGTGATTTGGCAAAACCCAGATACAAATGCATTGTGACAAAGTAGTCTAATGAATTACCTTCCATTGAATTATAAAAAAAAGAACATCACTTATCGAGATTCAACATAAAGGCATTTTTCATTAACGTTGTTTTACTATTGCAATGACGATAGGAGACAAAACATATTTATTTTCATTTCAATTTTTGTCTGATTCCAAGACACACCTGCACTTAAAACTTCCCACCTGGAACATCCATTGGAATTGTGTTTTAGTCTAGGACTAGGTTTACAGTCTAAGAAAATAGGCCCCATATTATTTGCAAACATTAATTTCATCAATCAATTGCCATTTACAAGACTTCCTACATTTGGTTTTTGCAAAACATATATTGCTTTTACTAAACTAGGAATTTATGCAAATGTAAACGGATTGATAAAAAGTGTTTGCAATAGCACGTGTTATTACATTAGGGATTGACAGTGTTTCAAAACGCTGCACAATTTTGAAAAATTCCCACGTTTTCCAGAGATCCTGTAACCATCAGAGCAGGATTTCTTGGAAAACAAGTGGTTTTAGGAAATATACCAATATATTGCCAATCCTATTCAAAACCTTACAGTTATACAGCTCCTTATTCAATACATCAATACAAAGTGTATAAAAGTGTTACATTGACAGTTTCAAAGATTTAATAATACAATAGGAGGTCCATATATTGTTATTATGGAGTATTAAAAAAAAAAATCTTCTGGTCAAAGTAAAAACAAAAAGGTAAATATTACCTTGTTTGGAATGGGAATCAAAATTCCTTCCAACATTTGAAAGGGGAAACATGCTCCTCATATCGAGAGAAGAGAAAAAACCCATATTCTGAAACAAAAAAAATAAAGAAATAAAACTAAAATCTCTGTACAATGAGACCTACATGGGTTGTAACATAAGCATAACGTGGGCTGCTTTGATTGCGGGACAATGTTGTGAAACATTGCAAACAAAAATTATGACACAATTTCATTTTCCGCAACAAGATAGGCAGAGAGACATGTTGGTTAACCATAATGCATTTATGTCTTAATGCTTCGCAATGTTCTGCCTTGCTGGACCTGGCCGAGGGGCTACTATATGGGACATGAGATAAAATCTTACAAAGTTATACAGAGCCTCTACTGGAGGGCAGTGGTGGAGAGAGCTTGATTTGTGAAGTGCTATGTTATTGTAAATAAATTGGGTTATTGAGTATTTTTATAGTGCAAACTGTAGCAAAACATTTCCCATATTCTATCCATTTCAGCAACAAGTGTATCTATTAGTCAAATTCAGGTAGATACGATTCATCCCGTTTGCTTTTGTTAGTCTATTAGGTTACAGAGGGGCTATTTTCCAGAGGGAGGAGCTGAAACTCAAACAGGGTTTGGCTACCTTCCAATTCAATTCCAGATTAGCCAGTTTTCCTCATCTCCCATAATGTGACAACAAAACAAAGTTAACAAGGATAGGAAGACCCTTAACAATGCTTCTCAACTAACTTTGTCCTGACATCCTTCCTTGGCTCTTCACCCCCCACGATTTTCAGTGGTACTTCAAACAGGTTTGGAACAGGCTTTCCACCACCGATTAATCTCTTTATCACCAAAGGTTATGAAGAACAGGATTCAGATTTTATTAGCATTGGCTACTTCGCAAGCAGCAGTGGTTCAACCTAGGATCCATAAATGCGTAACATCACAGCACAAAAAAACATTAACAACCAAGTACAGTGTAAACAACTACATTTAAAATGAAAGAACATTAACAGAGTTCAGAGCAGGGACAGTAAAACAGAGACAAGGAGATGAGAATGGTGAGTGGCTTCAGAGTGTTGGGATGCAGCCCAGATTGATTGACAGAGAAGTGCTGGCCGTTGTTGTAGAAATGGTGTGTTCCCTTTCCTGTGTCCCTCACTGTGTCTCAGTCAGTTTGATGGTTACAGCTTTCACCTCAGAGTACTCCGCCAACGCGTACTCACCACTGAGGAAGCCAAGTAGAAATGTTAATACAGATTAAATCACATAGTTTCAATCATTAATGTTGTATTGAGAATTAGAACATTTTGAAGTTTGGGCAAACTAAAATGCAGAGCCCTTCTTCACACGTAGCATTGAGGAGAAATGAATCTTACAGCTCTCGTCCGTTGCCCGACATTTTGTATCCACCAAATGGTGCCTGGGCGTGGAGGGCATTATAGCAGTTCACCCTGACATGGATAAAGACAAAAGAAAGGGCAAGCAGAGTGATGTCTTTGTTTTCAGTATTTCTGTGCCTTTGCAGAATTCCCCAGAGGGACGAGAGCGTGTTGCACCTATAGTAGTAGTAGTAGTAGTAGTTACAATAGTCAATAGTAGTTACAGTAGTAGTAGTAGTAGCAGTAGGAGTAATAGTAGTAGTTACAGTAGTAGTAGTAGTAGTAGTAGTAGTAGTAGCAGCAGTATTAGTAGTGGTAGCATTAACATGAATAGTAATTGCTGTTGTGTTTGTTGATGTAGTAGTAATATGTAAGATGAAGGGACTCAAGTGGACACTTATTCAGGAGTTAAGCCTACCAGACGGTACCCGTTTCCAGGTCTGCAGACACAGAGAGAGCCCGGTCCAGATTGCTTGTGAAAACGGCAGCAGCCAGGCCATACTCTGTACTGTTGGCTCTCTCTATCGCCTCCTGCTGGCTCTTGAAGCGGAATATGCATTGGACCGGCCCAAAGATCTGGACAGGGTCATACAGAAGATTTTATGGCCTGTTTAAATTTTTCATTCAGTTTTCCTTCTTTTGAGGAAATCCTTTCTGTGACAAGCCAGTTTGAAAAAAGAAATGTGGCAGAACAAGTTTTTACACCTATCAATATGGTGTTGAACAAATAATTACTTCAAGGAAGACAGGAAGGACAGACATGTTTGTTGGTTTCAAAATAGAAAATGATTTAAGGTAAAAGAAAAACCTTAATTATTCAGACTTCATTGTTTATGTGTAATCCAAATTAATCTTTGCAATCCAAATTGCCAAATTGCCAATATAATGGTGGTGTATATGCTATCAAAGATACCATTATGGCACAGCTTTAAAAAAAAAAAACTGTGCCCATCTCTATGACCATGACCTTATTTGAACCATAGCATGTACTGTATATACCTGAATATATATATATATATATTTTTTTATGAACCTGCACTTCAACCATACCACCAGAGGATGGCAGTGGTATACAACAAAACCGGATAGATGGAGTGTTCTTATTTTTATGAATGAAAACCCTGCAAAACCTTCATAAAAAAAAAATAGTTACTTGCTTGGGAATATTTGCCCATATTTTGCTTGGGAATATTTGCCCATAGACACAGCTTACAGAAATTGGATCAGCTTTCCATCTCCCAATCCAAACCTTCACCATTATACAAGAAACTGAGAAAACTGACCTCAGATCAGCTTTAGGATCTCTCACCTCTTCCTTGGCAATGCGCATATGGTCCTTGACTCCGGAGAAGACAGTGGGCTGTATGTAGAGGCCTGTGTCCTCTATGGCCGCGCCCCCACACTCCAGTCTGGCTCCCTCCTTCTTCCCGCTGTCAATCAACTCCAGTATTTTATCAAACTGCTTCTGCTCGATCTGAAGGACCAGGGACAGAAAGGAGAAGGGGAGGAGAGAAGAGAAGGACACTGTCTAATGGGTCTGTCTGGCAGTGCACTCTAATCAGGGGAGAAGACGGGGCAAAGGAAGGAGACGGAGAGAAGAGGAGAAGAGAGGGGAAGAGGAGAGGTGAGAGGCGAAGAGAACAGAAGGGAAAAAAGGAGAGAAGAGCAGAAGAGAGAAGGATACCTGTGGTCCGTGTACGGTGCGTGGGTCCAGGGGGTCTCCGATGACGATACTCTTAGCACTCTCAACGCTACGACGCACAAACTCCTCGTAGATCTCCTCTTCCACGTAGACACGCGACGCGGCCGTGCAACACTGGCCCTGGTTGAAGAAGGCTCCCTTCTGGGTCTCCTCCACCGCCAACTGCACTGTCACAGAATGGAAGGGCAATGGTGACCGAGGCTGTCGTCAAAACGTCTCGGTTGGTTTGATCTTTGGCGCATTATTTCTTAAGACATCATTTTTAATGTTACTCCCCACATGATACCTTATACCAAGTAACACTACCCCCCCCCCCTTCCCAGAGCCCATAGGCACTATGAAGGGAATAGGGTGTCAACAGGCTGATACAATGAGGTTGTCCTTTCCTCAGAACATTAACATAACATTTGACAAACTCTTCCCTAAGGGCAGGATTTGGCATCATAATGATAGTTTCGGTTCGTAGAAGTGTCAGATAACCATATTACAAGCAGCTAAAGAGGTCTTGTTCTGGTCGTTTTGTTTTAAGAAACCCCTCTCACTTTTCCAAAAACAGCACGTATGCAACCTGCGAACATGTCATAGCGACCTGTTGTGCCCGCTGGGTTACCATGTTATGTTGATATTTTATCTCTCAGAGAATCAGAAGAAAGGATTCGTGATTCCACACTGTCCATCACAGTACCTACCACACCGTTAACCCTCGGTCTGGGCTTCTATGACTGACAGGCACGCCGTGGTTCACACACACACACGCACACAAGCATGCACGCGCAGCACCACCGCGCCTAGCCAAGCTGCTGTCTTTGTTGCCTCGCTCTCTTGCTTTGTCAGTTTAGCGGAGGGACAGAAACCACATCACTTACAGTTAGAGTCAGCAAAGACAATGCAAGGGTTCTTCCCTCCCAGCTCCAGAGTCACCCTTTTCAGATTACTCTTGGCTGCGGCCTCTTTGATGAACTGGCCTACCTGGAGAGACAAATGGGGTGAACGGGGGTTACAACGGCCTTTTTATTATTAATAGTGGGATTTGAAAGGGCACAAGGGATCGCTATCTGTGAGACAGACTGTTAATGAAAGCACTGACCACATCAAATAACTTTGTATTTGTTGCATGGTTAGTTAACAACAGCAGTAGACGAGGCACCCAAATAAATACAATATCAAGTGCAGTAGTACACGACGTGGAAAAAGTGCTCGCTTTTTTGTTGCTTGTTAAAGGCTGTTGACCGTGTTAGATCAAATAATGATGGGGTGATACACTAAGTCAGACCAGATGTCACATAAAACATAGTTTTTACTAGAGGTTGAAAGTCAAATCTGGATAAATCTGGCATAATGGCTATAGTCAGAGATTCAGGGCAAATTACAAAGAAGTCTTTGTAGATTCAGAGTACAGTACATTTCACAGTCGATTATGAAACATAAACACTTAGACTATGGAATGGATTAACTAATAGCTGCTTTTCATAAGGTTTATTTTGCTTTAAGATATTCAAGAAAACAAATATTCAGAAAATAAGAACACTCAGAACATTGCAGAATATTACTCTGGACCAGGTGAATTTTACCTTGTAAGAATGAGATCTTCTGAAATATAGCACTATGTTCAAGGGTTGAAATGAACAAGCAGATAAATAGGGCATTCTTGCCAAAATTACAAAGCAAACCAGAATAAACAGACTGTAATCATACTAACATCATAATAACATTTTTATATTTGATTTGTAAAACCACATGTACGTATTGATGTGTACTATTTACACAGTAAAGTCAGTGACTTGTTAAATAACTTGTAAAAATTCCAGTTGGTGATCCTGCATAAAACACAAATGTTTTCAACCTCGAAAAAGTATCATTTGACTTAGAAATTATGTCATCTGTGCCACATAGTTACAGTAATACTTTTTAATAAACTCTCACCATGATTCCTACTATATGTATTAGAAACAGTCTTTTTTTTTCTTTTTCTTTTGTCAAAATCTATCCACACCACAAAAGTGGGAAATTTGAACCATTACAGTACACCTGAACCCCTTCAACCCAATATCTCTAACAGAGAGCATATTAATCAGTATTGTCCACACTGCCAGAATTCTGGTTTGCAACAGGCAAAGTCAATGGATACAATTCACCTTTATTTTCACTGAGAAATCAACTGAGACCAATGTCTTTTTAAAAACCTGACCCCTTAAGTATAAATAAAAACATACACAAAGTGAAAATAAAACATCCATACAAAAACAAGTTTCCCAGTCATTTCCAGCATTTTACATCCAGTTTTTCCCAAAATCCCCAAAACCCACGTACCTTCGTAGAGCCTGTGAATGCCACTTTGTCGACGCCCATATGACTGGCAATAGCTCCCCCTGCTGTGGGACCAAACCCCGGCACGATGTTCACCACACCAGGGGGAAAACCGGCCTGGCACAGCAGCCCAAAAAAACACTGTTAGTAATCAGCATTTAAAAAGGCAACACTGGATTCAGACGGGATTTACACAGAAACCGATGTCACAGTTCCATCTTGACGTCTGACTACTTTCACGGTCTACAGACATCTGACACTATTATTCATGAGTGAAATTGCCCATGAACTATTTGAGAGTTACTAACAGAATTTTACCAGACACATACAATTGTTTAAAACTATCTTCCATTTTTCATAATAAAAAAATATTTATACTATAATATTTTCACTGTTGTCTTTGGGTTGCTGAAGAAGTATTCTATGGCCACTGATTGGAAGCAGAACTCTGGTCGATCCCTTTAAACAAACATGAGCGACAGACATGATAAAAGTGAACTGCTCTAATCGCTTAAGACCAGGATTTTCTCTTGGTATGAAACAGCCTGGGATAATTTGGACTAATGGCCGGTAAGAGAAGCCAACCAGGTTACAAACCAAATATCTATCAGGCTGGAAGGCAGTACTACAGTCTAGTTTCATTCATACTGTACACACAACACACACACACACACAGGCAGTATAATCCCCTGCCTTTGATTTGGGTTTTACGCTGAAGCCCTCCACATTTGATCTCCTGAGCCTTGACAATGAGGAGCAGAGTCAAGGGAAAATTCATGATGTCTGTGATAGAGGACAGAAAACAAGAGAAGGAGAATGATGTCTGTGATAGAGGACAGAAAACAAGAGAATGATAATGATGTCTGTGATAGAGGAGAGGAAGAGAGAGAAGGATCATGATGTCTGTGATAGAGGTGAGGAAGAAAGAGAAGGATCATGTCTGTGATAGAGGTGAGGAAGAAAGAGAAGGATCATGTCTATGATAGAGGCGAGGAAGAAAGAGAAGGATCATGTCTATGATAGAGGCGAGGAAGAAAGAGAAGGATCATGTCTATGATAGAGGCGAGGAAGAAAGAGAAGGATCATGTCTATGATAGAGGCGAGGAAGAAAGAGAAGGATCATGTCTATGATAGAGGTGAGGAACAGGGTGAAAGATTCTTTGCTTACAATATAACCAGGTCACTGATTAAAATCAGTTGACAATTTGTTTCTTCTCAGTGCAAATCAGGATTCTCCATCTACAGAAAGTGCAGGTTTTTGTCCCAGTCACAGACACACCTGGCTGATCCAAATAATCCATAAAGAATTTCAAGCCAGTTTGGATCACGACCCGGCAGATTGGGATGCGTTAGCGCACAGCTCTTCGGCGGCGGAATTCGAGGCCTGTGACGTAGTGCAGCTCTCTCACCTCTTTGATGAGGGCCCCTACGTGCAGGGCAGTGAGAGGGGTCTGCTCGGCGGGCTTGATGACCACTGTGTTACCGCAGCACAACGCCGGGGCCACCTTCCACATGAACATCAGCAAGGGGAAGTTCCACTGGGAGACAGAACCACACAATGTTTGTTAATGTATTACATTTGACCAGGCAGACGCAGACTCGTAGTTCCACTAAAAAAACAACACGTCAGTGTTCGGTTCATTATTCCACCGTTAGTATGATCCCCTTTATTATGTCAGCAGCACTTTCGGGCTACAAACCAACAATTGTAATAGTGATGTATTCTGTAGTGTGGGTTCCTGGTAATCCTGAAAAGACATGATTCAAACAACCAGCTTAGAAAACCCTTTCTCTCCACCCTGTACTTGTCCCTGAGGAGACATGAAAAAGCCTCTCAAACTGAAATGAAATGACAAATGTATGTAAGAATTCAAATGTTGACTGTTTAGGCATTAAAATAAGTTTCACAATGCTGTAGATACAGTTGCCCGGAATTAGGGATTTTTTGTTTCGGAGGCGTACCCCCCTCCATTTCTCCCCAAAGAAAAGAAAAAACATAGGCTTCCTGTTTTTCCTTAGCGATGACTCATGGTCTTCATGAGTGCCAGTGGTGCTTTTAGTAATTACACAACGTCCTTCAGTATGAATTTCATTTTTATGATATAATCTCCCATGTCGAACAACAGCTTTCTTGTTCCTTTGTTGCCAGAGCAACATAAGAAGATATAGGCTCATGCTCACAGATAAAGCCCATTGGCCGCATTCAGTCAGTCAAAATGTAGAAATAGAAATTATACTCCATTTGGTCTAGACTGTAGTGAAAACGATGGAATGTGATAGGCTATATTCTATCCTACATGCAACACTACCCCTCCCCAAATTATGTGTCAATCAAAAGGAAATAGGACATTTGTTTTGAATCTGCAACACTAAATCCCAAATGGCCCCTTATCCTCTATGCCCTGGAACCTGGTCAAAAGCTGTACACGAAATTCATGGGTTGCACCTCTATCCCTTCATTGAGTCATGCCAATGATATGAATGTACTTAAAGCTTCCCTCCATCTCAGTGGTTTCCGGAGGTCCTGTTAAGCCCAGTCAATTGAACAGAGGCTAATGAATGTTCTGTTTACATTTTACTATAATAGGCTGGAAATAAGCTTGCATTGCAAATGTATGAAAATATATTTGGTAGGAATCAAAAACAAAATGAAAATCTGTCAATTTACTTTAGAGAGATGGCAGTGTTGTTATTAGCGAGCAAAGAAAAATAGCTAGCAATGCGAAAATTACCAAGCTAAAATTCAAGGCCTCCTCTAAATCTTAGCTAGGAAGCTAACGTTAAACTATGTATAAGTCTGGTGACATCAAAATGACGCCAAAAACTTGTCAAAACTCTAAATAGAGTTTAACTACTTTAAATTGTTTTGCTGGATTTTTTTCCACTCCCAACTCTGTGATGTCCAATTTACAATTATGGCCTTCAATCAATCAATCAAATGTATTTATAAAGCCCTTTTTACATCAGCAGTTGTCACAGGGACAATTCTCTAGGACATACGCACTGGAAAAGAACGCATTCCATAGAACCACAACGAGCTTGCTGATACCCAATTTTCTACGTCACTAGAGCAACAATGCAACCCTGTACCGCATCCACCCAGGGTGGCATGGGCCAATTTGCAACCACTGTCTGCGCAATCTCCGGACATCGATGGTACGCTGCAACCAGGATTCGAACTCCTGGCTGCAATGATATACTGCCTGGCAGTGACTCTAAACAAGTTTAGACGCCTATTTGGGTCTAAACTGTATTAGAGACCTGCACTAACTAGGATGAAATAGGTGAAATGTCAGGGGAAAAGCTTCTCTATGAAATTGTTTTGACATTTAAAAAATGTTATGCCTCTCGATCAAATCCCTCTTGACCAAATCTTCTTCAATGGCAATTGACAATGAACTGAGCAGAACGTTTGGTCAAGAAGTCCTAAAATGAATGTTCCAAACAATATTATGATGGAAAGTGAAACCCACGATTTGGGAACTGGCTGTTATTTGGAACATAATTGTGTAGTTGTAAGCAATCATGTTCCTGTAACGATACACGTCAGTGGGATTAAGTGCAAGAATGCTTTGTGAAGAGATTAGGATTAGATTTCCAAGTTTCTACTTCACCCTCAGAGCTTTCGATTCAGTTTACTGTGGCCCAAATTCTTCTTTTTATATATCCAATCCATGCTAAAATCATTAGTTCTTTTGCAAAAGGTTCTAAACAAAGTTGTATTTAACTCTAATACATTTCCAAGAAATGTTAAAGGAGACGATTATGGTACTGTTTACTCAAAATGCACCCCAAATGGCATCCTATATCCTATACAGTGCAATCTGACCTAAAGGGCTGGTCAGAAATATACTATATAGATAATATGGCGACATTTAGCACACAGACAAAGATTTAACCATGTTTCTATTGGTGAAGCTCTGCTGATCAACACCCACGCTGAGTGGCGTGTGACTATATCATGTTGGGGTGATAGCACTGATACATTCAAACGCACACATAAAACTGATGTGAAGATAGCGTACCATTCTCCCTTGTTAAAAGCATAAGTGAGAGTTTTGGTGCTAACATAGCATTTATGAATCACTACTCTAAATCTCCAACAGTTTGCTAAACTGTAGGGCTGTGTCTGCGACAATGTCCCGTGGCGATCAAGTTTCAGGTTGTAGTCTCAGGTTGTATTTGTTAGATGGACAGAATATATTATGAATAACTTACTTGTCCGTTCCATCACGACAATGCAAAATAAAAACTGTATTTGTGAATAAAGTAACAGTGACAGAATCTCAGTGTTTATGAGTAGCGAGGAGTCTGGCTTGTGCGTGGCGAGAATGTATTGTCTGTGTATATATGTGCATACGAGTGGTATTTGTGGAGAAGTTTAATGGCTTGCAATAAAATCTATCTGCCTGTTGATATGGGATCTCATTATCTGAAACAGGCCATGTAAAAAGATGAAAAAAGATGAGCGTTTGGCTTTAATCGCCACAGGGAGCTGAGCTGCCGTTGCGCCCTCTTGACAACAGTGGTGGCGCTGACAGGCGTCGGCGATGTGAACGCAGAGGATGCCCAAAACTGCTGACTCTCTCTGCTGATGCTGAGTTGATGTGGATCAGGTCGCCTGCCCTTCGCTGCTTTCTAAACACAACAGTCGCCTCCTTTGTTTTGCTGACAATACCAGTATCCTTACCGCCTCCCTATGGCTGACTCATCGTTGTTTGTTATCAGGCCTTCTACCGCGGGGCTGTGGAGGAAGCATGGGTGAAAACACGCCGCCGGGAGCCAGTCCTCACAGCCCGTCGTCTCCGGCCACTGAGTCCAACATCCACTGCACAGCGTGCGGGCCGGACCCGTTGCTCTGAACTTGTTGACGAGTGTGGAGGGGACAACACTGTTGACTCCTGAACAATGACCAAGGAATAGTGTTCCTCTTCTCTGGATTTGTTGCGGCTGTGTGAACTGCCATGGAAATGGCTTCATCCACGGATCTGTTGCGGCGGTGGGCAAATGGGAGAGGGTTCAGTGATACTAACAATCTCCCGTTAAATGTGGGCCATGAAAAGTTTCTCAAAGCACATGGTGATGACGGGGGTGAGTGTGATGGGGAGAGGGCCACTGAGCCATGTTATCTGGGTTCTCAGGCCGGGGACAGGTTGAACAAATCCATGGAGACATGTGCCACCTGGTTGGGACACTGAGGACAACACCAGTGATGATCTTGGCCAGTGTCTTGGTGAGTCTTCACTCCATTGACAGTGTACCTCACATCCATCCCTGAGATCGAGAGCAACGGCTAACTCCTCTAGAATGTGTCCAACTCATATAGAATGTGTCCAACTCATCTAGAATGTGTCCAACTCATATAGAATGTGTCCAACTCATCTAGAATGTGTCCAACTCCTGTAGAATGTGTCCAACTCCTCTAGAATGTGTCCAACTCATCTAGAATGTGTCCAACTCCTCTAGAATGTGTCCAACTCCTCTAGAATGTGTCCAACTCATCTAGAATGTGTCCAGCTCATCTAGAATGTTTGTTCTCCAGTGATTGGAGGCTCACTCTGAATTTACAAAGCTTGTTCTCCTGTGATTTGAGGCTCACTCTGAGTTTACAAAGCTTGTTCTCCAGTGATTTGCACATTTGCCAACAAGAAACTTGGAAGAAGAAGCCGCATAGCTAGTCTTTTCAGCCTTCCTTGGAGTCCTCTTTCCTGCTTCTCCTCTGGCAATGTCAATGTCTTTGTTAGGTACAGTCTCCAGTAACAGGTAAGCTTACGTGTAATCTTGCCAAATAGGGGTTGAGGCACCTACTGTATTGATCTAGATCAGGCAGGTTGATTGAATGTAAGAAATAATTTCACCTTGAGCAAATGATGTAAAAATGTATGTGAAAAGGTTCAACAAAAGCAAAGCTGAGTGGGAACTGACAAAATGTCCGCCCCAACACAGTGCTGCCACACACACACACACACACACACATGTGGACACACGTTTGGTGTCAAACATTGTTGTCGAACATGTGGTTGTGCAAAGAAAATGTTTTTCCTCAGTAGTGTTCAGTGAATTCAACTAAATGAAAAGGCTAAATGAGAATTACATCAGGGAATATCATATACTAATAAACTTTATTTTTAAGCATTAAGCATCAAACAACTTACTATTTGGTTCTAATTAAAAATTGGGATACCTTTTAAGTAAAGACAAATTTTTCTAAG
Source organism: Esox lucius (assembly GCF_011004845.1). Lineage (NCBI taxonomy): Eukaryota > Metazoa > Chordata > Actinopteri > Esociformes > Esocidae > Esox > Esox lucius. The sequence continues at coordinate 30,326,008 of NC_047570.1, read as the reverse complement.
ATGAAGGAAACACATTTTTTTGTAAATCATTTTACATAGGGAATACCATCAAAGTTCAACTGTATTTCTTTTATATATATGTATAGGCATCTTAAGATTTTAAATGAATCTGATGTACCGTAGTTCAGCATGTGTTTAGTAATCATTACACCCACCTCAGAGAGAAGAGGTTTGAAAGGCAGTGGAGGCACAGTCATGGTTTGATTACTTAGTGAAGAAAAACATGCTCTGAATTCAAGGAAGCCCCTACAACAGGACACAAACGTTTTGAAGATACTTCTTTGTTAAAACTGTCATGTCCTGGTGAGATCCAACTCCCTCTCTCCCACATTTTGAGCACCGACACCTGTTCCTTGTCGTTACCCTCACCTGTGTTCCTGATCACTGTCCCTATTTAAGGTCCCTCTTCCCTCTTGTATCTTGTCTGGTCATTTTTTGGTTCTCAGTGTAACGCTGTTTCTGTTTTCATGTACACTTTTTGTTTTTGTTACGTGTTAGTTCTTTATTAGAAGTCATCTGTCCTCCCTGCACCCGTGTCCTGCTTCAAACTTACAATTTTACAAAAAACATGACAAAACAGCAAACCGTTCGGTACCAGACAAGCTGTAAAAGTTAACAGCTTATCTAGCTAGCTTGATACAATCTGCTGGCTAGTGTTTAATCCTTTTTAAATCCTGCCAGTAGAATATAAATTATTATTATTACAAATACAAAACAGGCAGTGTTCACACTTACTGGAATGATGGCTCCACACACACCTATGGGCTCGTGTTTAGTGAAACACATAAAAGTGTTATCTGAAAAAAAAAAAGAAAAACATTTCAAATGACATCCCAGGCATTTTACAGTGTGGCAGTAGATCTGGGTTTTACTCTCTGATGTTATCAATCCTGAAGCTGCCGGGCGGGTCACATTTTGGGCATATTCTCACTCCTTCAGTTTCCTTACATATCTGTATTGTATATCCGACCAGAGGCTCCTGCCTCTCGGGACTCTAGACACTTGGACATGTTTTAGGCTAAAGCGGGCGTGATCCTCACATTGGCAGAAACCTTCAGGTCCATAATGCCAGAGATACTTGAAAGGGAAAAGAAAGTGGTGGCCACTACATCCACAGCCTGAAATGTCTGCTCTGTTTAAATGTGGCATTCATTTATTTTCCTTCAGCAACCATCAACATTTTGTGAAGATGGACAAACATATCTGTTCAAAAGCTACCAGCACTATGCTACATACATGGCCAAAATTCCTGTTTAATAAAATAAAGCCGTCAGATCTAAGGACAACCCAAGAACCAGACTGTTAGGCCCACTGTTTATGGTGAAAAGTCACCCTTGACCTTGTTGGAATGGAGGGGCAATTAAAAGTGTCCCCCGCCTCTATCCTGCCCCATTTCAAATCCCCCCACGCCACCCCCCAACCTCTATTTAATTGCTGCAATGTCCCACCCTCCGCTCCCCCTGGAACAGTAAACAGGCAACAGGTTCAAATTGTCTTCATATGGTATAGCTGAACTCAATACAGTGTAACTACTTTGCTAGGCAGTCATTACTTTAGTGTTGTGAATTATGAAATGTTAGTTAAATGTAAAACGCTGTGAACCCCTGCATGTCGAGGACAACTACAAGACATTAGTGCGCCTAACCCGAATGACACCCTAATTCCGAAGAAACAAGTACATTTTGACCAAGCCCATTCGGCACGATCCCCCATCACACCGACATGTCAAAAGCCCGGCTAAAACCCGGATGATCGGTTCAATTCCATCCCCTCGGTCCGTGTCCTCCGACCTTCTCTTGTTTCTCCGTTTTATGTATTCGGAGACCGCGGGCAGTCAGACTCCCACACACACACAACGCTCATCTCCCAGAACCTATCACGTCTCCACAGACAGGGTGAGCCGACGCCTCCCACGCTCGTCAAAGGTCACGTTTCCCACCGCCTGGGGACTGGACATATGGGTGTACAGTAGAGGGGCGGGAATTTCGGGGCGTTTCCCAAATGGCAAACTACACCTTACCTAGTGGACGACTTATGACCACTACATACTGCAATAGGGCGCCGTTTTGGCCGCGGCCGTAGAGTCACGGTATAGCAGCTACATATAGACTGGCAAGGGCTCCAGGGATGGATCAAGTCACAGCGGTATAAGAGGAGGAGAAATAGCGGGAAGCCACTGAAAGGTGGTGTTCATGCTGTTCGTGTGAGAACGGGAACCTGAAAGCCCTTGAGTTGTCAAGCAACAGGTAAACGGTCCTGAAGGTGAGCCGGCCACCTGGTTGAGCAGACACCAGGCCCTTTCTGGAGACCTTTATAAGGCCCTGAGCTGCTAGTGACAGATAGACGAGGGTCTACATAAAGTCTCTCGTACCGGGCGATGGTGGGTCCATCCGGACTGGGGCCCTTAAGAGAAGTAAGGGCCCTGCAGATATCCACCAGATGACAACGTCTGTCTAGGTCAGTGGCCTGCGTGTGGGTCCCGTAGAGAAGAGAGTTAATAGCATGAAAGACAGAGGAGAAATGAGAGAGGGTGAAGGGGACATGAGAGGTAAAAGGAGAAAGGTCGGAAGATGAAGGACAGCGGAGAGAGGATGAAGAAGAGATGATAACAGAGACGAAGAAAACTGAGAATAGAGAGAGGACAAACAAGAGAAAAGCGTGAGAGGCTAAAGTGAGAAAGGGGACAGTTCAGAGAGACAAGTAAGAGACAAGAGCGGGCAGAAGTGATAGTGTGTTGGGGGGGGGGGGGGTAGCTCGGAGGCGTTGAGGAGGCACTGATCTGGAGTGTCTGATTCTTGGCTAATCCCGACACAGACTGTTGCACCTCAATGATTACCATCAGCCCCCTCTTCCTCTTCCTTTGTCCTTGGCGGCCTTTCGTCTCTCAACCGCTCCATTGGAATCTAATCGGGAGGAAAGAGGGAAGCCTGTTTTGTCTATCTGCCGTCCTGCCGTGGTGGCCGGGGGGGGGAGCTCCTAACGGGGAAGTATTAAGAGATGGGCAGAGATGCCACCCAGGGCTGTGGACAAACGGTGGACCGGCTGAGTGACTCTGCCACTAATTAACTTGTTTCTTGACGACTCTGCAGAACGGAGTGGGCTAATCATATTGTGAACGGAGAGTCTATGTGAGCCATTACACACCACAAAAGAGAGAGAAAGGAGATTGTTGCAAAGCTTGGCAGATTGGTAGGTCTATTTTTACTAAATGCTGACAGTTATAACGTGTTACCACCCTTAAGCATAAGTAATAAATAATGACACATTCTGGAAATGTTGTGGTATTATAAATATTTGCAGTGCTATGTCTTGCATTGTGGTAATTTTACAAATTTTACAAATTTTACAAACTCTGGATCCGTCTAAAATCATCTAGTTTTAGTTGGTTGTAATCCTACGTGTTCACAAGAAGTACTACAATACATTATGTATCACAGAGTCACAAAAATGTAAATCAGCACAGAGAAACTTACCTACTGGCATGGTTTTGCCATGTATCTTGTCAGCCCAACCAGCATAGTATCTAAGGGTTTTGATGCTGCCATCCAGGTCAATGAAGAAAGAATGTAAGAACGGTTTCCCAGTGTCCATAGTCTCCATGGTCTGTAGAAAGGGGTGAGTCATTATCAGAAACATAGCGAATAAATAGGCTACATTGCGAACTATTGTGCTACATAGGCTACATTAACGCGGCAGTCCAAAGTAAGACAAGCCTAAATTCAAATGAAACATCTATGGCAGAATCCCCTCAGAAGAAATTAACAAACACAGTGGTGCCGTTGTGGAACAAAAATAATGTAATGTTTCAAGCACTAATAAATAGTGTAAGGTGTTGCAAGCACTAATAAATAGTGTAAGGTGTTACAGGTAATGTTTGCAAGCACTAATAAATAGTGTAAGGTGTTACAGGTAATGTTTGCAAGCACTAATAAATAGTGTAAGGTGTTACAGGTAATGTTTGCAAGCACTAATAAATAGTGTAAAGTGTTACAGGTAATGTTTGCAAGCAGTAATAAATAGTTTAAGCTGTTACAGGTAATGTTTGCAAACACTAATAAATAGAGTAAGGTGTTACAGGTAATGTTTGCAAACACTAATAAATAGCGTAAAGTAATATAGGTAATGTATGCATCCAATAATGTTGCTGGGAATAAGAAAATGCTACATGACTAAAATGACCCCTACCAATATTACAGACAGGTCAATGTGACCCCGCTGGAAAAGTGAGAAAATCCTGAGATCCATTGGCCCTGACCCACCCCACCCCCCAATATACAATACAAACCTACACTGTTGGTCTGAACAGAGATTCACAGGGAGGTTTATTTTGAGAAGTGATGGAATGACTCCCAGACGTCTGGTTGTCTGCTTGTCTGCTTGCTTTGGCGTATATGTCATTTCTACTCTTGTTTTTGTTAATAAACCAACTCATACTCTGGATTCCCACCTGACCTTTATTATTTAACTCTATTCAACCCTTTAGAGGCAAATGATAATGAGTAAATCACTGTTAATTAGGAAAAAACTTGTCAAAGTGACCTGCTCTATTCAGGATATGAAACAACATTGCACTGTTTAGAGGGAAAATAATCCAAAAGAGAAGTATGTAATTCTACACTAAACATAACTGGAAACACCAAAATAGTGTTTTCAACCGCTTGGCCCACGGATATAAAGTCAAGAGCCAATGCAGTTTCTGAGTAATGATGCACATATATGGCATTGCCTATCATTCTATGGCAGCCATGTTGAATCGACTTTGACAATAACTGTGTTAAAAAGTTGATAAAACTAAATGTGTAGAATGAGCATTATAATGCATTTACACAACAGTAGAACATTCTATGGCAGCCATGTTAAATCCACATTGACATTAAATGGTTGAATGTTAAAAAAGCTGATAAAACTAAGTTTGTAGAATGAGCATTATAATGCATTTACATGAAAGTAGAACATTCTGTGGCAGCCAAGTTGTCTCCCTATCCCCTGGAAAGTTTAAACAATGTTATGTAACTGAATGCATACAGTACACATAAAGCAAGCTTCTATATCTATGAGTCAATGTCTATGATTAGAACATTATTAAACCTTCTAAAAAATGTGTTTGATTGCCTCGTTATGCTTTAGCAACTCCCTGTGGCAGCTTGGACACCTGTGAGCTCATACGAGGTAGAAGGCCAAAGAATGCACTTCTTTCAGTGTGTACATTTTCCACTATGGACTTCCTGGTTAAGCAAGCAGCGTGATAACAACCAGAATGGCATCAGATTTGCTTCGGGAGACACATCTCAAAACTGACTGTTCCAAATGGGAGTCGCTGTGATGAGGCAAAGCCTTGGTCACGTATTGTATATCACTACATTTGGGAGAGAGATCTGTGGTAAAAGTAAATACTACATGATTATTATTATTATTTTAATGAATTACACAGAAGAGGGTCTTTATATATGTTCTTCAACATAAACAAGAAGTAGTCACATGGAGTATTTGCATAATTTTCTTTAAAAAATACCTGAGTACCAGAAAAACAAAAACTAATAGGCCTAGATTTTCTTTAAAAACATTAATATAATTTTTATCAGTTTATTAGCATAACTATCAAGGTTACAAAGTATTTACAAAAGATTTTACAAAAATATTTTTTGTGAATGTGTTTATGGTGGAACTTTCAGTACATTTCCCTTCTAAATTGCTGCTAAGAGCTGCGTGCAGCAGATATTTAAGCACCACAACAGAGACAGGCAGTGCTACTGCAGCTGCCCGAGAGAGACAGAGTGTATATAGCACAAAATATGTTGTTTGTGACGTTTTAAAAGGGTCAAGGGAAAGACGTACCCTTCCATAGGCATGTGGTTTTGGAGTCGCTATTAATGTTGTCAAGAAAATACATTCCATTAAAATATTATGCATTAACACGACAGGCCCTGCTCCAGTAGTGCAGCAAAGTTTGGGTTTCATCTCCGTTAAATTGGTGACAGCTCTGTTGCCAATAGTGTTGGAGTTACAAAGGACTTTTAAGAATTGAGTTTAATACACCTTAAGATAGATATAGCTGAGGCAACCACACACCACAAAAGTGTTAATTTTCCTTAACAAATACTTTTTTTGGAAGATGTTCTGGGGCAGTTGGTTACAGCATTGGGGACAGAGAAGAGCTTTGACTGGGCTGAACAGGACAGACAAGAGACTGGGACTAAACCATGGTATGTTGTAAAACATATCTCACTCAAGCAAAATCAATTCCTTGGTTGCTACAAAACAGGGTTTAATGCCCTAAATGTGAGCCAGTAATTTAATATGCTGTGGGAATTCTTGGGTCCAGAAATAAAAAATAATAATGATTGTAATAATAATGATAAATTAATACAAGGCTGAGTAAAGACAGAGGGCATGGCATGGTTGCCATAGCTGGCTGGGTAGCCTCTCTAGGGTGGTGTGAGCTGGAATACAATAAAACCATGAAATAATTCAGATGCATTGTAACCTTATGTGAATGTCCTATCTTATTGTATTATTTCAGTCACATATGTGGAGTAGATGGATTGACAGAAACCATGACTGCAGATGTCTATGACTTAATGCATTTGACAATAACTGTATGTCACTAAAGTCTTTGAATAACAGTGTGTGCAGATGAATATATTAGGGAACAGAACAATATTCTACCATTTTATACAATTCGTCAAACATGACTTAAACACTTAAATTGCCCTATGATGCTCAAACTATATGACACCCTTGAGCCAAGTTTTTACAAAGTATTTGAGGTGTTCATGATTTACTTTAAGGTTTAAGAGAACCAAATCAAGCACAGCACCAGTATTGAAAAAGGCGGGCTATATGACCCTAACATCTCAATACAACCCAAAACCACTGCAAATGGACAAATAATGAGAGACATGGTACCTCCACAGAGTTAGAACACAGATCTATACAGCACTTTTACATTGGGCTAAATGCAAAAATCTGGCATTTATTTGTCCCACGGAGCTACAAGTTATTGTAATTAGCGATACCGCTGCACAAGCAGCTCTCCCAGAGTATGTTTGCAATTAACAGTCACATGCAATCCCATAATGACTTCATCTGTAACGTTTCATTTACAAATCTGACTCCTAATGCAATCTGGCAGCTCAATGGAGTGAGAAGGCATTGGAACACGGCAGGCATACCTTCCACACTAACAGCTGACTTACAGTGTAAAATATATCAAGGTGGCCCAACTGAGAGTTGGCCAAAATGTTGTTCAAATTCAACTAGGTGGGCTGAAATTTGCCTGTGTTGTGGATACATGTTTGCATATATAGTGTTTGTTTTTACTGACAATAGCATTTACAATTCTCTTTAAGAAAACAGGTAAAGAGAGGGAGGCGCAGGGAGTGAAGAACAGGTAGAGAGGAAGCGAAAAATGTAGACTGATTTTATGATGTCATGCAAGTGAAAACCTAAAACTTTCATATTTCAGAAAGCAAGCAGGTAATAGAACAAAGTATGCCAAAGTTTTCCGATGATTACATTTAATCTAGTGTGTAATTGTAAACGAGGTTGCGATTTATTGGCTTTGGAAATTACTAGGCTTTATTTCAATCATGCACTTCGTCACATTCTGGGGAATTGCGGCTTTCCATTATCTCAGAACACCAACAAGAGTTGATAGGTTACTCTCAGAGCGACAGGTGTCGAGATTACCAATATGCTGCTACTTATAGCCAGGGACGTAACCTGACTTGCAAGATGCAATAGAAATGCAACATACAACCCCGCGCCACAGATAGAAAGAGTGGGCTGTAAAAAAGAAGCTCTCGTTGCGCGTGTTTCTTAACTCTATCTCAATTATGTTTGTCAAATCACAAAACAAGCCGATTTTTTTTCACAGTTATGCACAACGTTATTCCAACTCAGCAGACTAATTACAATTAGAAAACTTTTTTTAATTGGATCAAAAGACCTGGGGCTTCTCCAAAAACACCTGGCCTGAAGCCCCGGAATCCCAGGCCTAACGACGCCACAGGTCGTAGCTTTTTACTGTCTAGAAACAGTTTAGCATATATAGCAGAATAATAGACTGTTAGCCTCTCTGGACAGCCTACCGCTAGCAGTGTCCGGTCCCTCTCAATCAGGTCGGCAAGCTTGTGCAGGAGTCGTCCTCGACTAGACACGTCCATCCTACGCCACGGGGAGCCCTTCTGGCCAGCTGCTCTAGCGGCCTTCACAGCCTTGTCCACATCTGCCTGCAGGTGCACATCAACAGCTTGAACACTGAAGACTGAAGATAGTCGGTACACCTAAATAAGTTCTACGGGTATACATTTTTGTATCTGTTTTATATCGGTTGCAATACTGCAGGCTAATTGTAAAGTAATTGACAGAATTATGTGGATGTTTGTATGCATTTAAAAAGTAATTTGTATTGAGTGAATAGCAGTTGTAGTCTTATTTTTTAATTATGGAAAGGGTCATGATATATAGATCTAGACAATAAGCGCGTAAGGGAGATACACAAAACAGGGTCATATATGTAAAGAAATCAAGATAATTACATTTCGAAAACGGTAGGCTACCTATGTCGTCAAGTCACATAATGTAGTAAGACTAATGCCTAATTAAAACATTTATTTATATTTTAAATTCATACTTTGTCCGCTTCCTCCACGTCACAGATTTTGACACCAGTTGCTGGATTGAACGTCTGAAAAGTCTTTCCTTTGACAGAGGCGTGCCACTCGTTATTGATAAAAATCTGTTGGACACATGAGACACATGAGACACGTTTCGTGTTCCTTGTCGTCGTCTTTGATTTATTTATTTTAGGTTAAAAAAAAAACACATATAAGCTGCAGTTAGTAAACTAAACAACAAAGGTGCATTGTGTGTGTGTTTTTAGTTCTCAAATATATTATAATTATAAAGACGTTAATAGCAAACCAATTAGCAAACCACAATCGTTTACGCATGGAATTGGCTAGCCTATAACGTGCATAATAATAATTGAGATATTCAACTGTCCTGGGTTATGATATCAAACATATTGGCTACTTTGAAATGCTATTATATTGTCATATTCGAAAAAAGAATGTAAATATTAATCCATAGTTTAAAACCGGTCCGTAACATTAGACCATATATATACTAAATACTTTTTCTGTCACATTAAATGTTCACTATTCAGTTATACATTATCAGGACGTGAGTCTCACCTTGGTGTAGCGTATCTCCTGCACTTTGACCGGCTGAGGAAAAGGCATGGGAGGACTCCCCTGACTATTCACCCCTGTCACTCCGTTCTCCGTAGTTCCGTTCTGAGCCATTCTACGTCACCGGTCCTGTCCACCAGTGTATCCTGCCTTTGAGTCTGTCTACTGCGCGTTAGTAGCGCATCCAATGGTCTTTATACAGGCCTATCCCCCCTCTCTCTCCCCCGCTTGCTCAACTCCGCCCCTATCATAATATCGTGCTGGATGGGATCATAAACCAAAATTATCCAGTAACGTTAAGTATAACGATATAGACTCATGACAGGTTTATATTGACGGTAAGCTACTCAAGGACAGTTGCAATTATAGCATGTCAACTTTATTAAAAAATAACTTAAAGGCCCAGTGCAGTCAAAATTCAGTTTTTCCTGTATTTTACATCGTCAAATGTTCCTTCTCAAATACTTTATTGAAAACACAAAAAGTCCAAAAACATGCAAGAAATCATACCGTTGAACAGCTGATGAAATATATAATAAATAATATATAATGAATATTAAAAAGAATAACTATGACATGTAATTAAAATACAATCTACAGACAATTTTCCAATCTGCAAGGTTTGCGTATATTAGTGATGACATTACCATTCATTAATTTGGTTAATGAACATCCTACAAAGAGATATTTTTCTTGCTTTAGTATTTTTTATTATGCTTTTATGCAATGATTGTCCATTTGAATGGATGTTTACTGAATACATTTTACTGTAATGATTTGAAATTAATATAGAAACAGAGCATTTCAAATGAATGACACTTTTGATGCTTTTATACCACAGACATCCAAAGCAGATATATAAATGTATAATATGTCTTGGTCTACATTTCCTAGTATTTTATTCTGTATAATAACATGAGTCCTTCATAGATCCCAAAAGGATCCCAAAAAGTTTCTACCTAGAACCAGAAGATTTTACCAGAAACCAAAATGTTTTATTCTAAGTGCTCCCCAACAGGGACAGTTCAAGAACCCTTTAAGGAACAATTTTTCTTTAGGTGTCATCTATGATAGTTCAAGTTCAAGCTTCGTCCTTTGAAATCTCAGAGGACAAAATCTAAAGACGGTACCGTTTCTGTCTTTCACTTACAAAACACTTGAGCATGCTGTACCAATACTCGTTATCGTTTTTAGAACAACTTCCCAAACCTAACCTGTCAGGCTTCAGGACACTCAATGGAGATCATTCTCCTTTTTCACAGAGGCTCTTTGCACTGCCCAACCAGGCTCTCTCCTCTGTTCTTAACTCCCTAGATCCATCCACTGCTTTCGATACTGGGAACCATCAGATCCTTCTCTCCCCGTCTCAAGGCTGGGTGTCTCAGGCTCTGCACACTCATGCATTCTGCTTGGCAGGCCACTCCTACCAGATGATGTGGAGCGGATCAGTGCCTGCTCCGCGGGCTCACACTACCGGCATCCCACAGGGCTCGGTTCCAGGCCCTCTCCTCTTCTGTCCATTGCTCATCCTCTGGGGGAAGGCTTGTGTGCTCCAACACTTGAAAGTTATTTCTACCTTGAGCGACACCTTTAAAGTGTTGTGTGCTTCAAAAAAGTTGTAAATAAAAAAAGTTGCAAATTAAATTAAATATTGACAAAGCCAAATGGGAGAAGCTAGTCAGTGGACCACAGGCCATAGTTGGGGAGGGGGCAACAGGCCATGAACCAAAACATAAAATAAGTGTTCTGTTTGATGCCTTTAGCTGTCCACGATTCTGAAAGGTAAATGTATTGTACATTTAGTTAAGGTGCTTTATCTATGCCACTACATAGACAACCAGTCGCCATTTGACCTCCAGCCAGGTTCATCTCCAGAATCTCCAGGCTTCCTTGGGTAACCAGTAATTCTAAGATTGTAGGCTATAATTTCATTCAGAATTATGAAGTCATAAACAGTTTCCAGTATTAAGTTCACCAACAACCAAATTTTCATTGCCTTTGTATGTGTGTGTGTGAATGTGTGTGTGTGTGTGTCTGTGTGTGTTTGTGAAAGAGAGAGAGTTCCTACGTGTGTGCATGCTTGCATTGGCTGTGTCTTATAGTCTGGGCAATGTAAGTAATGAGTGAGAATTAATTCTTCAGCACAATATTTACATTGTAACATGGTAGCTTTGATCAGCCACAGCAAGGGTATTGAGGGCGACTGCTGGCCAGTCATCAGCCGGGCAAAGGTGTGATGAGTTGTGATGTTCCTCGCAAAGTTGGTTTTTGCACCTGGACGTGGTGAAGTTGAATGGAGTTGAACACATGCAAACAAATGCTTTTGTTCTTCGGGGGGGGGGACAAAGACCTTGGCAGGCTCGGGACTCGGCCACTCAAACACTGTCGCTATTGTTTCCCCTTCGTTGCCTCTTGTCACTCTCCCTGTCTAAGTTCTAATGAGGACAACGAGCTCTCGCGGGCACATTTCTCACTTCAGCAACTTTCTAACACTTCCTCCTAATGAGCGAGAGAGAGAGAGAGAGAGAGAGAGCCCCGAAAGATTGAGCCAGGGTAAAGACAGGGTAGGAATCGAGACAGAGAGGGTTCCAGAGAAACACAGAGAGATTGAGTGGAAGGAAAGACAATGTGTGGGTGAGAAGAGGAACAGACCAGTGCAGATTTGAGATGGAAGAAACAGGCATGTGCTGTTTTAATGCAAATAGTCTTAACATAATGTAGATTCGATAAGCATCAGGATGGCAGACATTGATGATAATCAAATGGCCATTCCATGCACTGTAGGAACTAAAGTAGGGTTACATTCCAATTGGTCTAAAACCAGAACCTTTTGTCATAGGTCAGCCTGATAGTGGAAAAATAATGATAATTATGCATCTACTTAATATGATAAAAATGTATTACATTGTACAATAACATTCAATAATGCCTAGCCAACTGATACTACTGCAGTTGATGTTATTATGATCCCTACATTATGTTTAGTAGCGTTTTGCTTTATATCGAATTGTCAGAATTACTCAGAAATAAAAAAGGGATTTCAATAAAATCAGTCCATGTCTATAGGTCATATGGAGGAATCATTCTGAAAACATCCAGATGTGTTGTGGGAAAGTGGGGCCCAGTGGCATGGTCCTCCAGGCTTGGATGGTCAGGTTAATTGGGTTTCCACACCTTCTCATAGAGGTCACGTCTCTTATTCCCACTGCGCGTCAACACCACTTATATACTCCCCATACACCCAGACAGCTAATTTTGGCAACAGCATATGTAAAAAGACTGTTATTGGAAATTACATTTATATATTCCTTTTTAAGATTTCAAAAGAGTTGAGTAATGATGTCAGGATTTTAATACTTTGGCAAATTTACATTAAAATATTTGATTAATGGGCTTAATCGAGTATGTGAGAAACCAGAATTCATGTAAAATTGGGAAGTCATTATAAATAAAACTCATGCCTTAAATAACCAATATGAATGTATAGGCTAGTAAAAGCCTCCCGTCCACAGATGAAACTGTCGTTCCGTAATCCAACCCCACGGTAGACCGCAGCCTCACCCATCTACACCACTCTGTCTGAATACACATTTTATTGACAATATTGTATTTTACCTATTTTCTTCACCATTTTTTGCCTTAATAAAACAGAACACAGCAAGTAACCTACCTGTAAGTGGCTTTGCCATGCCTTTCCATTGGCCAATCAGATCACTGGTTAGTGACAGGTTCTTCAGACTGACCAATGAGCTCTTAAACCAGCTACCAGTCCATGGAAGGCCTGGGAGACACTATTAGAATGAGAGAGAAAGTGATGCTATGTGCATGATAGAGGGGAGGGGGAGAGAAGGAGGTGGAGACTGAGATAGACAGAGAGGGAGGAAGAAAGGAAGCCGGAAGAGAGTAAAATGATAGACATTCAGAAAGGGAGATAGAGAGGACCTCTAAACAGTGCTGGATCCACCCCCCATAAAAGGGGGAGAGAGCTGGGGGAGGGGTGGTATCTCTAGCATGTGGTCGTGGCGGAAGAGACGGATCAGGACAGAGAAAAGGGGGATGGAGAGGGAGAGAGAGAAAGGGAGGAAGAGGGAGAGATAGAAAGGGAGGGAGTGCCAGGGCCACAGTGAGATAACTCTGTCCAGGTGTTCAGGGCCCAGACAAAGAACCTTTTCAGGGCCCCAATGAGAAAGAAGCACCCCCCTCCCGCCCCCTCGCTTGTCGCAAAATATACAGGAGGGGAAAGAGAGAACAAAACTCAGGCAGATGGTTATATTCTATTACAGTAGCTAAATATGTGTGAGAGGAAAGCCTAGGCAATTAAGTGAGCTTTCCTCGTTGGGAATAACAAGGCCTTTGATTAACGGAGCCCATAGTTCAGGTCAGAGATGACGAGTGCAACCCAAATGGCATTCTAGTCTTCTTGTAGTGCACTAGTTTGATCTAGAAGTCTAAGGGCCATTTGGGAAAAACGATCCATTTCCCATAAAAGATAAGCCGTTATCAAACCCAACCTGTTATCAGGTCTGTCTATTGTTGTCTGATTGATGGCAATACTGTGGAGGGTTGAAATTAAATGTTTTGATTTTCTGAAGGACAATGCACTACTTCTACAAGGCACCTTTAACAGTCAAACTAATTGACCTCACTGGGCTGGAGTTCAGAGCACCTTATTAGGGACAGGTCGGTTTTCATCAGGGAGGGACACTGGTCTAAAATGGGTAGGGTGCTAGAGAGTTATAAGCATCCATCACCTTCCTTGTTGTACTGTACTTCCTAATATTTGAGCTGTATTGGAAGACTCTGAGCTGGTTTCGGTGGCCTATATTTTTATGAATATGCAGGTCGAGATATGCAATGCAGTGGAAGCGTTCTTTTCCATCAAGTAGAAAAAAGGAATCACCTTTCTCTGAATATCTGTTTGCAACGTTTTGAGAATGTTATACTTCTGAACCGTCCTCTCTCCTTCACTCCCAGAAACACTACTTTCATCCCCTAGCCTTTAATCCAGCAGGTACTCCTGATTCTTATAGCTAGCTACAGCTTTGATGTACGCCTTGTTTTGTTGATATTTGTTTGTTGTGCAAGAGCAAAATGACGTAGCCAGATGAAATTCCTTACATATATATGACAGTAATATGCAAGCCTAGGGTAAAATGAATGAAGTTCTGTATAACTAGCTAGTACAGGGATTAATATTTGTTGCTAGCTGGCTAACTAAATGGCACCTACATATCCACTCTCTAATTCCCAGGAGATTTCCCAGCGTAATGGTGATAGCAAACCTAGATGTACAGTAGTCATGAAGGAGATTAGGAATAGGGATAAAATTACCCCATATAAAGTTACATCCTTCCTCTTGCTATCTAACTGACTGTGTAAATAAAATGCCTTTCAGGAGTATGTTTAAATGTCTCAATATTTTAGACAAAAACGGACAAAATACATCTGAAAATGTCTACACCATTGAACAAGCAAGAGCAGTGATAATCATGAATGCGTAATATGTATTTTTTGCCAATTCTTTAGACAGCTAGTCACGCTGTTAAGAAACTATAAAAATAAATAGTTTTGAACTTGGTTAGGCTACTAGGTTATTTTTAAGGACATGGCTGTGGCCTTACTGTGTTGCTCATTTTATCCAAACTGCGTGTTTGGCCTGTTCATGAGACAAGCTGAGCCATTTCTGTTGCTTTGAAAATTTGGTTCAGAACAAACAGTTTTAAAATAAATGTTTTTCATGCATATCTGCTTGGGTGGGAAAGACACACATTTTTTTCAGAATGGCAGTGGGGATTTCTTTAAGACTGCAAGGGAAGCTCGGCTTCCCCTATAATGTCAAAAAAAATAATGGTCAAATATGTACTATTGTGTAAACATTTTATTGACAAAAAAAGCGTTAAAACATGTTCATCTCTAAAACTAGAATCAGCTACAGGTCGGCTGACTCGATTTTCTTCTCATACAATCCCGCAGCGTCACAGTGCATCCCTGTTGACTTCAATGGGGCTGCCTAAAACTTATTTTTTCAGTGCTCCGAAAATAGACGGTGATTGGATAAATCCTGGGATTATGTCCCGCCCACGGACGCTCAGCGTCTCTGGGTGTGAATGAGGAGTGGGCTGGCCCAGACTCCGGGCTTCCACGTGATGATTGGAGGATCTGACGATCTGTCAAACTGCATCCCCTTTTGACTGACAGCGGTCTGTACTATAAGAAGTCACTGAAGCTATTTCGCGCTCAGTCCCATCGCGGATTTCTGAAGTGTATTCGAAAGAGTCCAAAAGTCCCAGAGTGTCAGTACAAAGTCCAAAAGACCCCAAAGACCCTGAGTGTCAGTACAAATGAAGACCATCAGAGGGTTATAATGTAGGCCGAAAATGAGCTTCCCCTCTTTGAAAGACCAGCAGCCGCCACTGCAGAATGGGTCCAACCTATTGGACCTGTAAAGGCCTCTACTCCACAAAGCTAAGAACCTTGTCAAAGAAAGGTCGCATTTGTGCAGAGGATCACTGGTTTGTGCCCTGTGTGGGCAGGCACACTGTCAGTGGAGGAAGCTATTATATTAACAGTAGCACGTTGTTGTCGGTTTCATGAGGTAGGCTTATTTAATAATTTTTTACAGTGGTCATAGAATTAAGAGGGGAACGCTGTTGTATGTTCTTTTTAAATTCACGGAGAGGGTCAAGTGGATATATTATTTTACTTTGGGGAGGGTGGAGGCATATTCAAAAAATGTTGGGACACTGCATATAATGCAAATAAAAACAAAATGCAATGATGTGCAAAACATTTACATTTTATTTAATTGAATATAGTACAAAGACAACATATACAATTATAAAACTGAGAAAATAAACTGATTTTGGAAAAATACATTACAATACATTTTAAATGTTATGCCAGCAACACATTTAAAGAAATTTGTGACAGGGACATGTTTACCACTGTGTTGCATCACCTCTTCTTTTAACAACACTCAGTAAGCATTTGGAAACTGAGGAGACCAGCTGCTGTAGTTTTGAAAGTGAAATGTATTCCCATTCTTTCTTGATCTTCTTTTTTTGTATTTTTCGTTTTGCTATTGTCTTGCTGAAATCAAGGCCTTCCCTGAACAAGATGTTGTCTGGATGGCAGCATATGTTGCTCCAAAACCTGTATATATTGTTCAGCATTAATGGTGCCTTCACAGATGTGTAAGTCACCCATGCCATGTGCACTAATGCACCCCAATACCATCACGAATGCTGGCTTTTGAACTGTGCACTGATAACAAGCTGGATGGTCCCTCTTTTCTTTAGTCCGGAGGACGCTATGTCCATGATTCCCAAAAATGATATGAGCACAGGACAGTTTTCCACTTCACCTTAGTCCATCATAAATGAGCTGGGCCCAGAGAAGGCAACGGCGGGAGTTGTGGATCTTGTTCTTATATGGTTTCTTCTTTGCATGGTAGAGTTTTTAACTTGCATTTGTGGATGCAGCAATGTACTGTGTTTTCAGAAGTGTTCCTGAGCCCATGCAGTGATTTCCACAACAGAATTTTGTCTTTTTTTAATGCAATGAGGGCCCAAAGATCATGGATATCCAATATTGGTTTTCTGCCTTGTCCCACGGGGATACAAAGATTTCTCTGGATTCTCTGAATCTTTTAATTACATTATGTACTGTAAATTATGAGATCCCCGAACTCTTTGCAATTTTACTTTGAGAAACGTTTTTCTTAAATTGTTGCACTATTTGCCCACACAGTCTTTCACAGAGTGGTGAACCCCTCCCCATCCTCACATCTGACACACCTACCCTCTCTGGAATGATCTTTTAATACCCAGTCATGTTACTAACCTTTTGCCAATTGACCTAATTAGTTGTGTGACATTTCACTACGTTTTAGTTTAGCATTACACAACTTTTGTTGCTTCTGTCCCAACTTTTTGGAACGTGTTGCTGGCATCAAATTAAAAGTGAGCATATATTTTTCAAGAAACAATAAAAATGTTATGCAGCGTGGCAACATTTTTGGAAACACTGTTGTATAACAAACTGTCCCTGCTGAGAGTAGAATACACCATGAATTTACAAGGAAACAGCATTTCAACAAATTCAAATATATCAAATATTATACTGGGTAATAATTTCAAAATGTCAACTTATGTTGGATGATAATGATGAGATATAGACACAGTACATCCTGTATCACTTGTATGTCTGTCATACTGTCTCTATAATGTATCCTTTTCTATGGAATGCCATAGGATATCCTGAAAATATGCTTTTCTAAATGAACAGTGTAGCTATTGTCATATTGTTTACATCTGTCAAATCCTATCAGATCTCTACAAATGCACAGGGCAAATGGCCCATGCGTCGATATGGGATTCAGCTAGTTAATGCATTTGATCAGGCATGGCTTCTGGACACATACCGTTAACCCTTAATGAATGGTAGATTAGGTCAACATGACACGGGCAAAGCTAAGCCAAATACAAATGAATGAGAGGGTTTTCATATAGAACAAGACATGAGTGAATGAGATACCACTTCTCTGGGTTACTCTCCCTTCCTTTCACTCTCTCCTCCCTTCAGTCTTCTGTATCTGACATCTCAACCGTCCCATCCCAACCTCCCCCAAGCTGACAGAGGTGAGATGACTGTCCCTTTGATGTAGGGAAGCGATTCTTATCTTCTGCGGTTTCTCACCGATTCACATAATCGCGCCGGAGCCCGCCGCGGCACTTATACAGCCTGTTAAAGCCAGTGAGACATCACTTTGTGTTTAAGATCAGAGCAATTTGCAAGCTCATTGAAGAACACCATCGCACAAAGGAAGCTTAGATACTGAATCCATCATCACCCTGTCTGCCTGTTTTCAGATGACTCTCCCACCTGACAACACATGGCCAGCGGATGGACATTTTAACAATAGTACAGTATAGTGCAATAGATACAGGACTAGTGTTTCAAATATGTTTATTACAATGCACAAAAACCATAAAATATATATTTTAAAGTTTCTCTTTTTGAGAAAAATACAGATTATACAAAAGCCAGAAGTGAACTTCAGCACCTCCCTAATGTATTTATTTAACATGTTAAACCGTTATGTGTTTGGTGGCTTTATCGAATAATGCAAACGTGTAGGCTATATGAAACATCTGAATACTAAAAGTGTTTTATCTAGAAAGTATTAATGTTGGCATGCACTATTGTATGAAAATCAAAAGTGGACTAATTAAAATATTTTGAAAATGAATGATTTAGGCTCTCCAAAAAAGGGAATGTTTCACTTTCTCTCCATAAGCAATTTCACTTTTAATTTCGCAAGAGGAGTGTGAAAACCACAGTTTCCGGACCTTTCCAGAGAGAGACAGAGGTCCTGTACAGTGGTTGGACAGCTAATGCAAAGCACAATGGCTGCTCTTAGGGCTTTCAGTATTAAAGTTCCTGTACACAGGATCTTTGTTTTTGCATGTTAATTGTAAGATATTGACATAATTTGTCTAGGGTAATTGTGGAATTATGGTGCTTCACACTTTATTGGCTGTGATATTGGCCTATTGATTTCTAACTCTTCCAGATATTTTTGTTTTCAATTTGTGGTTGAAGCAAGAGGAGAGTGTCAAAATAGTGTAGAAGGCACTTTATTTTTATGAAACAAAATCGTTTTTTAAACCTGGTGGACAAAATAAAAAGCAAAAAGTCAACGTATGATTTTGCAAATCGTGACGGATTGTTGAGAAGGAGGAATGCCCGTTTGTGCTGCTATCATTTCACAAGGAGCGTCCTCCGGAACATGTTGTGGTGAGTTGTGCCTCATATGCTGTGACACCATGTACTGAAAGCGTTATGGTTCTTTAATTGTAAACAATTTTGGGCACACTTTGGGCAAGTGTACGTAGGAGGGTTCAATATCACCAGGGAGTAGGTGCAGGGGGCAAAGTGTTTTGGTTACAACGTAACTGTGGTGGACGTCACCCTCCTGAATCCAAGGACTCCCTGACTAGGATGAAGGAGTTTGAGTTTTGCAAGACTCAGTGCAGGTGAACAGATTTCATTCAGGGAAGCCAGGGAAATAGTAGAGCAGTGGTTCCCAACCAGGGGTACTAGGACCCCTGGGGGTACTTGGCCTCTCCACAGGGGGTACTTGAAAACACTCATGACACCATAGACTTACTAGTGAAATGAACACGAGGGGGTACTTCAGGGGTACTGAAAGCAGTGCAAAAACATTTTGGGGGTACAGTAACTGAAAAAGGTTGGGAGACACTGTAGTAGAGGATAGAACTGGGGCAAGGAAAGTCACAGGAAATGTATGGAAAGCATTGAGGAACGATAATGTATTGGTTGTTAAGACGATGGACTTGGTGGCCTCATTGCGCAGTTGGTAAAAAGTGTAAAAAAAAACTGTTAATTTCAGGATGCCAATACAGGGAAAGGACTAATTTGGTCATGCATAATGCAGGTAATTATTGTAGAAGCATTAGGACATGTTATGGCGTGTTATTCCCCATCTACCACCACAGGAATATAAAGCTTATAAAGTATTCATTACACCATTTTCTCCATTTTACTACTGCCCACTTAAAACTTAAATCATGGTGAAAAAAATTGTTTTTACCCACCAACAAAAACAATGTTGTCTCGTGATTGCTGTTTCTAAGGGTGGATGACCCTTTTAAAGAATCCTAATAGCTGTGTGAGGCAGGAAGGGCTTTTTCAGATGTACCTCCATGCCAGCATATAATTCCCAATACAAAATGTAAATGTTTTCTAGATTTATTAGATGTTCATATGTGGCACTTCTTACAAATACATGAAGATTAACCAACTTTCTACCTGATTTTCACCAAAATATTTGCATTCAAACATGACGTTGAGGAGTCAGGGTGATGGACAGCCATCCTTTCGATAGAATTTAGTGTATAAACCTTTCATCAGTGCCACTCTCACAAAAGCTCTTTTTACGTTAGTTTAACTTTATATCTCACTTAGTGTTTAAGATCAAGATCACTTGCAAGCTCACTGAGAAACATTGAACAAAGGAATCTTAGATATTAAATCCGTCATCATCCTGTCCCTGTAGATTACCTTTCGATGACATATCACCGGTATCGGACCATTTAGAGAATTGTACAGTGGAGTTCAGTGGAGAGAGATCATGTACCGGTAAATCTTATTTCAGGCAGGTTGCTTAGGAGTTAAAGCATTTCACCAGCAATCAAAGATTGATAGACTGAATCTCCAAGTCATTGCTGTAAATGAGAATGTTTTCAGGCAACTTACCTGGTAAAATAATCATATGCATATATATATATATATATATATATATATATATGTGTGTGTGTGTATAATTGTATACAGAGAGGAAAACATGTTATCCACAGGCTGGATCAAAGTCAATGTCAAATACCAATATTTGACCATTCCTTTCCATCTTTAGCTGTGTGTCTTAATTGGCGGCCACAGTGGGTTTAGTTGGAAGGTAGAAACTCTCGAAAAATCCTTAGGACATAAAAATGTATGTTTGTTTCCGAGTTAACAATCTATCTAATCACTTTTTTCGAATCTCCCGTCCCATCTGTCCACAGAAGTGTGACTTGCTTTTTCGCTTAGTTTGTTTTCCTGCTCGGTGGCCACAGTGGCTGAGTGTTTGAAGTGAAACGCTGCCCGGGATATAGTATATCATAGATGAGGTGGAACCCAGAACTTGCATCCCCGCTTGGGGGAGAGAGAGGAATGCGGGCTGCATTGTCCCCGAGATGCAAGGCTCCTTGTCAAAAGCACTGGCCCTAATGTGAAGGATTGAATGACCCAACTATGTTTACATCTCCCTTTTGGCCCTGGGAGGGCCATGGAATGGGGGACGGGGGGACGGACGGAGTGCTTTTTAGTAGCAACACTGGTGTGGTGGGCTTGGTGGAACAAAGCGGCTTTAGTGTGCCTGACAATGTCCGTGTTCTTACACTGACGAGACTACTCTTGTAATCGGTCTAAATGATTATCCCCAAGAGCATGATGAAAAGGTGAATACATGTTTATTATTAAAGACAAGCGCCGCACCAGGAGAGTGGTTATGCTGTATTATGAGATGAAACCTTGACTTGTTTTGTGGGATTTTGTGGTAAAGGATGAGAAAATGTTGAGAGTTACGTGGGTTATTATCGTCTTCCTTCTCACAGACAAATCTTCTGCCAGGTTAGGACAATTTATTAAAGTTAAGGCACAGATACAAACATAGATCACAGAAGGATTTAATGTTGTCATATTGTAAGAGACTTATTTTATGGCTTTTCCATGATGCTTATAGGGTGATCGCTTTTATTTTATTTTGAGCGTGAAACTTTCTATTGTAGAAGTACCCTCTCATTTTAGGATCGTTTTTTTAAATAAATTACACCATTGATGCAAAAATGATTACACTTGTATTTATTATCATTCAAATTTTTCATAATATGTTTCTATTCTTTTTTATTTAATCAGGGAAACACGGACAAAAGATTCTCAGAAAGTGTTCTCTGGTTGTATAATACATGTTTCAGATATTATTTACTCAACCACACATCTCAGCTGAATACTTGGTTTACAGTGACACAGGACCTGTGAGCTCTATAACCTCTGACACTTTGAAAAGGTTTTCATAACAATTAGTATATAAGGTGGAATATTGTCCTTTATTAAGATTGACCTTGGCCTGTGCTTACAGACTGCCCATGTTAATTAAAATCAATGGTAAAAGGAGATGGCCATTGGCAAATGTTGATTTTGCGGTCAATTAATAATTTCCTCATGGATTTTTATGTATACTTGGAGACACTGAATTACAGTCAGATCCATTTGCTGACAGGTTTCAACCTGATTCTGAGTAAGGGTCCCAGGACCACTGAAAGCAGAGCATAATATTAAAGATCCAAAGCCATTTTGTACAGTAGGTATGAGGCTCTTTACTGCATAGGCATCCTCTTTCATTCTGTAAATCTCTACACTTTGCCCTTTTTTGCCTACTGAACAATCTTTTTCATTGTGTGTTGTGGCAAGATGCACTTGCGTCCCCTACTAGAAAGATTTACCACCATTTCACTGCCGGTGAGCTGCTTAATTATTGCCCGAATCATGATTAGTGGTATGTTTAAGCAATAAGGCACAAGGCATGACCGATATACCACAGATCAGAGCTGGTCCTTGGCCGAACGCATTGTGGAGTGTATGTACACAGTCCTCGGCCATAGCGTATGGGCAATATAACCCCAAACCCAAAAGTTACCTTACTGCAATAATAAATTGGTTACCAACACGATTAGAGCAGTGAAGATGTATGTTATTTCATGCCCATGGTATACAGTCTCATATACCACGGGTGTATACCTGGTTTATGATTAGGTATATATGCCCACCAGCAGCAAGTGTTCATGTGTATATTCAAATTAACCACTCCTTTTTACCAGTTATGTGAAGATAGGGTAATAAGATAAAGTAATATATGTTGATTTCACTCCTCAACAGACATTAAACAAGGACAAATAATAATGTGGACCTTTCCATAAAATCGTGCATTCGGAAAGTATTCAGACCTGTTAACCTTTTCCAGTTGTTTTACGTTACAGCCTTAATCTAAAATTGACTACATTGTTTTTTCCCCTCTATACACCCCATAGGGACCAAGGAAAAACAGGAACTTTTTGATTATCTCTAAAAACACACAGAAATATCAGATTTCAGTGTGTATGCAGTCCCCGTCACCCAGTACTTGGTTGAAGCATCTTTGGCAGCAGTGACAGCCTGGAGTGTTCCTGGGTAATAATGCTACTGGTTTGCACACCTGTTTTTAGGGGGGTTCTTCCCATTCTCCTCTGCAGATCCTTAAGCTCTGTCAGGTTAGATGGGGAACATTGGTACACAGCTGTTTTTAGGCCTCTCCAGAGATGTCTGATTTGATTAGAGCCAAGGCTCTGGCTGGTGCCACTCAAGGACATTCAGAGACTCCCTTCGAAAGTGAAATGGAACAGGCTATGTATGGGTCAAGCCTTCAGCATTTCTCTGGGACAAGGCCACAACAGAGAATTTTTGTACTCTTTTAAAAAAAAAGAGTGATTATAGATAAGTAATTTATACTTTATGAAATATAGTGATTCTAGATAAGTGATTTATACTTAATGAAATATATTGGTTATAAATGAGTGATTTAGACTTAATGAAATATAGTGGTTATAGATAAGTCAGGTATACTTTATGAAATATAGTGATTATAGATAAATAATTTATACTTTATGTAATATAGTGATTATAGATAAATAATTTATACTTTATGTAATATAGTGATTATAGATAAATAATTTATACTTTATGAAATATAGTGGTTATAGATAAGTCATTGCACTGCTAACCCCCACACACACACACACACACACACACACACAGAAAAGTACACACAGCCACACACGGGTGTTAAAATACTGCTTAGAAACACTATGCCTTAATAGTAAATCCACACTCTCGAAAAAACCAGCCTACCATATCAACTTCTCTGAGGCTAAGAGAAACACACCCTTCAATTAGACTTTTTTGTATTTCGTGCATGCAGAGTCAATACACCCTATTGTGGGAGCCATGGAAAGCCCAAACCCAGGCTATCTCAGGGGCTACTTCACCATCTAACGTGGCCAACCGGTTCTCTTCGGCCCGGCTGTGCAACGAGCCGCATGAGTGAGTGTCCTGGATAATTGCTGGTGGTGCGGTCTGCCGGGCCGGCTGTACAGCTCCCAGGGCTCAGCTGACAAGCCCCTCCGGGTCTCCCTCCCGTTTCCTCGCCATCCCTCCTAACTTCTCTCTCCTGTTCACTCTCTTTTCCTTTTCTTTCCCCTCTCGACTTTATCTCCCCTCCTCTTTTACTTTGTTGCATTTTATTCTCTCTATCTCTGGCTTTTTCCTAACGTTCCCATCCTCCCTCTTCTTCGATCTCTCTCTCTTACATCAGGGCCAGTCGTTTTTCTTCAGTCAGATACACAGGTTGGACTGTGCTGCCCCCCCATGGGAGTTCTCCTCGGTTCTCTCCACTGGACACCCCCCCTTCCTGCCCCACGTCCCGTCGGTCCGGTTCTAATCTAAGTCCCCGCACGGCTTATATTAGAGCCCAGCAGATTTGAATGTCACTATATGTTTTGCCAGGGCCTAGGCAGCATGGGAAGCACAGATGAGAGATAAATTGTGAAATCACATTTGTTACTCGGGGAGGAAGTGCGAGAAAAGAGATTAGAGAGAGAGAGAGAGAGAGAGAGAGAGAGCAAGAGAGAGGGAATGCTCTTGATGGAGAGAAGGTAAAGAGAAAGACAGGAATGCCAGTGGAAACACTTGATTTGAAACACATGCACATGGCATTGTTAGACTGCACACAGCAGAGAATCCTTGATTGAACAGAGCCATTTGTGCCCAGAGGAAGCCAGTGCCAGTGTGTTCCCTTCCCACCTCTGCCATGTCCCCTCTATCTACTTCCTCCCTCACAAGCAAACAGTTGCATTTGTTCTATTAGGTCGAGAAACGAATTTCCCCATGGTGAAGAGGCAAGAGTGAAACAGGGTTGGATTGTGGTAGAAGTCATTATGCAAACCCTTGAATGTATTTAAAGTCTAGTGTTTTGGTGCTTCCAGATTAGAACCATTGACTTTGGCTTCTCTTCAAATGGGAATAATGTGAAGAGAGGTTTAAAGAGCTTTATAACAATGTTTCTCTACATATTACGTGCTGCTGTTTTGAAGACAAAAAATTGATTGACTGTGTACAATTAAGTGATTTGTAGTGTTTGTAGTGTTCACTTACAAGGCTATGGTATGGAAATATTGACACAGTGGTAGAATTTACTGAATATACGATTTACCAAAGTAACCTATACTATAATCTATCCTGTACTATAATCTATACTATTATCTCCAATAACCACAATTCTCTCTCAATTACAAAACAAGTTTAACATGTTTACCTTTGCTCATTTTAGTAAACGTATGTGCGTGACTCACACCTAAAATATGTGGAAACAACTCAACTGTAAACAGCAGTGTTCACCCTCATTAAAAATCTATGTGAAAATGATGGTTGAATGAACAATCTGAAGTGTCCGTGCTAATTTAGAAATCAGATGTCAGAGCTTTCACTTGGAGGAGGCATGTGACTCGAATGAAGATATGCCAAGGCGTGAATCTGCCATTGGAGACTGTCTCGTCTTCTTTCCTTTCTGTGACATATGGTGGACAGGCCGGGGACCATAGCAGTCTCAGGGACTGTTGAGTAGAGCCTACAAATCGAGTCGACTTTGAGAGCAAGTGTCAGACAGAATACAAAACCACTAGAATCGATCCAAAACTCCAGTACCTATCAGTCAGATTGAGGTGTTTAATGGTTGAGGTATCAGGTGACTTTCCGAAATCCACGAAAGTGAAGAAAAATGCAATTACATTGAGATATCATTTCACAGGGGGAGGAATTTAGGTGGATGACAATAGTGGCATTCTGCTTTTGAAGCCAGCATTTTATCTCTGCGGGGCCCAGGCCCGGGAAATCACACATCTGTGTGCCCATGATGGCAGGCTGGTCTCCCCCGGTTAACGACAGCCCACTCAGCCTCGAAGCTCTCTGGCTGCTGGTGTGGTGAACCTGTAAGTGGTTGAACAGCAACTGCTAACGTTTTAACCCCACCATCCTGCTTATTTATGGGCTGAACAATACATATAAATATAAATTATGACAAATGACAAAAGCTTGGCTACATAACCCAGCCCTACCACCAAGATGATTACAGTCACAGCGAGTCCAGACAATTTAGCATAATTATTTAAAATAAAAAATACATACAGCCTAGAGATCAACCCGGGTAAAAACAACCACCATGAACATAAGGGTCGGGTCTGGGACTGGGTTTGAGTCTGGGACTGGGACAGAGGCTGGGACTGGGACTGGGTTAGAGTCTAGGACTGGTTAAGAGGCTGGGACTGGGACTAGGTTAGAGTCTAGGACTGGGACATAGGCTGGGACTAGGACAGAGGCTGGGACTGGGTCAGAGAATGGGGCTAGGACAGAGGCTGGGACTGAGACAGAGGCTGGGACTAGGACAGAGGCTGGGACTGGGTCAGAGTCTGGGACTAGGACAGAGGCTGGGACTGGGACAGAGCTTGGGACTAGAACAAAGTCTGGGACTGGGACAGAGGCTTGGAGTGGGACAGAGACTGGGCCGGGTCAGAAGCTAGGACTGGGTCAGAGGCTGGGACTGGGACAGAGGCTGGGACTAGGACAGAGCCTGGGACTGGGTCAGAGGCTGGGGCTAGGACAGAGACTGGGACTGAGACAGAGGCTGGGACTGGGTTAGAGTCTAGGACTGGGACAGAGGCTGGGACTGGGTCAGAGGCTGGGACTGGGACAGAGGCTGGGACTGGGTTAGAGTCTAGGACTGGGACAGAGGCTGGGACTGGGTCAGAGGCTGGGACTGGGACAGAGGCTGGGACTAGGACACAGGCTAGGACTGGGTCAGAGGCTGGGACTGGGTCAGAGGCTGGGACTGGGATAGAGGCTGGGACTGGGACAGAGTCTGGATCAAGCTGAACCTGCACCTGAGCAGGCATGGCATGATTTGGCCTGGGACAGAGGCTGGGCAGTGTGGAGTCTCTGTTGTTGTCTCAGCAGGAGGGCATTCCTTCCCTGGCCTCTCGCTCCTCTGTTCTGCCCCAGTAGCCTGTACATCTGGCAGTCTGGCCGGGGGCTTTCACCAACCAAATGAAGACTTGATAAAAAACAGAGCACCAAACAGCTGCTCGTTGGAACAGAGGAACGGTGGCCTTCAAGAAAGGGACTCTTTGTTGTCCCGACAGAGCAGTGCGGACCGGCACCACGTCATATCGCCAACCCAGTTGATTCTCTGTTGTCTCCTGGATGGAGGCAATAAGATAAGAGTCCCTTGAAAAAAAGGCAAAAATGGAGAAGGGCCAATCCCGCGCCTCTGTGGAATGCCTTCTCATTTCCTGTTAATGAGTGTACGTTTCATTTGACAACAATGTATCCCTCCCCAGCATGTCGGCCTTGAACCAGGAATTCTCTCGTCGTTCCGTGACGGAAGATTCTAAACAACTTAAAAACAGATAAGATGAGTAAGTGTGATGACTGTATAATGATTTCCTTTCTACACAGCTAAAAGGTTTAGCTTAAACGTTTAGGCCAACTAGGACTAGCCTACTACAGTAAGCCAATGACAATCCATTTTAACATGAAATGACAAACTAATTGTCCACTTAAAAGCAACTAGGTATTTTTTGCATGAGTTACTACTAGTAAATGTCAGGTGCTTTTTTTTTTTACCAGATAAGTATACCAGATTTTCATGGACAGCCTAGGAGCAGTTAGAGTTACAGGCTTGTTTGGGGACAGAATCACTTGGCTGGCTCAGGATTACATTGAATGACATTTAGATGCTTTAACAACCACACTGCTTCCTGCCCTACATGTTACTAGTTACTATTTCAGTTTTATAAGTAAAAGGTAATAACTTATTGGTAAGCTGCTCATTGTTGATTTGTACTTATTGAATATATTCAACTTTTTTCTGTTTGTACTAGTTGCTGTCACACTTTCATTTTTATTATTAATGATACATTTATGATAGTACATGTAGGTAGATTCTGTAGTTGTGTTGGTACAGTACGATTACAGTGGGCATATTATGGTTTCCGACTTGGCAAATCTATTCAAGTGACATTTCCCACTTGGAACATGGGGCTTCCGAGAACTCGAATAGCACCTTAACATGGCATGTGACATTTGAGATTTATAAGCTGTATAATAAATTTAAACTAATTACTTTGGATGTAGTGACATTTTTCAAATTAACTTAAGTCAGTTATATTTTGCAATAGTAGCTTCAGTTTTTTTTTTTTACCTATTTCATCGTGAAATAGTAGCTTGGTAAATTGTGTTATCAAAGGATTGCAGAGGGATCCATTTTCTGAAGAACTTGGCCCCATCAGTTCTCGCCAAAATGGAAGCTAAACCAAAAGGTGTGTTATTCCTATCTATCTAACATGCGGCACAATAAACAGGCTGTATTGTATCTCCTCTCTGTCACGTCGGCACAGTTCCTGGTCCTAAGTGGGGCCTGTTTCTAAATCACATATTATATTACTCCTAAATCTTGTTATCACATTAAGTGAATACAGACATTGCATGACAGGTCTAACCGACAATGCCCTCAATTCCAGTTTAACTTGGGATAAAAATATTATTTTTTGCATTGAATTCAGATGTTGTCACAGTAGAGCATATTGAAGTGATGGAGAAATGCCCCATATTTAAAAATGTAAGTAATGGTTAACCTGAAATTCAAAGCTAGGAATTTAGTCAAACTGAGCTTGTAAGAAGTGTTAATGCAAATTGGTACAGATCAGTTCTCATTAATTTCAGTTAACTGAGATATTCCATATGGGTACATCCTGCTTGTCCTGAAATGGCCTGGTCATGAGAATGTATTGTCCTGGGATTTTAAGAAGCTCTGCTCTGTTATCTAAAAACATACAATGGAAGTTCCCAAATCAGCTCAGGAGTCTGTTTTGCATAGTGCTTCATGGAAATCTGCTCTCATGATTTATCTACAAGGTTTTTCCATGTCCACCGAGATAGCAAAAGGAGTTACCCGACCTGTAAGGAAAAAGAGAGGAGGAAAGAGGTGAGAGAAGGGGAGGACAGGAGAAAAGGTAGAGTGAAAAAGACAAGAGGAAAGGAACAGCGAGAAAGATGAAAATGGAGAGGAGAGGAAGAAAGGAGATGAGAGAACAGAGGAGAGGAAAAAGACATTTGTATTTTTAGACATGACAAGGACACTGGGTTTTCCTACAGACCGTATAGGCTCGCCGACAAAGGCAGCATTGTTCCTGTTGACTGTGGGCCCGCTTGGCTACAGAAGGATGTCATTGTGTTATCCTGTAATGCTACCTGTGATCCGATCAACGATAGCACCCCATGTTTGGTGCAGTCAGAAACAAATATATCAAGTATGCTGTTAGGTCGCATCGGCAGTCAGTGTTTTTCCTGTGTGTGCCGGGTAACAGTACGAAAGCAGAAACCACTTCATTTAAGGCAGCTTTTTGGGAGTGAAGGAAGGGAAAGGAATGGAGACAACATGCATAGGGAAACTAAGGATACATGTCTCAGGAAAGAGTGCTGAAAAAAAGGCTAAAATAATAGGCCATTATAGGTGTTCCCTGTCAGAGAATATGGTCGTTTTTTTTATGTGGTCAAACAGAAAACGATAGCTGGTAAATTAAATCTCTCAATTGTGCAAACAAAACTAGGACAAAGACAGTAGGACAGAAATGCTGAAATGCACGTGCAAACACACGCACACATACACACTAGAACACAAATACTTAAACCCCTGCACAACTGTATGCAGCTCAGACAGAGAGGTTTTTCGACAAGGCTATGAATGAACACGTAGACTTACAGCGTAGACTTACAGCGTAGACTTACAGCATAGACTTACAGCGTAGACTTACAACGTAGACTGTTAGGCATTCTGGCTTAATAGTTTGATTTTGGTCTCATCAGACCAGAGAATCTTTTTCCTCATGCTCTCAGAGTCCTTCAGCTGGCATGTGTGATGGCAATTCCATCGATAGGAACTCTTGAAGGAGTAAGTACAGAGACAATAACACACGTCTACTGTACTCAGGTGCAGCCCAGGGGTGGGAAACTAACTAATTTGGCAATTTCATCCGGCCTGCGGTGTAATAAAATAGTAAAACATAACTCACCGGCTCATTCTTGCACATCTGAGTTTAAAATATTTTTGACATTATTATGGACCTACTTTATACATTTAATGATGACCCTTTTCTGGCATGAAAATCATTCATGATTAACAAATAACAAAGAAAATGCATTTTAATTTCCATTTAATTTCAAAACACTGATGAGGCCCCTGAGCCAAAACTTTTGCCCTCCCCCGGTCTAGCCACTCAACCATAAAGGCCCGAATGACGTAAGACTGTTGGGATGGTTGTCCTTCTGGCAGGTTCTTCTAATCTTGGCTTTTGTCATCTGCTCCATTTTTGGGTCAGCTTTCATTTTAGCTCCTCTTCTTCAGCTAGCGAGAGGTTGGTCGTTTCACGACCCCTTTTTGATTTGTACTAGTAGCAAATGGATGAATCGATGTTATGTTAACATATGAATTTCTGTAAGTGTTACGGAGGACAGTGGGAAGATGGATGACAGAGGGAGAGTCAAAGTTCAGTAGACCAGACTCCAAACACTGCTGACTCAGTCTGCCGGAGACAGTGACTCAGACCGCCAGTCCCTCCCAGTCCACTATATTATTTAAGCAGATACAATGTCTCTCTTTGTGCTAGTCTGACAATTTGACTGTTCCCACCCCTCCGGTGAGTTTGGAATTTTGTGTTAATAAATGATGTTTCTGAAGATGGGGAAGGGAAGTGAGGTCAGTTTAAGGGGGGCGGGGCCCATGGTGAGGCTGCCCCAGCAGAGAGAAGAGCGTGGACCAGTTAGGATTTGGGGGTCAGGAACGTCACAAAAAGGAATATTTACACTGATAACAGGAATTACCACAACACTGTAATCTCGGAGCATACTCCTCATACCGTCTCCTCGGGATCGTGTGACACTGTGCAGAATGAGAGGGTGCGGAGGGTCAATAGAAATCATCTTGATTTTCATTCACATCAACGATAACACATTTTCTGTAGCAAAGGATGAAAGCATAACTGAGATGCCGTATCATAACAGGTATCCAGAAAGAAACGAAACATGGGTTTGAAAACGGACTTTAGCTATTTGAGCATAAACTCACTATTCAGTCTTTCCCCACTTCAAATAATGTATAAAAATTACTTAATTAATTAAACCACAGTCTATCAACAGAAATTACTGGCTAGTCAACTGTGGAAAAACAAAGTTAGTTGTTATTCCAATGGAAATATACATATATTTTAAATGAACTGCAGTATTATATTTCTGTTATCCCTGAATGTAAACATACTAAACCAAGCTTAAACATTTCCCCAAATGTTTATTTAACAGGGTTATATAGACCAATTTCCCTCCTCAAAACAGATATGAAAATACCAGAGAAAACTCTGGCAAAACAGGTTCTGCTCGCTGATGGGAAACGACTTATTTGGGACCTGACCATTTCAATACTAACAGAAATATGTTGTTCAGTTTATGCTACTGTAGCTCCATTCAATCCTGTTTCAGGATTAAAATGTCCAGTGAAGCTATTCAAACAACAATAACCTAACGAGTGTCCAACCTTTTGCTACTAGCATTAAGTCATGGTTATTTTTCCACTGTCAAAATTAATGGAAAATGGCCGTATTGTCAGTCGTCAGCTATATTTCCCACTACATTACCAATTCATGAATCTATAATAAGCTGCCTCACACGCCTCTCCTTTCAGACAAAGCACAACATTGAGAATATCATGGTTTGTTTATTAGCACAGTTTTACATTTACAAATCTGCATATTATGTACATTCAGTAGTTGATGTTGCCGGAAGACTTATTTGAGAGCCATATAGGAGAGATCGGGATTTCTTCCTGACAATGTTATCTGACTGAGAAGATCTCCCCCTGGTCAGATACCACAGTCCAGACAAACCACCTGGATCAGTACCACAAGGCTCTGCGTTGACATTATCCCTAGCTACACATCTGGGATCAGTTTCCCATTCCTAATTCTAGCCTTAGACATCAGTGGGGATCTGATCCAAGATCATCAACTAGGGGCAAATTCACCCTACTCCCACCCAACATAAGACATTTATGAACTGTTCCCTGACTGTAAAGACACAAAGTCTATTGAAATCCCTCCCCAGGCTTGTGGAGGCACACAATTCGGGGTAATGTTCATTAGGCAATAAAGAAAAGACAACTGACTCAAACCAGGAGGGATTATTAGGACTTGTCCATAGAAACACTGACTTTTTAAAGGTTATGCAGCAATTGTTTTTTTTTTGCTTTCCATTGCATGCCCTAATGAACAAAACCCAGAGTACGCTGCAAATCACATTCAACACTTACTTCCTGCTCAATGTATATAACCAGTCTGTTATACAAAATGGTATCAAAATGGTATCCAAAAATCAGAGGACGTGACTTTGGGCAGGCGACATATTTTTACAGAAGGAAAAACTTAAGAGAATTCTGTTGTCTAAAATTCATTGATTTGGACTGATAGTTTTTTCCAGACTACATGACCTGTATTGTAGTCATGGTCTACAACCCACATATCCTGTCCAGGTCAGGTGGTCAGGCAAAACTCTATGTCTATGACCTGAACAAATGATAAATTGTGACTCCAATCATATTTAAAGCTGATCAACGCACATTAACATTTTCAAGAGCGGACAGGAAGGCAGTTGGTTTTAAGGAATCTAAAAGTATACAGAGTTAATAAAGCCAGCTCTTATTTTAAAACCAAAATGTCTCAGGGAGATAGCAGGACAACTGGCGTTAGACCCAAGCACAGTTAAAAATTAAACAACATTGCATCAGCAAGAGAAAGATACAACATCTCTGTTAAACAAAGGACATCATAGCGGTTTTCGATAGTGGGGCAAAAACTATACAAACACTGTCATGGAAATCATGCACCAAAAAAATCCTATGAAAACACCATTCATCAGGATCAGAGACTGATTCATACTTAACTTTCATGTAGTCTTAGAAGACAAATATGATTTGAACGCAGGCGCATCAACACTTTTATTTTATTACATACAATGACAACGTTTTTTTATCAATTGGATTGGACATTTTTTTTAAAACATACATTTCCTTTTGTAAAACCATTGAATTCAACCAGGAATTCATAGTATGGTCTTCAAGAACAGATATTTTTGTAAGTGTAAGCTGTGGCGATCCCATTTCAACAAAAATCTGTTCAGTCCCCCGTAAGTAAAAAAAACTAAATTGATTTCAAGTTGATGTAACTAAATCTCTTAAATTTAATCTTCACTCACACACTCACTCGCACACACACACACACACCAATATATCGGTCACAAAAACACACAATACTTTAAGAATACAGGAGATCATTGCTTAAATAATTCTAGAAAAATATCTTCTGTACATATATGACAATTATTTACATGTAGTTTTTTAGTATGTGAATGTCTGTACATAGTATCCAGGGCAGACTGACATTACCAAGCTATGCTGGATGACTCAACTCATGAAGATCTACTGTACATGTGACAAACTCCTCTCTCCGAACATACTCCTTTGTATCAGGTATCGCTACTGCCTGAACTCTTCGATCAATCAACTTTGAATTGGTCTCCTTTAGTCAACTCAAACATGTTTATTTGAGGTAACACAACACTGAGCTTTTGTAATACTTGAATAGTTAAAGGGTTTGATAACAGACAATTTGATATTGTATCGTAAGATTCCCTTTCTTTTGCAACTGTGGGCACCAAAGTTTGACACTTGTGTTGACAATGAAGCATAATGGAATCCACTTTGCTCTTTTTCCTTTGTTTAACATTGTTAACCAGAGGGGAAACAATCTTGGCATCTCAGTGAACACCAAACAGGAAGACTAAACATCCACAAAACAAAGCAAAATCAATGGCATAATTTGGACTGAAATTTAACATGAAACCTACATTATGGGTAACATAACAGCAACAAGAAGATGGTCGTATTTCCATCAGAACAAGTTTTATACCACAAGACGTACTACAACAGCACCACCTGGTCAACCATACACTGCGACTGAAGCCTAATTGAAACACTGACATCTTTCCCGCTGATCCAATTCGGTCGTCAATCCAATTGTGCTACTAACATGATCAGAAGACTGGAACGATAAGATACATGGCCTGCTCCATGAAGACCACGTGTGTAACTGATGTTCCAAAACCTGGGTCACTTCTCCATCCAGGCTTCAGACAAAGGTGGCATAACGCTTGCATAGTCCTTGGATGTTTTAAGGAGAGAAACAACGTTCTCTGTCAGCCTGGTTCGGGGGGTGGGGGGTCGTCTATAAAAAGCTTTTTGCTGTCACACATTATCAAACTTGTGTTTTAAGTAGTCTTTCATGACCTTGGCAATTGGCAGATCCTCTAGACACTTCAAGCTCTGGAGCCCTATGGAATGTCGGATCCTTATCCGACACATATCTTGCAAAGTCCTGGGTTGTCCTATTAACACAGAAATGAAAAAGACAACACATTTGTTAAAAACACTGAAGTGGACAGTTGCTCTGCATAAGCTGACAGTAAGCTCCATGCTTCTACAACTGTGTTTGGGTGGAAAACAAGAAGTTAAGTGTTTACGGAACGTATTACAGAATGAGGATGTAAATTGAACTGTCTAAGATTGTACTGCCCACAAGACTGGTGGTCACACTGTTGCAGTTGAGTATGGATGAATAAGACACGCGTGTCAAGTGGTTTCATTTTGCTTGTTTCACTTCATGAAATTAGGCCGTTTGACCCAGAATCAAAGAGCAACTAGAAGCATATCAGTTCAACTTCAAACTAAAACAGATTCCAGAGCTCTTAAATGCTGAGTAAGCAAGCTTTCAATTTCACTATCCATTCTGGCTTTCTACTCCTCTGGCAGTTATCAAAGGCAACCAAACTTCAATAAATGTAGTTTTGCATGGACAATACACAAACACCACATCAGTTAAAGTGCCACTGTTTCATCTACAGTCCTTGGGCAGAATAGTTCACCCAAAACCCTCTTATTGGCTGTTTTAATAACCATGAAAAAAATGAATTTGCACTCAGGAATTTGGGAGTGGGAGTGTTGCGTGTCTAATGGAGCTAAACCAGCCTCCCTTTTCATTGCACTCCCCATAGCACTCTATTCCGTCATCCCTCTGCCATGGGAAGGACCCACAACCAGCTAGGGACATCATAAAAGTCAATGCTCAGCAGAATGTCCAGTCTACTGTGACCACCACTGTTCTGTTATGTCCCCCTCTTCCTCTGTTCCAACTGTCCCCACAACCATTAACTCGTCTTCCTCCATTCCCTACTGTCTGCACAAATATTCCCTCTTCTTCCTCCATTCCTACCATCCCCACAGCTATTCTGTTCTCTCCAACCATCACCATAAGTAGTTTCCTGTCCGTCCATCTCTCCAGTGTAAAAAACATAATGTCCTGTTTTTAATCCCTGCATCTTGCAGTCACCATAATCACTGTCTACCAGTCCTTCTAACCACCACAACGTCCTGCCTTCTTGCAGTCCTTAAGACCACCACCACAACGTCCTGCCTTCTTGCAGTCCTTCTAACGACCACAACGTCCTGCTTTCTTGCAGTCCTTAAGACCACTACCACAACGTCCTGCCTTCTTGCAGTCCTTAAGACCACCACCACAACGTCCTGCTTTCTTGCAGTCCTTCTAACCACCACCACAACGTCCTGCCTTCTTGCAGTCCTTAAGACCACCACCACAACGTCCTGCCTTCTTGCAGTCCTTCTAACGACCACAACGTCCTGCCTTCTTGCAGTCCTTAAGACCACTACCACAACGTCCTGCTTTCTTGCAGTCCTTCTAACCACCACCACAACGTCCTGCCTTCTTGCAGTCCTTAAGACCACCACCACAACGTCCTGCCTTCTTGCAGTCCTTAAGACCACCACCACAACGTCCTGCTTTCTTGCAGTCCTTCTAACCACCACCACAATTTCCTGCCTTCTTGCAGTCCTTAAGACCACCACCACAACGTCCTGCCTTCTTGCAGTCCTTCTAACGACCACAACGTCCTGCTTTCTTGCAGTCCTTCTAACCACCACCACAACGTCCTGCCTTCTTGCAGTCCTTAAGACCACTACCACAACGTCCTGCTTTCTTGCAGTCCTTCTAACCACCACCACAACGTCCTGCCTTCTTGCAGTCCTTAAGACCACCACCACAACGTCCTGCCTTCTTGCAGTCCTTAAGACCACAACCACAACGTCCTGCTTTCTTGCAGTCCTTCTAGCCACCACCACAATTTCCTGTCTTCTTGCAGTCCTTAAGACCACCACCACAACGTCCTGTCTTCTTGCAGTCCTTAAGACCACCACCACAACGTCCTGCTTTCTTGCAGTCCTTCTAACCACCACCACAACGTCCTGCCTTCTTGCAGTCCTTCTAACCACCACCACAATGTCCTGCCTTCTTGCAGTCCTTAAGACCACCACCACTACTTAGAAACAAGAACCAGAGCATTTTGCAACATCTCCCCATGTCACTGGCCTATTGGTGTATGCGACAAATAAACCGGATCATGAGATTCATGGTGGCAGCTAAAGCCTTGGACGGAACTACATTGGACTGCTCTATGCTGAGCGCCCAACTCACCAGAGATGGAACCGACGTGACAGTGATACATTTACGGCATAATATACAATGCACTTCCTGAGAGCTGGGTGCCAATCATCCTCCCTTTTAACGAGGCCTTAGCTGCAGCAGATGAGTTAATCCACTGAGATGGCCAGTGTAATCCATCTCACTGATCGTTCTCTACGGTCGGGATGAATAGGGAGGTCTGACTTCACACGGCTGTCAGTCTGAAACAGAGCGGACCAGGTCTTTGTCCCCAACGGCACCCTATTGGCTACATGGCGCGCGGCTTCTGAGCAGAGCCCCCGAGGGGGAACAGAGCGGGAACAGGGTGCAGTTGGGGACGCGGCCCGGGAGCTCTGTGATATCTCCATATCAAAGTACAGTGAGAATCACAGTGGAATGCGGCAGGGCATTGTGCCACCCTAAAATCATTACTGCTTCAGGTGATGTTGCCCCCCCCCCCCACACCAAACCACCAACAGTCGATTGTTGTACAGATGGAACAGCGGTCGTTATAAAACCTTGTGTTGGCAACGGCACCCTTCCCACTGTACGTTTATTCAGTTCCTTCACACGTCTCAACTTACCGATAGGCCTCCAAACCCTTTTGTGTGCCAGGCTTTTCCATTGCCCCACCCTGTTTAGACGTTTCTATTAACGCTGATAGAAAGTGCTGCAGTGCTTGACTGGTATGATTCTGTAGAAATAAATATAAATGTACCAGAAACCCCCCCCCCCATATTAACCACAGCACGTTCTTTGCCAACTAAAAATACAGTTGACATATATCTAACTGAACTTTGGCTGTCAGTGGGCCCGATTTCGGTCGGCGTGATAAAAGACCCTAGAGGAAACGCCAGCCATTCCCAGCCCCAGACTTACTTGTGACCTCCTGTAGGAAGTCCAGGCAGGGTCGGCTGATGCCTGACATGCTTGTGGACACCGCCACGGGCGTCTGGCCCTCGTAGTTCCTCGTGTTGGTGTCGGCGCCGTACGCGTAGAGCATCTGGGCGCACAGCACATCGTCCCTCAGCGCCGACAAGTGCAGCGGCGTCTGCCCGTCCTCCAGTCGCCCCAGGTTGGTGTCGGCGCCCCGCTGGAGGAACATGCGACAGTAGGAATGGTTCCCCTTGATGACTGCGTAGCGCAGCAGGAAGCCGTTCTGAATGTCGATGTTGGCGCTGTGGTCCAGCAGGATGCGCACGCAGCTGGAGCGCTCGCGGATAATGGCCAGTTGGAGGGGCGTGGTGCCCTTGTCGCTGAGGGGGTCCACCTCGGCACGGAACTCCAGTAGGAGGCGCACAAACGAGTCCCGTCCGTAGTGGGCGGCCACGTGCAGCGGCGTCCAGCCGTCGTTGCTCTTGGCGTTTATGATGTCGCTCCGGAAGTCCGACTCCAGCATGAGGCGGGCGATGCGCGCTCGGCCATGCATGGCGGCGTAGTGGAGCGCGGTGAAGCCCCCGATGAAGTCCTTCACAGTGGGGTCAGCTGGGGCGGGGGGAAACAGGGGTAAAAGGGGGGACGCAGTTTTAGAGGCTCTCTGTTATTAAAAGAAAAGCCCCCCCCCCAAGCAAAAACAAAACTGACAGACTTCACTCGCATTGGTTCCACACAACAGGGTGAGAGAGAGCCCGGAAAAACAAGACGCAAAAAAAAACAAGATACATAGAAACAGCAAGAGAGTGGATGAAAGAAGACAGGACGGGTAGGAGGGAAAGGATGGATGATTAAGTGACAGCAGCATAATACAGATTAACGCCCGCTGTGGTGTGGCTGGAAAGTGGGGCGACAGAGGTCGGTGCATTAGAACAATTAGCATCAGTGAGACGTTTGAGTGTGAAAGAGGGGTCATGGGTCAAGTCCTGCTATTTCAATTAGCCAAGCCCCAGAGTGGTGGTAATGACCACATCAGTGTAGGCTAGGACCTAGGCTAAGTCCACCCAGGGGAATGTTTCATTCAACTGCCTGGTTATTCAACGTGACTCCATCAGGTAGGCTACATGACTGACCAGCAAAGACAATATGTGGTTCAGATTCCCTTAGACAATCAACTCAAGGGTTACATTCTCTCTTGCTTTGTTGGTGAGAACCAGTCAGACATTTCACCAGTCAGACATTTTCTTAACAAAATACTAACAAAATCAATCCCTGGCTTGTTCAGTGAACTCTTCAAAGAAACACTTTGAGAAATCGTGAATACAGCACCCCCTGGACTTGATTTTGATCAGACTTGTTACAGTTCACACATTGCCGCGTGAAGACAATACTCCATCGGGCTCACAAATAACTTTGCCACAGTTCAGGCCATAACCCAAACATTGGTTAAGACCACCAAAGTGTTTTAAAATAAATAATTACTATGGAAACATTAAGTGAGCATAGACATGATGGTCCAATCATGCCGTCACCTTGAGGCAAGCACATCTATGCCAGTGTGTTGTGTACTGACAAAAACATCAATGGATTCAGACCTCATATCAGCTTACCATCAACCAAACCTAACTTTAAATATCAGTGGGGGAAATGCTACGCTGACCCCAGACCAGTGTGTAGGGGGCAACCTCACCCCACTGAGTGTTAGATTACTCTGGAAGTGAAGCTATTGAAGAGGCTATTTCCCTGGTAATATACTGCCATCTATAGGCCAGAAGTTAAAGGGGAGATTGTGAATCAGTTTGCAGCGACCTGGTGCACCAATGTTAATTAGTGCCAATCTCAAACAAAATGTGGAAGGACAATCATAATGAACAAATGGGTGTAAAACACTGATGTAAATCTAACTTCACATACTTGAATGCACCAACTGTAGATTGACCTGAATGGTTGAAACTGAAATATCAAATACCCTTGCTGTGTCATGAGTAAAACCCTCTAAAGTGTGAGGGCGTGCTGCAGTGGATGTAGGACTGCTGCGCAGAGGATATGCTAGCCCCCACAGGGACACAAAAATGTTCAACTTTCTTCACGCTACACTAAATATATAGTTGTTTTTGCTCGGGGCGGCAGGGTAGCCTAGTGGTCAAGAGCATTTGGCCGGTGAATGCTGGTTCTAATCCCGGAGCCAGTAAGGAGAAAACCCACACTGTTCTGTCCCTGAACAAGACAACCAAACTGCTCCCACACTGTTGCTGTAAATAGACATGTTATCATCTAGACCTGGGGGGACAAGGTTTTGCTAATTTATCATATAGCCCATGTATAAAAAAGTTAAACAACTTGCAAGGGAATGCATTTTAAATCAAAGATCAGTGTGCACATTTGTTGATAATATTTTGAAATTTTTTTAGAAACGGGAGAGCTATGGCCTCAACACAACAGAAGGTGGAGGCCAACATTTCAAGAGGTCTTTGAGAAACGATTCAGGTAAAACATTTGTTAATGACTTAATGGATCAGTTTTGGATTTTGGAACATGCAGACAAGCCAATACGTAGACAAATAGCACAGAATTTAATTTAAACTAAAACAATAGAATTCAGGGGGATGTTACACATTTAGAAAATAGTGGCAAAAACACTTTATTTCTGTTTCATGGAGTTTAGAACTCCATTGAACACTATCATATTAGAAAGAATAAGCTATTTGCATGTAAAAAGTTGGTTTTGTTGTTAGGGCACTCGATTTTTTAGTGCTGCCAAAGAAAGATGATGGAGACAACATGTGACAAGGGAGAGCTCCACATTCCCCCCTTGTATTTACCTCCATGCTCCAGGAAGACACGGACACATCTCTCCTTCCCCTTGGCAGCGGAGAAGTGGAGCAGGGTCCACCCATTGGCGTCGCGGATCTTGGGAGAGTAACCTTGCTCCAGCATCTTCCGGACGGTGTACACATCCCCTGCTGCCACTGCAGCCTGGAGCAAAGACGGTACA
The DNA here is from genome assembly GCF_011004845.1 of Esox lucius. Taxonomy (NCBI): domain Eukaryota; kingdom Metazoa; phylum Chordata; class Actinopteri; order Esociformes; family Esocidae; genus Esox; species Esox lucius. The sequence continues at coordinate 30,285,608 of NC_047570.1, read as the reverse complement.
AACCAAAAGTGGCGATCACACTTGCGAGCATTCGTCTAGCATAAGCAGTCATTTACCAGTGGGTCACAATAATGGTGGTGTGTACTCTCTTGCTATTAAGTGTCTTTGCCTGTATCTGCAGCTCCTCTTGAAGCTCTGGATTCCTTCTACAGTGATGGTTCAGCATCCTGTTACATCTCGTAAGGGGAGGGGTCATCCACACACAGGCCTCTTATCTGGAGGGGAGACAGTGGACAGAAAGTTTCACTTCATTTCGATTATAGTTTGGTATAGCTAGGCCAGCATTCTGAAGAGCGTACAGGATCAAGTTGCATTCTGATTACTGGTACAATAAGCTTAATTATCAATAACATTTCTCCATTCATCTAATTCTCTGGGACTTAAAGCTGTTGCACAATTTTGTAATAGCACACATATAAACAAAGCAAGGGCTAAGGGCTTGAACTGAAGAGGTATTTATCATGCTTCACAGGTACCAAGGAGAATGTCCACTGCTAATACCCCATAAGTAGGTTTACCAAAACCTTTATGGACTCGAAAGCATTTCCATACTGATACGGTATTTAGAAAGCAGCAAATGTTTACCTTTTGTTGAGACAATTATGTCGTTAGGACAATTTTCATTTGTCTGCAACAGTAGGACGGTAAGTTATGAACTCAGATGGGTTACCACTGACCTTCAAAAAAAAAAAAGACAATTAAATACATCTGTTTATATTATCCACTACTAAAGGACTGAAAATCAATAGGCTTATTAATCACAATGATAATCTTTACGACATAAACAAATAGTCGTAATCAACATTCTACATAATTTAACGTCGCTATACCTGCAGCCAGCTTCCATCTAACATGATGCCGGTATTGTAGTTATTTAGCTAGTTACTAAATGTTCTGTGTGAGAACACGAAGGCTGGTACTAGGACAATCGCTTATAAAACGATATAATTCCAGCTAGCTAGCTAATAGTACGTTAGCTAGTACTATATTTGGAAGGTCAGTTGCTGCCGTTGTCATTAAAATGTATGACATACCTGTACTGGCAGCTAGTTACAACAGGTATAGTTATATGAATTAAGATTAGACTTAGTGTATTTTCGACAACGTTAGTCACAATTATTCAAACCTTAGCTAACTGTAGCCACTGGCTAACTGCTAACTACCTATACAGTACCACTCGAACAATGGAATGTTAGCTAGCCTTAGCTCTTTCAATCCCAACTTGTTCCACACCCTTCGAACTTGTTTGAGTGACATAATGTAATCTGCATGACCACAAACTATGTATGATACAATATTACCAATGTTTTGATATAGCTACATTGCCAGCAATACATTAAGTGTGTACACTTCAGGAATACAATCATTGCTATTTTACAGTTGGTTAGCAAATAGCTACATAGCTAGCCTGAAACGTTCCCCAGTTTTCAAGCCATCAGGTAATCAAGAGTTTTAAAACGTGTAACAATTAAATAGCTATGAATACATATGCAGAATATCGGGAATGCAATTATATTTCAATTAAACAAAATAGGTGTTAGCTAGCTTTCATAATTCAATGCATTCTTACTTAAAATACGAAGATATGGCTAGCTAGCAGGCTTGCTAGCCATACTCCACCGATGCGAACCCCCAATTTCAACGGGGTTGTTTTAGCCAATCAGGCTCCAGAAGCAAATAATTTGAGCTGTCAAATAAGCACCCTGATGCAAATCTAAATTGCACCCGCAAACATTTATAAAACTAAATGGGTTGCATGTTAAGTAATATTTCAAACGAAGTAATTACAGATTTGTATGGCTATTACTCTTCTCTGTGTTGACACAATGGAAAAAGTGAACGCTTTTAAACATCTCTAGTAAACGTTTGACGAGTTTGACGTTATAACAGGCTATACTTCCTTGTTCATTCACGTGGTACTTTATGTACACAATACAACTAAACTTGAAATGTATACATTTTATTTTTTATTTGAATTTTATTTATACATATTTGAATGTACAATACATTATTTGCAGATAGTATTAAATACACATTCTACAGCCTAAATCCCTGTGCACTATTATATTTTTTGTGATGTATCCGTACATTAGACATAAAACTACAACTCCCTGCATGCAACGCAAATCAAACAGGAAAAGATGGTTGTAGCCTTAGTGTTTCTTTTTGAAAAAGGTAAACGAAAGGCGTTAGGCGTACAGAATACATTGTAACTCTTGTCTTATTGAACGTATGGCAACGTAATGTAATTAATTTGAAGTATGATTAGTTAAGTGTTATCGTGGCCGAAATCGAAAATCTACGGAACTGTTTTTCCTCTTAAAGATTGACCACTGTCAAGTCCCTCGTGAACACTGAGGACCAAACTGCGTTGAAATGACTGACTGCTTTCGTCTCATAAATGATGCTTACAAAGGTTTATTGGCGAAGGCATCACCCAGCAAAAGTAGCCATGAGTTAGCGTCCTGCATGTTCAAATGTGTATGTGAACTGAGAACTGATGATTTTCATTCTCAGCACCAACCCAGAGAACCCTTAATGTTCTTAGAATATTCTAAGAACCCAGATAAGATCGAACTGGCTTGTCTTGTGTTGACCTTGGTTAACAAAATTAGCACCACGCTGACATCTCAAGAATTACCTCAAGAAACTATCCTTTATTTCAAAGCTGTCTCAACAGAATTATTCCAAGATATGGATTTTATGTCCAAGCTTGTGAGTTTGCTTTCATCCAGATGCTTAAATTGTGGCATTATTTTGTCCTTTGTCACGGCTTTTGCAGTCTTTTACATTGTGTTCCAACTTTCCTCAGGTTCATCTTTTTAGCTGCAAAGACAGGTTGCTGTCTCATCTTGCTGCAATGAGTGTTTCATCTTACGTTCTTTTTGAACTACGTTGTTTTGTGAGTATTGAGATCATCATCACTTGTGTGTTAGGCTCACATTAGGTGACTTTAAGCTCTTGGCTTGATATCGTTTATTCCGGCCTGACACATTTTCAGGTAATTTCAAACCGTTGATGACAATAACATTGTGTTCTTTCATCCCTTCCTAGAATTCTCTCAACCAGATTTGGGAACAGAAGTGCTTGCAAGTGCTCCAAAACCGTTGCTATGGCATTGAACTGGATGCGTTCATGTGGTCACTTACCACTGTTCTGAAAGCATTTCTAAAAAAACCTGCTGAATATAATCTGGGTATCTAAACATTTTACATTTTGTCATTCACTTTAGGAGATGCTTTGATCCAGAACTACTTATCGGACCAGTTATGGTTACATTCCTTGCTCAAAGGCAACACACTGTCACCTTGTTGGCTTGGGGATTTGAACATGCAATCTTTCGTTTACTGGATCTAATGCTGTTATCACAAAGATATTTTCAATTCATACCACAAATCATTCATCCCTATATTTAATTGAAAATAGTACAAAGACAACATATCAAAATGAGAAATGTTACGGTTTTTGGAAAAAGATTTTGGCATTTGATCCCAGCAACACATTTCAAAAAGTTGGGACAGGGGCATGTTTACCACTATGTTGCATCACATCTTCTTTTAACAATACTCTATAAGTGTTTGGGAACTGAGGAGACAAATTGCTATAGTTTTTAAAGTGAAATGTTTTCCCATTCTTGCTTGATATAGGATTTCAGCTGCTCAAAAGTTCAGCCAGATGATCCCTCTCCTCTTTAGTCCGGAGGACGCGGTGTCCATGATTCTCAAAAATAATTAAGAATGTAGATTAGTTAGACCACAGGACAGTTTTTCAGTTCACCTCAGTACATCTTAAATGACCTTAGATCCAGAGAAGGTGGCGGCAGTTCTGGGTCTTCTTTATGTATGGTTTCTTTGCATGTTAGAGTTTTAACTTGCATTTGTGGATGCAGCGTACTGTGTTCACAGTCAATGGTTTTCGTAAGTGTTCCTTACCCCATGCAGTGATTTCCATTACAGAATCGTGTCCGTTTTGAATGCAGTGCCACCTTAAAGATCACGGCCATCCAATAAAAAATGTTGTCACCTTGCAGACAGTATAGATTTTCGTCCCTTACAGACACAGATTGCTTCGCATTCTCTGAATCTTTTAATGGTTTTATGTACTGTAGATGATGACATCCCGAAAGTCTTTGCTATTTTACATTGAGAAAAACTTTTCTTACATTTTTTGCACTATTTGCCCATGCAGTCTTTCACAGAGTGGTGAACTCCTCCTCACTTCTGACTCACCCATCTTCTCTTGAATGATCCTTTAATACCCAATCATGTTACTCATTTTAATCATGTTTAAAAAAAATTCTGCCATCAAATTCAAAGTGGGCTTATTTTTCAAGAAACAATTACATTTCTCAGTTTTAACATTTTATATTTTGTCTTTGTACTATTTTCTATTGAATATAGGGTTTAAATAATTTGCATTCTGTTTTTATTTACATTTTATTCAGAATCCCAGCTTTTTTCAAAACAAGGTTCTATTTTCCAAATGCCACACTATTTAACATCTCCTTTTCAACCTTGAAGATGATGGCCTGGGCTTACCCATGACACTGTTCGTTGATTTGAGATTGTTTGGCTTTGGATGTTTGGAGTATTTTTCCTTTGAGGTGATGTGTACATTCTTTTCAGCCTCCCTTTCAGTTCGGGCAGGATTTTATTTAATGTTAACAGCCACCAGCCAAGCATTGCTTATCAGTCAGAAACACCGGTCATTCTTAGTTTTCTGGGTTGCGTCCGAAAGTTGGCTTTTTGCCATATGCTACAATTGCCAAGGAGCAAATTGGACTGTGAGGTGAAAACCTTCATTTTTTACCATAAAAGTGTCAAAGTGTCTAATCTCTTAAATGTCACTTATTTTAACTACTTTATATACAAGACAAAACGATTTACTACATGAAAACTTTTAGTGACTTGCATTTACAAACCCTGCTCCCTGTTGCACCAAGATGAATGATTTTGATCACTAATGCAACAGGCCAATTCATTGTTCATACCACGTTACCACTGACAGTGGTACACATTTCTAAATGTTACATATTTAATTGGTCTTGAAAAGACTAACCAAAGGCACCCCTGCATGCAAGATTAGCTCTCCAAAAGCTTTACTGCATGTTATCCATATTTCTGTAGAGTACTTCATAGGCCAGATTTGCAGTTGCAATTTAAATAATTTATTCATTGATATACAGCAGCTATCTTGCTTGCAGAAATGATAACAGAGCGCAAAAGGAAAAGGCCATTTGATCATGTCTGTGCAAGGCCAGATGTTAATAAAGCCTGGAATTTGTCACAGTTCAGTGGAATTACCAAACAGCAAGAGTTGAACTAATGTCAGCCCTCAATCACTTTGATCCACTTGGGCACCAAAAATCTATCCCGTCTTAGGAATATCTAGTAGCAACCCTTGTCCATCTTTGTATGTAGAATAACATTAGGTGTTTCAGGTCATGGACAAAATGTTGGCATTGATCACTGTTAGGTGTCTTTAAGCCAGTGTAAGGTTATGGATATACAGTATTTCTACATAGTCCTTCTATTCTACCTACCAAGGCTTGTAAACACCTAGGTTTTTCCACAGTTTAATATGGGGTTTTTCCTTTCTTTTCCCCCTCAGGAACTTTGGAGGAACTTCTTGCTGCCTTTGACCCAGGTCTCACTGCACTTTACACCCAGCTTCTTCCTCAAGAGAGAGATGGCCAGGGAGACTCTGCCTCGGACGTCAGTTGCAGCACAGTAGATTGGGCTACAACTCTGAGCACCCTCCTTAACTTGCTGGAAGTGCTCACTGCAGCCAGGTTCAAACTAAGTGCTGCTAGCGTCCGTCTCACCAGTCCAAGGCTGTCCCTCATACAGGCATCTCCTCTGCTGCACGTGGTCGACTCCCACGTCAACTACTTTGTTAAAAAACAAGTGCTGCTGCTTCTGAAGAGGACTCTCCTCTACAAGGCAGGCGAGGACATGGCTTTGGCCGAGATGTCAGCCCCAGCGTATGCGCATGATCACATGACCAGTGACATTCATGCCCTGGCTGATGGAGTGCTGCAGGCGGTGCATGCCAATTGGTTAAAATGTGTTCCGGTTAAATCAGCTGCCAGTTCATTTGGAGGAACAAGCCTGTTGAGGGGCGGGAGCATTACAGATTCAGATCATGTGATGCTGAGAGCTGTGAGTCTTGTCGTGCTCAAGTCGGTGGAATACAAAATCCAGTCGGCTGGTACAAAAGGTAATGAGGACCATGTAACCTTTGGCTCCTATTCAGGTTTTTACCTTAACACATTTCTAAAGCTCAAATGATCATTAAGAGTAAATCATTGAATTCAATAATGACAATGGAAGTGATCATTCAACCAGATGTGTGCTTTGCACAGTTCATACAATAGGGGGCAATCTTTCCCAACGCAACGCCTAAGAATGCCATGTCTGCCTCAATAAAAAAGATTTCTCAGAAGCCGCAACCACAAATCAAGGATCAGACTATCCTGCAGAAAATCCAGCCTTAATCGTTATGGCTGTTCTGACCTTCAGTCAGTGACTGGAGACTTCTGTCTTCCCCAGGTTGTTCCACTGATGTCTATGGCTGCCTGAGTGCCTTGCTGTTGTTCCTCAGTCAGCATGGGGTACGGCTGGGACGTCACCCCTGCCGCTGGGTGTCCTTGGTGTTTGGAGAGCAGGACGATGACATGATGGAAGCTGCCAAGTCGCTGCTCCTCCTATACCTCCATCAGAGGTGTCGTATCCAATGCATGCTTTCATACTAGTTGTATAGATGATTCATATTAGAACTGCAGTTTTGGAATACTGACAAAATGGCAGAAGCAGCTACTTGCCTTTGACTTTGTGACAAAATCCACGCTGGTTTTCTGTCACATCGTTAGTTTTTTCTGTAATATTTCCCAACTATCGGTCTGCTGTTCTCAACACACTCCGTTCCTGGACTAAAAAGCATCTTCAATGCGGATGCTGCTAAGTCCAATTTATTACAGCTCTGGAAAAAGCTCTCTTAATTTTAATCCTTCTGTTCCTCACTCAAAAACTTCCTTTCCAATAAATTTGGGAAAGGACAGAAAAAGGTACCATGGTCTCTTAATTTTTTCCTGAGCTGCATTTTGTGTCCGTGAATCGAGCCTTTTCACACAACCTAGAGATGACTCCTGTCTGTCTGTCTTTCCACAGAGGGTTCTCTGGCCTGGATGGTGAAGCTGCCTGTACTGCTGGCAGGAACCCCCACTGCCACTTCCTGTTCTTCCTCCACAGTATTTCTTTTGACCACAGCATCCTCCTTGACTTCCTCATCTCCACTGAAACCTGCTTCCTCGAGTATTTTGTCCGTTACCTGAAACACCTCTGTGATGATTGGGACAGCTTCCGTGCAATCTGTCAGAAGATGGATTCATTTGACCAGTGTGAACAGAGCTCCAAGATTAGCTTGAATGTCTGTCAACTAAATAGCCAGAAAGAGGGACTGCAGCAGCAGTCGTCGTCTGTCTCTTGTGGGAGCATGTCTACCTTAAGCCATCATGGCGGTTCAGTTTCCATCTTGGATCCAGAGCCAGCCCAGCGACTGCAGCCCAGCCTGTGTCTGCCCTCATGTAGTACATCTGTTATGGCCTCTCCTCTCCGTCTGGTGGACTACGGCAGTTCAGATGAGTCTGAGACTGAGATGGAGGTTTCCAAGGGCGGATTGGATCCTGGAGCGAGAAGGACAGAGCTAGGAAGAAATCTAGTGCCCGACAGCACCGAGGTGAGAGGGAATGTGGTCTCTGCTAGCATCGGGCCTCTTATGGACACACACATTGGAGACAATGGACATTTGTCCACTCTACAGATTACAAAAATGAAGTGTTCAGTAGAGTCGACTCATAACCCACAGTTCGGAGAGAGCCAGTGGACATTGGACCCTGTGAAGGAGACACCGAGAGATCTCTCCTCAGGCCCAACACATGTTAGGCTAGACAGCAACTCCGTCATTCAGACACACAATAGTGTTACTCTGTGTAGGATGCTTAGGTGTCTCACAGAACTCCGAGTAGTGGTGGACAGGCTGCAGAGGAAGAGTCTTTTCCCTTACAATTCCAAATCGCTCCTGAAACTGCTGATGAAGATTGAAGCTCTGTAATGATGTAATACACTCACTGGCCACTTGATTATGTACACCTATTTAGTGTCTGGTACCCTTTTGCCTCCATTGGTTTGAAGCGTTGCGGATTCAAAGATGCCATTTTGTACTCCACTGTTGAAAGGAGTGGTTTGAGTATTTGTGTCCTTTCTGTTCATCTGAACAAGTCTGGCCATTCTCCTCTGACCTTTCATTAACAAGGTGTTTGGCAATTTGCATTGACAAGCAGGCATACCTAATGAAGTGGCTGGTGAGTGGAAATAAGTTATTAGTTGTTGTTTTTTTTCTAAATCAGTATGAAAATCAGGAATTTTCTAATGTTTTATAAAAATTGTTTCATGAAATGTTTTATTCTGCCTTTTTTATTTCTTGGCTTCCACCAGTATTTGTATTATATTAACATTGGGGATGTTGTGGCTGTATAACATTCTGGAGGTTGTGCCAAATTATCCTGATGATAGTTTACCATAACAATTTCCTTTATTTCCTTAATACATTATCACAATATATTGGCTTCCATACATGACTGACATGTGATATCTCAAGACTCAAAAAGCATTTAAATGGAATTTGGGGTTAACGATGCATCATGCTGAAATAATCTGGCATATATTAAATGAATGTTTACCCATTAGCCAGATGGTTGTTCTACAAAAGGGGTTGTAACACCACACACCTGTTGGACATTGTTTATTAAGGAACACATTGCCCTTAATAACCCATACACTACCATATTTGATTTTCCTTCATTTAGAATTTCTTGAGGAGAAAAATATTTAGAAAGGCAGTCTACCCAATGGATCACTGGTAACAACTTATTAACAAAATGTCCAAATCTCATTACCTCTGCTTGCGCTTCAGTGTCTGCCTACTCTAGAGAAATATCTGGTGTGGTAGGTACCTTACTCTGGTCTGGTCACTCCTAAAGTGAACACTTCCGTTAGCCATCCTTTTCAGTTCTCTGCTGCCAATGGCTGGAACAACTTTCAAAAGATTCTCAAACTTAACACTTAATCAGTCTTTACACCTTTCAAAACAATTTGAGCTGTTACCTGATCACTGCACCTGTGGCTGTTTCCCTGGGGTATAAATATGAGGTTGCATGCTTGTAAAATCTCATTGTCATCCCTCACCATTAGTAAAACCAAAGAGCTGCCAGCTGAAAAGGAGACAGATGGTTGTTGACCTACACAGATGCCCACACAAGTTAAAAGTAAAAAAAAAAAAACAGTTGAAAATACCACTTAGCATAGTCAGGGCAATAATCGAAGAGATTTAGAAGTCTGGAAGAGATGTGAATTTAATGAGAAGAGGACTTGTGTGCATATTGCCCCCACGATAGTGAGTAAGATGACGAGGGAAGAATCCAAGGATAACATTTTCAGAACCCCAATACCTATTGTAATCTTGGGGTTATCAAGTCTCAAAAACTGTTCGACACCACCTCTGTGTTGACAAGCTAAGGGTTGCATGAAAGAAGCACTTACCGAGCCCGAATCATAAATTGCTGTGCCTGAACTTTGACATGCGTTGTTGGAGCTGCAATTGGAATTGCGTGTTGTGGTCAGACAAAAGCTGAACCTTTTGGCCCTGCACACCATCAGCATGTTTTGCAACAAAATGGGACTACATGCAAGGAAAGCACCTAATACTCACAATAAAATATCGTGATGCCCTTCTCAGACTACGAAGTGAAAGGCATAGCACATAACATAGCTTCTGATGCTTAACCCTAATTTTAAACATAATCCCAGTTGTAATCTTTACACTAAACCTAACAAATTGTCCTGTTTTAACATCGTTTAGGGAAATCTGGGTCTCCGTTTACAGTATATTACAAAAGTGAGTACACCCCTCACATTTTTGTAAATATTTGATTATATCTGTTCATGTGACAACACTGAAGAAATTACACTTTGCTACAATGTAAAGTGGTGAGTGTACAGCTTGTATAACAGTGTAAATTGGCTGTCCCCTCAAAATACTTCAACACACAGCCATTGATATCTAAACCGCTGACAACAAAAGTGAGTACACCCAAAGGTGTTGCCACTGGAGTCCTTTTCTACTCCTGCATGATGACATCACGGAGCTGGTGGATGTTAGAGACCTTGCACTACTCCACCTTCCCTTTGAGGATGCCCCACAGATGCTCAATAGGGTTTAGGTCTGGAGACATGCTTGGCCAGTCTATCACCTTTACCCTCAGCTTTAGCAAGGCAGTGGTCGTCTTGGAGGTGTGTTTGGGTTCTTTATGTTGGAATACTGCCCTGCGGCCCAGTCTCCGAAGGGAGGGGATCATGCTCTGCTTCAGTATATCACAGTACATGTTGGCATTCATGGTTCCCTCAATGAACTGTAGCTCCTCATTGCAGGCAGCACTCATGCAGCCACAGACCATGACACTCCAACCACCATGCTTGACTGTAGGCAAGACACACTTGTCTTTGTACTCCTCACCTGGTTGCCACCACACACACTTGACACCATGTTGGACTTCCAGTGACCAGTATGAGGGAGTGTGAGAGCGATGACACCAAATTGAACACACCTGCTCCCCATTCACACCTGAGACCTTGTAACACTAACGAGTCACATGACACTGGGGAGGGAAAATGGCTAATTGGGCCCAATTTGGACATTTTCACTTAGGGGTGTACTTACCTTTGTTGTCAGCAGTTTAGATATTAATGGCTATGTGTTTGTGTGTGAGTTATTTTGAGCGGACAGCAAATTTACACAGTTATGCAAGCTGTACACTCACTACTTTACTTTGTAGCATTTTACAAGTGTCATTTCTTCAGGGTTGTCACATGAAAATATATACTGAAATATTTACATAAATGTGAGGGGTGTACTCACTTTTGTGAGATACAGTATGTAGTAAAACTTGTTCTCTCTCTCTCACACACACACACACACACACACACATTTTAGGAATCTATCCTTCTGGGGCACAAGTTATTCTCATTCATAATCCTATTTCCCCTAACTCTAACCCTAATCCCAAAAACCTATACCCACAATCTATCACTAATCTTAAATATAAATCAACCACTAATCCCTAAACTTAATTTTAATCCTGAACCAAATTGTAATTTTTTGCCTTAACCTAACCCAGATAGGTTTTTCTTTGGACACAAGCGAATGGTTTAGAAGTCCACACCAGGTTAGTATAACATGTATATACACACAAACACACATGAGTATGGATGTTTGCTTTTGGCACACACCTTTCAGTTCATCCAGATATTACTTCAACAAGTCAATGCAATGCCACTACTAATTTCCACCTCTCTGGTGATCCTCTCCTCTTCAATTGTGTATTCACTTTGTGAATTTGCCTACCTGTCTACCTGTCTATCTATCTATGCCTACCTACCTGTCTGTTTATCTGTCTGCCTGCCTACCTGTCCGTCTGCCAACCTGTCTGTTTATCTGTCTGTCTCTTTTGTTGAGCAGTGGCAGGGCACCACCACCGTCACACTGCAACAGAGTTTCAGGAAGGGGAAGAAAACCATAATACCCGGCCAATTGTGCCTGAGAAAGGTGTGACCCTTTAAAGAATGTCAAACAAAGAGGGAGGGAGGGAGGGAGGGAGGGAGAGTCTGCCCACTGAATTGAAGGACTGTTGCTTTCCCATCGTCAACATTAGAGCAACGGTACTCTGGTGTGGAGACGCCACACCTGGTATCCCTACTCCGGGTGGGAAGGTGAGCCCGAAGTATTCTGTTCCCTATGACCTTGTATTCTCTGGACCGTTTGTATTGAGGAATGGGCTATGAGTAGTAGTGGTGGGGATCATACAATGGATGTGCAACGGTGCTGTTGATTTATTTTCTTATACACCTGTCCTAGTTAACGGAGGAGTGACTTTCCAATCCGAGGCCATCTGGAGCAACGAGAGGTGTTGTAAGAACCAAGTTCATGTGAAATCCTGGTGAGTGTGTGTTGTCCTAGAGTAGCTAAGCCCTATCTTACATTTCTGGATTGAATAGAGCCTCTGTTTTCTTTGTAGGTCAATGAGTGTATACTCGACCTCAGGCTGTGCTTTTTTTGCTCTCAGAAAACCATGTGAACACCCTTGACTTTGATAAGATAATCTTCACTGAGTTTATGAAACTGCAACTGTTTTAACTCAAACTGTGAAGGATCTCTGGCAGTCCGGCTTGATGGGTTGTATGAAGTCATCAGTGCTTCAACTACATGGCGATGTAATTACTATTTTTGTGGTGATTGCCAAAGCATTATTTCTGTTGAATTGGCACTAAAATAATCTCACAGAAGGTAAGCACAGTTTCAAGATAAAACACTTAACTACCATTATTTACTTTTAAATATGTTTACATATAGACACCCTGTAGTTATGGAAACATTGCTTCAATTTTCTGTGTGTGTGCGTGTAAGAAAGAATAAGCAACATCACCTAACAGATGGCAAATTGAGTGTGCTTTGTTACTGTATGTATGACATTCACTGATTCCCCAGATCGTCAACAGCAGAATGCTAACACTACAAAAGGCCTCCCTTATCAGAGCTATTCTATCAGTAGAACCCTTATACAAACTGCTCATCGCTCTGTTGACGGGTCAGACATGGCTATGTATGGATGAAAGGATAAGGTCAACTGTCATGTCTAGAGGGAAAATAATATTTGATGCGGTAAGGCTGTACATTTTCTAGATAGGTATTTGGAAGGTATTAGATGGCTAGTTTGTATCTGTTTGCTGACATATTTGGCATGTGTAAACAAAACAACATACAGGTCTTTCTTCGAGATAGGGCGTGTATGTAGTGGGCTTGGTGAGGAATATTATTATAAAGCAATTATGTCACAGTTCACTGTGATCTGTACAAGATAAGGTTGTGTGTGTAGATGCAGAACTAATAGACAACTTCAATTTGAACTCGTATTCTTCTGCTGTGGTTGTTGCATCCGTTTGGCTTTTGGTTTCCTTTGTCTCTGACTTTGTCTTTTGATTTGTTGGGGTTACTGATGCATTTAATGTGGTGCTGAGATGTATGGATGCACTCCTACCTCGACAGGTCAACACAGGGGGTCCTGGGAGTTGCTGACATCAGTATGATATCAAGAGAACAGTGCCAATAGGTGTATCAGGTCCCTGTCACACACGCTAACGTCACAAAGACACACGCAGTGAGGTCCACAGGTATTTTTGGAGTTTGAGTATATATATTTTTTTCTGTACCTGAAATGATACAGTAAGCATGAGGTTGAAGTTCAAACTTAAAACTTGAGGTTCTTTTCGTCAAACTCTGCCTGATTTTTAACACGTTTTGTTGGTAGTACCCCCATTTTAGGGGATCAAAAGACAGTATGGGTGTCAAGTTAATAAATAGTTTAGTGTTTCATCCTGTACTCTTAGCACACAATGACGGTTTGGATGTGTTTGTTATTTCTTTTGGTGCTGTGTTTCAGTTTGTGTTGTGCCAAGTAGTATTGACTAGTAAACTTAATGTGTCATTTTGGAGTCAAAGTAATAAGAATATAATTGGCTAAGTAACCTATGAAAATTACATCGACAACAGAACTAGGTAGATCATTCAAAACATATTTAAACGTGTTTATGACCCTAGCTCTTGGTTTGTCATTGTCTTTAACAAACTACCACCAGCTGGCTTCCATAACTAGCCAAATGGCTCGGGTTAACTATAGCAATTTATCAATTATTTGTCAAAACTTTCCATCAACATGAAAATCATGCAAAAAGTTGATTCATAGAAAATACTGTATATATGATTCACATTTAAATTACTATTTTTGTATTTGGGATTTTGTATTAATTGTGGTGAAGTGAATCATGTGTTAATTATAAACAGTTATTTTACAAAAAACTGAATCTACAGCCTGCATGTCCAATACTTCTTCAGACAGAAGGTTGACCACAAGTGTTTTGTACAGTTCCCTGACAGTTATTATTCTTTGTGAGGTATTAAGCATCTTGTTTTTAATTTGTACACAGAGAGGCTGGAGCAAAGTGTTTCCTATGGACACTGGGTTTAAAGCAACAGAAAAGTAATGGAAAAGTCATTAAATTACATCTGTCAAAAAGTGTATTACTGCTGGCCAACATAATCTGCCCACAGTCATAGAGGCCCCCTATTAATATTGTTGACAGTAGACAGCATTCAGCAGCTCTGTGTTTCACCTTCATCTACGCAGCAACATTTAGCTAAACCAGTCTGTCAGGGATTCAAACGAATCCACAAAAGGTCTAACCCAACCATCAGTGGTTGTGATGTGGTTCAATATTTGACCTTTTGTTGGTTTAGAGATTTCCTCGATTTACTTGTTTTTGTTCCGGGATGCTTTGCCTGACTGCAACCATGGATTTCATCACTCCTGTGTGCGTGTGTGGGTGGGTGTGTGTGTTTGTGGGTGGGTGTGTGCGTGTGTGGGTGGGTGTGTGTGTTTGTGGGTGGGTGTGTGTGTTTGTTGGACTAAGCATAGGGAAGGATCTTGAGAAAGGGGCAAAGGCCGCTTTGTCAATATTTTCATTGGGAAGAAAATGATTGTATGTTCACTTGACTGGAGTCTAGGTTACACCCACCCAAACTATCTAAATGACAGGACTGTTATCCTATTTCATAAAATGGTATCATCGGACAAGCAGCATTGATGAGTTTTTTTTACTCAGGACCTCAGCTATCTATCGTTATCATTTTCTCGTTATCAGTGTGGAGAAAGTTAATGCTTGACCAGCTCTGCTTAATAGATTGAATTGTATCTTGCTCTGTTGTCCAAAATGTATTACATTTGTTCCTCAAATCCCAATCTGTGATTAAAGCATAATTATTTAAACTTTTACAGTGGCTCTCAAACATTTTAACCCCCATGGATTATTCCACAATTATTATGTATTCAATATGAAATCAATTCATATTTAATCAGTTTTTGCCACAAAAAAGTGCATTACGTCAAAGTGAAAAACTAAATGTCCAAACGGTTCTAAATGTACAAATATAAAGCAGAAAATAATTGATTGCATAATTATATATACAATATCTCACAAAAGTGAGTACACCCCTCACATTTTTGTTAATATTTGATTATATCTGTTCATGTGACAACACTGAAGAAATGACACTTTGGTACAATGTAAAGTAGTGAGTGTACAGCTTGTACAACAGTATACATTTGCTGTCCCCTCAAAATACCTCAACACACAGCCATTAATATCTAAACAGCTGGCAACAAAAGTCAATACACCCCTATGTGAAAATTTCCAAATTGGGCCCAAAGTGTCAATATTTTGTGTGGCCACCAACATTTTCCAGCACTGCCTTAACCCTCTTGGGCATGGAGTTCACCAGAGCTTCACAAGTTGCCACTGGAGTCCTCTTCCACTCCTCCATGACAACATCACAGAGCTGGTGGATGTTAGAGACCTTGTGCTCCTCCACCTTCCATTTGAGGATGCCCCACAGATGCTCAATAGGGTTTAGGTCTGGAGACATGCTTGGCAAGTCGATCACCTTTACCCTCAGCTTCTTTAGCAAGGCTGTGTTCGTCTTGGAGTTGTGTTTGAGGTTGTTATCATGTTGGAATACTGCCCTGTGGCCCAGTCTCCGAAGGGAGGGGATCATGCTCTGCTTCAGTAAGTCACAGTACATGTTGGCATTCATGGTTCCCTCAATGAACTGTAGCTCCCCAGTGCCGGCAGCACTCATGCAGCCCCAGACCATGACACTCCCACCACCATGCTTGACTGTAGGCAAGACACACTTGTCTTTGTACTCCTCACCTGGTTGCCACCACACCCGCTTGACATGGTTCCAGTAATCCATGTCCTTAGTCTGCTTGTCTTTAGCAAACTGTTTGCGGGCTTTCTTGTGCATCATCTTTAGAATAGGCTTCATTCTGGGACGACAGCCATGCAGACCAATTTGATGCAGTGTGCGGCTGCATCAAATTCAACCTCTGCAGCAATGCTGGCAGCACTCATACGTCTATTTCCCAAAGACAACCTCTGGTTATGGCGCTGAGCATGTGCACTCAACTTCTTTGGTCGACCATGGTGAGGCCTGTTCTGAGTGGAACCTGTCCTGTTAAACCGCTGTTTGGTCTTGGCCACCGTGCTG
The DNA here is from genome assembly GCF_011004845.1 of Esox lucius. NCBI lineage: Eukaryota > Metazoa > Chordata > Actinopteri > Esociformes > Esocidae > Esox > Esox lucius. The sequence goes on along the minus strand of NC_047570.1, from coordinate 30,269,393 downwards.
CAGCTCAGTTTCAGGGTCTTGGCAATCTTCTTATAGACTAGGCCATCTTTGTGTCGAGCAACAATATTTTTTTTCAGATCCTCAGAGAGTTATTTGCCATGAGGTGCCATGTTGGACTTCCAGTGACCAGTATGAGGGAGTGTGAGAGCGATGACACCAAATGTAACACACCTGCTCCCCATTCACACCTGAGACCTTGTAACACTAACGAGTCACTTGACACCGGGGAGGGAAAAGGGCTAATTTGGACATTTTCACTTAGGGGTGTACTAACTTTTGTTGCCAGCGGTTTAGACATTATTGTCTGTGTGTTGAGTTATTTTGAGGGGACAACAAATGTACACTGTTATGCAAGCTGTACACTTTACATTGTGGAAAAGTGTAATTTCCTCAGAGTCTCACTTTTGTGAGATACTGTATATGTTAGTATTACTGGCTAATATTTGTATTGTGCCTAAAATAAAAAGCTCAGAATATATTTGAACTGAAGCAAATGCTAAATGACTAAAATGGAAATTCAGATGTTATTGAATTCAAGCACAGGTGCATATACTTTATACATGTAAATGAATAGAGCTGATGTCCATTTGTTAACAGTTTGTCCAACTACTGTGGCTGAAATGTAGGTGATAGTGTTGGGTTTTAATATGTGGGTTATTGTTGGTGACTTGCTATGTACTGGCCAAAGAAAAGTGGGTAACAGGGCTGAGACAGTTAACACTTTGAAAACCCATGGGCGGGGCATTTGGGCACGGGGCTGGGGTTGGTGGGTAAGAAGGCTGAGGTATGTACAGTGCCCTCTGGAGTTATGGTATGGAGTTTGAGATGGCACTGCAAAATGTCTCTGCAAAAAATGTAATTGTTGTTTATTATCTTGATCTCATAATTTGAGAAAAATCTAACCTTTAACTAGGGTAGAATGTTTCAAGGAAAAAATATTATTCTGAGCAATGAATAAATGCTACTCTCTAATGTTTTGCAGTCACTGGCACCCAAGCATTTAGTACTTTGTCCACCATGCTCTTGCCAAGATAACAGCGTTTGGTGTAGAGTTTTTATGACTACGCTTATTGATTTGCCTTGCTTATGTGAGTAATGGGGTCAAAGGACAAATGTAGTCAATGCTGGTGTTCGGATGTACAGCTTACAAGGGTAAAGGTAAGGGTTGTGGCATCTGAGCATTAACAATTACAATATGAATGTACATTTCTTTAGAAGTGAATGTGCCTAGATAATGAGAACAACAGAAACCTCTCTGTTTAGATTATCTCTCTGTAGGTTGCGCTCTACTAACCCCAGGAATGTTTTACATTGACCATTTGGCATGGGGGTTACTGTCTTGGAAACCTGATCTTTGCTACGTAGACACACCCTTCAATGTATATATCAGCTGGCAACTAACATTACAGGGAGAAGATAATGGAACTTTCACCGAATGACATCTGTGCTGCAATATTCCAATAAACTTGAGCGAACTTCTCCCTCAATTTGATACGGGTCCTACATTATTTGACCTCTATACTTAACCGCCGATTTCTAACAGGGTTGTCATTTGTGATTGGGATATACAGCCTGGAGGTGTAGCAGGACTGGAGGTGTAGCAGGACTGGAGGTGTAGCAGGACTGGAGGTGTAGCAGGACTGGAGGTGTAGCAGGACTGGATGTGTATGGTCAGAGAAATAGTGATAAAGCATTTGACTGTAACAACATTAAGTTATTGTCATGTGGATGTTTGGGTTAGGGCATTTGGGACCCTAGGGCATGTTCCTTTGAATCTAATGGCATTCGATTTGCACAGTGGCATACAATACACACTGTTGGGAACCAGTTGGTTAAATGAATGACATATCGAAGAAGTCTTTAAGAATACATGTTGAATGTACAACTTCGAGAAATGATTCATGACCCAGATTTTATACCTAATAGAACAGATAGGATTTTACAAGGCTGGGCTAGTAAAGGACTCATTTCTTATTCACAATGTTTTACTAAAAATATAGTAGATACATATGAAGCCCTGGTTTCTAGATATGGTTTGGAGCAAAAACACTTTTTCAAATATTTACATGTAAGGAGGTAAGTTACATTAAACAAAATTCAGAAGAGAAAATGGGAAATTAATTACTACATTATTTGGCAGAAAATAGAAATAAAGGCACAGGAAAACTCTCAGATGTTTATAAAATACTGCAAAAATTTACAAATGTGGAGAGTAAAGCAAAAGAAAAATGGGAAAAAGAGTTATCCATAAATATTTCAGGTGAGGCTTGGAGAGACTCCTTAAAAGATCATTTTAAAATAACTCAGTCAAAACATTGGAGGGAATTTGCTTGGAAAATAAGTCAGAGATTTTTCATTACACCTCATATTATGGGAAAAATTACTACAGCAGCAGGAGCTGGTTGCTGGAGAGAATGTGGGGAAAGTAAAGCAAATCATACGCATATATTTTTTACATGCCCAGTAATAAAGAGCTTTTGGGAAGAGGTAGAGAAGGCCATGAGAGAAATGATTGATATTAAAGAATCCCTGACATTAGAAAATAGTTTAGGTATTAACACACAATGTAAGAAAAAAGCGAAGGATCAAAATATTTTTAATATGCTACGTCTTACTGCACTGAGACAACTGACAAGGACATGGAAACAATCGAAAGCACCAGAATTACAGTATAAGACTGTAAAAAAAAAGTGCAATAGGAAAAAATATGTAATAACACGTGACTGGATATGAAAGCTCTACAATAACGTAATAAAACAAATTAAAAAAAGAATACATGTTGTACATGCATCTCAAACTTAAATCAACTCAACCCAAAATATAACAAATGTATGCACATCCCTTGCATAGTCGACCCATTTTGCTGCCTTAAATCAGTCCTCCTCTCTCTCACCCCAGCGTCGTCACCATGATGGATACCCTGTACGAGTGGTTTTGGTGGGATCGCGTCTGGCTCCCTGTCAACCTGACCTGGGCGGACCTGGAGGATCGTGATGGCCGTGTCTATGCCAAAGCTTCACACCTCTATGTGACGTTCCCCTACGCCATAGCCTTCCTGCTGGTCAGATACCTCTTTGAATGGTGAGCTTGTTGAACGTGTGGTGGCTGTTTCCTAGGATGAATATTAAAGCTAATATTAAGTCCTGTACTTGGCAAAGACCGTAGTTTTGTTCCCTGCAGGCCTTCTGTTAAAATATAATTATTTTTTATATACCGACTGTTGGCACTGCGAAATGTCGGAGATGGGGTAACGTAATGTAAATAAATGTCAAAATAATTAGAAAGAGAAAGGTGTTTACATCAATACAAATGTTTTATACTTTGGTCCAGGGACATTTTTCATTAAAACAAAATTAGGCTGGTTCATACTACGGATTAAATACAGTGCTATACTGTATACCATGTTTAAGCCAAAACCATAGTCAAACCTCTGCGTTAGAGTCCCCCTATGGTATATATAGTGTTTCCCAATCCTGGTCCTGGGGACCCCAAGGGGTGCACACACCTGACTCAAATTAAAGACTTGATGAAAGGTTGGTTACGTCAATCAAGTGTATAAGTGGTAGGGCATCATTTGAATCAGGTGAGTGAGTGTTAGGGCAAAAAGAAAAACGTGCACACCTTGGGGTCCCCAAGATGGGTAAACTGCCCTATACCAAAGAATTTCCACTCATCAAGATACCTGTGCGAAAAATGAGAAAGACATTCTTGGTTGCTACAGGAAGTAGTTGTAATTAAACTTGCTTAGGTACTCAGTACTTATGTTTGTTTGTTTGATCTTTTGCATGTGTCCACCCATCAAACCAAACAGAAAATGTAAATGTTCCGATAACAATAATTTGTTTTGTGTATAAATATGGAACATCATTCTACCCAACTGTTCTAATGACAGAATCTCTCCAGATGTGTTGATGATTAAACAGTTTTGATGTTACAAGGATGTTAACAGTTCCACAAACATTTAAAAACGTTGTGAGGTCAGCGGGGATATATACCCTCAGAGACAGCTCCCCTTAACACAACATATTATAATGACATCTTTACAACGTTTGTACCAGCGCTCACAAAACATTCCCTCAATGTTCCTAGAATATTACCTCAATGCTGATGTCAACGATGTGAATAGAATGCCCCATGATGGCAGTGGGGTTGTGTTATGGGCCAACATACAGACAACCCACACAAAAGTCAGATGGAATGCATATAGATATTGTGACAAGATCCTAAGGCCCACTGAGTCATTCATCTGCCACCATAACTTAAATCTCTGCGTGATAATGCATGGCTCCTACATCTCGAGGATCTACACACAATTGCTGGAATGTTCCAGTCCTTCCATGGTCTACATGCTAACCTCACATTGGCTCCAGATTGACGTGTGTGGCGTCGTTTATCAGTTATGACGATATTCAGCAACTTCTCACAAAAGATGGGGAGTAGGACAGCATTCCATTGGCCACACAACTGCCTGATAAGCGTAATGAACAGATGTGTCACATTGCATAGAGTTGTGGTGGTCACAACTGACTGCTTTTCTGGTATTCTTTTAAGGTATTCGTGAAGTGCCCAGCAGACCAGAGTCGAATGCACATTTCCTGTATATCCGAGTTACATTTACTATCCCAGAATCAAATTTAACTTTGTTTCAGAGTTAATTATGTATTTGAAAACAATTTCTTAAAGGTATTGGCATTATTTGCAAATACTTCAATTATGTTTTTTTGAAGTTGAGCTACTTAGTGAAAAGTTAACAGACTGAGGGGCGACACGTTTTTCACAATGAAACTGACAAGATATTGGTCCTCCCCCATTGATGAGGGTGTATGGCACTAATGCCAACTGTGCAGAAAATCTGTCTTCTGTAGCAGGTGGTGTTTTACTTTATTTTTATATCATGCAAGGACTGTATGCACAAAAAAAATGTAGTGTTGAATTTGGTCAACATAAAATTAAAGGGAAATATTAAACACATATGGCTTATTGGATTCAGTAAAAGTTTCATAATGCTCAGGTAGAAACAAGTAAACTGAATTTAGTACAACAAGTTATATCCAAACAACTTTGAGAGAAAACTCTTCAAATGCAGCCCCTGTTGAAAATTGAGAGGCTAGCATAACATCTCACTCTACTGAACGCAGGGACTTATCTGAAACACCCCTTATTGAATATGCACTCATATTCAGCACACCCCTAGCAATTTAAGCATTTCCAAATTCTATACAATTCTATAAGCCTTGCATATCAAAATAGCAATTTAATCATTTCTTGACTTTATTCATCGCTCTCATTGACTCCCATACAAAACCCCCTCCCTAGTTTAATAACAAAGTAGCCGCTTATCATGGAAAAAACGATAGCTGAGTTACAGCCCCCTTGCTTCACTTCTTCTCTGGTTTACCATCTCACCATTATATGAAAACGTGTGTTTGGTTATCGTCCTTCAACAACACCCCCGGATCCAGGAAAGTAAATATGTTTTAACCACATACAGTTGTTGTACATAAGTTGATATAAGACCTCTGAGTTAAGCCTAGGGCCAGCATTGTCATTGCTACTAGACAAAATAAAGTCTGCTCATCTTTGGCTGATAAATAACATTAGTTACCACACCTTTCAAAACAAGCTAAACACAGTGTTTTTTTGGCTTCTGGTTGTGTTTTGTTAGATGTCTTTTCCTTCAACCACTTGCAACTATACACACACAGTGCATTTATGGGTGTGTGTATTGAAATTGGTGAATATGGGGGATTCTAATTCACATATCTGTTTACCATATTTCAATGGCTTTTATCACTTATTGTTTTGCGATTCCACAGTTTGAGTGCATTTGCTACTTTTTACTGAGATGTAGATCCTCCTAATGTTAGTTCAAACTCCATAAAGAACCCGAAAAGAGAATTTGATTTTCTGAAGTACATTAACACACACATGGACTTTCTGTTGTGATGGTGCTTCTATAACATTTAGACAGTAAAGATGCAGTGGGAATTGACATCATCATTTCACTGGTTCTACTTCTGAAATTCAAAACATCATTGGTTTACACAGGTATTTCTTATATTTGCATATGTCATTAAAGATGTAATTTTCTTTATATTTCAAAAATTCAAGGTTTTAGTCCGGAAAATTCAAGTGCAGATTTGGTTGGCGGGTTGCAGTTAACTACAATGTAAAGAAATAAATAAAAGAAGCCCTTCAACCACTTTTGGAAAGATAAGAAGAGAACCTTCTGATGGATTGCACTTCATCAGAGTGTGTATGTTCCCCAGGCTGATAGGCACGCCTCTAGCAGCCTCTGCAGGGATCCAGGAGAAGGGCAGACAGAGAGTAGCACACAATCCCATCCTGGAACTCTACTACTTGTCACACTCCAGAACACCTGGCCAGGTAAAACCCCACAGTCAATATTGGAATTGACACACCTTTTACATTTAGACCTTATGTGTCAATATCAAACATTGTTTGGGGATAAGTGCCCAGTAGTACACTTGTGTCCAGCCCTAAGAATTGTGTCACACTCAAGATATAGGGAATGGGCTTTTGTCCTATGCGCAATGTTGTCTCAGACAAGGGTATGTGCATGTCTGTGGTCCAGCTAACTGACCTCTAACCAAACTATTTTCCTCCAGGCAAAACGTTTTGGTTCATGACTCACCATGTGGTCATGAAGTTAATATTTATGCACATGACTTTCACCCTGCCTGTGTTAGAGGGAGTGAATTTCCTCACATCAGTGATTTGGCCCATTCCCATGCTGTGTATATTACCAGACTGTCTTTGATGGGATTATCTAGGCCTTACACTACCAGATGACCCAGGCTCTCCCTCCGATCAAAACACGCTAATGCTTCTTTCGCTCAATCAAACCAATCTCTAGTGAGAGATCCTCTACATATAACTGCAAAACATTGGCCTGACTTGCAGACTCTTTTGCTTGCATTCAACTTCCTGTACACCGTGTTACGTGCAAAAGACGTTGTCCGTGACAAGGACAGGCAAGGACTGGATTGTTAGCTAGCAAGCCGCTGTAATGTATTCCTCTACAAGGTGGAAGTTGATGTTGCCTGAAGCACCTCACTTCCATTAATAGCCAGCCAGGTAATTGTTAGTAACCTGCTGTTTAGCTGACAGTTGTGGTTTTTGCCACACAATTGGCTCTGAAATGGACTTGTTTGTATGGGGGTGTGTGTATGTGTGTGTGTGCGCACGTGTGTCTCCTAGGCAGATATAAACGGTCTATCGAAGAAGAGTGGCTGGTCGGTTAGGCAAGTGGAGCGCTGGTTCAGAAAGAAAAGAAACCAGGATCGCCCAAGCGTAGTGAAGAAGTTCAGAGAGGCCAGGTAATAAGAGGGTGTGTTTGTGCGCCTGCATGTGTGTCCATGCAGCAAATAACGAGTTTTGTCTGACTGCAAGTGTGTGTGTGTGTGTGTGTGTGAGAAAGAGGAAGAATGCTTATATCACATTTTTACCTTTCAATCACTAATATCCCATGTCTGTCTTTCTGTCCTGTCCTGCAGTTGGAGGTTTGTGTTCTATCTGTTGGCGTTCAGTGGAGGACTTGTGGCCCTGCATGATGTGAGCATGACCTGGAGATTCTCTGCTAACACACGTCTTCGCTAGCTAGTAAACATGGCTTGAGCCGAGAGATTTCAAGCTTATGTTCCAGTACCTGGACATAGCTCTGTTACGTTTAGCACCAGAACGAAAACACTCACAGGCTGCTAATTTGTAGCACTTTACATGTAATGTCTAAATAATTTTGCCAAACTCTACATGTAATGTCTACATCATCAGGTAAAACATTACAAGGTTGTGTGGGGTAACCCAAGCCAAAAAAAAAACTGTATTTAAGTGTATTATTTTGAAAACACTTAAGTTGTACTTCACTACACTAAAGAGTATTAATATAGTATTTGTACCATTAAATAGTAATATGTGTATGTAAGAAGTGTGTTAAAATGGTAGCACTTATTATATAAGTATACTTACAATACATGATTGGAAATAGCATTTTAGTACACTTACCATATACACCTAATATGAATTTAACTGCTTGTTTCTTTTGTTGCTCCTTTGTTTGTATTTCAGAAAGAATGGTTTTATGATATGCGTGAGGTGTGGAATGGGTTTCCAAAACAGGTGTGTGTCTGCTTGCATTTGTGTGTTCTGGAGACGTACCCGGGAATCATGTTAGAGTTTGGAGCTCTCACACTGCCCCCATACAGCACACTCACACACACACACACACACACACACACTCATTCACTCACTCACACATTTGTTTTTCAATCCTAGTGGGGCCTGGAAACACAGAAATTCATGTTCCCTCTTCCCTTACCCGAAACCTAACGCTAACTTTAACCTTAATCTAACCTTAACCTCAGTAAACAGACCTCATTAAAGAAGCCCTTATGTCTAAACCTAACATCTCCTCAAAACCTAGCCCCAACCCGTAATGCATGCATTTAAAACTAACACCAATTCTATGCCCTGTTTAACCCAAAACCCAAACCCAGAAATCACATTTGTTCTTGTACAGACCAGCCAAACAGGCCTATATTTAGTAGTGAGATTATTTAACTATTCAAGTGGGGGAATAAGTGTCTGGCTGAGGGTGCTGTTTAATCTTTGCTGGGTGCCAAGTCCTAATCAAAATAATTATGAAGTTACGCAAGCTGGCACGGCGAGGCTAGGATTATGTAAAACCCAACAACGCTCCTAGGGGTTTGAAGTAGATGGATGTAGATAATGGCCATGAGCCCAACTGTCCCCATACCCCTATGTTTTACGTGATCCTATTCCCAACATACAGTACATATACACCTCATATCCCTGTTTTACGTGATCCTATTCCCAACATACAGTACATATACACCTCATATCCCTGTTTTACGTGATCCTATTCCCAACATACAGTACATATACACCTCATATCCCTGTTTTACGTGATCCTATACCCAACATACAGTACATATACACCTCATATCCCTGTTTTACGTGATCCTATTCCCAACATACAGTACATATACACCTCATATCCCTGTTTTACGTGATCCTATTCCCAACATACAGTACATATACACCTCATATCCCTGTTTTACGTGATCCTATTCCCAACATACAGTACATATACACCTCATATCCCTGTTTTACGTGATCCTATTCCCAACATACAGTACATATACACCTCATATCCCTGTTTTACGTGATCCTATTCCCAACATACAGTACATATACACCTCATATCCCTGTTTTACGTGATCCTATTCCCAACATACAGTACATATACACCTCATATCCCTGTTTTACGTGATCCTATTCCCAACATACAGTACATATACACCTCATATCCCTGTTTTACGTGATCCTATTCCCAACATACAGTACATATACACCTCATATCCCTGTTTTACGTGATCCTATTCCCAACATACAGTACATATACACCTCATATCCCTGTTTTACGTGATCCTATTCCCAACATACAGTACATATACACCTCATATCCCTGTTTTACGTGATCCTATTCCCAACATACAGTACATATACACCTCATATCCCTGTTTTACGTGATCCTATTCCCAACATACAGTACATATACACCTCATATCCCAAATCATATGTCTACAATGTTGATGAGTCACCCAAACCCCTGTAAGTTGTTGTTAGGTCAACTCCGTTCATGCTGTTACCAGTGAAAGTGGTGAAATTGCGGAGTGTAAAACACCATGCAGCAGGGTATCACGGATCTCATCTAGGATCAGGGCGTTGGAGAGCTCTTTGTTTTCAGTCCATTATGAAGGACTGTGATTTACTTCCTGCTACCTACATGATTCTCTCTCTCTTTTTTTTTGCTCTCTCTTTTTTTGCTCTTTCACTTTTTTTTATTTTATTTCATTAACTTTCTTAGTGAAATGCGTTTCAGAAGGAAGCAACATTAAGTTTCTTGTCTTTTGTTCCTGTCTCACTCCACAATGTGTCTCCCACTCCATTCCTAGTCTATGCTGGAGTCTCAGTATTGGTACTACATTCTGGAGATGAGCTTCTATGGTTCCCTTCTCTTCAGCGTCACATTCGATGTCAAGAGGAAGGTACGTGTCTGGTGTCACTGTCCCTCTCTGGTCTTTCTCAGAGAATTACTGTATTATCCATTTACCTAAAGTTCTGTTTTTACTTACTATACATCCCATTGATCTGAAGTCCTGCTTTAATTTACTATATAACCCATTGATCTGATGCTCTGCTTTCAATATATTAGTTCACCTAGTCCAGTTATGCTCAAATACCCAGTGAGATCATTAAATGTGGCCTATGGGTGTCGTACATATAAATTGGAAGAGGTTAGAATGCATGTAAATGTATAGAGTATTCTAAGTTTGTATTAATTGTGGTTCTTAAGTTATTAGTGAATTATAATTTATGCCCACAATTAGGCTTAAAAAATCCTAGTACTGTCCATTTGGCTGTGGTTGTAAAGAAAATCAATCCAGGTATGAGGATGATTGTCTTTGTTTTCTCCTCCAGGACTTTAAAGAACAGATTATCCACCATTTGGCCACCCTGATACTGTTGTCCTTCTCTTGGTGTGTCAACTACATTCGCATAGGAACCCTAGTGATGCTCGTTCATGATGCCTCCGATGTCTTACTAGAGGTTCGCTAACATATGACATATGCATGTATGTCTGTGTGTGTGTGTCTGGGTGCGTGTATGTCTGGGTGCGTGTATGTCTGGGTGCGTGTATGTCTGTGTGTGTATGTCTCTGTGTGTTTGTCTGGGTGTGTGTGTCTGTGTGTGTATGTCTGTGTGTGTATGTCTGTGTGTATATGTCTGGGTGTGTGTGTGTATGTCTGGGTGTGTGTGTGTATGTCTGGGTGTGTGTGTGTATGTCTGGGTGTGTGTCTGGGTGTGTGTGTGTATGTCTGGGTGTGTGTGTGTGTATGTCTGGGTGCGTGTGTGTATGTCTGGGTGCGTGTGTGTATGTCTGGGTGTGCGTGTGTGTATGTCTGGGTGTGCGTGTGTGTATGTCTGGGTGCGTGTGTGTATGTCTGGGTGCGTGTGTGTATGTCTGGGTGCGTGTATGTCTGGGTGCGTGCGTGTATGTCTGGGTGCGTGTATGTCTGGGTGCGTGTATGTCTGGGTGCGTGTATGTCTGGGTGCGTGTATGTCTGGGTGCGTATATGTCTGGGTGCGTATATGTCTGGGTGCGTATATGTCTGGGTGCGTATATGTCTGGGTGCGTATATGTCTGGGTGCGTATATGTCTGGGTGCGTATATGTCTGGGTGCGTATATGTTTGGGTGTGTGTATGTCTGGGTGCATGTATGTCTGGGTGCGTGTATGTCTGGGTGCGTGTATGTCTGGGTGCGTATATGTCTGGGTGCGTATATGTCTGGGTGCGTATATGTCTGGGTGCGTATGTTTGGGTGTGTATATGTTTGGGTGTGTATATGTCTGGCTGTGTGTATGTCTGGGTGTGTGTAGGTCTGGGTGTGTGAATATGTGGGAAAATTTAACTGCCAGCTGACCTCAGTCCCTAGAGGCCACGTCATCCTAATCCCCTCCACAACTGTCCATGTTACACTGAAGCTGCTAACATACTTCATGCTAACTACGTGTACGCATACGCAGAATGGCTGCCTCGCATATCCTGCATACGTTTGGTCGGTCCTTTGTGCACGTCTCCCTAGGCCTTAAGTGTAGGCTATTCATACGCAAGGTGCAATACCAACAGATATCGTGGGGCTGCATACTCAAGATCCTCTGAGTTTCTGCAAGACTGAAACACCGAAATGGTAGTACACAATGGATACGTTTAATGGTCTAATGTTCCATCTTTGTTTGTGTTGCTTTGTTTGTGTTTCTTAAGGCATATTAATAAGAATACCTCCTCCTCTGTCACCATGTTCAAAAAATCGGCAATAGTTGTCAATGTATTTCCGGGCAGGTAGAAAATGTTTTGTCGCCGTACTGCCTCCTTGTGGACATAGCTTTTAAATATCCGTTTAGGCCTCAGGTACGCGGTGGAGTATGTTAGCAATGCCTACATGCATACATACACCTACGAAACTGTAGTATATGGAGGCCATAAGGGGCATGGGAAAGCGCAGCTATCTTGACTGGCACTTCACCCGGGCACCGTGCCATTACAGTGTCTTGCATGGATGCACCACGCTATATAGCAATTTATAATGCTTCGGGTTCATTATAAGCCCTAGAAAAAGCACTGTATTTGCAAGATGTCGAACACCTGGTTTGGTTTGCCTCCGTCACAGCCATTATACTGTGATATATTATCAAAAGTCATGCACAGTGCATTTGGCGGCCCGTGGATACATCAAAGTCCTTACCTCCCTATAAACCATTCAAAATGCCCGTGTTGTGTATTTGTAAAGCATTTCTCACATGTGGTTAGGTTTTTGATCCTACCAACCGCGTAACGCTTTCATCTGAGCAATGTGCAAAGAGCCAGGAGGTATTGAATTAGAGCGCTCGCAGGCCCACGCCCCAATGGCCCTCTGATCCTTAGAGGGCGCTGGTCTGAAAGTAGTGCACTTGTGAAAATGGTGTCATTTGGAACGTAATCAAAGGGCAGTATGTTTTTGATAGCACAGAGAGAGTCACTGTGTGTGTTTCCCTCCTCTGTCTTCTACCCAGTCTGCCAAGTTGTTTAACTACGCCAAATGGACGAAAACCTGCAACAGCCTCTTTGTTGTTTTTGCAATTGTGTTCCTGGTAACCCGACTGATCATCTTCCCATTTTGGTAAGCCAATTGAAACCTGTGTGGGTGGTAGGGGAGGTGTGTGTGTGTTTGTGTGTGTGTGTGTGTGTGTGTGTGTGTGCGTGTGAGATCCAACTGGGGCACAGGAGGAGTTATTGAATTATTGTCAGGTGAATGTCTTTGTCTTCTATGTCAATGCGTACTGGTACTGAAGTCAATATTTGCTGACAACAATGTTCTGTGTTCTTCTCCTGTGAGAGACAATCAACCAGCTAATTTCACCATGAAAAGCCAAACAAAGAGATGTTGACCTTTGCGAGTGCACAAAACAATGTTGTCTGCACTCTACAGAGAATATGAACTTTGATGAAACTCATTATTTTACACCTTAGAAAAAGGTTTTGCAACTAAGAGTGAAAACAGATGTTATTGGTTCAGGTAGGTCCTTCCCCTTGTTTTCATTGTGGTAGCAATACCAAGCAGGCCCTGGTGAGTTGGAAGATCAAAACATACGTCCACCAAGCCATGCTGCTTCTTATAACGCCGCTTTATCAAAGAGCAAACCGTCCCGGGTTGACACATTTTGGAGGAGAGCACCGACTATAAACAACAAGTTGCCTGTAGATTTTGATTAGCCAGACTTTACAAGTCAACTTTGGCGAGCCGTTCCTCCACCAAAATCAGATGTGCAGGGCCATTATAGAACAGGTCAATGTAGTGTTATCCTGTGCCCTAGACCACTGCACCACTTGGCTGGCCGTTACTTTTAGCCCATTCTGTGTTTATTGAATGTGATCCAATGTTTCCGCAACAGATTCATCTTTACGACAGTATTTGTTTTAATTGAACATGGATTTTTATCCATTCATTCCCAAATTGTCAGGATACCAAATTTCTTAGTTGTCAGTTTAATCCAGAAGGTTACATTAATTTATAGGGATTTTTTTCTAAATGGAAATAATCAGGTTGAATTCTATGGGTAACCCTTTTTTCCCCACACAACAGTTCAGTATGCATTGAAAAGCAAATCATTTTGAAAAGTAAAAAAGAACCCCGCCCTGGACAATCTATAATATACCACATGACACGTGAAGCAGTGTATATAGTATATTTTCTTGTTTTTGGTTAATGAAATAAAACGGAATCGAAGGCCTCATTGTGGTTTTTGCGCCTCTCCAGGCTGATCCACTGTACCTGGGTCTACCCCACGCTGCAGTACCCCCCGTTCTTTGGCTACTATTTCTTCAACATGATGCTAGTTGTCCTGCAGTTCCTGCACATTTTCTGGGCCTACCTCATACTTCGCATGGTCAAGAAGTTCCTCTTCGGCAACGTGAGTAAAGTACATAATGTGTGGCTCTTGTTTTCATAGCTCTATTGTTGTTCTTTCTTGCATTATTCATTAATTTCTTTTATGATGTTTATCATCTGGCCACCACATGATCAGGGTTAAGTCATACCCACCTGACAAGTTCAGCCAGTGTTTTCCAACTATTCCACCATCTTCCATTGATCCACTCCAGTATGAGAACACCTCTTTAATATGGTCAGCTAATCATCAATCTCAAGCTGGTGTTGGAATAAACTGAGTGACTGAAATGGTGTAGTGTTCCGCTCATTCGGAGCTTTGGGACCCACTCCTGTAAACACACAGAGCTCCAGTCCACAGAGCTCCAGCCTACAGCTGCTTCACTGCCCTGGCTTGATCATGCAGCGCTAACTGGTGGTTTAGGCTCGCTAGATGGCCCATTCTTGACTTCCCAGGGGAACAGTTTTGTAGAAACACATTGGAAGCCAGTGGTTTTCGATGTGGCTGGAAGACGCAAAGGCCTAACCCTAACCCCTAAGCCTAACTGCACTGACCTCCGTGTGATGTTAGCACTCAGCGGCTTTTCTCTGGTGGGTAGATATGGCCACTCCAGGGTCTGTTCTCTGGTGGGTAGAGATGACCACTCCAGGGTCTGTTCTCTGGTGGGTAGAGATGACCACTCCATGGTCTGTTCTCTGGTGGGTAGAGATGACCACTCCAGGGTCTGTTCTCTGGTGGGTAGAGATGACCACTCCAGGGTCTGTTCTCTGGTGGGTAGAGATGACCACTCCAGGGTCTGTTCTCTGGTGGGTAGAGATGACCACTCCAGGGTCTGTTCTCATTTTGTTCATCTCTTTTCCCTATTAAAAATGTATGTTCTATTTCTAATTATTTTGCCCACAGCTTTAACCCTTTTGTTTCATGATCTAGTTTAAACTCCAACGTACTCATTATTTTATTGTTCTCATTATGTCGAAGTTAGCTGACCGAACAATTAGACCTCTGTGTGTCTGTGTGTCTGTGTGTGTCTGTGTTGGGCTTGGAAAGGTACTGGATCCCTGTCAACTACAGAGCTGGCAGTGAACAGCCAAGGTGCCAGACACAATTATTCAACCGTCACAAGCTCACAAGGCAACATTAGGTTGCCATGGGACCTAATTATTGGTGATTTAGTATTGTGTCTAACAGAATTATATTTCTGGAAAGCACAATGTGGCTCAGAGCAGTCAGATGGCTCAAGGAGAGGCAATAAACCCTATTATGGTAAGCCTGAATGACTTACCTGATTCACTGGATGGATTTAACTTCATTCAAATACAGTATGTTTATTATGAAGCATTGGCATCAGACATTACAGTTATACCGAGGGGTTTAGAGAGAATGGATTTAACGCACAGTGGTTTTGATTGAGCGAAGGTGAATCACAAATAAACACTGTTTGTGTAAAAAAAACAGTAATAATAATTTTTTCTTTCAACTCCAGATGACCAGAGATGAAAGAAGTGATGGTGAGGAGGAGGAGGATGACGATGAAGGAAGTAGTCTGAGTGAGGAAGAAAAAGAGGACAGTGGGCATTGTTTCACCAACGGGTCGGGTGTGCGCACCAAGGAGGCCAACAACGGTTGCTTCACACACCTGTCTTTCTCAGCGAACGTCTGCCAAACAAAGACCGTCTACTAACACAGCTCAGGTTGTAATTTGTGGAGCGCCTGAGGCAGGGAGTGGCGGGATCGCGGTCAGAGGGGCAGGATCGCGGTCAGAGGGGCAGGATCACGGTCAGAGGGAACGGAATCAAAGGGAAAAGAAGATCAACACAAATCAGTTTCCATTCCGTGCGGACAAAGAAAACAACAATCAAACAAACATCCTGATTTATGACTTTTGCATTTGGAGAGTAGCCTGGTTTTCTTAATGGCTTGGCTTTCACACAACCGCACACAAAAAACCACACACACACACACATACACACACACACAAGCATTCCAACACAAACACACGCTGGCTGTTCATTTTTTCCATGTTCAAATTCTTCATCTTCCAGATCGACATACAAAAACCTGACAACCCACAAAAAAACAGAAAACACGCACTCAGGCTCTGGGTGGTTTTTTTGTCATGATATTTCATTTGTTACATATTTTTTTGCAGAAAGGTGGGCAAGGATGCTGTATAACAGTGTCACACAGTCAATCTGCCTAGACCCTTAATCCATCAAGGCCTGGTTGAAGGTTATAAATGATGGGTTCATTCACCAGTAACAACCTCTGTCAGCTACATGGGGTTGTTATGGACAACCAGGAGAGGAGAGTTAACATCATGATGATAATAGAACATGTCCCTCTACTCTTCTCCCCAACTGCCTCTAAGTCCTCCTGACCCCTCTCCTCCTGACCCCTCTCCTCCTGACCCCTCTCCTCCTCACCCCTCTCCTCCAATCCCCTCTCCTCCTGACCCCTCTCCTCCTGACCCCTCTCCTCCTGACCCCTCTCCTCCTCACCCCTCTCCTCCAATCCCCTCTCCTTCTCACCCCTCTCCTCCTGACCCCTCTCCTCCTGACCCCTCTCCTCCTGACCCCTCTCCTCCAATCCCCTCTCCTCCTGACCCCTCTCCTCCTCACCCCTCTCCTCCTGACCCCTCTCCTCCTGACCCCTCTCCTCCTGACCCCTCTCACCAACCCCCTCTCCTCCTCACCCATCTACTCCTCACCCCTCTCCTCGTCATCCCTCTCACCAACCTCCTCTCCTCCTCACCCCTCTCCTCCAATCCCCTCTCCTCCTGACCCATCTCACCAACCCCCTCTCCTCCTCACCCATCTACTCCTCACCCCTCTCCTCGTCATCCCTCTCACCAACCTCCTATCCTCCTCACCCCTCTCCTCCAATCCCAGTCATCCTTGGCCACAATAATGTTTATTAAATCGCCTTTTTTCTACTTTGTGTACTTGTATTCAGATTTCTCTTTTTTCTACAACATGCCAATATTTAGCAAATTGATTGGTCTAGAACTATGTTCTGTTTTCTACATGTTTATTTATTCTATGTAGTAATTGATGATACAGAGTGGCTGCATTTTTCCTGATCTTCAATCTGCTACAAACTGAGGTTGTTCACACCATCCGGTTTATGAAGTTTTCTCTACGTTATTGAAACAAATAATTATCCTATTTCATTCACTTCTTTCATTCAGAATACTGTGTCATTGGGATCTTCCTGTTTTTTATTCGGCTTGAACACCACTCTGATATACAAGCATAATTAACTAGAGTAGCCTGTTCTCTGTTTGTGTTGCAGAGGATACTTTGACAATGGAGGCATAATAAACACATAAATCCACAAATGCGGAGATATTTCATCAGACTAATGATCTGGAAAAAGTCAGAACCACAGCAATGACCATTTAATGGTATTATTGTATGAGCCAGAAGACAAACCCATGTCATTCAGAATGCTGAAACATCTTTAACGTAACATTGAAAATGTTATGGTATGGATTGTTCCACAAAAACCTGTCTTTTACATGTTTCCTTTTTTTTTTTAATTCAATCAATTAGTCATGAAGCAAATCAGTATGTTTGCAGATACTTTGTACCACTGTATAAAGGTAAGATGTAACATCTTGCTTGTTCCAATATCTGTGGTGCTGCTTGTGGCGGTCATTTCATAAAGTCCGCCTTAAAGTTGCATACAGTGGAATATTAAAAAGAGGTGAAATTTCACCTGGTTAAACATTTCAAAAGGCACAGAATTGGTGGAACAACCAGTACACTGTTGTAATGAAGCATTCTGGAAGAGAATGGGGCCAATCACTGTGAAATGTAAAAACACAGATTCCTTTTTGTTTGTCTTTTTAATTTGTACCTTTGAAATATGGAAAGAGATGTGTAGTGTGATTCATTGCTATTTTATGTTTTAGTAAAAGTAAGACTTCCCACTACAACCTAGAGTGTTTTAATATGGTGCGTGTGTGCGTGTGTGCGTGCATGTGTGTGTTTAGGTTTAGGGAAAACATACAAGTTTTAGGCATTACGGTTTGGGCGTTAAGACTAGGTTATATTAAGAAATAAAGGTTTGGTTACTGAGGTTACAGTAAATGTTATGATTAGGGGATGGGCAGCGAGAATCTCTCATTTCTTGTACCCATGAACTGATGAATAGGTGTGTTTCTGAGGAGGTAAAATGATAGTGGGATGTACTACAGAGATGCACATGGATCTACATTGTAACATCCGTGTTAGAGATAAGCCCACATTTATGCAATCTGATTTTGGTCCTGTAGCAGACACTGTTATTCAGAGTGACTAGGGTAAACCTTCCTGCCAAAGGACAGAACACCAGGACAGACACCTTGCTGGTAAAGGGATTGGAACTAGTAACATATACTGTTACTGGTCAGAAACTTTCCGCACTCAGCTGTCCGCAACCCCATCTATGAGATGGTTAAAAGTGTCATGGATTCCCTGTGTAGTGTGCCCTGTGGTCCCTGGTCAGATGTACAGTAAGTGTGTAATATAGGTCAAATTTGGTATGCATTTGAGACTGGTGTGTCTGTATTTTGGCTACGATCATGCCTTGGTCGCTCACTGCGTTACCGGTCTCGTGTTACCACAGTTGGCCTCTAGGGGGAGTAAATCCCCACTATCTTCAGTCAAACCAATTTGGCTGGTGAATGCAACGTCTCTGCAGTTTCGACAGGCACTCGATATGACATTTGGAACATCTATCATTTCAAGACCACTGACGCCTGGTGGGACCCTGTTCATTCACAGAGTGAACCCTCGTTGTGGATCAGAATCTCATTCAAACTCAAAGACAAAGTAGTCTGTATTCAAATGTGACATTGCTATTTTACCTGTGGCTTAATTCAGCCACACTACTCTGAGGCTTGTCTGTCAAGGATCAGCCCAAAAGGACTCACTAGCCCAAAGTTCAGAGGTAATGCTTTAAATAAAAAGCATTATTCAACCTCTCTTGGGGTAAAATATGTTACCTGGGTCTCAGATAATTTTTCTTTCTTGCGACAGATATTATAATGGGCCAGTTTGGCTTGAGTCTGACCAGGCAGAAACAGATCTAGGCTGGAAAAACCAAGGTCTGTCAAAACAATCTGTGCTGATATGGATCTATATGATATATAAACTGTTGATGGAAGTGAGTTACTAGCTAGTAATTTGAGGCAGTTTCACACAGCAGGAAACAAATCCTGCAGCAACAGGAAATGTGAGTTGTTATGTGTATTATAATTAATGGACATGTTTTATGGGTGTTGATAAGATTTTTGTCGGGGCAAAATGAGTCTGAAAATGTGAAGTGAAAATGTGAAAACTCAAAAGCCTTTTTCAAACCTTCAGTACTGAAGTAGGTCATTAAACACAGACACACACAAACACAAACGCACACTCAAAATGTAATTCCTTTAGACCCTCTCCTTTCTGCTCGAACGTACCGAAACACAAGTCTTCAAAAGTGCCACCCGTCAGCTTCTGTCTGGTCAGTGCTGTTCGGTTAAAGTGTCGTACAGTGGGCTAAGCCTATTACTTTGAGATTGATATGCAAAAACATGCTCCATAACCAACAGAGCATTAAAGGCAATAAAATGACTGCTAGCGTACTTGGACAGAAATGTGTGTGATGGGCTGCACCGGGCTGGCCCATTGTAAACCACTCCATCCATTTCAGCTGGCAGGGTCTGACAGTGGCTGATCCCAAGCCTGTGTTACTAAAGGCAGCTGATTGGCCTCTCCGCGCCTTCTGTGTCGGTAGGCACACGTTATTGATGAACAGGTCAGTGTGCAGAACACACAAGACAGACTGACGGACAGATGCACGCGCACAACACTTCACAGGATCCTGGAGGCCCTAGTTGGGGGACAGTAGACAACCGAAGCACACCATGTATGGCTGGAGATTTCCTCTTAATCAAACTGGGTAAAACATTGCCAGAGGCCAGTTACTGGGGTGTAATCTCTTCGTCATTAATTGAAACACCTTTTCTATTGCCATTTGCATTTTGGAGTTGATGAGAGACGTTAACAGACCATTAGCTAGCCCAGCTAAAGGCCCATATGTGATTTGTAGGATACTGTGCTATTTTTTTTTTTATTTCCTCTTGCGTGTTTACCCAAGAGTTTCAAATGAAGCAACGTGTAGGGAAGTGATGTGTATGTAGCATAGTTTGCCGAACAGCACTGTTCAGAATTAATTTACATATTTCATTTAGATGAAGTTTAATTCATCGATTTACAGCACTTGGGTAGAAAATTGCAATCAATAGGTTATGGCTTATATTATACACATTAAATGTGGATTATGTTTGCCAAATTCATAAGCTTCTATGAAATAGGTGTTGCAAATGTGCAATCCATCGAAGAAACATTCCTACAACATCCAACTTTCGTAGATCCTTTCTCTGCCGTGCACTAAAACCACGTGTTAAATGTCAGCCCCTTCGTTGGTTGACGTTGTTGCTTTCCAATCAAACTTCAAATATGTGTTTCTTAAACTACCCGAACCAATCGGGTAGTCGCAGAGGCAGTGCTGAATTGCGGCAGGCGTGTCTACAGCTTCAAATTAAATTTGCCTGGAGTTCCTATAAACTTCGCAAACTTTGTCGAAGTTTGCTGCAGTCCTTGTTCGCTTTGCAGGCGCGTGCATCTCCCGCAGTCACTCAGCTAGTCTTTATCATGTATGACATCCATGCTCCGCAGTTTTTCCTGTCTCTATTTCTCATCTGTTTCGGAGTGAAGGCGATGACTGGTAAGTACAATGTAACACCTTAGTTATATTATGTAACTATCCCGTAACTTGTATTCATTGTTTTGCCGGGATGAATGTAGCTCAGTCAATGAAGTGATGGTCAAATATTGGCATTTGGCCACCCACCGGCTGTCTCTGAGATCTTCTGTACAACCCATTCACTTTTCTCATTCCTGTTATGCCGGTCGCTCCGAGAGTAAATTTGCTCTGCTGCAGCTTTTTCTGTGTTTCTCCATGGTTCCAGTGTCTCGCAAAGACGTAACAAGCAGTGCTAGAGGAGTTTAATTAGTGATTTGAACAGGTTCAAAAATCACATGCATGCCGCTTCAGATCCCATTGGCTGGTCGTTATTAATTCCTTGTGAAATAGTCTGCTTGGTGACTTGTCTTTGGACATGCGTTGGCAAAGAAAGCTCTGAAAGTTACAGTTAAACAGGGCTCTTTAACAATTTAATTAGCAATCCCCTTCTTCTCCACAGCTCATTCCGGTTATGACACGGACTTTGTTGACATGGTGATACCTGTGGTGCTTTCTGGACAGGAGACTCACCTGTTGCAGGACTCACCAGGGCGCAGCATGCGTCTGCGCAGACGACGTTCCGTCGTTTCCCCTGATGAACTAAACTCTGTGGATGACACCTTATTTATTTCTTTACCTGCGTTTGGAAGACAACTGTACTTACAGCTGAAAAGGGACGCTTCTTTTCTATCTGAGGAGTTTGTGGTCGAGGAGAGGGGAGGCGATTGGTTGCTACCTAAACGGTCACGGCTAGCCATTGACCCGCGCTGCTTTTACTCGGGATGGATTGTCAACCACACAGAGTCTTCTGCATCCATCAACACCTGCGGTGGTTTGGTAAATGACTTCTCCTTCTCCTCGCATTTTCTGGGAAGTTTCATGTGTTGAGGAATCTATGCCTTTGTTTTCTTTGCCATGCACTTGACTGTCTTCCACATGAATGCACACACACACACATAGCCAAGAGACCCCCTAACCAGGAAAATCAACTGCCTGGGCTGCTTGTCATAACAGCGTTTGTCATCCTTTACAGCACAGACGGGGTTACTGATTACAGGGTAGACAACATTGAAGAGGAGGCACTGGATTCACTGACCTAAGCTAGACCAGACACACACACACACACACACACACACACACACATATGTCTAAATATATATTCACGCTATTAACAAACAAAATATTTCAGACACATTTCTGATACAGGTAAAAGCTGCAATCTGGAGTAAGTTTGCATAGAAAATGTCATTTTTTCAAAATCCAAAAGTTTTATAGAAAATTGCTTAATGAGAGACAGATTATGGCCGGACTTTAGGTAATCAACTGAATGTCAAATATATATGAAACATTACCTTTTAATACCACCTATGGCCTGTATATATGTTTTGTTGCTATTTTAATTTGTAAGATTTTTTCCCTCTAACTCTCCCATCAGTTTCAAAATGTCTTGTTTCCAGGGATTTTCATTATTACCATTCATGACTGTTGTCATTCAGAGTATGAATCACTACCCAGAAATGATTTGTACCAAAATAGAGCCCACCTGTTGTGAACATAAACATACATCATCTATAATTAACCCGTGTGTATTTCTTTCTTAATTGGGGAAAGATTAGAAACTGCCCCATTGAACAAGATTTGTGGGCAGTTTTATTTTGTGACAGGCAAGCTAGTTTACATTATCTCCTAATTAAACATAGTTTTCCATCCTACAAAGGGAAATATTTACTATAAGCAGAAATCTCTCTTTTTAGGTAGTTGCTGTGTCTGTGTGTTTGATTCCCATCTATTTATTAACATATTTTTCCCCCTTTTTTATTTATTCCGACTTTTTTCTGATTGTAAAGTCAAGGAGAAAATGTGGTTTTCATGTCTGTTTTCACTTTTTGTTTCCACTTGGTTTGTTGTTTCATATGTGTTTGCACAGGCTTACGTGATGAGCATGTGTCTATGGAACTCATCAACTATAGACACCGCGCTCATTAGATAGACGTGTGTTTGCAAATCTTAAATGATTTACAAGTTTCTTCAGTAATACTATACAGTATATACACTCACCTAAAGGATTATTAGGAACACCATACTGATACTGTGTTTGACCCCCTTTCGCCTTCAGAACTGCCTGAATTCTATGTGGCATTGATTCAACAAGGTGCTGAAAGCATTCTTTAGAAATGTTGGCCCATATTGATAAGATAGCATCTTGCAGTTGATGGAGATTTGTGGGATGCACATCCAGGGCACGGTGCTCCCGTTCCACCACATCCCAAAGATGCTTTATTGGGTAGAGATCTGGTGACTGTGGGGGCCATTTCAGTACAGTGAACTCATTGTCATGTTCAAGAAACCAATTTGAAATGATTCGAGCTTTGTGACATGGTGCATTATCCTGCTGGAAGTAGCCATCAGAGGATGGGTACATGGTGGTCATAAAGGGATGGACATGGTCAGAAACAATGCTCAGGTAGGCCGTGGCATTTAAACGATGCCCAATTGGCACTAAGGGGCCTAAAGTGTGCCAAGAAAACATCCCCCACACCATTACACCACCACCACCAGCCTGCACAGTGGCATGATGGATCCATGTTCTCATTCTGTTTACGCCAAATTCTGACTCTACTATCTGAATGTCTCAATAGAAATCGAGACTCATCAGACCAGGCAACATTCTTCCAGTCTTCAACTGTCCAATTTTGGTGAGCTCGTGCAAATTGTAGCCTCTTTTCCCTATTTGTAGTGGAGGTGAGTGGTACCCGGTGGGGTCTTCTGCTGTTGTAGCCCATCCGCCTCAAGGTTGTGCGTGTTGTGGCTTCACAAATGCTTTGCTGCATACCTCGGTTGTAATGAGTGGTTATTTCAGTCAAAGTTGCTCTTCTATCAGCTTGAATCAGTTGGACCATTCTCCTCTGACCTCTAGCATCAACAAGGCATTTTCGCCCACAGGACTGCCGCATACTGGATGTTTTTCCCTTTTCACACCATTCTTTGTAAACCCTAGAAATGGTTGTGTGTGAAAATCCCCGTAACTGAGCAGATTGTGAAATACTCAGACTGGCCCGTCTGGCACCAACAACCATGCCACTCTCAAAGTTGCTTAAATCACCTTTCTTTCCCATTCTGACATTCAGTTTGGAGTTCAGGAGATTGTCTTGACCAGGACCACACCCCTAAATGCATTGAAGCAACAGCCATGTGATTGGTTGATTAGATAATTGCATTAATGAGAAATTGAACAGGTGTTCCTAATAATCCTTCAGGTGAGTGTATATGTATTTGTGAGTTCTTTCCATTTTAGGATTAAGTGTGGCGGCTAGGTAATCCACTGAGGTTCATGGAAGAGGCCAAGGGAAACAATCAGTTTAAATAATAACCACGTTCTTTACTCACTAAGGTCATTGGCCCACCAAGGCTGAATGAGAATAGGGGTTAGATGGAAGCAAACACACACTCACATATTAACTCTGTCTGAGCTAAATGTAGCAGTTGGAATCTATTGACAGTGAGCCATGTTCTTTGTATCCGACCCCCTCATGGTTTCATACACTCTTCATGTTGGCTTTACTGAGCTTTGTGTGTGTGTGTGTGTGTGTGCGTGTGCGTGTGTGTGTGTGTGTTTGGGAAGGTTCGTTGTGGATGCATGTCTGTGCAGTTACATCCATGCTTTTGTGTGTGTATGTGGGCATGCATGACGTTTGCCTTTCTGTGCGTTATACATGCATACCTCTCAGTCTGTGTGAGAGTGTGTGTGTGCGTGTGTGTGCTTGTGTGCGTTTGTGTGAGTGGTTTGGTGGACTGTGCCTATAACTGTTCTCTGTCCCTTTGTCACATTTTCAAGGACTGTCACTTCCATTCATCCCTCCACCCTAAGCGACCCCTTGTCATGGAGACATGTCCAGTCGAATAATCTCTAAACTCACACAACCAAATAAATTGAAGTCCAAAGTTTGTCGTTTTCCGGGGGCATGATCTTTTTCTTGGCATTTGGTGCATTCTCTGTTCAGTACAAGTGATGTGTTTTCTTCTCCTCAGGCCTGCATAGGATATTATTATCTGGAAAATTAGGTCATGATTGTTTTAAATCTTATATCTATTAGTGGAGTTTGAAAAGTGGGTCAAGATCGCTGACACCTACAGCTACATAGCAGGACGAAAACTGACTTAAGTGCCCAAACGCACTACCTTGTGCACGTGTGTGCACGGACGCGTTGTCAGAGGGACAGTATGCAGATCTTCCCCTTGTTCTTTTAAAAAGTCATTTGTGTGTGGGGACATGCATTCATGTCCATGTGTTTGTGTACATGCGTGTGTGTGTGTGTGTGTGTGTGTGTGTGTGTGTGCGCGAGTGTGTGAACTGTGAAGACTCTTGTGTCTTACAGTGGCACTTGGAGACAGTTTTATTTGTGTTGTTAAATCATGGAGTTGTTTTTGGCTGGAGTTCAGTTTAAACAAGGACCCTGAAACTATGCTTAGTGGAGAGACTGGCCACACCAGTATGTATGTATGTATGTATGTATGTCTGTGCGCGCTTGCGCACGTGTGTGTTTGCATGTGTGTGCGTATGCGTGTCATATATATATACATACATATACAGTGGGGAGAACAAGTATTTGATACACTGCAGATTTTATCATAGGTACTCTTCAACTGTGAGAGACGGAATCTAAAACAAAAATCCAGAAAATCACATTGTATGATTTTTAAATAATTAATTTGGATTTTATTGCATAACGTAAGTATTTGAGACATCAGAAAAGCAGAACTGAATATTTTGGTACAGAAACATTTGTTTGCAATTACGTTTCCTGTAATCGGCAGTGTATCAAATACTTGTTCTCCCCACTGTATATATATATGTATATATGTGTAGGCAGGTATAGTTGAAGGGAGAAGAGATATATGTATATATGTGTAGGCAGGTATAGTTGAAGGGAGAAGAGATAGTTATTTGTACAGGAGACCAACTTTAAATGGAATTTGATTCAGCTGGCAAGATGGGCTGCATCAGTGTCCGGGAGAGAACAATCTCTTACTGTTCTGTGTGAGTTTTTCAAGTACCAATACCATCCAAAAACGTCATTCCCTATCATGGGCCTATACAGAGTTGTTGCCAATCGGGCTGTGTGGTGACACACCCTTTAAGTGAGGCTCAATGTGAGAATGAGTTTCTGCTCTGCAACAGCCTGGTTTTCCCTGAGGATTAGCTTGGAGCCATATACAGTATCTCACAGAAGTGAGTACACCCCTCACATTTTTGCATTTATTCAATTATATTTTTCACTGAGGAAATGACACTTTGCTACAATGTAAAGTAGTGAGTGTACAGCTTGTATAACAGTGTAAATTAGCTGTCCCCTCAGAATAACACAACACACAGCCATTAATGTCAAAACCGCTGGCAACAAAGTGAGTACACCCCTAAGTGAAAATGTCCAAATTGGGCCCAGTTAGCCATTTTCCCTCCCCGGTGTCATGTGACTCGTTAGTGTTTCAAGGTCTCAGGTGTGAATGGGGAGCAGGTGTTTTAAATTTGGTGTTATCGCTCTCACACTCCCTCATACTGGTCACTGGAAGTCCAACATGGCACCTCATGGCAACTCTCTGAGGATCTTCAAAAAATAATTGTTGCTCTACATCAAGATGGCCTAGTCTATAAGAAGATTGCCAAGACCCTGAAACTGAGCTGCAGCATGGTGGCCAAGACCATACAGTGGTTTAACAGGACAGGTTCCACTCAGAACAGGCCTCCCCATGGTCGACCAAAGAAGTTGAGTGCATGTGCTGAGTGTTATATCCAGAGGTTGCCTTTGGGAAATAGACGTATGAGTGCTGCCAGCATTGCTGCAGAGGTTGGTAGGGGTGGGGGGGTCAGCCTGTCAGTGCTCAGACCATACGCCGCACACTGCATCAAATTGGTCTGCATGGCTGTCATTCCAGAAGGAAGCCTCTTCTAAAGATGATGCACAAAAAAGCCAGTAAACAGTTTGCTGAAGACAAGCAGACTAAGGACATGGATTACTGGAAGCATGTCCTGTGGTTTGATGAGACCAAATAAACGTATTTGGTTCAGATGGTGTCAAGTGTGTGTGGTGGCAACCAGGTGAGGAGTACAAAGACAAGTGTGTCTTGCCTGCAGTCAAGCATGGAGGTGGGAGTGTCATGGTCTGGGGCTGCATGAGTGCTGCCTGCAATGGGGAGCTACAGTTCATTGAGGGAACCATGAATGTCAACGTACTGTGACATAGTGAAGCAGAGCATGATCCCCTCCCTTCGGAGACTGTGCCGCAGGGCAGTATTCCAACATGATAACGACCCCAAACACCTCCAAGACGACCACTGCCTTGCTAAAGAAGCTGAGGGTAAAGTTGATCGACTGGCCAAGCATGTCTCCAGACACAAACCCTATTGAGCATATGTAGGGCATCCTCAAACGGAAGGTGGAGGAGCGCAAGGTCTCTAACATCCACCAGCTCGGTGATGTCGTCATGGAGGAGTGGAAAAGGACTCCAGTGGCAACCTGTGAAGCTCTGGCGAACTCCATACCCAAGAGGGTTAAGGCAGTGCTGGAAAATGATGGTGGCCACACAAAATATTGACACTTTGTGCCCAATTTGGAAATGTTCTCTTAGGGGTGTTCTCACTTTTGTTGCCTGTGGTTTATACATTAATGTCTGTGAGTTGTGTTATTTTGAGGGGACTGCAAATGTACACTCTTATACAAGCTGTACACTCACTACTTTACATTGTAGCAAAGTGTGATTTCCTCAGTGTTGTCACATGAAAAGCTAAAATCAAATATTTGCAAAAATGTGAGGGGTGTACTCACTTCTGTGAGATACTATAGCTCTGTATACGTCTATGCTGTGTTAGCTATAGCTGCAGTAGCTACATTAGATTAAGCATGGTGCCCTATTTTCCCTTGAAATTCCAGGCGTCATTCACTTAACTGTGTCTCTCACTGGAAGCTCTGTGGCTTTGCTTTCACAATCTGTCGTGTTGTGAATATGGCGAAGTGAAGAGCCACATTCCTGTTCATGTCACTGTCTCCGTCTGTTATTAGTCTGGCTTTCGGGCTGTCTGCCTTTTGCCCTGCCCGTCTTTCCATCAGTCTGTCAGTGTTTGCCTGGGTTTTGTCTGCCCATCTTTCCATATTTCTCTCTGTCTGTCCGTCTTTCTTTCCTTCCTGTTCACATAAACGTGATTTCTGAATGAATGGTGAATCATGAGCACATTTTCTTTTTACCATCAGCTTGTTCTGACTGAGGAGAACTTTATCCTTGGAATGGTGAGATTAGTTGCCATGGAAATGGTGCAAGGGTTCAGTAATTGCTGCTTCCTGGGTTTTGGAGAACCTTTAAGACACCCTGTGGATCTGGATTGCTTGTTAGCTGCATGTTAACTCATTTTACTAGCCCTTCCGGGCAACCTTTACAATGCACCGATGGATCCTTAGTGGAACCTTACAAGACCTTAGTGGAACCTTACAAGACCTTAGTGGCCCTCTTTTAGTTTTCTTACTGTGATGTCATGGGGAGTATTTCTGTCTGCACCTGTCAGAGAGGATGAAAGAGATCGTTCATGCCCCTGTTTCTCTTTCTCTCCCTCTGTGATTCTCTCTGTCCGTATTTCTGTCCACACCGCCTCTCAGATTACCCCTCTCTTTTCTTACTTCTCTCAACCATCTCTTTTTTCTGTCTCAACCTTGTCTCCCCACTCCCACCTCATTTCTTATAAGCACTCCTGCATCTCTTTCTTTCTCTTTTTCTGCCTATCTATTTTTCTCTCTCCCTCTCTCTTCTCTTTCAGCTGTCCTCCCTCTTTCCTTTCCCTAGGCCTGAGGAAGTGTGTGCTGAGATGTAAATTAGAGAGTTTGTCCTGACTCTTGTCTCTGCACTCATCTGTTTGTCAGGAATGCCCTTTACTTGCTTGGTAGAGCGCTATACTTTTTTCAAGGATTTTTAACCGTATATAAAATTAAATTCACTCATTAATGTAATTCACTGTTAAGTGTAAAACACACAATATTACACTAACCCAGTATTTGTATTATTTATTGGATAGTATTTTTTTCCTCTTCATCAAGTGCCAGTATTTTCTGAGGAGACTGTTAAAACTTTTTCAGTGCCCTCGTCAAGTGCAGTCATTGGGTCAGAGTATAAGGCATTTGGTCTCATATGGCCTTGCAGAATCTCAGTTCTGAGTTGACCCGGAACTAAATTCATGCATAATCGGTTGGATGTTTGATTCAATTCTAGGTCTAAACCCGTTAAGATATGATATGTGTAGAAGTACGATTATTGGAACCAGAATAAATAACTTTTCTTTGCAGGATCCAAACTAAAGACCAAATGTCTCCTCTCCTTCATAACGTTCATTTGTCCAAAGTTGTGATGCCAATTCTGCTTTTTATGTTGTGCATCCCATTGGTTCTGGACAGATCTGCAGTACCACGTGTGTTTTGGACTTGGTCAGGTGTATTGGCCTGGTGCTGGATTTTCAGAGCTTGGGGCAGGGGTATTGAAAATACTTCAGGGGACGGATAGTACAAAGTGTGTGAAACGTTTCGCAGGGTTGTTGGTCCAACCTGATGTTATGGCATCACTCAGTTGCAATCACTTTTATAGTGGGACATTCATGCTGAAAACGTCTGTTCCATCTCATCCCAAATAGGCTGTATTTGGTTTAGGTTCTGGCATCAAACTAGGCCTATTTTTTACTCCTCAGTTTCCCAGTGTTGGTGGTGGTCTGCTGAAAAAGCCCTGTGTAAAGAGGGCCCGCCCTGTGTAAAGAGGGCCCGCCCTGTGTAAAGAGGGCCCGCCCTGTGTAAAGAGGGCCATCCCTGTGTAAAGAAGGCCAGCTCTGTGTAAAGAAGGCCAGCTCTGTGTAAAGAGGGCCCGCCCTGTGTAAAGAGGGCCCGCCCTGTGTAAAGAGGGCCCGCCCTGTGTAAAGAGGGCCATCCCTGTGTAAAGAGGGCCATCCCTGTGGAAAGAGGACCAGCCCTGTGTGAAGAGGGCCAGCCCTGTGTAAAGAGGGCCAGCCCTGTGTAAAGAGGGCCAGCCCTGTGTAAAGAGGGCCCGCCCTGTGTAAAGAGGACCAGCCCTGTGTGAAGAGGGCCAGCCCTGTGGAAAGAGGACCAGCCCTGTGTAAAGAGGGCCATCCCTGTGTAAAGAGGGCCAGCCCTGTGGAAAGAGGACCAGCCCTGTGTGAAGAGGGCCAGCCCTGTGTGAAGAGGGCCAGCCCTGTGTGAAGAGGGCCATCAGTGTATGTTCTGAGTAGCTGTTCTGAGCACCACGTGTTCTGCACCTTCATACGCCTGTCTGTGGTCTGCCTGTTAGATTGCCATTCTCCTTCGACTTCTCTAATCAGTGAGCTGTTTTAGTGAACAGGGCTGGTTTTATTTTTCATCCTTCGCACCATGCGCTGTGAACCACAGGCACTGCCCTGGGTGAGCAACCCAGGACGGCTGCCTTTACTGGCTTAACAGGCTATCCTGGCTGTTGTACTATGCTTAAGTCACTTTTTTTTGCCCATTCTAACATTGAATCAAACAGTAACTGAATGTCTGTCTACCTGCTTTATTGCAAACCACGGCCTCTTTACTTATCGCCTTGTATATCATTTATAATGAATGGAATGGCATGCTTAATATACTGGCCAGTAAGTGTAAATGTTTCCTAGAACACATTTTCTATTGCATGTGTTTTACAGCAACAACACAGATATAAGCTTCTCAGTTACGTCAAAAGCAGCCATGGACAAATCTTCCAGCAATGCTTTAAAGTGGACACTAGTGGAACAAGGAGCGGGTCTAGGGTTAAGGTTAGGGGTATAGGGGTTGCGCTAGGCAGCTTCTGGTCAGACCAAGGAGACCAAGACGGGAAACACTGTGGATTTACGGTTACAGCGCTTCTCTTGTTCTTTTCTTTCCCACTCAATTTGTCTTGGTCTCTCTCAATTCCTCTCTCTTACTTCTCTATCTTCTCTTTCTTTGTCCCTAACTCTCTCACTCTCTTTCCCTTTCTCTCTTTCTCTTCTCTCTCTCTTCAGACTGGACTGGTCCATACAGGAGATGATAGTTTCTTCATCCAGCCTGTCGGTGTTTTCAGGGGTCCTGGAGACTCCTTCTCCGGGCTGCAGCACAGGGTGGTCCGACACCGACGCTCAGCCAAGACCAGCCCTCCGTCTGTTCCTCCCCATGGATCCTTGGCTGCAGACCGGCCGTCCAAGACCAGCCCTCCCTCCCTCAAGAACTGTGGCACCATTTCGGGTGAGTGAATGAAACAAGGGATGGTGGATACCATTGTAGCCCCTCTGATGGATATTGGGGGTGGCTACATGTACATTTTAGTTATTTATCAGGTAGTCTTGTGAGGAGCAATGTAGTGCATTCATTTTAAATTTGGTGGGGTTCTACAAGTTTTCAGAAAATGGGCATGGACTCTAGTTTCTAGTTCCAAGCCAAAGCTGGCTGTAACACTGAGCTGAATGGATAGAAACGAGCCTTGACTGATCTGAGTGGGAGCTTCCCTACTGTTGGGGTGGGACGGCTAAGAGACTGGAGGTGGCAGAACAGAGAACTCCAGTAGGGATGCAGCGTTTTGAGCACTGCCTGAAGGTAGAGCGGGGAAGTTCCCATTGTTGCTGCATTGGCAAGCACCATGGCCTTGTACTGGATGCAAGCTTCAACTGGGAGCCAGTGAAGTGTGTGGGGGAGTGAGGTGAAATGGGAGAGCTTGGGATTTTTGAACCACAGGCGGGTGTCCTGGATAAGTTACAGGGCAGTTTGATGGCACAAGCCGGGAGTCCTACCAACAGTGAGTTTCAGTGGCCAAGATGTGTGATGACAACCTGGATATGTAACTGAGCTGCTTTCTGTGTGAGCTAAGATTGGATTCTGGAGGTAGGATGCAATCCAAGAGTGTGCAGAGCCTGAGACTCCCAACCCAATATATCTACCAGGATCAGAACAGATAGGTGGGCATAGTTAATGGTCTTAGATGGGTTGATGAGGTTATTGAGGAATAGGGGGTCTCCAAAAATGGACTGCAGATGGAAAGAGGAGATGGAGTTGACGGGGCAGATTGGGAAGTGGCTTTGGGACATAATTTGAGTGATTTGCCGTCATCAGGAAGCAAGCTTGTCAAGCTCTTTGAGGAAGGTTTCCATTTGGATGTGTGGAATTGTATAAATGTATACATGTTATGTTTAGATTCCAGCAGAACATCTGTTTATCCGTACTCTGGAAGTGACGCTCTGTCAAAGCACAACAGTAATTAGCCAATGGGCTTATGGTGCAGTGTTGTCTATTCTGCATAGCGATGTCTATGAAGTGGAGTTACGACTAGAAGTTTCTTTGAGATTGAGTTTGTAACATCATGAACAAAAGGCTATATGTACTGCAATGCTATTCTATAAACACATTGAATTGATCTCTCCCTTGACTCCCGATGGGTGCGTACTTAACGAAAGTAACCCCTATATGATAAGGATGATTTCTTACAAATGCAAAATGACAAATGTGTTAAAGCTTGATTGGAAAAGTGACATTGGCAACATGGAGCGAGAGAACATGGACAGGCAGCAGGAGGAAAGCGGGAAAATCTCCACTTTGGAGAAATAAGCAGCCCTGTGACACCACAAGACAAAGCGGCTGGAGTAGTGTTGTTTTCTGGGGTAATCCACATCTCTGTCAGGGCCGAAAAGTCAAGGCCCTGATGGGTGACATAGACAGTGATTTAAACTGGCCCTGGTGACAACAGATCGACAACTCCAAACACATCTGGAGACACTGCTGGAGACACTGCTGGAGACACCACTGGAGACACTGCTAAAGACACCGCTGGAGACACTGCCGGAGACACTGCTGGAGACACTGCTGGAGACACTGCTGGAGACACCACTGTAGACACTGCTAAAAACACCGCTGGAGACACCGCTGGAGACACTGCTGGAGACACTGCTGGAGACACTGCCGGAGACATCGCTGGAGACACTGCCGGAGACACCGCTGGAGACACTGCTGGAGACACCACTGGAGACACTGCTAAAGACACCGCTGGAGACATCGCTGGAGACACCACTGGAGACACTGCTAAAGACACCGCTGGAGACACTGCTAAAGACACCACTGGAGACACTGCTAAAGACACCGCTGGAGACACTGCTGGAGACACCGCTGGAGACACAGCTGGAGACACATCTGGAGACACTGCTGGAGACACAGCTGGAGACACTGCTGGAGACACTGCTGGAAACACTGCTGGAAACACCGCTGGAGAGTTCCACAGGGTTTGTGTGGGTAGAGGAAAGAGGAGGAAAAGAATCGGATCGAAAAGATGCTCATTTTACCAAGATACAAAGGCACTAAATGAAATCTGCAAAATAATAATGAATAATCCTTGGTGAGATACTCAAGTGAGGGAGAGCGTGGAGGACTCCTGTCTTTTCTTCCTCGAATAAATTGGCAGAACTGTTCTAATTGCTGCCAATTCTTCCTTGATAAGAATGCGGCTTGAGCTGCTGCTGAAAAGCTGTGGAGGCTTAGTACTAACGCTAATTGATGACTACATAGCAAAGGTGAAACCTATCCCCCTTTCCAATACGGACACTGTTTACTAGAGCAATGACTAATTGCCCTACCCCTGAAACCTAGTTGATCTGTCAACAATCATCAAGTTGCTCAGACATCAGTTAACAGTTCAAGTGTACTATTGGAAAGACAGACAATAGCTTGAAGTGGATTGCTCAAACTAGCTTAATAAAGTACTTGACAGCAGTAGATGTAAGTAAACTTATCATGACTTAGTAAGTCAGGAGTCGAGCAATAGACAGAAGCACAAGTGAGAGAGAAATGTTAGTTTCAAAAAGTAATGTAGTGTAGTTGACAGTAGCAACTGTTACTCAAAAAAGTGGAATTGATTTGTATCAGGGCTCTATGCAAACCTTTATTTGACAAATGTTCGCTCACTCGAATGAATGTACTCTGGGTGCGCAATGAAATGCTCTTCCTCCTGGAATATGTTCTGGACACTGGATGTACGTCTGATGGTCTGTTTATGGAAGCTGTTGTCTTGTTTTAATGTAACATCTACTATTTGAACTAATTGGAGGCAATACATCCTCTGAATTTGCTTATAATGCTCTTGGCCAAAGCATTATTAGCACCATGTTATGAAGGCAGAATAATTAGCCTTTTAAACAACATCGCTGACTTTAATTTCTCCTTGGTTCTGGAACTACTACCACTAACACTGTGACAAATACTATCACCACCACTACTACTGCAGTTAGTACTATTAGTTCATTGTACTTCTGTTGCTCCAATGACCATAACTATTTTACCACCTAATACCACGACTATTATAACTTGGTACTTGCACCAAATTGGATTTGAAATGCTTTTTGGGTCACTTTACCGAGATAATCAGCAAGGAGGTGTGGTCCCAAGGTCTTCTCTGTGTGAGGAGTTGTGTGGCTCCATTTTAATTGGGTCGAAGTCTGTCCAGTGTTTTGGTACTCCAGTAGATTTCATGAATCGTAGCTGTTTTCCGAGCAACATTTATTGCTATCCACATCTTTTGATGTTTATTCAGCTCCAATTTGTTGGGAGGTCCGGTGTCACGGGTTGGCAGCTGTTGCCGTGTTTTAATCTGCATCTCCACTCTGTCAATGGCTGTTAGGGCATGCCTTTGGCCTGTCTGTCTCTCTCTGTCTGTCTGTCTGTCTGTCTCGCTGTCTGTCTCTCTCTGTCTATGATTGTTTGTTTGTCGGTCTGCCGTTTTGTGTTTGCGCGTGTCTCTCTGTTCGTCTGTATGTGTCGGACAGTTTGCATCTGAATGTCTGTATTTCTGTCTGTTTCTTTCATTCTCGCTTTCTAAATCTGTCTGCCCTCTCTTTGTTTCAGTCTGTTCTCCTCACTCTCCCAGTCTTTCTGTCTCTCTTTATCACACAGAGAGCATGTCCTCCTCCTCCAACTCCTTACATTAATAATGTGCATATTTTCCAACCCATGGATGTCTCCTGGCCAAGATTATGGGTTTCTCTAGTGAGAGGAATTTCTACTTTTCAGTGCTTTAAAGGAAGCTGGTGCTTTTGGCTCCCAGAGCATCAACCAGCCCCTAAAACTACAGAGAAAACCCTACACTCTTAAATTTATAATGTTTTTGGATACTGGTCTGTGGAATTTATAGTGTTTGTGGATGCTGAACTGTTGAATTTTTATATTTGTTTGGGTTGCTGTTTTATGGATTCGTAGGTCTTTTGGCTACACATAATTAAAGTGAATTAACATCATGTAGTTAGTGTATTATAGTGACTTGTTACTGCTATTTGAGGTAGTGGAGATTAAATTGATGTTCCTGAATGAATCCTTCCTGCTATAGATCTTTGAATTCTGATTAAGCGTGAGGGTTTTGTCAACACAGGATGTCCAACTACTAAGTTTTTTTTAAATGAACCAATTTCTGATAATAGACAGATTGACGTTGTATGCATTAATTTACAATTTGTCTGTGTGGAAACAACAAATGCTCTCCACTTTTTGTTGTTGAATGTTTTTCTGCCACCTCTGTTCTCATAGATGACCTTATGGGAAGACAGCCCTCCATAAGCACAGTCAAATCTCTTCCTCTGTCTTGGCACCCCAAAAGTAGAAACAGCTTCCTCTTGAAGCTAGGACAGCAGTCCCTGCCCATTTTCCGAAAACCCCTGAAACTTTTTCCCTCTTCTTTCTTTACATTCTAGCACTTACTTTGCTGATAGCTTCATTGAGTAAAATGTACCTACCATTACTGGGATGTGTGGTATTCCCACCTTGCTTTCTTAAGATGAATGCACTAATTGTGAGTCACTCTGGATAAGAGCATCTGTTAAATGACTCAAATGTATTTTTTTTATATATTTGCTACAGGGACACTTATAACCTTTACAGGATAACTTTTTCTATAGCGTCTCTGTTCCAAGCGTCACCAATCCCTGTTGAGGTTCACCAAGTTTGACCAGCGGCCACAACATTCGATCGAGGCTAGAGCTCTTAGGTGACAGAGAATTAGGAGCCATTTGAGATATATTTAACTTGCCCAGACTGTTCCAACCTGGCTGAAGTACAGGTGTGTGGGCGTGTGTGTGGGCGTGTGTGTGTGTGTTTGTGGGCGTGTATGTTTGTCAGCTTGTGTGTGGACATGTATGTTTGTCGGCATATGTGTGTGTGTGTGTGTGTGTGTGTGTGTGTGGGCGTGTGGTGTGTGTGTGGGGGGGCATGTTTGTGTGACCTTGACAGTGTGCACAATACACACCAAACATTGCATAAGGAGTCGGCAGCAAAAACCACCAGCACATGACAACTTATTTCCATATGTTTGTATCTGTCGAGCAGTTATAGAAACCTCCTTTTTATAAGAGCGAGAGAGAAAGAAGGGCAGCAGGAAACAGACTGTAGTGACCTGGTCGTGTGTGTGTGTGTGTGTTAGCTCCTTAGCCCTGCTCATGCTGTAGGAGAGGTGGTGTGAGCTCACAGTACACTGGGCAGGACAGTAAAATAGCTCCAGGTGCTTTAGCCATCCAGCGTTTCTGTGTGTGTATGTTTGTGTGTGCGTGAGAGAAATAGAGAGCATGTGTGCGTGTGTGTGTGTGTGTGTGTGTGTGTGTGTGCGCGCGCACCTGGTATCTTGAGGCGAGAGGGATGGAGAGCAGTGCCAGATTTGGAAATTCTTTCCTCTGCACTCACGTCTGACTGCATGCGCTTGGGTCTGGTGCTGAGATTGGGTCTGCCAGCTCCTCTGTTCTGCTCCTCTCCTCCTCCCTCTTGTCTCCTAAACCTTCCTTTCTCCTCTCTTCATTCTTCCTTTCTCTCCACTTTCCTCCTTTCTTCTTTTCTCCCTTGCTCTCCCGCCCCTCTCCTTTCACCCTCTCTTTCCTGTCCCTCACCACGTACCTCCTTCCTCCCTATTCTCTGTTATCCATCTCGTCCTCTCTCGGCCACTCCTGATCCTCAGTGAGAGGAGAGTGCTGACCATTTGCCCCCAAACCACACTGTTGGTCCCTGGGGAGAGATATGCACAGAGACAGACCTTATATCCATTAAACCCACGCCACTCCACACTAGGTCCTGGAACGTGCACATATATACAGTGAATGCACGCACCCACTCAAGCACAAAGCCAGTGTGCACATTCACACGCACTGACACAAATATCACTGACAGACACACTGACACACATCGACACATATACACACTGACGTACTCACACACAGACACACACACACACACAGTGTCTTCATATCCACCCCAACTCTCAACAAAGTGTGCTGTGTAAAGTAGCAGTCCACTTTGGCCAGACTGAACTGTGTCATATTGCTGATTTCAAGTTGTGAGGAAGGAGGTGGTGTTGTGTGTGTGTGTGTGTGTGTGTGTGTCTGTGTGTGTGTGTGTGTGTGTGAGTGAATGTACACAACCTGAGAGGTGACTGAGCAGCGTTGGTTTGTTTTATTTGCCAGCCCCTGCCCTTCTTTGTGCCAGTGAAGTTTTACTTTCTGAGGAATGTGGAAATGTTACCATAACATGAGGAGGGGTTCTTGGGTTTCAGATGAATGTGCTGAGCTGGTTTCCGAATTCCAAACAGCACCCTGGTCCCTGTGAAGTGCAGTCCTTTCGAACAGAGGCGATAAAGCACTGTAGGAAATAGGTTGCCATTTGGAACAGAATACCGGGCTCAAAGAGGAAACATCGCAGAAATGAATGCTGTCATTTCTCCCAGGCCGGAGTTGCCATGGCACTGCAGCAGCTGATGGGGGGTCAGTTAGACAGCCGCTCAAGCTAGATGTTGCCTCTTACCACAGCTCTGGGATCAGATTACCGTACCCCCTCTCCTAAACCTAGCCATTAGGGGGGTACAAGACATATGATCTGAGACCTTTGGTGCGGGGCAGCTCTTATCTTCCTCTAGGTATCAGAGGTGCTGTATGGCCTGATGCCAGGGGAAATGGCTACGGGGTGAAGTTTCCCCTACACGGCTAGGATAAGCTGCCCCTCCCCCAATCTTTTTCCCTAGCCGTTATTGGGGAAAATGTACCCCCTACATACAGTAGAACCACGAGTGGCTCAGAGGGAAACTGGGAAAGGGTTAAACAGATCTGTTTGTTGGGTGCGTTTGGAATGTGTGTGTGTTTGAGGTAAGGGAGTAGTGAATGAATGCGGTATAGTGGGTCATTTGAAGAGGATATGTACGGAAGAGAAGAGAGCAAAAGAGGATGCTGGGGTAAAGGTGTGATGAAGGAATGAGCATTAATGACAGTAGATGGTACGGAACAATTGAGGTAAAGCTGTTTTACCAGTTGGTACTTCCAATCCCAGAATGCAATGTTTCCCTATTTAGTTTTAAAGGCACAGACATGGAGAAGATGGAACCGCCGCTGAGCGTCCCTTTTTTTGGAGCGTGGTCACTTTTACCAACAGATCTCATCACCTATGTACTTTGTAGTATTCTTTTTGCCGGACCGTGTAAGCGGAGCCGGACGAGAAGGGTGAATGTCTCTTACCGAGTGAGTGACTGACTGACCGAATACCCCTTGTTAGATAGCATAGCGGTTGGAAACGCAGACTTGCAAACAGTAGGTCCCACATTTGAATCTCATTAGAGTCAAAACAAATTATGGATAGATGAAAACTTTGCTGGCTACAACCTTCTGTAGCTACGTTATAGTAAGCCTGAAATAAAATGGTTATATTGGGACTATTTCCGGTGTATTTTTGAAGTACACATCCGTGCATGCTTTTTGGGGTAATATAGGCTAGATCACAACCCATTTGGGAGTAAAAGAGTAGGGGTTCCCACAATTCTCTCGTACTATCTTACATTTTGAAGTAAGATAGTAGACACTAGTATGCCTATTACTGGCTAATAAGCTATTAAAACGGCCAGTGACAAAAGCCATACATTTCATAGATGCTGTTTGTGATGGAGGCAAACCTTATAAGAAACGTTAGTCAGTTTAACAATGTTTAATGGTGTCTAGTGAAATATTGAAACTTGGCGTGATGACAAAATTACCTAATGTCGAGATGCTACACCAATACTGGACAAACCTCTGTAGAGTAGTAGTTAAAGATACAGCCCCTCATGTGGGTGACCTGGGTTCGAGTCCAGTGAGGGCAACAACAGTTATGGCTTTTAATTGCGGTCCGGCTGAACAAGGCTAGCCTGGCTCCTTTTCTGGTTGAGAATGTGGACTGACTTCCACAGAATGAGGCTTCTACATTCAGTCAGGCTCAGGCTGACGTTGTGGCTGAGCGTGTGGTGTGCTTCACAAAGAGGGAATCTGAAGTATGCTGAACCTCTCCAAACTCCCAACCCTTCAACACCCTCCCAAGCCTCTCTGCTCACTTGCTTTACAGACTCCCACTATGCAGGCCAGGCTACATTCCTGTTATTCCTGCGAATGTCTGAGCTTTGGCTTGCAGAGGACTGGTCAGTTGAATCCTGGGACGGTGTGAGTCTGTCTATGTGTGTGAGTGTCTGTGTGTATGTGCACATAAATGTGTGTATAAGAGTGCGGTCAGCATTTTGCGACAGGTTGGCCTACGGTCTACATTGGTGTTTCTGTAGAAAAAATATAATTTGTGGAAAGGTAGCACAATCTAGAACCAACGACTTAGGATCCAGTTTCATTCTACGACCCTGGTGTCGCCGTGGGCAGCGGCTCTTCGCAGATGTCTGAGGCATTACGCTTTATTGCACAGAGTTGATTTCAATCTATGAAGTGCATATGAAGAACATGCAATTACATGCAAAGTTCAAATCTACACATTCGGTAATATCAAAATTGTGTCAGTATTTAGTAGAAACCAAGCAATACTCTGTTAAAAAACGCTCTGAAAATTGACAGGGAATCTGCTGACCTAGCTTCAATGAGAAGCTGGTTTAATAATTGGGATTCCAGGATGGAGAACAGTTTTGACTGGGCTTGGGGGGAGCTGCCCGGCTTTGGCTGGAGGGAGGGGGGGGGGGGGGTCGTCAAATAGGTGGCAGAACAAAGAGCTCAGGTAGGGATGCAATGTTTCAGCATAGTCTGAAAATAGTCTGAGCAAGAAAGTTATCCGTAATTGTTCCTGTGGCTGCTAAATGTGTCTGCTAAATGACTAAAACAGTACAGTAGCTAGTCAAACAAAAGTTCCTAAACCACAGGCAAATTCGAATCTCCCACATTAACAAAGTAATTTAAATACCAAAGTTTAACTGACTTTTCATTCTACATCTTCGTGTTAATTGTTTTACAGCTAGGTCTATATTTTCCAGAACTGTTAACTTTCAACTGATCTTCCTTTCAAGTTATTTAAAATCAAAGAGAGAATGGCCTACTGGGAATCTAACAAAACATAGCATTGCCCACTGGGAATCTAACAAAACATAGCATAGCCCACTGGGAATCTAACAAAACATAGCATAGCCCACTGGCAAGTTCTATTCTACTAGCTACATCTTTTTCAAGGGAAACCATTTTGAAGCGATAGGACTTTAGTCAGCACAGATGGCCTGTAAAAAGGAAAGCTCAGACACCCACACATCCTGAATTAAACCAAATTTAGAATGTCTGAAGTGGATAGCTAGCTACAAGCATTTACATAATGAGAAGATAATTCACACAGGATCTTTCAAACACAATGGGCCAATGGGTGGTATAATTTACTGTGGCCAATGGCCTATGGCCTGTCATGGGCAAATAGCATGGAAGCATAGCTCCTGGAAGTAGGGGTGCAGCCTCAGGAAGTAGGGGTGCAGCTTCAGGAAGTAGGGGTGCAGCTTCAGGAAGTAGAGTGCAGCCCTGTTGCAGCCTCAGCACACCCTGACGAGGTTCTAAAAGTGACTTTTGGCTTTTTACTGTCCGCTAATGGAACAATGACCAGGAGGTTAAAATGTCAGCTTTATTTTGAGGTTATTTATGTATATAAACGGTATTACAGCCCTTTTTACACAGTCCCCCTATTTTAGGGGAACAATCGTAAATGGACAGTTGGCCGCTCAGCTATTAATTGGACAAGTTAATTCTATTTGGAGTCTGTTGCTGTAGTCTTTCAATACAAGGTGCAAAGAAGTGTCATGATCAAAGACATATAAATATAAATATGAAATATATGTTAGTTAAAAGTATATCCACTTCTAAAGTACAGTGAAATGATGACAACAAGAGGTTCCTTTTCAGGTAGCAGTAGCTCAAGCCCGGTTTACTATTGTCTACAGTACCTGATTCTTTTAACTATTTTACTTAGATCTGCTAAAAGGCAGAAATACAGTTCCCTCAGTCAGGAAAAGAACAAAACTGGTGGTAAATAAGTGTTAAAAAGCTGACAGCATATTTCTCCGTTGAGGTCTATGCCTCCTGCTGGAGGTTATTCTTACCTACAGGTTGTTATTGTTCCTCAGCTGGCAACCTTTGCCCTGATGGAACTGCTGTTTCGTTCTATTTTTAATGGAGGAGATGATGAATTCGTGCAATGGATGGTTGGGTGAATGGATGTCAAGGTTTTTAGCCATTGATTATGACAGCAGCGAGACAGACGTGCTGGCCTGCCAGATGACCTGATGACCACCCAACTGTGACGACCTGAAAAATCCTTGTTACTCAGACGGCTTCCAGTGTACCGGAAAATACTGTCCATATAAGTTACCGTACCGTATTGTTCCCACTGTGGCTCATTCATTAACAGAGAGGTCAGCGCCAGAAGCTCCCGCGATCTGATCTTTGCTGTGGGTTCTCTAGCCTCTTTCAGACACATCAAAGAGATGGGCGTTCCGTGTGAAGCATCAGCGCCCTGCCTTTCTCCACTATAAAGGCCTTTGCTGTTTATGTCCTCAACGGACTCTCTTTGGAGTGACTCTCTGATCGGAAAAAGGTATTTCTTCCCATCTGCGTCCCTTTATGGAACCATGTTCCCTGAGTAGTGTAGAACATTTGCTAGTCCAGAGGCTATAGCCGGATGAAAACTTAAAATAAAATATATAACAAAAATAAGGAACTCTGAACATCAATCAGATTACAATAAGGACAGGACTCCCAAGGAATGCATTCCTGGTTAGCTTTGATTTTGTTAGTGAGTGATCATGTCTAAGTTCACTGCTCTTAAAGGGATAGTTATCTGGTATTACACTTCTACACACCCATAATACAAGTCATCATCCATTCAGCCAGTTTGGCCCTCGGTCAGTCTATCCACTCTCCTTTGAAGAACATATAAAATATGTCTCAAGAGTTGCTTATTTTCATCTTCGAAACATTGCAAAAATTAGAAACTTTCTTTCAAAAACTGATGCAGAAAAACTAATCCATGCTTTCGTTACTTCTAGATTTGATTACTGCAATGCTCTTCTCTCTGGTTATCCAGACAAATTAATAAATAAACTTCAATTAGTGCTGCACACGGCTGCTAGAATCCTAACTAGAACAAAAAAATTTGAACACATTACTCCTGTCCTGGCGTCCTTACATTGGCTGCCTGTTAGGGTTAGGGCTGATTTTAAGGTTTTACTCTTAACCTATAAATCAATACATGGACTTGCTCATACTTACCTTGCTGAAATGATCCAGCCATACATACCTACACGTAACCTTAGATCGCAAGATGCAGGCCTTTTAATTGTACCTAGAATTTCTAAACAAACAGTTGGCGGCAGGGCCTTTTCTCATAGAGCTCCACTCCTGTGGAATGATCTGCCAATTAAGGTTAGAAATGCAAACTCAGTGCAAACTTTCAAGTGTCTACTAAAAACTAATCTCTACAGCCCGGTTTATAATTAGGTGTAGCCTGGCCTGGGGGCATGAAGGTGACCAGTAGGCTTGATACTGTCCACCCTTGCTGTCTTGCCAGGTGGGCTCTCGTCGCCACTGGGATGCCCTCCCTCCAATGCCTTTCGGGGGAAGAGTCACTGGCTTGTTGTTGTCTCTCTGTTGCATACTTGTGCAATTAGGCTGTACGTTGCTAGCAATACTCGGCCCTCATTCAGGGGGGTTGCGGTTGGTGGGTGTCCCTTTGGTTGATGCCTGGCAATGTGGTTGGAGTGATTTCCTGCCTGTTGGGCCCTGTCCGGAGCCTCCCCCGGGTAGGGCCACAGTGTCACCGGACCCCCCCGTCTCAGTTCTAAGGTGTAGGTCACTTCAAAGGGAATGAAGGGAGAGCATTATCCATACGTACATCTTTAATTTGGTGGGATGTTTATTGCATGGTGATAGTAGAAGTGTACAAATCTGTACTCCATTGCTTTTCAGGTTATTTGTTTGCAGTCTGGCAAATACGGCAATAGTGTTATTAAATAGACATTGGATTGATAAGTGGTATCAGATCACTTCAGAGTGTGGAAAAAGCTCTTGCACCTTGGTCAGTATTTTTAAAGAAAATCCTTGCGCAGTTTGTGTCGAATTTTGGATTGCTTTTGTGTGAATGAATTTGTTTTTTAAGTTTTGTTTACCAATGTTTGAGAATAACCTTGTCTGAGAAGGGGCTGAGAATAACACAGCTGCTCAAATGAACATTGATTGAGGCATTTCTAGCTAGATGAAAATGTTCTCAGAGAAAGAAAGCCTCTTTGTGTTATATCTATGTTGCTCTCATGTCTAATGACCGACTCACCCGCAGACAGAAAAAAAGTGAAGTAGATAGAATCATCATTAAAATAATCATTCTGTTTTGAATTCAATGGCCTCTGATTGGTCAAATGTTGGTCTGGTCACCGCTGTGCTCCCTGTCAGACCTGTGTTGTCATGGACACAGTAGGGTCTAGGTGAGAAGGCAGGGGGGAATGACGTGTGGAGACATCCTAGTAGAAGAAGAGGACAAAGGAGAGAGGGGTGGAAAAAAGAGCGGTGATAAGAGAAGTTCGAAGAAGAGAGGAAATAAATAGAAAAGAAAAGACGATAAAAGAGGATTGACATGGAGGACTCCTGTATTCTTGTATGCAATTTGTACAAACAAGAACATATTAACAACGTCATATCAACTTTACAACAACACATTCTCATTCTCGTCCTGAAGGCACCCCTTTAGTTTTTTGGGTTGCCACACGGTTACTGTGGCTTTTGATTCAGCAAGCCTCTGCAGTTGTCCGGTACTCTAATCCATCCATGGTCTTTATACGCAGACAAACAACCTAAACACAGATGAAACCACACAAGCTTGTCAGGCTGAGTTCCTGAACACGTAGTTCCTGGACACGCCCGGGTCCCCGGATCGCATGGCGCTGTCCAACTGACTTGCTAGTTGTTTGGTGCTGTCTTGAACTTAGCCGGCAATTTCACACTATGGTAGAGCAACCACCCGTTAACCCATGGCCTGTGTGTCCCCCGTCTCCCGGCGCTAGGGAGGAAGAAGGAGAAGAGGCAGAAGGGGACGGAGGATGGCCGCGGTAGGAGGGCCGTGATCCGTCTGAATGGGGTGTACACGGTGGAGACGGTGGTGGTGGCCGATTCGGACATGGTGCAGTACCACGGGGCAGAGGCGGCGCAGAGGTTCCTGCTCACCGTCATGAACATGGTAAGGACGCTGCCGAGCGGCTCACCTCGCGCTGGGTGCGGATGGCACCGGATCGGATGCTGCTTGGTTTTGTGTTCGCTGGTTTTGCTCTGAGACAGGCCAGTTGTAGACAACCGCTGTTTTTTCTGTGTTTTTCTGAAAGGTCCCAAAAAGCACCCCCATTGCCTTCGTAGTCCACTGCTTTT
This sequence comes from Esox lucius, assembly GCF_011004845.1. Taxonomy (NCBI): domain Eukaryota; kingdom Metazoa; phylum Chordata; class Actinopteri; order Esociformes; family Esocidae; genus Esox; species Esox lucius. The sequence continues at coordinate 30,224,891 of NC_047570.1, read as the reverse complement.
GACCATCTCCTTCGGCATGGGTCAAAAGTGGCGCACTATTTTGGGAGTGAGGTGTCGTTTTGGGACTTTTCTGTTTTTGCCCCCCTGCGGTTTCTCATTAAAGCTCCGTAACCAGCCAACTGATTCATCCTGCAGTTCACAGGGCAGAGCAGCTAGTGATGGAGCCCAGCCGTGGCTTGGACAGGAGAGACAGGGAGCAGGGGAGATCAGAGACACAATGGCTGAGGGGGAGACTGAGCGGTGAGCGAGGGAGGGATGGATGGAGGGAGAGGGGTTGGACAGGGGCAGATTTTGCTGGCTCATCGACAGAAATGTTGAAGAGGAAATCCAACAATGACTATGGCAAGAAGTCAAAGAGAGTCGGGGAGTGAGGTGAGACTGGGGGAAAGGTACTACACTAGGGGAGAGAGGTGATACGGGGAAAGTTACTACACACGGGGAGAGAGGTGAGACACAGGGAAAGTTACTACAATAGGGGAGAGAGGGGAGAGAGGTGAGACACGGGGAAAGGTACTACAATAGGGGAGAGAGGTGAGACAGGGAAAGGCACTACAGTAGAGGGGGAGAGATATAGATGAGCCAACCTCTCAAATAATGCTCTGGGTCAGAAGTGAGTCAAGAACTGCCGTACAGCCAGCCGAAGTCTGGGGCAGAGGAGAGTGTTGGATCCCCATGGATGAGGGAAGTAAAATAAGAGGCATTAGGGAGAAAAGGGAGACACAGGGAGTGAGGGTGGAGGTGTGGCCTAATCAGTTTTCATTGACAGCTGTCCCCTCTAGTCATAGTTTCAACATCCCCTATGTCAGGGGTTACCAGCCTTCATTCAGCTCTTCTACCACCCCTGAGGCATTATGGCTATTTATAGATTTCCCAACAATGCTTTTTTATATACTGTACGTCTATTTTTTTCAATCTAATATAGTACTAGACCAAAGACATTTTGTTAGGAATGCATACTAGGTCAAACCCCAGTATTTAAAATAGGATACTAAAACTATTCTGAAAGGCACATTTATCCAGTTTAGTGGTAACAGAGGGCAGGCTTTTGAACCATGCCAAACAGCCTGTGGTCAGCTCATACTGGGCAGAAAGGCCAAAAATTTTATAAGCAAACCAATATTGCACATCAGCTGTTGTTTTGGAGGCTGGTGAATCAGAGAATCAAAACCTAAGAGAAAGGAGCTGGCCAGAACCAAGCACGAGCCATCAAGAGCCTGCTGGGTAAAATTGGTGTGTTCTGCCGTGTATCTGGGACACCTCAGGGACATGTGACTCAGGTTCCCTTGCACTCGCAAAACACTGCAGGTTTTAGAAACTTTAGTGAAGGGTGAACGAAATCAATGTAACACAAGCAACTCTGGTTGGAACAAATGCCTGTCAGTCCTGTTCCTTCTAGTTCCGGAGACTTCTGTTCCCGGCCGTGGAGCTTCGTCTCCACGTCACAAAACTTGCAATTCCCATCTCCCTGCTGAAACGCTATAAGAATTCACACATTCAGATATTTATAGGTTGAAGGTGCTTTTTCTGATTTACCCCAATTATCACTCCCAATGTAGTTAAATACTTTTGACTGGGTCCCATAGAAACCTAATGTTGACTGGATCCCATAGAAACCTACTGATGACTGGGTCCCATAGAAACCTGCTGATGACTGGGTCCCATAGAAACCTATTGATGACTGGGTCTCATAGAAACCTGCTGATGACTGGGTCCCATAGAAACCTACTGGTGACTGGGTCCCATAGAAACCTGCTGATGACTGGGTCCCATAGAAACCTATTGATGACTGGGTCTCATAGAAACCTGCTGATGACTGGGTCCCATAGAAACCTACTGGTGACTGGGTCCCATAGAAACCTGCTGATGACTGGGTCCCAAAGAAACCTGCTGATGACTGGGTCCCATAGAAACCTACTGATGAGGTACTATTTGGGTGGGTTGTCAGCTGGGTCATCCACTTTGTTCACTCACAGTTTCTCTGTTGTTTCCTTCTGAACGCCTTGTGGAAAATGCCTGTCTGAGCTGAGCTAGACTTGGCTGTGAGAGTGTGTGTGTGGTGTGTGTGTGTGTGATCGTGTGTGTGCATGCCTGCATGTGTGTGTCTTTTCTTGCCTTTTCTGCCCCAGGCTGAACTGCTGCTGTCATAACTGCATTACTGCAGTAGATTAACAGCTTTACTGAACGGTAGGCAGAAGACAGTGGGTTCAGAGCTGGAGTGTCTGTCTGGCTGCTTGCTAGGTACGTGTGTGTGCGAGCATATGTGTGTGTGTTTGTGTACGTGTGTGTGCGCGCGTGTGTGTGATTACTGGGGGGGGGGGCTGAATACAGGAGGTTGAGACAGAGTTTTATCAAAGAAGCCAAGCCAGGGTTTTAATTCCATGTACTGTAGTTCAAGGACATGAACTATTGAGCAGTGGTTGTCTTGTATTGTCTTGGCTATGATAAATTCCCAGGCTGTTTTAAAATGATTACTTGGGAGATTATAGGCTTGAAACCAATGTTTTCTTAGCCAAGCTTCGACCCAAAATAAATCAGCAACTAACCATCCATCATGTACAAAACATTGGGGCCATGTCCCAAAAGCCATCTTGTTCCCTATGAAGTGGACTAGTTTTAATCAGCCATATGGGCCCTGGTAGAAAGCAGTATTCTATGCAGGAAATGGGTTGTCATTTTGGACTCGGTTTAGCTCCTTGAAAACAAGCTTAGTGTAACTTTAATAAATTAGCAATGTAAAATTTTTATGAATTAATTGCTGATTATAACGCTGATGATTGTATGAATGATGATGACGACAATATCGATGACGATGATAATGTAGGTGAAGATAATGATGTAAGTTTTGTTTATGTAGATTACAATGATGATGTGGGTGATGACGACAATTAAACAGACAATGATACAGACAACGATAATGTAGACAGTGATAATGTAGCCGACGACATAGACAGTGATTATGCAGACTATGATAATGTAGTTAGTGACGTAGATGATGCTAATGTAATGTAATGTAATGCTAATGTGGCTGATGCTCCTGCAGGTGTACAACATGTTTCAAAGCAAGAGTCTGGGCGTCCAAATCAACATCCGGGTCACTAAGCTGGTCCTTCTACATAAACGCCCGGTAAGTGAAGGCTCAGGGCTTAACACACTTAACTTGGGTTTCTAATTGGCATCAGGGCTTAATACACTTAACTTGGGTTTCTAATTGGCATCAGGGCTTAACACACTTAACTTGGGTTTCTAATTGGCCTCAAGGTTTAAAACACTTAACTTGGGTTTCTAATTAGCCTCAGGGCTTAACACACTTAACCTGAGATTGTAATTGGCCTCAGGGCTTAACACACTTAACTTGAGTTTCTAATTGGCCTCAGGGCTTAACACACTTAACTTGAGTTTCTAATTGGCCTCAGGGCTTAACACACTTAACTTGAGTTTCTAATTGGCCTCAGGGCTTAACACACTTAACTTGAGTTTCTAATTGGCCTCAGGGCTTGAAGGAATCCTCTGTGTTTGGAAGGGTAACTTCTCCCTTCAGCCACATATCTCCTGTAGGATCTGCTACTCCTCTGATCTGAACTCCACAACCATCTACTCAAGTTGAAAAAAACATCATGTCACATCAATATTTAATTCGAAAAAGTCAGTCATTTTTGTAATCTTATTATTAAAGAGATTGTGAGAGTGCTGGGGGGGTGTTGAAGTTGTCCTGCAGGCACAGATCTAAGATCCACTTAGAAAACACACAGATCACCTATAATGGGGACACTTCTTTCTGCTACTTATTGGTCCCTTCTTTCTTATTCCACAGGGAAATTTTCTAAGAGAGCTGCCGTCAGTTCTCTTATGTATGTTGTCTCCTTGTCGTTCTCTGACCCTGTGTGCCCCTCCCTGTCCAGGACAAGCTGAATGTGGGTCACCATGGAGAACGGTCTCTGGAGAGCTTCTGTCAGTGGCAGTGGGAGGAGTATGGTGGGCCTCGTTACCTAGGCAATAACTACGTGCCGGGGGGCAGGGACGACATCCCACCTGTGGACACGGCCGTGCTCGTCACCAGGTGACTGTCACCCTGGCAGTGGAACTGTCACTGCTGCCACTGTCTCAATATTGTCCTTCTCCCCCCTTCGCTCTCTTTCTGTCGATCCACCCTCTATAGTGTGCCGTCACTCTATGCCTGTCTCCCTCTCTGTTTGTCAGTCTAATGTGTCTATCTGCTGTTCTCTCTCTCTCTTCTCTTTGTATTTTTCGCTCTTTCTCCTCCTCAACCCACCCCCCCATCCCTCTGCCAGCGTCCAGGTCTCTCTTAATCTATCGCCTGTGAAGAGGTTATCTCAGTCCATGTCACCCTCTGTCTTTGTATTTATATTTTGTAGAGTGCCTCTAGACATTGATTGAAGGTCACTTTGACATTTTCCCCACTAATTGTTAAAGGGGCAGTACAGGTTTAATCATTTTTTAATGAAATTTCCACAGTGAAAGAATGATTACAATTATGGTGACAATTATGCTAATCCCCTTTTTGAGTAAAAGCTTTAAAAGAATGCCTGATACTTCAGCCTGCTAAACGAGATGGAAGGTTTGGAACACATCATGATGTCACTATGTGATCTGATTATAATAGACCAGTAACTCTTCAGCTGGGTGAGGGGCTTTAGAACATCCTTAAATACCGAAATATCTTCAAATGTTTTTCCTATCGCTCCACACAATCAGACTAAGCACATCAAGGGCCAAAGGTGAAGTTATTATAAGATACATTTTGGAGGGGTAGCCTTGTGAAATAATTGCGTGGAGTCCTTAAGGTCTGGGTTGGGGAAAGGAAAGCTGGTCCTTGATCTGTGCCTAGGGAAAACGTTGTGTGTCTGGAACTGACCTGGGTCAGAAGAAGACCTGGTTCGTGGCATGATTGTTGCTCTAATGGGAATTTTCTCATGTCAGTGCCGCCTGAATGATCAATTAGCTGAATGACCTGACCAGCGATTTATTTATTTATTACTGATTTGGTTTTGGTTGAACACTGTGTTAATGCAAACTTCCCCTCATTAATATTATTGCCCAAATGGACACCTCCCCAAATTCCACAGTCCTTATCATCTAACGGTACTAAGCATTTGTTTGTAGGATCTATGTTTTTTAACCAAAATGTAGTATATGATGGTATGCAGTCTTTTTGTGTAGTATGGGAAATGCCTCCAGAAGTGGTCAAAAGTGTGGGATTTATCAATCTGTATTTTAATAGGGTATTCAGTCACTGGCACTTGTATCTGATACTGTATGTGTGCAGATATTAATGTCTTCATTTTGCCTACCCACCTCTGTTACATACTTAGTCTTTCTGTCTCCCTTTCTATGTCCCTCTTATTTCTGTCAACCTTTCTCTCTACTTCTATCTCTCTATACCTCTGTCTGTTTCTGTCTCTATATCTCTGTTTCTATCTCTCTACAAATCTCTCTCTACTTTAATCTCTTTCTCGACCCCCGTCTCTGTCCCTCTTCGTCTCTTTCTCGACCCCCGTCTCCGTCCCTCTTCGTCTCTTTCTCAACCCCCGTCTCCGTCCCTCTTCGTCTCTTTCTCGACCCCCGTCTCCGTCCCTCTTCGTCTCTTTCTCGACCCCCGTCTCCGTCCCTCTTCGTCTCTTTCTCGACCCCCGTCTCCGTCCCTCTTTGTCTCTTTCTCAACCCCCGTCTCCGTCCCTCTTCGTCTCTTTCTCGACCCCCGTCTCCATCCCTCTTCGTCTCTTTCTCGACCCCCGTCTCCGTCCCTCTTCGTCTCTTTCTCGACCCCCGTCTCCGTCCCTCTTCGTCTCTTTCTCGACCCCCGTCTCCGTCCCTCTTCGTCTCTTTCTCGACCCCCGTCTCGGTACCACTCTTCTCTCTGTCTCTCTGACCCTTCTTACACTCTGTCTTGCTGTTTTTCCTGTCTTTGCATGTTGTCACTTCTTTTCTACCACCCTCCCCCCTCTCCCCTCCCCCTACCCCCTCTCCCCTCCCCCTCCCCCCTCTCCCACTGTCTGTTTCCTGTTTTGTTTCCCCTACATTGTCCTGTCCAGGTATGCCGTATGGCCCACAGGAACAGACTTGGGTGTCCCTCTTAGTAGCTTAGAAATGGTCCATAATCAGTTAAACAGTTAGCCCATTGACATCGCTCTTGTACGCTTGCATCCACACACACACACGCACGCACGCACACACACACACACATTTGTCTGGCATATAACACTACACATTCCAAATTCTGTATTAGGTACTAGGAGCTGTTCTAATTTGGGCCGGGAGGTAAAAGGATTCCTTTGGTTTAAACAAGCACGCATGTATTCTGTCAGATAATATCCTGTCTTCCTAAGCCCTGAGGGAAGGGGGGAGCGGAGGTGAGTGGTCAAAACAGAGAAGGCTTTTGTTTTGTAGGGGGGTGGTTTGGAGCATCTGATCCCCCGGCCGCACTCAGAAGGGCTTCTCTGTGAAGACAGGAGTGTATAGGACCAAATCTGTCTGTTTCAGAGCGCCGCCAGCCAGCAGTAAGGAGGACAGGAGAGGACAGGGAAGAGGTGGAGGAGTTGAGAGAAGAGATATGTGGGCAAATTAGAGCGCGCTACGTAGCGCTCAGGTTTCTGTCCTCGCTAAAGGCTGTGTGTCGGGGGTGTGCGTGTGTGTCTGTCAGGGATGTGTGTGTGTGTGTGTCTGCGGCACTTTAACACTCAGATAGGAGACAGGTAATCGCTATGCAGAGCCTGTAAAGTTCCTTGTCTCCAACATCTCATTACCTGCCTCTCAAAAGATAACATGACATGGCAAACTGGCTTGTACCGGTATCTGTCTGCGGTGGTCTACCTGGATGCTGCCTGGATAAGTATGTAACTGATACTCCACTAGTTGGATACTGTTGGGAATTGGGAGGCATCGTAACCAGACAGACGTCTTACTGTTTTATATGGTGCAGTTTGCTAAGAATTCTATCCTTGGAAGACCTGTCAGAACCTGTCCTTTTTCTTTTTTCATAAATATTCACCAGATAATATTGATTGTCCCAGAACTGTCAGCCTGCTGTGCCCCCCCCCCACCCACTCTTCCTCAAATCTCCCTTTCGCTTTCTCCTACTCTTCCCTTGCAACCCTCCATAGCTCAACTTTACCTGGCAGACAAGACAGCCCATTACTTTACCTGGCAGACCTAGAAAGTTTCATTACTTTACCTGGCAGACACAGACGGTCCATGCAGACAGAGTAGCAATACAGAGCTGCAACCCTTCGCTTTCGGTTAGGATTTAGTGGGAGATGTGGCCGGGGCCGGGTGGTGAGAAAGAAAGCGGGAAGAGGGGAGTGTATAGGTGGTGCCATATCTCAGGCTGCCACTGTCATGCTCTATCTCAGGCTGCCAGGCTCTATCTTGGGCTGCCACTGTCAGGCTCTATCTCAGGCTGCCACTGCCAGGCTCTCTCTCAGGCTGCCACTGCCAGGCTCTATCTCAGGCTGCCAGGCTCTATCTCGGGCTGCCACTGTCAGGCTCTATCTCGGGCTGCCACTGTCAGGCTCTATCTCGGGCTGCCACTGTCAGGCTCTATCTCAGGCTGCCACTGCCAGGTTCTATCTCAGAATGCCAGGCTCAAGCTCAGGTTGCCAGGCTCTATCTCAGGCTGCCACTGCCAGGTTCTATCTCAGGCTGCCCGGCTCTATCTCAGGCTGCCAGGCTCTATCTCAGGCTGCCAGGCTCTATCTCTGGCTGCCAGGCTCTATCTTAGGCTGCCAGGCTGTATCTCAGAATGCCATACTCTATCTCAGGCTGGCAGGCTCCATCTCAAGCTTACAGGCTCTATCTCAGACTGCCAGGCTCTAACTCAGGCTGTTGTTGGTGAGCACAGAATTGAAGTTAATGTTTTAGGGACCGGGACAAACTAATTTAAACTTCTACTAATGAACGAGTTTACAAGTCCGTGCTAGGACAGCTGTTTTGATCGTCTTCTCCGTATGTACAGAAGAGGCAGGATCAGTGCAGCAGTCCGCTTCGGATGACAAAAATCACACCTCTCTGTTCCGTCCTCACCACCTGGTCACGGTTCTTGTCCAAATCTCTGGGTTACCATTAAAATTTACCTGTTCAGTCTGTAATAAGAGGACTTCACTGTCATGGAAACACGCATGCATATTCACAGACACACACACATACACACACACACATACACACACACAGACACACAATAATTCTAGGAGGTTTAGAAGACAACTGATTTGGCAACTCTTATGGTCATGTTGATATTTGTAGTGCTATTGACAGAAATGCCTGGATTGAAGGAGGAAGAATCAGTCCAAAATGCAGAGAGGTCCTTGAAGAAAACCTGATCCAGATCCCAGTGGACCACAGATTGAGGCGCAGATTAATCTTTCAACATGACAACAGCTCAAAGCACACAGCCAAAACAATGCTGGAGTGGCCTCGGGACAAGTCTGTGAATGTCCTTCAGTGTCCCAGCCAAAACCTGCACATGAACCCCGCTGAACATCCGTGGGGAGAACTGAAGATTGGAGTTCACCGATGCTCTCCATCCAGTCTGACTGAGATTAAGAGGATGTGCAAGGAGGAGTGGGAGAAACTGCCCAAAACCAGATGTACAAAGCTGGTAGAGGGATACCCAAGAAGACTCTAAGCTGTTATCACAGCCAAAGGCGCTTCTACAAAGTACTGAATGAAGGGTCTGAATATGTATGTACGTGAGATTCAACTGATTTTAAATAGATTTATTTTTATGTTTTAACATGTCATTATGGGGTGTTATATACACACGTGTTTCTTTGTGTGTATCTGCATCTTTGTGTGTGTGTGTAAACACGTGAATACAAAGTTGTGCCTGTGTGTGTGTGTGATTCTGCGTATGTGTGCGTTGGCTCAGGCTTGTTAACAGGGAGTTAGAAGGCGTCTCTGGTTTGAACCAAGCCTGACCTTACAGATGGGTCATTATCAGTGTTTTGTTATCCACCCTCTGTAGAGGTGTGGTCGGTCTTTGGAGACCTTCCCAAAAAGCAGCCATTCAGTTGTGCTCCGGATAAACTCTGTTGTGTTCCTTTAAGAAAGCAGACAATGTTGTTCCATCATGTCCACGCACTGTTGTCACACATCCCTGTGATGTAAGCCATGCTTTAGATCTGGACAGCATGTTATGATCTTGGCTCTGTGTGTGTGTGTATGTGTGTGTGTGTGTACAGGCTGTACATGTAGATTTTGATTGGGGCTGGGATCCAGATGCGGAAGTGCTGCTGTACACCTAGCCCACACACACACACACCCACACACACGCAGTCCTGCTTTGCTTTAGTTGTGAGGACATTTTGGGACAAAAATGTTTTTAAATTAAAATAACTTTTCTTCTCTAACCCCTAATCCTAACACTAAACTTAACCCTAACCGTAACCACAGAAATACCGTAACCCCAGAATGTAAACCTAGTTAACTACTTAGCTTAATCCTAAACCTTACTTTTAATACCTAAGCTTCACCCTGACTCTAATTATGAACTTCTCTAGAATCTTACAAAATAGCCCCAAACCTAAAAAAAAAGGCTAGCAGCCAGCAGTGGCCTGAGATAACTTTGCATACAGATGGCAATGCAATAACATAAAGACACTGGTGTGTACACCCATACTCACAGACAACCTCTATCACTTCCTGCTTTCCTTCTTAAGATTGAAACCGAGACAAGTATGAAATCCTGGCATTCATTCAAGCTCACTATTGTCTGTAAGTGTTGCATACTGTAAGACATGTTATTTTTGTATACCCCAGGAACCTTCTATTCCGAACTCAGGTACTGGGCTTGGCACACTGCCACCGTTTATTAAACTGATGTCCCTCTCATAAGTTCCCAATTGCAGTGTGAACAGGAAGCATTTGTTACACCTCCAAATGGTGCCCTATTCCCGTAAGGCTAAAAACATGCACTATGTAGGGAATATGGTACCATTTGGGACTCTTACCATGTCAGTTGGCTGCTTGACAATAGAGATAATAAGAGTCCTGGTTGTTGAGAAAGCAAGTTCTTGACTTGTCTCCTGCATGTACTGGAATGGGCCTTAGAAGGGTCAGCCGGTCCCCATGGTAACCATTATAAGATGTGTGTGTGTGTGTGTGTGACTGTGCCATAGCAAAGGAGCCAAGGAATGTTTGTCTAGGACCACTAGCTGCTAGCTCTTTGTCCAGCATTGACTGCTGTATATATAGATTAATGAGTCACAGGACATTGTATGTTAACCCATGTAGGTAACAGAATGCTGGTGTCACCTGTGTAGGTAACAGAATGCTGGTGTAACCCATGTAGGTAAGAGAATGCTGGTGTAACCTGTATAGTTAACAGAATGCTGGTGTAACCCGAGTAGGTAACAGAATGCTGGTGTAACCCGTGTAGGTAACAGAATGCTAGTGTAACCCGTGTAGGTAACAGAAAGCTGGTATAATCTTTGTAGGTAATTGAATGCTGGTGTAATCTTTGTAGGTAACAGAATGCTGGTGTAACGCATGTAGGTATCAGAATGCTGGGGTAACCCGTGTAGGTAACAGAATGCTGGTGTAAATGGCAGCTAACTTCCACTTTTGGAGCAGTGAGATTGAAATGGCTCAGGAGACTCATGACATCATCCTCCTGATGAGCTGGCCAGTGATCACCCTAGTCACATTCATATTTTTTCACGGCTGTGATTTTTTGGGGTACGGCCCACAACATTCTCAGACAGAAACACAGCTTTTAAACATGGAAGAGTACAGTAAATTCCCCCGTTACAGTAATATTGTGACAGAGCATGCCGTAATATTAATGCCAATGTTTTTTTCAGAGTGCAGCAAGTGTGTGGAGATTACTGGATACCAACCTCAGTGAAGCAGCTGTTTTCTCTAGTTTTGTACACATTTTACTTTTCTCAACAACTACACATTCTGGCCCTCGCACAGCTTGAAGTTCCCAGTAGTATTTCCAATCTAGATTAAAGCTCACATAGCCTAATACAATATTCACCTTCACTGAATTACGCATTTTCTGTAGTGCAATTATACATTAAATGTACATTTCCACCTGTAAACGAGAGTGTTTCAGCTTGTTGAGAGAATACAATATGCTTTTAGGGATTGTCTGTAGTAGTGCTATCTGTAGACGTCAGCTACATGTGCTGTAGATGTCAACTACTTGTGCTGTAGACGTCAACTACATGTGCTGTAGACGTCAACTACATGTGCTGTAGACGTCAACTACTTGTGCTGTGAATATCAACTACATGTGCTGTAGAAGTCAATTACATGTGCTGTAGACGTCAACTACATGTGCTGTAGACGTCAACTACATGTGCTGTAGACGTCAACTACATGTGCTGTGAATGTCAACTACATGTGCTGTAGACGTCAACTACATGTGCTGTAGACGTCAACTACATGTGCTGTAGACGTCAACTACATGTGCTGTGAATGTCAACTACATGTGCTGTAGACGTCAACTACATTTGCTGTAGACGTCAACTACATGTGCTGTGAATATCAACTACTTGTGCTGTGAATATCAACTACATGTGCTGTAGAAGTCAACTACATGTGCTGTAGACGTCAACTACATGTGCTGTGAATGTCAACTACATGTGCTGTAGACGTCAGCTACATGTGCTGTAGATGTCAACTACATGTGCTGTAGACGTCAACTACTTGTGCTGTGAATATCAACTACATGTGCTGTAGACGTCAACTACATGTGCTGTAGATATCAACTACATGTGCTGTAGACGTCAACTACATGTGCTGTGAAGGTCAACTACATGTGCTGTGAATGTCAACTACATGTGCTGTGAATGTCAACTACATGTGCTGTAGACGTCAACTACATGTGCTGTGAAGGTCAACTACATGTGCTGTGAAGGTCAACTACATGTGCTGTGAAGGTCAACTACATGTGCTGTGAATGTCAACTACATGTGCTGTAGACGTCAACTACATGTGCTGTAGATGTCAACTACATGTTTTTTTAGACGTCAACTACATGTGCTGTAGATGTTAACTACATGTGCTGTGAATGTCAACTACATGTGCTGTGGACGTCAACTACATGTGCTGTAGATGTCAACTACATGTGCTGTAGACGTCAACTACATGTGCTGTGGAGGTCAACTAGAATTCATTCTATTGTTTATGACATAATTCCGGTGAGCATGAATACATTTGTTCTTCCGCAGTCTGTACAACAATGGATAAGCGATTTCTGTTATGGCAGTGACATTGTTGGCCAAGAATCTACGAATGATTTCTGAATGAACCATTTCTTTTTTTGGAACACAGTGTGTGACAAATGTGCTTATAGTATTATTGAGATTATTTGGAAATGTACATATAATTGATTATGTCTTTATTTATCTGCATGCCGCATTGGTGAAACACTGTACTTGAGTCATGTCTCAAAGCATTGCTTCGCATATTTGCTGCTACATCCCATTGATCCCTGTAAGTAACTAAACAGTGGCTCACAATATGGAAATGTTAGAGTGCTGTGAAAGCATTGGCCGAGTTTACAAAGAAAGTCATGGTGGTTCAAATTCATTTGCCTATTTGCCATTTTTATGGAAATTCTAGACATTGTCTATATAACAACAATTGTACCTTTATTCATACAGCTACGGAAAAAATTAAGAGACCACTGCTCCTTTTTCTTTCCTTTCCAAAAAAGATGAAAAGGAACGTTTTGAGTGAGGAACAGAAGCGTTCAATTTGCAGTGGTCTCTTAATTTTAACACTTCTGTTCCTCACTCAAAACTTTCCTTTTCGACTTTTTTGGAAAGGAAAGAAAAAAGTGCAGTGGTCTCTTCATTTTTTCCGGAGCTGAATATGCATATATGAAGAAGAAGTTGACTACCTTTGCAGAGATCTGACTTAAGAAAAGACAAGTCAATTCAGTGTTTATACAGAGAGAGGAGAAATGCATCCGGGCATGAGACATGCCAGTTGTCCTTAGGCTGGCAAGTCTCCTCCAGGCATAGTGTTCATTAACCTTACTCATCAGTGATAAGCTCCATGACAAATCCATCAGTTAGTCAAGGCAGATGCATTAATAGGAAAGGCAGAATTCTTTCCCCGGGTAATGAACAAGGTAATGCTGAAAACATAGGTTAAACAAAATGATTATCCACAACATATTTAACGCATGCAAGGACAGTACAAATGTAAATCTTTTTTAGGATTCCTTTGTATCTCTTGTCCACCGAGGAATGAAATACCTTGCAGGGCAGATCTTGGAACATCTTCCACGCCCCAACCCTTATCTTAACCAGTAGTAGGGTCTGTGCCTAACCGACCCAAAATCTGTGTCTAGCCATGCCTAAACCACTTCATGTCCATAGCGCTACATTTGAGGTCAGCTTCGCGTGTGATAGTTTGTTGACAGTTTGACCAACTGCAGAGCAACTGAATCTTTACAGGATTGACTACTGTTATAACACTGTTATTGATGTGTCTTTACAGGACTGACTTCTGCGTGCACAAAGATGAGCCTTGTGATACCGTGGGTGAGTAATGACAACTGTGTGTGTGTGTGTGTGTGTATGTGCATGAATGCGAAAAATAGTCTGTCTGTGACCTTTGGTGACCTCTGATATTCCTGTCCTAAAAAGGATAAGCAGGTGACATTTCAACCCGCCTAGTCTGTGTACAAACACACATCTGCAGTCACTCACTCACACACACACACACACACACACTCTCCGCAGATAGGACCCTACAGAAGTATGTCTGTAAGTCAATCAATCAATCAATCAAATTTATTTATGAAGCCCTTTTTACAACTGCAGTTGTCAAAAAGTGCTTTACAGAGACACCCGGCCTTAAACCCCAAGGAGCAAACAACAGTAGTGTTGAATTTTAAGTGTGTGGTCGTGCTCCTGAAGTAGCAGATGGAAGGCAGTGACAGACTTAACAGGGCGACACAGTGTAGAAATCACAGGTCTCCAGTAGTATAGTACCTCATGGCAGATCAGGCATTTTGTATTTCCGCACTAGGATAATAAGTAGGCTATTTTAGGCTTTGGTTAGGGCTAGGGGATAATGTTAGTAAATGTATGTGAAAATGTGTGTGCGTGTGTGATATATCTGCTATAGCGTAGGTGAACTTGGTTGGGATATTAGTAGCATTATGCACAGAGACGCACCGGCTTACATAGTAGCATTCCGGCACGTAATCTCCATTCCCTGTGTATCTGGCCTGTGGAATGGCATTCCGGCATTGCCTGAAGGTGAGCTCCTAGTCTCCATGCTGGGCTGGGGCAGAGATGTCCCCCTCCCTGTATCCTCCACAACCACCTACCTCTTGTCTTCAGTGGGACTGGAATTACAGTGGGGCCTCTTTTTGTTCACCTGGAAATTCCATTATAAAAGTTTCCTCTAATTTATGACAAGGATCTTTCAGAAAGCTTAGATGGCATGCAGTGATAAACTCACCTGGTGTGTCGGTGTGTGTGTGTGTGTGTGTGTGTGTGTGAGAGGCTGTCTGTATGAGGAAGCTTGGCTTCCTCTGCTTTTAAGCCTTTTCATTTTTTCTACTGTGTATTCCTGCCTGCAGCCATGGAATGAGCTCCTTAGATAAAGATCTAACAGTAACTGTGTGTGTGGGTGTGTGTGTGGTGTGAGTGTGAGTGAGTGTGTGTGGTGTGAGTGTGTGGGGGGGTGGGTGAGTGGGAGAGTGTGCGTGTGTGTGTGTGGTGAGTGTGTGGGGTGTGAGTGTGTGTGTGGTGTGTGTGTGGGTGTGGGTGTGTCCCTTCACGTTAACCAACACCCTGGTGGCATGTCACACATCCAAACACACTGTTCACCCTGCTCGGTCATTCCCTGGCTCGGTCCACCCAATCCGCGTCCTCTCTTTGAGCTGTTTGTCCTTCATCCTCCCATTCTGGTGTCTCTGCTTTCAGCAGCATGTTCTGACACGATCGGGATCTGTTTATCCACGCTGCCTGCTTTCCTGTCCTTCCATCCCTCCTGCTCTAATTCCTCCCGCCCTCCCTCCCTCCCTCTCTCTTTCTAATCTCCCTCCCTCTTTCCCTACCATTCTTCCTGCCTCCATACATCCCTCCCTCTCTTTATCCCTCTCCCTCCCCCTCTCTCTCCCTCTCTCTCTCTTTCCCTACCTTTCTTCCTCACTCCTTCTTTCTCCTTCCCTTCCAGTTCTCCATGCCTCCCTTTCTGTCTCCCACTCGCTCTTTTTCTCCCTTCAAAATATGTTACTCCTTGCCTCTCATTCTACATAACCGTCCATCTCTTCAAACCCCTCTTCATCTCTCGGCCATAGTGTTTTTGGATGTTTTGTGTCAGTATTAAGTGATTTCAGTTTTCGGGTGTTGTTCTGCCTATGGTGTTGTTTCACAGGAGACCCCTTCGACCAATATCTCTCCCCCTTTTGGAAACCCAGCCAGTTCAAACCCACTCTAATGTCATCATCTCAGAGACTGTCCTGTCCGTCTCTCCTGGGTGGTGAAAAAGGCTTTGATGTACATTGGCCTACTGTTCGATCACACATGCAATGATGTGCAATAATGTCAGAGGACTGTCATTGTTTGAAGTATAAAGTGGAAAGTTTCACTGTTAACGTCCGCTGTGTGCCGTTATGTTTCCTGTCTTGGAAAGGAGTATGCTATTCTGAGGCGGCCTCTTGAACCCAGTGCTATTACGGAAAAACATTTGGTGTTAAAACAAGTTGGCAACTGGACATCAAATTCACAGGTGCTCCTTTTCCGTGAACAAGGACCCTGACCTTTGAACTGCTCATTGGTGGCTGCATCCCCTTCTCCACACTCTGTAGTGTGGTGGGAGCACATGCATCTGGGGGTTAATGCACAACACACATTTACATCACACCTGCATAAAGTATGTCATAAAGTATGTCTTATGGAATCATTGTAATTATTCTGCTTTAGGTGCCTGGTACAGTTCTGTAACATAACAATACACTTTGAACCTAATGCTTCTGTGTCAGCTACGTACAATGCTTTACTATAAATGGACTCGCTGCATTAGGTGATCTTAGTGTAGTGAACTTGAACGAGAACACTCCCGCTCTTTGTGCTCCTCTAATAGTGTGTGTGTGTGTGTGTGTGTGTGACCCACTTTGAGCTATACTACAATCACAGGCTCATAAAAAGGTACAATCCCTCTTGCTCTCTCCTTTTGCTTTTCCCACTGTTCTGCAGTATAGAGCTGGCCTCTGTGAATGTGGGTGTACTATACGATATGCCTGTGTATGATGGCTGGGGTTAGGGTTGGTTGATTCCTGTGTTTATTGTCTTATTGGTGCTAATCAAAACAGCTGGGCCCACTGCTTTTTCTGAGTTGTGTGAGAATTGGAGAGAGAGGCACAGCGACAGAGTGATGTAGAGAAGGATGGCGAGAGAGGGACGAGGAGCGAGAGATGAAGAGGGTGGGATGGAGAGAGAGGTCGAGTGATGGGGGGAGCGAGAGAGGAAGAGAGGGATGGATGGAGAGAGAGGGAGGGCAGTTGAGAAGGAGTTTGAGTAGACAGAGGAAGGTGAGGAGGGGTGACAGTAGTTGAAGCAATATCCTGCTAGTGACAGCATCCCATTTCCTGTGTTTGGTTTGTGTGTCTGCATGTGTGTGTGTGAGTGTGTCTGTGCTTCTGTGTGTGTGTGTGTGTGTGTGCGGGAACTAGGAAACTAGGAGCTGTAACAGCACCAGTGTGTTTGTGTGGATAGACAGATGAATGGATTCTTGCGGTTGACTTTACAGGGTGGCTGTTTCTGGTTTTGGCCCCTTTGTGAAAATGTGTGTGTGTGGGGACGATGAGATGACAACGAAACAAATGACATGTTTGTTTTGTGTGTGTTCAGTTCTTTAAAAAAATATTTTCCTCTTAGGTATGTCATGAAATCAGCAGTTAGTTCTAAGACCAGAGTGGTGTGTGTGTGTGTGTGTGTGTGTTGTATGAAGGCCAACAGGTTCAATCCAGGCCAGGGAGATGAGAGAAAGAGAGAGAGAAGGAGAGAGAAGACAGATAAGAGAGAGAGAATAACCAATAGAGAGTGTTTGCATCCACATATGTGTGTGTTTATTTGTGTATTACAGAGAGTATTGTGGTCATGCTGTGGTGAAACCCGGAAGCGCAGTACTTTACACAGCCGACCCAAACTCTAGCTAGCTCATGTTTCTGTTAGCGTGCTAAAGAGGTGTAGCGTTAAGCTGACAATGCTTCTCTTCTCCCTAGCAATGGACTCAGCGTGTCAGTCGAAAACCCTTCATGTCCTAACGGCTAATTAGTTTAGTATAAATCATTAGAACAAACTTCTTGTGTGCTTGTGTGTTTAGGGTGCTCATAAGGCTTTGCTCATCTCTACAGGCTGTCTGGATGGATGGGCAGCCATCTCTGTGACACCAAACACACGGGTGGGCAAAGCACAAACGCAGCGATGCACACAAACACACACATACCCTTGGCGTTTGATCAGTGAGCTCAACACCGTTACCACTGAGTCAAATGTGACCAGTGCACTGACCAACACAACACAGATCACTGCCCTTTGTCTTCTGTTCATAGCATCTAGCCCCAGAAGTGCTTTTGTTCGAAGCTTTTAATCTCAGCCTTGCATTACCTCACTGTGACACACAGACACACACATTGACACTGTCAGCAAAGCTTTCAGCTAGTTTGTAGGCCAACCAACTCACAAGCCATTAATGTACATGCTAGTCCAGATGAGCTTCAGACAGTGTTAATGCTTATGTAACTGACCATTAGGTAGCTTATTAGTAGGAAAGCTGGTCTGTTGCTTGCTTGACCTACCACATTTTTGTTGTTGTTGTAGGTCAGTCCTTAGGTAAGTCCTTTCAGCCTTTCAGCCATCTAGACCACCAGTTGCTCAGGGTCACAACCATTAAGGTGGCTTGTGTGCTTGCTCATTGAACATTACATTTTGTCAGCTTTGGTCAGCTAGCTCGACCTAATTACCTAGGTTCCTACGGTAGGTTTTGTCAGTTACCAGCAATGGTTGCCTCTTCATTTTCCTTGACCTATATAGGTGTTATGTAGCTGTGTTCAACATGGAACCCAGCTACATAACACCTATGTATTCAAAATGTATTTTAGCAAATGTGTGGAATGCTAAGCTAACGGAGTAGGTTGTTAAGCATTCATTACATTCTCCCTTACAATATACCTTCTCTGTACATTCATCACAGTTGATTGGAGCCTCTTAAGTATGTAAGTGAAGGTTTAAAAAATACTTTAAATCATCACATCACAATCATTAAAACACATAAATATATATTTTTTTATGTGATTTATATTTATATTTTTCATTTCTATTTAATTCCTTCCTTTAATTCTGTTGGATGACTAACAATATATGCTCACAATTGCAGACTGCAGATTTGCATGCATATAATATAACTGAAATGCATAGTAGTAAAACTGAAATGCATGGTAGTAAAACTGAAATGAACAGTAGTAAAACTTAAATGCATGGTGGTTAAACTGAAATGGACTGTAGTAAAACTGAAATACACGTTGGTAAAACTGAAATGTGTGGTAGTAAAACTAAAATGCATGGTAATAAAAACTGAAATGCTTGGTAGTAAAATTTAAATGCATGGTAATAAAACAGAAATGTATGGGTAAAAATGACAGAATTTCATTGG
Organism: Esox lucius; assembly: GCF_011004845.1. NCBI lineage: Eukaryota > Metazoa > Chordata > Actinopteri > Esociformes > Esocidae > Esox > Esox lucius. The sequence goes on along the minus strand of NC_047570.1, from coordinate 30,206,249 downwards.
ACATCTGCTTTCATCCCGATTTTTGTCTCTTTGAAATCCTTTTATTTCATACATCTTTACTGCTGCACTATATCAGTTTTATCAGTGAGTAAGTGTGTGAGTGTGTGTGTGAATGTCAGTCTTGTATGTGTCTGCGTGTGTCTTTGTGTCTGTCTGTCTTTGTGTTTTTTTGTGTGCCTGTGTGTGTATGTGTGTGTGTCTGTGTGTGTGTGTTTGTGTCTGTCTATCTATGTGGGTATGTGTGTGTCTGTTTCTGGGTGTCTGCGTCCGCGTAGGCGCAAGCATGTGTGTTCACACATGTGCCATGCGTGTGCGGGCATGCGTGAGAGCGTCTGAGACTGTGTGGGAGCTCTTTGCTACACATTGACGCAGCGAATCTGCGGGTCTCTCTCTGTCTGGCTGCTGTGTGTCGTAGCGGCAAGGCTGTCCAACCCAGGCTGCATAAAGGGCCTCAGGCGTCAGTGGAATAAGAAATTACAGGAGACAGAGAGACTGTAAAACGGTAACACAGAATGGAAAAATACAGTAAAACCTGTCGAGTCCAAACCCCCGGGCATAGGGGAGGTCCGTGTCGGTGGGGAGATCTGAAAGGAGACGCACAGACGCGCGCGCGCGCCTGCACTCCTAAACCCACGGACCCACCTGCAAATGCTCCAGCAGAACAGTCCTGCTGAGATCTACAGGGAGCTTATTACTCGCAGGTCTGAGATGACAAATTGGGTTTAACCGCTGCCTACCTACCAAAAGGCTCCTAGTGCTCCTATAGTACACTGTGAAGAATAGAAACTCACCACGCTTGTGTTATGAATCCAGGAAAAGTAGGGCAACTAAGCTGATGTCTAGTGTTTGAAAGGTTTGAATGAAAACTCACAGGAACTACTCTGAAACACAATGTTATGAAATGAAAATGTTATAAAACGAACTTAAGACCCATTAGCAACATATTAGTATTACATGTGTGGTAATGTCGATAAGATATCACAGATTCATGATGAAGGAATATAAAAACTGTCAGACAAAATTAAAATTCAATAATGAATTTTCAATTGGAAACACTAAAAAAGACAGCAATGTGTGTTTTCAATGCTTTTTCCAGTAGTGCTGCCAGTTTCTGGCAAGGTTTTGCATAAACCAAACAAACAAACCATGTATTGTTTCAATATTTTTCAAGAGGATGCGTTTTAATTCTCCAGCAAAAGTTTGTGGCAATTCAGTTTCCACAAATTTTGATGTTTCAGAGTACCTTTTTTAAGTTTAAAACACTGCGTGTAATTTTCATCAATATCTGTGTCTGTGACCATGGCAACAGTGACGTCGATGCAACCTGGGAATAACAGTTTATTATTCTGTTTAAATGTACACATTTAGCTTAGTTTATAAAAATTTTAAACTTCTTTCCACAGATTTCCTTTGGAAAGCAGTGCATGGAAAGGCTCTGATTTTTACCTTATAATGGTGTGATTCATGGATAATCTGGTATGAGAAATCAATGCCCAATAAAGCCCCGCCTCCACGCCAATAGAGGCTTAAAACGTGGTTTTGAGAAAACATGACTCGAACAAAGGTGGGAAGAAATTGTAATCATAATAAGAAGCGAACATGGAAAAAACGTGTTTGAACGAAGACATTTTGGAAGGCAAGATCGGACGCGAAAATCCTTTTAATGATTTGAGCATACACTTTTTCCACACCTTAATAAAAAAAATTGTACAATTTAATTTAGTTTTTTCAATCTATGCAATATTTCAGTTAAGTTTTTCAATTTGTCTCCACAACATTTCAAACTATTTTAAACTGAATGTTTGTAAGAGGACCTGAGGCAACTTGCAACTTAAGTTACTCAATGAAACCTCGGACTTCGTGCCAATGCTCACTTTAATAACTTATCTGTCAATTGTGGGACCTTGATGTGAGCATGTTGTGACGCTGTGATGGTCGTGTCACAATCGAAAGCTTAGTTATTAAATTGAAAAGGTTGATGCTGAAGGTTCAGAGATTTATTTTCATTAACTGAAATATCATCTAAACTTTATATCCCTCAAGGTACGATAGAAAGATATCCCAGATCATTGTTTATATACAATCTTGTTTCCCAAAAAGTTGGGACGCTGCGTAAAATAAATTATTTAATCCCTATATTCAATTGAAAATAGTACAAACTGAAATTAAACTGAAAATATGCCCATTTTGAATTTGATACCAGCAACACGTTTCAAAAAAGTTTAGGGGAATGTTTATTACTGTGTTGCATCACCTCTTCTTTTAACAATACTCTGTAAGCAATTGGGAACTGAGATCAATTGCTGTATTTTTGAAAGTGAAATGTATTCCCATTCTTACTTGATATAGGATTTCTTCTGTGCAACACAGGGTTTCCTTTGTTGTTTTTTTCATTTCATAATCCGCCAAATGTTTTCAATGGTTAACAGGTCGGGACTGCAGGCAGGCTAATTTAGCACCCAGACCCTTTATACTATGGATCCATGCTGTTGTAATAAGTGCAGAAAATGGTTTGGAATTGTCTTGCTGAAACCTGTATATATTGTTCAGCATTAATGGTGCCTTCATGGATGTGCAAGTCACCCATGCCATGAGCACTAATGCAACCCCATACCATCACGGCTGCTGGCTTTTGAAAAGTGTGCTGATAAGAAGCTGGATGGTTTCTTTCCTTTTTAGTGGCATCCATGATTCCCAAAAATAATTTTAAATGTTGATTTGTGAGACCACAGGAACGTTTTCTGCTTTGCCTCAGTCCATCTTAAATGAGCTCAGGCCCAGAAAACACAGAGGCATTCCCCATCCCCACTGAACCCCTCCCCATCTTTACTTCTGAAAGACAAATCCTCTCTGGGATGCACTTTTAATACCCAATCATGTTACTGACATGTTGCCAATTAACCTAATTAGTTGTGAGATATTCTACCAGGTTATATTACACAACATTTCCTGTCTTTTGTTTCCCCTATCCAATCTTTTTTGAAACATGTTGCTGTTATCAAATTCAAATTGGGAATATATTCAGTTTCAACATTTAATATGTTGTCTTTGTACTATTTGCTATTTAATATAGGGTTTTAAATGATTTGCACATCTTTGCATTCCGTATTTATTTCCATTTTACCCAGCGCCCTAACCTTTTTGGAAACGGGGTTGTCCAACAAGTAACAGTGATGTTTTCTAAACTACAACACTGTGTCCATCTCTTCTCCACACCTCCTCCTTTATCCTTGTTGTTTTGTCCTCTTGCACTTTAATTCCCTTGTCCAGTCGTAGCTGAAAATGACCATTGGTTCCTCGATTGACTTGATCTGGTTAAAGAACGCGTGCATGAAGAAACATATTGGGATTCGGCCGTTTTGGTTCCTTGATTGAATTCCTCACCAATGACCCTATTCCGTACAGTGCGATAGGAAGCCATTTGGGAGGCAGACTTTAGAGCCCGGGTACACCCTCTGAGCTGGTCTCCCGGACTGGCCGCCTGGTCAGGGTGCTGCCTGGGCCCTTTGGTTCTACGGTGAGGACAGAACTGATGGCTCTGTCCGCGGTATGAAGAAACATGGAGCTTTTTCTAACCGGTTCATTGGGGGGAAATCGGGCCTGACGCCTGTAATGCTGATGGTGTAATGGCTCATTCTCCAACACGTGAATACCTAGTCTGCAGCCTGCCAGGGGCTCAGGATGCCGTGCTGAAGGGAAGTTGTGGAGAGTTGGACTGGATGGTGTGGTTTCAGCTCTGCTTTCTCATTAGTTTACAGTGGATGTTCTTGGAGGTTTTGAACATTTACTCTATGTAATCCTGTGTGTGTGTGTGTGTGTGTGTGTGTGTGTGTGTGTGTGTGTGTGTGTGCTTGTGTATGAATTAATCTGTGGTTATGTATGTATGTGTAGTGGATGGAAGAAATGACATTGGTGTTCCAGTGAAGTGCTTTAACTAGCCCACTTTTAGTTGACCCATTTTCACCTCATAAAGCCCTCAGCGGTCAGCTTTCGCAGTACAAAGGCCAATAGGATTAGTTCACTTTGAGGATTAGCAAATGCTGTGTGTGCCATTGTACGTATGTGTGTTTATGCTCGTAAATGCCTGTACGTGTCTTTGTGTGTGTCCGTGCTGTATATCTGTGTGTGTTAGCATGTGCATCTGTGTGTATGTATGTTTTTCTATGATGGTGCTTTTAGTGTGTTTGTGTGTGTGTGCGCGCGTGAGTGCATGTGTGCATCTTATTAGTTCATAAAATGTTAAGCCTTTCCATTAACAAGATCATTAGAGTTTTCACAACATAATCTCCTGTCTCTTCCCGTGTTAACGTGTCCACGTCTGACTGCAGTTTCAAGCTTCCATGAACTCTGTGGGACCCCTGTGCTGTAGACAGCCGTTCTGGGTTCGCCTAACAGAAGGGGCTCGGTGACCACAGTCACCAGGATTTGGTTGTTCTCTGGGCCTTTCCTGTTATCACCCGGGCCTGTAATAACCTCTTCGCAATGAAGCAAAATGGCTGCAAGAAGTAGTAGTTTCTGACTGGCCGAGTTTGTATAGTCCCCAACGGTCACTTGAGAGTTGTGCCCAGTGAATACACCAGAGTGTGGCATAGTTTGTGTATGACACCACAGCATTTCTTTGCTGTGAAATATGTGAAACTGGCAGTTTTAAATGACAGCGTGGATGTGTTATTGATTGATTTTGCTTTACTCTAACTTACTTGGGTTTAACCTAGTAAACAACTCCATTTGGTTGCATTATTCAAATGTGTCCTTGCTTGGTTAGATATAATGTCCTATTCTGATCAATCAGCTCATACCTAGCTGACTAAGCCACATTGTGTGTGTGTGTGTGTGTGTGTGAGTGTCTGTGTGTGCATGTGCGCCTGTATGCATGTGTGTATTTCACAGAGCACCATCTGGGTTTGATTGCCTTTCTCTTGTCAATGATTTAATGCATGCTTGTCTGGATTCAAATGAGGCTATCTGGACAGGCTCCAGCACTAGACAGAAAGCAGGTGTGTGTCTGTGTGTGTGTGTGTGTGTGTGTGTGTGTGTGCGCGCAAGCGAACGAGCAACCGGACAGACACATTAAAAAGTAACACACACTCCAGTGATGTCATGATGTCATCCCGCCTGGCTGACTAGGTGATTGATTGGATTTTAAACACACTCGGACACTTGTTTGTGACTGTGATATAATCACCAGAGTATACCATTTTTTAAACATTTCTATATGCCAGTAATATCAAATTTGTTCTGGCTCTAATCCCGGATAGAGCAAAGAGTTTGGGCAGGGTGTCAGTCTTCACTTATTGCCTGTCATTCTTTTCTGTTGATAGGTTTTTTAGTGTGATAATCCTAAGAAATTAGGACAGGGCCCATCAACTGGATGCAGATTTAAGTTATTCCTAGACCAAAGCATTCTTAAGCATTCTTAACATTCACAGTAAATTTTTTTAGGCATAAACTGTGTCTATGAAATGGACCTGTGGAACGTGTAGTATCTATACCACCTAACTTAGATTTGCGATGCATTTAACAGGTTTCTTTCCCTTGTATGTATTGTATACTCAGTTATTTAGCATATGCGGAAAATCAACTGGAATATTCATGCAAATTCGTGCTCTCTTGTCTGAGTACCAGTCTCTATAGGTAAAATTACAATCCCTACTTGTCCTTGTCATTGCCAAAGAGCACATAACATGAGTACATGGGAGTGGAACGTAGGCCAAAGAGACTGGGACTCAGGCTCTATTATGACAGATCTCTCTCTAAGAGCTGGTTCAATTTGACCGTTAGCTAGAGTCTTGCACAAGTTGTTTTTTGGAACCTCACCCATAATTCTGAGATCCACCTGACATCTGACGTCAGGACCAATTTGTAAACCCAACCTGATATAATAGTTCTTAGAGCTCACCTGTTACCTGCCAGTAACATCTATAGTGCCCTTTATATTTCTTTGGACGGGTAAGCATTTTTTATTTTGGTTATATAATCCAAATGTTTGGATTTTAAATACAAAAAGTAATATGGTTAAAGTATAAATTCTCAGGTTTTATTTTCTAGGTATTATTGTGCGCTGTTAGATTATTGTAGCATTTGTGATTCATGTCATTGATCTGCTTTGAAATATAGATTGGAGGGTGAGTATTTGCTTTACCACTTTAATATCATCCAAGCAGATGATGATTTTATTTTGTTCACCTGGCTGGGGAGGTAAAGTTTGTGGGTTCTAGACCCTGGCCTGTCAAAAAATATGTTGCTGTCAGAAGATTGTGGGTTCTAGGCCCTGGCCTGCCAAACACTACATTGGTGTCTGAACATTTTGGGTTATAGACCCTGGCCTGCCAAACACTACACTGGTGTTAGAAGATTGTGTGTTCTAGACCCTGGCCTGCCAAACACTACATTTGTGTCAGAAGATTGTAAGTTGTAGACCCTGGACTGCTAAACATTATATTGGTGTCAGAAGATTGGGGGTTTAGATACTTGCCTGCCAAATATTACATTCGTGTCAGAAGACTTTGGGTTCTAGATCCTGGCCTGCCAAACACTACGTTGGTGTCTGATGATTGTGGGTTCTAGATCCTGGCCTGCCAAACACTACATTGGTGTCAGATGATTGTGGGTTCTAGACCCTGGCCTGCCAAACACTACATTGGTGTCAGAAGATTGTGGGTTGTAGACCCTGGCCTGGTTAGGGTTATGAAAATGGAGCCAAAACCTAATGCTTACCAAGCACAACATACTGTATAAGTCAAAGATTAACATGACCCAGAGTGATGGCAAGCGTAAAGTTTTAATAACCCTCCAGAATGAATTACTTTTTATTTTGGCTGAAAGATAAGCATTTCAGCATTTTCTGACACTGATAGTGCGAAAGAAGTGTAAAATCAATGAGGTAGAGAGAGACGCAAAATAGCTGTATGACTGGAATTCATAGCCAAAGCGGAGTTGACACAGTATATGTCCTGCCAGAGGTGTTACCTGATAGACCAGCCTAATGCATGTAACACCAAATATCTCTATTCAGATAGAGAATGTATGTTACCTTAATAAACGTGATCACATCATTGACTCCTTTCATAAGTATGATTAATATGTGTACAACTGGGCACTGGTGATGTAAGAGGTTTTGTCTTGAACTATCCCAGGGTTGTTAACGCAGACACAGCATACACCCAAATGATCTCCTTACCCATGCAGTCAAGAATGGAACTTCAGCATGGTGAGCAAAGCCATATGTTTGGCCGGTTTGATTAGGTTGAATGCATTTCAAATTATATGTTAGTACTGAAGAAGTCTTTGTAGCCATTCTGTGTGTGTGTGTGTGTGTGTGTGTAGACGCACATGCGTATACGTGTGTTTGCATGTTTTGTGAATGCATGGATGCAAGGGTGTACTGTACTCTAAATAAGAATCAACAGCACCCCAGAATGGGACCTCGATTAACATTGATGTTATTGGAGAGTGAGTCTAACAGATGAGAAATTAGCTTGTCCTTGAAAAGCTGCGCTTGTTTTCTCTATCATTATTTAAGGTGAAAGAAACAGAGTGTGAGAGTGTGAGGGACATAGAGTGACAAAGTGGGTGACAAAGTGGGCGACAAAGAGTGATGCAGAGAAAACGACAAACAACCAGAGAAAAAGAGAGAGAATTAGAAAGAAAATGAGAGCAAGACATCTGTTTGAAAAAACTAAAAAGAAGAGAAGGAACTGAAATCTGTCTGTGATTATGAGTCGTTGACAAATCACAACCTTAATTTCAGCTGCAGGAGTGTCCGTACTGTGGTGGAGCTGTGGCAAAAGGCATTTCTCACCATCATCTCACCTTCTCTTAACGGTCTCACAGTGATTCTAGTTTAATGTGGTCTAAAGAAGTATCACTCTTCAGTGTCCAGGATAAAACCAAGTAACAAGCCCTAATAGGTGAAACCAGATGAGAAAGAGACATTGATGACAATGCTGACAGAAAGAAAATGAGAGAGAGACATAAATGAAAACAATGACAGAGACACAGATGAAAGACAAACAACGATGACAGGGAGACATAGATGAGAGAGACACAGATGAGAGAGACATAGATGAGAGAGACATAGATGAGAGAGACACAGATGAGAGAGACATAGATGAGAGAGACATAGATGAGAGAGACACAGATGAGAGAGACATAGATGAGAGAGACATAGATGAGAGAGACATAGATGAGAGAGACATAGATGAGAGAGACACAATGAAGACAAAGAGGCACAGCTGAGACAGACAGGGAAACAACGATGACAGGGAGACATAGATGAGAGAAATGTTGAGAAGATGAGACAGAAGGGCGAAATGTAGCCCAACTGGCCATGTGAAGGCAAAATGTTACATTTACCTAGTTTACCAAGATTCAGTTGTGTTGGACTTGTGATATCTGCATTCACAGGGTCCAGTTTCACCCTACTCTCTCACTCCACCGTTAGGTATTGCCTATCTAGGAGGGACGTGCAGCTCCAAGAGGAAGTGTGTTCTTGCCGAGGACAACGGACTCAACCTGGCCTTCACCATCGCCCATGAACTGGGACACAAGTATGTCTGTCTGTCTCTATCTGTCTGTCCAGTGACCAGCACTATTCTCATCAAATGCTTCTCTATCCGGGGTGCAAAAGCAATGGAGGATTACGTTTCCTCTAAATTGTCACGGTGGGTATAAGGAGTCAGTCGCGGGATTGCGATGAACACAACAGGTTTATGTCCAAAGGAAGGCCACACTCGGAGGAGTCTGAACCTCTGGTGAAGAAATGGGCTGCTACAGCACAGGATAGACGAGCAAAAGAGGAAATAACGGGACACTTCCCAGAAATTGAGCTACAGCTATAAGGCTGGTCTGAGTTCTATACAGAGATTGTGCTGTCACACACGTTACGGAACATGGGGCAACAGAGGGACCATTTCTACACGTATTGATGAGGAAATGGGAACCAGGTGTGTCATGAAACAGGACAGTCCCAGGTACTGTGGATGTGATGGATGTGACAGGCCAGGGGAAGGATCAGCCCCAGAGGGAGACATGACATAAATACAGATCGAGGAGCAGCAATCCTAAACTTCACCAGTTATAGGGAACTTTTTGTGCCTCTCTGTATCCATATTTAGTAAATTAATATAGGAGTATTATTAATGCCACAATAAGATGAATTCTATATATAGCACAGGTCAATAGAACATTATCATCATCATTATTGTCTTTGACGATATACAACTGTAGGTAGGGCTGTGAAGTTATTTTGTAAGGCAGATTCATCTTTTGGCCTGAAGTTAAAGGAACCTTATTCCATATATGCTGGATTTAATTTGTAAAATCAGCCGCATTGTTCCCCCTTCGGTTGCGGAGACTTCAGTTTAACATTTCTTCACTGAAGATAGAATATGTAACTGTATGAATGTGTGTGTGTTTTACGCGTGGCACTTGCATAAAGCCCTCATTGATAGAGCGATGACAGGGAGCCAACACCAAAATGCATGTGGAAATATTGCCAAAGTATATTAGCGTAAGCAACGGCTTTGTGGTTTTGCCAGGCCCCGAAGGAGTCATCACACTTTTCATCAGGCAGTATATCTGGGCAGCCCTGCTCAGGGTGCCAGGACCCACAGTTTAATGACTAAGAGAGGTAACGAGCTGGCATGGATACGCCCCTCTGGTCCCTATGTAGAAACAGACTCACACACATGCATACATACACACAAACAAAGACACACAGATATACACGCACATACAATTTTACCTACCCAAGCACTTTGCAAACACACACACACACAAACAGACACACACTCGCAACTTATGCTCACACATATATATGAGAGGCGAAGAGCGGTAACAAGCTTGCCTAATGCTCTCCCAACTGGTGCCTTTCCAGTAGGGCAATCATGGTCAAAGTACCAAACAGATTTACACACACACACGCACTCACACACTCACACACGCACACAGACGGGCATACACACAATCACAGGAATGCACATCATACACACAGTACTGTGCAATGCACACGTATGCACGCTCGCAGACACACACACACACACACACACACACACACGCGTGCGAGCAAATACACCTTGACAAGGCTCCATTGTCCAGGCTGTGTGAAACCTATAAAAAGGGCAGTGTTGGGCTAAGGTGCCCCACTATTTATTTTCACATAAAGGATTGTAAGCTCAGGTTGGCATGATGGCAGGCTGTGTGTGTGCCTGTGTGTGTGTGTGTGTGTATATGTGTGTGCATTATGTTTGTGTGCTACCAAGTTCCTGTCCTTGACATCGTCCCCATCTTTCCTTAAGTTCTGCCTGAAGTAATCTGATCAACACCATATTATTGGTTGTCTTATCTAATTCAAGTCTCTCACATTGCTGTTACCAGTTCAGTTTATCCAGAGATGAGAAAATCCCCTTGAAATGGAAGTTCAGTGTTCTTCAATTTAGTGATGGATGGTTTCCCAACTCTGAAATCAGACAGTGGTTCAGCAGTCCATTTTTTTGTTGCAATTCATGAAGTCATTGATTCTTTTACAATGTAGTTTATACTCCTCCATAGCCTTCTTTTAGATTACAGAATTATTCAAAGTTCATGCTTTAATGCCAAATATTATGTATATATGCAGTCTCATTTGTTATCATAATGGTGAGCTTGCAAAAGGTAAGCACTTACAGAATGCTCAATAAGAAGTCCAGAAATGCGAAATTAAAATATTTTAAAAAAGTACACTCACTTGAAAAGGGCACTTAATGTGTTTGAGAGTATGTTATTACACTTTGTTTTACATGAAATGGGGTGTATTTAATGTAAAATATTTTTTACGTTTGCCCACTGACAAAAGGTTTATTTGAACAGTAAAAGACAGAATAACAACAAAAAATCCAGAAAAACATGTCAAAAATGTTATAAATTGATTTCCATTTTAATGAGTGAAATAAGTATTTGATACCCTCTCAATCAGAAAGATTTCTGTCTCCTAGGAAATGTATACGAGCTGAGATTAGGAGCACTCCCTTTAAGAGTGTGCTCCTAATCTCAACTTGTTACCTGTATAAAAGACACCTGTCCACAGAAGCAATCAATCAATCAGATTCCAAACTCTCCACCATGGCAAAGAACAAAGAGCTGTCCAAGGATGTCAGGGACAAGATTGTAGACCTACACAAGGCTGGAATGGGCTACAAGACCATCACCAAGCAGCTTGGTGAGAAGGTGACAACAGTTGGTGCAATTATTTGCAAAAATGGAAGAAACACAAAAGAACTGTCAATCTCCCTCAGCCTGGGGCTCCATGCAAGATCTCACCTTGTGGAGTTCCAATGATCATGAGAACGGTAAGGAATCAGCCCAAAACTACAAGTTCCCCCTGGTCAAGAAAGCACATGTACAGGCCCATCTGAAGTTTGCCAATGAGCATCTGAATGATTCCCGAGGAGAACTGGGTGAAAGTGTTGTGGTCAGATGAGACCAAAATCGAGCTCTTTGCCATCAATTTGCCGTGTTTGGAGGAAGAGGAATGCTACCTATGACTCCAAGAACACCATCCCCACCGTCAAACATGGAGGTGGAAACATTGTGCTTTGGGGGTGTTTTTCTGCTTAGGGGACAGGACAATTTCACCCCATTAAAGGGACGATGGACGGGGCCATGTACTGTCAAATCTTGGTGAGAACCTCCTTCCCTCAGCCAGGGCATTGAAAATGGGTCGTGGATGGATATTCCAGCATGACAATGACCCAAAACACACAGCCAAGGCAACAAAGTGCTCAAGTAGAAGCACATTAAGGTCCTGGAGTGGCCTAGCCAGTCTCCAGACCTTAATCCCATAGAAAATCTGTGGAGGGATCTGAAGATTCAAGTTGCCAAACGTCAGCCTCGAAACCTTAATGACTTGGAGAAGATCTGCAAAGAGGAGTGGGACAAAATCCCTCTTGAGATGTGTGCTAACCTAGTGGCCAACTACAAGAAACATCTGACCTTTGTGATTGTCAACAAGGGTTTTGCCACCAAGTCATGTTTTGCAGAGGGGTTGAATACTTATTTCACTCATTAAAATGCAAATCAATTTATGTGTTTTTCTGGATTTTGATTTTGTTATTCTGTCTTTCACTGTTCAAATAAACCTACCATTAGAATTATAGACTGATAATTTCTTTGTCAGTGGACAAACGTACAAAATCAGCAGGGGATCAAATACTTTTCCCTCACTGTACTTATTATTGCAGATTGTTAGCATATCAGAAATAGAGATGTTGTTCTTGTCAGCCAGATGTTTAAATGCATAATAAGTATACGGTAAGGTTTTTATAATATAATTTTTGCAATATTGTGTTATTTGTGCTTTCACAAATCACAGCTTAATTTTCATGCAAGGAAATTTCATTTGGTTATCTAAGCAAAAAAATTTTTTTGAAAACTATAGAAATCATGAACTATCACTTTAAGAAAACGGAAAGAAAATAAGTCATTACAAAACCCGTTTAACAGCAAAACCTGTTTGAAACAAAACAAATTGATGTTTCCGTCGCTTTCAAATATTTCGAATGTGATTTATTAAGATATTTATTTTTTAAAAGACAGATATAAGGATTAATTAACCAAGAGTGACTATGCCATATGAGTATGTTAAATAGAAAATTAACAATATCTGTTTCAATTCCCATTAATTTATGTTCTCTTCTCTCTAGTTGCTTTGTATTGAGTATTTGACAGTGCTGTGTCCGGACAGTCTCTTGCAGTGGACATTGATTCACTTGTCACTATAACTTCATGAAATTAATTGGATGCATGTGGTGGATTCTTATCAGGCACTTGTCTCATCTAGTGAAAATCTATATCCAATCAACGGCCTTTGAAGAATCGACTAAATCTGTTGGTCGTCTATATCACTTTGTGGTGGATTTCTGACTACAGATAAAGTCAATCCCAGACAAAAAAAATGCTAACTCTGTGGAAACATTCCATTGTAAATCGTCCTTTAAAGTACCACTTAGGGTGTAAATATGATGAAGACCAATGCCTCTTGCTGTGACATCAAGGAAATTTAAATGACATCTATTGGTAAGCCAGTTGGCTTCAGTTAACTAAATAAACATTTTAGTAGCACACAAGAAATATAACAAATGTTTTGGCATTTACTAGCCAGCTAAATGAGTAGAAACTACCTAGTTAGCTAACATATATATTCGCTAGCAAGTGTGCACAGGTAACAGTGGTTAACACAATGGCCTGGAAGAGAGCAAGTGTGCCGGCTCTTATGTACGTAACATATTGGCCATCTCAATTTAAGTCAGCTGTTTATTACACAATCTTTTATTTATTTTTTAAGCTGGGATTCATGTCAGACATTTTATCCTTTATTAGACAGGAAGATGCTGAAAGAGCCGTGGGGTGGATTTGAAAAAATCTACTAATCGCAGACCCACCACAACAATGAACTATGCATTTTACAGTTTTTCTCGATTCATAAGATACTTCTATTGAAATTGGGGTCAAATTGATTTCAATTGATTTCAATTTGTTTCTTTGCGAAACAGTTAAGTCATTTGTTATTTCACACGCTGCCAATACTATTTTGTCCAAACAGTAGGCACAAACGTTTCAAACAAAATTCAGACGTTTGGGGAAAGTTGATACAAACCACTCCCTTGAATGTGAACCTCTTCTGCACATCTACAAAAGCTATTTGCATAATTAAAGAGTTCCCCTATGAGTTGCTATTTGCATGAATTGACCAAGGAAGGGAAAGTGAATTGGGGTTCAGATTAGGGCTGTCACGATATCAGTTTTTCACTACACGATTATCGTGGCCAAAATAATTCACAGTAATGATATTATCGCGCTATCTATCTGAAGAAAAAGAATGCTGTCAGTCAAATTCCAGTTTTTTTCCCACTCTTTTTTGGCAGATGAATTACAATCAAAATATGAGTGTGTGGAGGTGGAGAGAGTCTGTAACCATAGCTGTACAAAAACAAAAATAAAAGTGTGCAAAAAGAACAATTACACTTAATAGGTAGTGAATAGGCACCCAGATGAACTGATTAACAAAAGATCCACAAGGCCTAACACCGAGAGGAGTTTTGGGAAAAACACGAAAAGGCGTTAATTCAAACACTAGTGTAATGGTCCAGTGTAAAGGTCCAGTGTAAAGGTCCAGTGTATAGGTCCAGACTCATAGTTTAAACATCGTTTGTCTCATAGTTTAAGCTATGGAAAAACCGAGAGGGGTTTTTTGGGGGGGAAACTTCAATTTCGCCTAGTGAATACAATATTATCATATGTATCATATTAACATGATATCAGTATTAAATGTTTTAAATATCACGGTAATCGTCAATATCAGTATATCGCGACACCGCTAGTTCAGATGTGTGGTGGTGGAGAAGCTCAAAGTGTAGGACAAAGAACTATAGCCTCTATGCCTCTTGGCGACTGCGCTCCATTTTTGATTGTCCCCAATTAGAGGCAGCTGTCCCACGCCTCTAATTGGGGACCCTATTTAAGTTGCCCTTGGAGTTCTTTCGTTTGTGGTTGGTGGCTCTCCTTGGATTCTTTTGTTTTTAGTACTTATTGAAAGAAGGACTTAAAGGATGTTTCCTGAATCTCGCTCTGTCTAGCTACAACTATGATAGACATTTGTCATTCTGGCCAACATTGTTTTTCGTTTCAACTTAACTCAAGAAATCAAGTCCAACTGTAATGAGCTTTGCCATTGTGGCCATGTGTTTGAATCCTTGTGGTGGCATACCGCCACTGCAAACGGATCCAGCAGAGAGTGGGTAAAAATGTGCCCTGCACTGCCTGGGGTAGACAGGTGGTTTTCAGAAAGTAGGCTTGGTTCTGATGTGGTTCAACACTTGGAATAAGCTTATGAGGCAATAATCATTTATATTCTTTATGTTCTTTTGAAAACTTTAAACATTTCAGTCATAGATTGTTTCATTTAACAGTTTTTTGTTTTGGTTGGTGGAGAGCAGTGCAGGACGTTCCTGTGTTTTCTTCATTTTGGTGCCTGATCATGACCCTGCTAATGTTTGCTTTCCATTCGGGGTGATGTTAATGTGCATTAAACCAGAGGCCTATACTAAGAACCAGGATTTGGTTCACTTGTTGCCGGGTTACATCGCCTGCACACCTAACCTGCTCCGGAGCTGGTTATATTCAAGATAATAAATCAACACATATAAAAGCCCTGCTTACTGACCAATCAATTCTCAAATGAAAATGCCGTTGCCATTCTTAGAACATCCTGTGGAGCTCCGTGCATGGACTGTGAGAAACAAGAATATCTAGAGACCGACAAAACCTGTTGGCTTTCTCTAATGAGTATCTTTATGAAAGATGTAGATTCTCATTCCACATTTGTTGTGTTCCCAGGCCACTCGCCCACGTAGTCTGTTAAAGAGCGCTTTTATGAAATGGCAGGTAGCCTAGACCATAACTTACGTTGACTACTTCATCTATAATTAATGTAGACCCTGTTGAAATTTACTGTGATTTTCAATGCTGCGTACTCCATAGGGTTCCCCAGAGTGATCGGTGCCATAGATTGCACCCATATTCCAATAACAGCATCGCTGGGAGAGAATTAATGGGATTTTGTTAATCGCAAGTCATTCCACTGTATCAACGTTAAGATAAAGCGAAAATAGGGACAGTCATTGTTTGGTCATACTGGTACATTGCCTGCATGGACACCAAGGGTTTACAGTAAAAGCAGTAGGCGGGACAGTTAATGGTAATTCCTTTTTAGCACATATAGAAATATTCACCCAGCATAGATGTCACAGTTGGACTCTCTCTCTCTCCACCATGGAGTCCTTTCAAATGCAAATTGATGTTTCACTTCTTCACTAGCTGTATATTTTTTATTTGCTCCCAAGCCTGCTTAACACTGCCAGAGTTGCAACTGAAAGAATATGACAAAAATTGTCTTACACGCCATAAGAATTCCTCTAAGCAGAACTTATTTTAATGGAGTAGCCTACACCATTGTAATTATAGTCAGACCTAGTTGTGCCTTAATGATGGGGCTGTGATATTGTTAAGCATTGTAACTTAGCTACGCATTTGCAGAGTGCTGCCGGCAATGGGGAGCTACAGTTCATTGAGGGAACCATGAATGCAAACATGTACTGTGACATACTGTAGCAGAGCATGATCTCCTCCCTTCAGAGACTGGGCGGCAGGGCAGTATTCCAACATGGTAACAACCCCAAACACACCTCCAAGATGACCACTGCCTTGCTAAAGAAGCTGAGGGTAAAGGTGATGGACTGGCCAAGCATGTCTCCAGACCTAAACCCTATTGAGCATCTGTGGGGCATCCTCAAACGGAAGGTAGAGGAGCGCAAGGTCTCTAACATCCACCAGCTGTCATCATGGAGTAGTGGAAGAGGACTCCAGTGGCAACCTGTGAAGATCTGGTGAACTCCATGCCCAAGAGGGTTAAGGCAGTGCTAGAAAATGATGGTGGCCACACAAACTATTGACACTTTGTGCCCAATTTGGACATTTTGGTTGCCAGTGGTTTAGATATTAATGGCTGCGTGTTAAGGTATTTTGAGGGGAAAGCAAATTTACACTGTTATACAAGCTGTACACTCACTACTTTTACATTGTAGCAGTGTCATTTCTTTACTGTTGTCACATGTAAAGATAGAATATTTACAAAAATGTGAGGGGTGTACTCACTTTTATGAGATACTGTATATATATATACACCGGAAAAAATTAAGAGACCACTGCACCTTTTTCTTTCCTTTCAAAAAAGTTGAAAAGGAAAGTTTTGAGTGAGGAACAGAAGCGTTCAATGTGCAGTGGACTCTTAATTTTAAGCCTTCTGTTCCTCACTCAAAACCTCATAATTTTTCTCTAAAAAGATCGTTTGCTCCTTTTGAATGAAATATGCGGTTCTGGTAGACTTGTCCTTGTTTGGGATTGTCATATGGTGCAAACCCCTTTTATGTGAACGTGCCTTTCGCTAGATTGGGAAAACCTGGGTTTTCCCAATCTCGCATAAGTGTGTCACCGCTTATGCGGGATTGCGGTTGTCAGGCTTAGTGAAGCCAGCTAACGAAAAGAATGTTGGACTTGCTTCGTAGTATAGGCCTCTGGGTCTTCAAGTATCCAGATCAAGACAAAGCTGAACACATTCGGGGAGTGACCACTTGCACTGCATTTCTCCATTCGCACCCACACTGCAGCAGTGCACGTTCACTGGAGGCTGGACCAATCAGAATCTAGGAGCAAATTCTGACCGACCATGTAGCAGGGCTGACCCACACCATCCCACTGCGACTAAGCTCTTTGCTTCTTATTGGTTTTGCTGTGGACGTGGAGCTCTCGACGTGGAACCTCTCTGTGTCTTTTATATTAAAGCTGTGAACAAAGGCGGCGCATTGGGAGGTTGGTCAGTCCAGGACTCGCGTTATTTCAGAGTCACTGCCGGGAGTTCAGGCCAGGTTGTTGTTTTTAATTTGCAAAATGTAGGTCACAGCGTTGGAGGAAAAACACACATAGACTCACACATGTCTCTCTCTTTCTCTCTCACACACACGCACACACACACACACAGCGCAATCCTTACTGTAGCACAGCGGTTTAGTAATCTTTCCCTGCTGAAGTTGCCTTGAGGCCTCGGTGTTAACCAGTGAATAGGATGTGGATGTGTTACGATGAGCTGCAGGTGTGCAGACATATTCAGACTCTCTGCAAAGGTATATTGTACAGTACAGTGTGTGTGGCGTGGGTGTCCTGGGTGTCGTTTGTAGTGTGTCGCAGATATAAATGTGAGTGTGTGTGTGTGTGCGTGTATTTGCGCTCGCGTGTGCGTACATCAGGAGCGTGTGGCTGCGTGACGGTGTGTCTCTGGTCCTCCAGCATGGGGATGAGCCACGACGACGACCACGCCACCTGCACAGGCCACTCCCACATCATGTCTGGCGAATGGGTGAAGGGCCGCAACCCCAGCGACCTGTCATGGTCCCCCTGTAGTCGTGATGACCTGGAGAAGTTCCTAAGGTGAGACTTACACACACACACTCACACAAAAACACACAGTGTACGCATGAGCATACATAGTACACACACATGTACTTTGTGTTTCTACGCCCGTAGACACTGGATTGATAAAATGACATATTTTGCCTTCCATTCAATATACCACTGACTTTGATGTGGGACACTCCATGTCACTTCAAACCCAGAATGACGGTGACAAAAAGGTCTGTTTACTTCCCCGTAATTCAGATTGGATCTTTTTATTTAGACAGGAGACGGTCTGAGAAAAACGCCTGTTACAGACCGCTTGATAGATAGAACTTACTTAGGTCCGACGATTTCCGCTGTCAGGCTGTTTAATGAAGTTGAACTGTCTCATACTCAGTGCATTAATCAATCTCCAGTCTAAGAGATCACACTGGCTTTTCTCTATGGGCTGCGGTTGCCTAGGCGCTAATACCATAGCAATGGCCTGACACCGTAAACAATTGAGATAATTGACTTTGACTTTGGCCTATGGATTAGAAACTGATTTTACGGTTGTCTGGCGTCCTTGTCAGTCGGTCGACATTTTGTGGTTCATGAAACATTTTTAACTTCCCTATGCAGAGCATATTGGCTAGATATCCTACTGAGGACATGTCTCAATATTCAACTCTCCAGGAATTGGGAGGGTAGAAAAATATGGGCAAAAATAAGTTATCAAAATGCTTTTACTGTTTTTAGTTTTTGCCACCTGCATGAAAAATGTTGGAAGAAGAAAAAATTTAATCTAAATGATTATCTCTAGAATTGCTGATTTCTTCAAACACAAAAACGACTACAATAATGAAAGTAAAGGGGAATAAATGTGTTGGCTCTCAAGTCCCCAACCTAGAAACTACGGAAAACCTATATATCCATTGAGCTCATTTCAGCCATTACCAAAGACAGTTTGTCAAGTCAAGACAAATGTTTCTGCAGTCATTATTGTTAAAAGAAAACAAATTAATGGAACAAGCCATTTCCCCAAGAGAGGGAGAGAATCACCAGAGTCCAATAAAAACCATTAATCACCCTCAAAAACAAATTAGCTGGCTGAAAAGGATGGTTAGGTCTACATTGGCTAATTCTGGTCCTATGGGGGGCAGTAGTGGGTTGTCCAGACTTACGATCCAGCCCAGGTCTAACATACCCTTAACCAACTATGTTTGTGTCTATGTGTGTGTCTGTCTGTGTGTTTGTGTGGATGTGTCTATGTGTGTGTGTGTGTATCTCTGTGTGTCTATGTGTGCATGTCTATGTGTGTTTGTGCGTGTGTGTGTGTCTGTGTCTCACTGTGTGTCTGTGTGTTTTTGTGTGTGTCCTTGTCTCAATGTGTGGGTGTGTCTGTGTGTGTCCTTTTCTCACTGAGTGTATCTGTGTGTCTGTGTCTCACTGTGTGTCTGTGTGTTTCTGTGTGTGTCCTTGTCTCACTGTGTGTGTAATTTTCTCACTGAGTGTATCTGTGTGTCTGTGTGTCACTGTGTGTGTGTTTGTGTCTCACTGTGTGTGTGTGTCTGTGTGTGTCTGTCTCACTGTGTGTCTGTGTGTGTCTGTCTCACTGTGTGTGTCTGTGTGTGTCTGTGTCTCACTGTGTATGTCTGTGTGTGTCTATCTCACTGTGTGTGTCTGTGTGTGTTTGTGTCTCACTGCGTGTGTGTGTGTGTGTGTGTCTGTGTCTGTGTGTGTCTGTCTCACTGTGTGTCTGTGTGTGTCTGTGTCTCACTGTGTATGTCTGTGTGTGTCTATCTCACTGTGTGTGTCTGTGTGTGTTTGTGTCTCACTGTGTGTGTGTGTGTGTGTGTCTGTGTGACAGGTCCAAGGCCAGTGGTTGCCTACTCCACACAGACCCCAGAAGTCGTTACCAGGTCCGGCTGCCTCCCAAGCTGCCAGGCATGCACTACAGTGCTGACGAACAGTGTCAGATCCTGTTCGGAACTAATGCCACCTTCTGCAATGACATGGAGGTACACACACATGTGCGTATGCACACACACACACACACCCACCCTAAATGTATCTGTGGGCAAAAAGCATCTTGTTAATGAGAGGTCTGAAGAGATCGGCTGGATTCATTCAACCCAACAGAAAAATGACAAGGCCATGAACAATTCTGTTTTGGAGGCAGCCCGATACTAGATCGGTGTACCTAATGTTGTGGCCACTGTGTATCTGTTGATCAGACAGTAGAGGTTTAATACCTGTCTGTCTGTCTATGTATCTATCTCTCTCTTCTCGTCACTTTCCCCAGTCTTTAATTTGCTCTCAGTCTGTCCCTGTGTCTTTCCATTTCTCATGGAGGTATCGTATATCCTAGGGCATCCTCCCTGTGCTTGGTTTTTTTTTTTTTGTTGCTATGGACTCCAGGTCATGCTATCCCTTCAGAGGGACAGGTGCCAAGTGTCCTAATGACTGTCCAGTGTAGTTTCTGTCACCAGGTTCACATTGAGCTGGTCATCTCTACTACTAAATCCATTTTGCTTGGGGTTCTGTAGCTCAGGTGGCAAAGCATTGCACGAGCAACAGCAGAATAGTGAGTGATTCCTGGGATCACCTGTTCAAAATATATTTCAAGCGACTTTGGATAAATGTCAATCTACAAAATTACAGAACACCCCCCAACACAAAATGACAGGCTGTCAAACAAGACATTTTTTCCTTGTTTTTTATTTCTGCAAGGCATTTTGTAACTATAACATAACAAAATGAAATGGAAAAAAGCCTGGAGGGTGAGAGATAAAATATCTTATATAAATATGAGCTTGCTGCGGTGGCATAATGACTGCTGGAATTGCAATCTCAATGAAGGGGTTAGCTTTCTACAGGCATTTAGTGTTAATGCACTGACAGACAGACAGATAGGCAGACAGACATGCAGTACACACAGACAGAGATTCAGGTTGTATAAATATACCGTTACAGACTACTGTAAAATAACTGCCTCAGGACAGACAGACACCACTGTGCCTCCTGGGACAAACATCATATAGCATTTACTATTTTCAACAAACGACCTGTTTTTACACACACAAACAAACACACACACGAGCTGGTTGTTGGATGATAATAGCAGTGAACATCAGCTCACTGAGGGAGATCCTTTGGGCTTAAAAAAAGCACTGCAGGGAAACCTGATCTGAAATCAGTTAACTACATGCCATAGAGTAACACCACACCTCAGGGTCTACCTCAGTAAAACCTGATCTGAAGTCAGTTAACTAAATGCCATAGAGTACCACACCTCAGGGTCTTCCTCAGTAAAACCTGATCTGAAGTCAGTTAACTACATGCCATAGAGTAACACCACACCTCAGGGTCTACCTCAGTAAAACCTGATCTGAAGTCAGTTAACTAAATGCCATAGAGTACCACACCTCAGGGTCTTCCTCAGTAAAACCTGATCTGAAGTCAGTTAACTACATGCCATAGAGTACCACACCTCAGGGTCTACCTCAGTAAAACCTGATCTGTTCTTGCTGTGAAAAGGTCAGTGATTCCTGGGGCACAGGGATTAGTCTTAAAGCATTATTCCCCTCAGTTTTTGGACTCTGTCTTCATGTCATACTGTAGGCCCAGTGATGAATGCCGAACAACCAGTTAACATAAACCACTCGTGATTCCAGTCATATTCGCTTGTGTATAGTGTTTTACACACCAGGCAGTGGTTGTTTTGCACAGACATCCTTGTGTTGTGAGTTTTCTAATGTGTTTGCCTGTGTATATGTTGTGTGTGTGCTTTTGGGTGTGTGTGTGAGGTTTGTGGGTCTCTGTGTGTGTGTGTTTTGTGTGTGTGTGTGTTTTGTGTGTTTATTTGTGTCTGTTTTAGCACCTGATGTGCACTGGCCTCTGGTGTCTGGTTGAAGGAGACACTTCCTGTAAGACTAAGCTGGACCCCCCTCTGGATGGCACGGAGTGTGGAGCTGACAAGGTATCGCAACAATGAAGATAATCCAAAGATAATCCTTTATAGAGACTGTGTGTATACCATGTGTGTGTGTGTGTGTGTGTGTGTACTGTGTGTGTGTGTGTGTACTGTGTGTGTACTGTGTGTGAGTACCAAAATGTATACTGTGTGTCAACCAAAATGTCATATTCTAATAAATCCAAATGATCTTATATATCTAATGTAATCATATGGAAGAGGAAGAACTGCAGATCCCAGGATGCAGTTCAGGGTTCCTAGTGACTTCCTGGATGGTTTTACGCCTCGCTGTTGGATAGATTTTGGAAGGATGGCCACTTATGGGTAGATTCCAGTTGGACAATATGGCTCTGACTGTGGTTTGGTGGGGGCCCAGAGCCGGAGAAATGACTTTGTAACTCTTTCCAGACTGATGGGCATCAGTAATGCTTTTGTGGATGTGTTCAGGATTCTTTTGATTGTGGTATGATGTGGCTTTGGACCCTTTGTGCTGACAACTTCAGTCTGAGGACAAGAGCCAGCGTTAAGTCAGATTTATATTGGGCTGGCCTGGCCCAAATCAGGACTGATTACCAAGATATTAACACCTGACCCTAATAATACAATTCATTGGTTTGAATTAACACAGAATTAACACTTTTTCCCTTCTGAGGATTGATTAATCACCTTCTGCACAAAGCAAATTAAGCACCAATCTTTATATATATATATATATATCACTACCATCCAAAAAAAGATCTCACCAGGTTCAATGTGAAAAACATGAACAAATGCAGAGACACAGACAGGGGGGCCAACTCTTCTTCATAGCACTGTATATGTCTTTGTGAGTCATAAAGGACCAGCCAAAATCAACAGTCTGCATTTACTTCAATGGCATTGTATGGTTTGTGCCTAGCCATTCCTGCAAGGGTTATAGCACTGTACTGTGCTCTCTCTCTCTCTCTCTCTGTGTGTGTGTGTGTGTGTGTGTGTGTGTGTGTCAGTGGTGTCGGGCAGGGGAGTGTGTGAGTAAGACTCCCATTCCGCAGCATGTGGATGGAGACTGGAGCATCTGGAGCCAGTGGAGTCACTGTAGCCGAACCTGTGGCACTGGAGCCCAGTTCAGACAGAGGAAATGTGACAACCCTCCGTAAGCCATCTGCACTGCGTGTGTGTGTGTGTGCGTGCGTGCGTGCGTGCGTGTGTGTGTGTGTGTGTGTGTGTACAGTCCACCCTCACGTGTCTGGCCGTGTTTCTAACGGGGATTGTGTGTGTAGGCCAGGTCCCGGGGGTCGAAACTGTCAGAAGGCCAGTGTGGAACATAAGGTGTGTGAAGGCCCTCCGTGCCCTCCAGGAACCCCCTCCTTCAGAGAGCTGCAGTGTCTGTCCCACGAGCGCCAGGCCACAGGAAAGAAGACCAGCAACCTGTGGACGGCTGTCAGTAATGATGGTGAGAGATACCGACGTGCAAACACACGCACACGCAAAGTAGATGACTTGTCAAGTACACAGTTACTGTGTTGTGTTTCTGGTGATGTAGTGTCATGCTGTATATACTCATTACAGTAATCCACAGTGAGTTACGGAGTATATCTTCCTTCAAAAACACCACATCACCGCTTTGGCAGACATGTTTACTTGGCGTTGGCGCAACAACAACAATCTGAATAAGACAGAAACAGACTGGCACTCAGCCTGGCCCCAAGGACTTCTGGCCGTTCAATATTCTTTGGCAAATATGTATTTTCATTGTCATTTAGCTTGCTTCCCAAATGGCTCTCTATTCCCTAGTACACAACCTTGTTTTACAGCGCTGGTCCCTGGTCAAGAGTAATGCACTTCAAAGGGAATAGTGTGTCATTTGGGATGTATCTCATCCGACTTTCCAACAACTTTGTTTGTCAGCTAAAATGTCCGTGTTTTTTCCAGTCATCTAATTTTCAGTAGGGCATGCCGTGTTCTAAAACCGTTTGCAGGTAATAGAAGATTAATGTTTTGATAGTCCCTACCTGTTTTGGTCAGTGTTCGTTCTATTTGGAGCCTAATGAGCAAAACAAATCTGAGGACCATACAAGACCCATCGGGTTCTAAACACGTCATATAAGCTATTGTTGGTTCCAAACAAGCATTGTCAATATCACTCTCTGAGGCTTTTGATAAGCATCATTTTCAAATGATTTCAGTGGTCTTAGATGTTACAGCGTGTCGTCAAGTGTCGTCATGTATTTATGCACTGAAGGTCCTGTTCTTTGAACAAAGAAAAGTGTTTATTCATACAGTAATGGCTTCCACCTCTTCCTTCTTTCTCTCCTTCCCTCACTGTGGCCATTGTTTGCGTCTTCCCTTCTTACGGTCTCTTCTTACAGTCTGACTAGTATCAAGTCAGTATCTATCACTAGTGTCAAGGTCATTTGTATGACCGCTTCCGAATCTAAATTCTGAGCATGAACCTTTACAGTTCAGTCAGTTCATCATTTACAGTTCAGTGAGTTCAACATTTACAGTAGTCAATTCAACATTTAGCTACAGTTCAGTCAGTTCATCATTTACAGTTCAGTCAGTTCATCATTTACAGTTCAGTGAGTTCAACACTTACTGTTCAGTGAGTTTAGCATTTACAGTTTAGCCAGTTCAATATATAGCTGCAGTTCAGTCAATTCAAGAGTTAGTTACAGTTCAGTCAGTTCAATTTTTACACTTTATTATGTTCAGTAAATACGGTTCAGTCAGTTTAACATTAACAGAACTTGAGACTGAAATATGATTTCAAGATAATTAGGTATGTTTCCCATAAACAAAGCTGCTGCCTGTAAACTTTCAAAACAGTGTTGGGTCAACACATGAAACTATTGATGGTGGGGTAAATAAGTCATTCTGTTTAAGTCTGATCGACTGTAGGCTTCTACTCCAACTGTTTTGATAATTGATTAGTATTGCAATTACTTAGATATTACAAAAATATAGTTTTATTTATCATGTATTAAGTGTCACGCATTGAGATCCAACACCCTCTCCCTCATTTTGAGGACTGACACCTGTTTGTTGTTTTCACCCTCACCAGTGTACTTCTTATTAAAATCCTGCAATTGAAACAAAGTGTGCGCTGTGAAAACGAAGCAATCACGAGTGTTTCATAACACCAGCTGTGTTAAATGTCCACCCGCAAAATATTAGGTGCAAACCAGAAACCACCCGGGGCTAGAGCCCTGAAAGCCTGAGTCTTGTGATACCCCTAGTTGAGGCAGTTGTCTGGTTGATCTTCTACTGGGCAAAATCACTGAGGCCTCGTTTCTAGATGGAAGGAATGAAATTGGCCTAAACGAATAGCTGTGTTTTGTTGTGTAGTAGGCTAATTTAAAAAGTTAAAATAGCCTGTATTCATGCTATGTATTTAGGCTATGCTGTAGGTGCAATCTTCTATTCAAACATTAAATAGCAATGAAGAGGCAATGCTCTCCAAAAAAAACATGTTGTTACAAGAACATTGTTTTCTTTCTATTTTGGACATCTACATATTTTATAGTGCTGTAGGCATATCTACACCTTTTTTAAATACCAAGTGTAGGCAAATGGATCTATAGGTTTGTTGTTGAAAAAGTGTTACAGAAAACATTATTTTCATACATTGTCAAATAATCTATTTTTACTAAATTACTATTTCTCTCTTTAAATTTTTTTGCCTGTGAGTTTTTGTAGTATGTGTGGCTTAGTTAGAATTTGTTCCTTTTTAGTTGGCATTAATCGCATTAATATAGTGTGAGTAATTTTACTGTTCTTTTTGACTAACAACATAAATTGGGTATTGAGTGTAGTAGAGGTAGAGAGCACTGAACAGAACAAGTCTTTGACAAATGAATTTGACAAAGTTGCAGACTGGACCTTCTAGTCCCAAGCTCTTGATTTACAATACTGTAAGGATATTGATATTCAGGCTTATTCCAACTTCATGTATTGGCATTAGAACATTTTCTCTCTTTACATGTCTCTCTTTCTTGCTCTTCATAAACACACACACACACAAACACAGAGACACACAATAACTCTCTCTCTCTCTCTCTCACACACACACACACACACACACACACACACACACACACACACACTGTGCATCCAACATCCAACCCCCTATCTCAATCACAAAATAATAATTTGAAAACCTTTATCAAATAACACCTTTGAGCAATTGAGGCTTTCCACAATTCACAGGCATTCTCTTATCGTCCTCTCAGAAAGATAAACAAGAGTCAGAGAGGGAAGGAGAAAAGGAGAAATGTTTATATGATAATGTTTATAGTGCTGATTTTGGATCTGTTATGCCTTTTAGATCATAATAAATGAGTTGGTTTTCACACCAAAATGGTTTAGAGCATTCCTTTTTCCTTTTCACCCCAATTCATACCATGTTCTCTTTTGCTGCAATTGTGAACACAGGCTATATAAACACAGGCTGCAGGCATTTGATGAAACACATGCAGTAATATAACTTGATTTATGAATTTGCCAAAACAGAAAACACAGAAAAGTCCATAATGTGAAATTTAAAGAAATCAGCAAAAAGTTAAATCACAAATATTAAACAGAAAATAATTGATTGTATAAGTACTTTCCCCTTTGCTATTACACACATCAATGAGTATTGATGCAACTAGTTGTCTTTATGTGAAGGTAGAATGACACCACCTGTGTGCAATCAAGGTGTTTCAAATGATTTGGTTAAATGCACCTGTTTCTGGGAGGTCCCACAGTTGGTTAGGATAATTCCTAACCAAAACTTGATCATGAATACGAAGGGACACTCAATGCAAATCCGGGAATGTGGTTCTTCAAAAGCACCAATTGTGTGGGACATAACAACATTTCCAAGATATTGAATATCCCTCTGAGCACAGTAATGTCCACATTGTGAGAATACAGCCCTACTTTGAATCTTCTTAGAACAGGCCGTCCTCAAAAACTGATCGTATCTGGTTGAGAAGGGAACTTGTCAGGGAGGCCTCTACAGGAGTTAGTTTCTACAGGAGTTAGTGTCTCCTAGCTCCTAACTGAGCTAGGAGACACTGTGCAACAATGTCTCCCATAGTGCTTAGTATTGGTCTCAATGCTAAGCGCTATGTTTGGCACAAGCCTAACACTGCACATTATCCTGAGATCCGTTCACTACCTAAACAATGTGGTGGCAGCATCATGCTATGGGGATGGTTCTCCGCCTCAGGGCCTGGAAAATTGTGAAAATATATGGCAAAATGTAACTTACCCCAGGACATAGGAAAAGATGAATCGTCCAGCAGGACCGTGACCCCAAACATCCAGTAAATGCCTGAATGGTGAGACAAAAGGTCAATGTCCTGGGGTGGCTCAGTCAAAGCCCAAACCCCTGTCCAATTGACAATATCAGGAAGGAGTTGGAAATTGCTGTTCACCAAATCGCCACATCCAACTTAAGGGAGCTTGAACCAATTCTTTGATTTATTTTTGCCCATATTAGACCCATGTCTTTAATTGCTGCCAAAGGTGCCTTAACCAAATATTCACTAAATGTGGTGTAGTTACTGTAGTATATCAAGAAGTACATGAGACCCGGTCACCAATATACAGTATCATATATATGTTTTGTATCAATGCTGGCACTGATCTCCGGTGTGTGTGTTTCCTCTGCAGAGAAGCCGTGTGCCCTGTACTGTACGCCTGTGGGGAGAGACACCCCTGTCCTGGTGTCAGAGAGAGTGATGGATGGGACACCATGTGGTTCCTATGAGTCAGACCTGTGTGTCAACGGAAGGTGTCAGGTATATATATATATATATATATAAGTGTAAATACACTGTACTTGAACACACACAGACGCACACACACACACTCACACACACACACACACACACACACACAAAGCAGAGTTACATCATGTAGATTATTTTATCAGTGCAAATTTTAACGCTCATTTGCCCATTTGCTCTATAGTCATGTAATACCCCCCCCCCTGCATGTAGTATGCCAGATAAATCCTAAAATATAATAAATCAGTCAAGGATGTTTTTATATTCACGTTATCTGGTGCACATATTGCGAACACCGTCGATATTCAGCATTTGCAGGAATTTCCTGGTTCATTCCAAGACTGCAGAGGCAGACTG
The DNA here is from genome assembly GCF_011004845.1 of Esox lucius. Lineage (NCBI taxonomy): Eukaryota > Metazoa > Chordata > Actinopteri > Esociformes > Esocidae > Esox > Esox lucius. The sequence goes on along the minus strand of NC_047570.1, from coordinate 30,178,196 downwards.
AGGCAGGCAAATTCCCCGGTCGGGTCCTGGTTTCTGAGATTGTACGCAGTTTGCAAGTGTTTCGTTCAGATGAGAAAACCAAGCGCTGGGTGCTGTAGGGGAATGACTGTGCCATCTTGATAATTAGGAATCGCCACACTTTCACAGCTTTTTTAGCAGGTTGACCGAAAGTACCTTGAAAACACTAGAGCCATGCAGGGGATTTGGAGGAGTTGGTTTGGACGTTAATGGTTGTTTATGAAATTCCCCACATGGATTTTTAATTCTGCACGTTCCTCTTTTGAGGTAAAATACAAAGCACACCTGTACTCATAGTATAGCTAGTATAGCTATCATCCAATTAACAGGACGTATTCATCATAAAACATTTAAAAAAAATTCAATGCTGTAACGTTAGTAGGAGGCAAAACTCTGTTTAATTAGCTGGTGCTGAAATGCAGGCAGCGTAATAACAGTTGATGCAGTGTGTTTCTGAGTGATGTGGGAGCAGGGAACAGGAGAGAGAGAGAGTGAGAGAGCAATCAATTGTGTTTAGTTGGCCTCGTAAACCAACATATTGCTTGTTATTTATTAGCTATTCTGGGTACATAGTTTCTTTACTGCATCAAACCAAGAGGTTCTTTTTATGAATGTTGATAAGTTAATTAAGAACGCAAAAAGGAAACTTTGCATTCACCTCTTCCAACTCCATTCGAATCATTTGTTGAATAGCAAGCAGAGCTGTTTGGTGTTGTTGCTGACCATATAATTTTAATGTTTAGTTCTGACGTCTCTCTCTTTCTGCCCACCTCTGTGATGCTGTTTTCTCAGCGTTCCTGAGTTTCATTACCAGCTTAGCGTTACATCTACACCTCCCCATATTCAGTGACAGCCCCCCCCCACACTCTCTCTCTCTATATATATTTTTGCTTTCTTCTCAGGTGTGAGAGATCAGGTTCAGAATATGGCAGTGTTTTGGTTTAACTGGGGAGCTTGAAGATGTGGCTGGGTTAGTAGTGTCACAGAGGGACAGAGAGAGAAGTTGGAAAGAGAAATAGAGCTGGATAGAAAGGGGATGAATAGAGAGAGAGAAAAGGGTTGAAAAAGAGGGTAGAGTGTGAGAGGGTGGAGTTTTGTACGTCCAGATGATAAATACACATAAAACAGAAGAGGAGAAATTAGGAAAACAGAGAAAAGAGGAGTAAGAATAGAATATAAACAGAAGTCAGTGGAGGATACAAAGAGTAGGAGAAAGAGACAAAAGGTGAAGAGGATGGATACAGAGAGAAGAGGAAGAGAAATGGACAAATATGAGGAGAAAGAAGAAAAAGCAAATAACTGACAACCAACCCTGTACTCTGTGACATCCAGCCTCATTATTGGCTAGTTGTTGCAAGTAAGTGTTGTCTCATAACTCCATGTTGGAATAAAATATAAGGACCGACACGGTCTGTATTTCAGCCCCTGATCTTGGGCTTTCTCCTTATGTTAAGAAGGGACTTCTAAGATTTAGATTGTATCTGGAAAAAAAAAGAATACATAAAAAAACACTGTTGGCCTACTTCCTCTGCCCTAAAGGAACCTGGGAGGAGAGAGAGGAATTGGAAAGATGGCAATCACTGTGATAATAAGGGATGATTCAAATGTATAGACTGTACTGCTTTTCCAACTGCTTTACATTGTTGGAGGGGTCCTCACCTTGTGAGCGTGTTGGTCTGTGTAGGTCTGTGTATGTCTTTTTAGGTCTATGTATGTTTGTGTATGTCTGTGTAGGTCTGTGTAGTTCCGTGTATGCATGTCTGTGTGTGAACTTGGTGCTGTGTGTGCGTGTGTTTGTGTGTGTACGTGCATGTGTGTGCAGCTTAGTTTCCAAGGGAGTAGCCAGCTGTTGTCAATAGAGACGGGTCATCTGCTGAGCCTGCATTTGGTTCCCTACACATGGGAGACATTATGTGTCATGCATCCCTCTATACACACACACACACACACACACACACACACACACACACACACACACACACACACAAACACACACTTCTGTGTGTCTGTGTCATAATAATTGTATCCATATTTTGTATTTGCTGAATTCTTCCTCTCTCCTTTCATTGGCCAGTGTGAGGGGATTTCTCAGTACTCTGGCAGCCAGTATTAACAAATAAACACTGAGACGGTGAGGGAGGGGAGAGAGAGAAAGAGAGTGAGGGAGAGAGGGAGGGAAGGAGGGAGGGAGAGTGAGGGAGGGAGGGAGGAAAGGAGGGGGCTGGGGTGAAACAGAGAAAGAGAGAGAAAGAGAGATGCAGAAAGAGATGTGAAGAGAGACAGTGCATGAGACAAAGACTGGTTCTAAATAAAGCCACTTAAGCTATAGCTCCAAATAAACTCCTGACCTCTCTCTGTGTGGCTGAGCCATTGCTCAAGTCTAAACTGAGACAAAGGCTGTCATTATAGCACAATAAAACGTGGGGTGTTTCAATCAGTGTGCAGGACTCTATTCTCTGTTGTAAATCTAAATCAGTGAAGTGAAATGTTGCAATTATAATAAAGGCAGACAATATGCCGGACCGTAAAAACAATCAGCCTTACATTTAGTTTAGCAAAGCATTATGTCATTGACTGTGGAAGTGTTTGTGCGTGCGTGTGCGTGCGTGTGCATGTTTGTATGTGTGAGCCACCAGTCATGGAGTCTGTTGTCAGTAGTGTCCTGTTGTCCTGTGGTGAAGCGGTAGAGCTGATTGCTCCAATTTGTTCGCTTCCCATCTCTATTTCTCTATTGCAGTCACACACACACACACACAGCCACAAAGACACACACGCTCACACTCACTCGCACACAAAAGCAGACTTGTTCACACACTTTCCATCCACAATCCAGATTTTTTTCTATCTTTCTTGTTTCTCTTTCACTTTTTTTTTTCCTAATTTCTCTTTCCCTCCCTTTTCTCCTCTTTGCTCTGAATTCTCCCTTTTCTCCTCTTCTTTCCTTATTTCTTTTATATGTTTGTGTTGGTATCATTATGGGGGATGTGATTCTCCTACCTCTCCAATCCCTCCACCTTCTCTTCCCTCCCTTTTTTTCTTTCTCTCCATCTCCTGTCATCTTCTCTCTCCGTGACCCTGCTGGCCTAGCCAAATCTTCAGGCTCCCCAAAACGTTGCTACACCCTGAACCTGATCTCTTTCACCTGAGAGGAAAGCAGAAAGAGTGCGAGAGTGGGGGACTGTTACTGAAAGTTAGGAAATGTAGATGTTATGCTAGGCTAGGCGGCATGAAACTCAGGAATGCTCATCGAGCTAGGCCGGGACAGACAGAGGTCGCCATAGGCAAAAAAAAAGCAGCAAGGTCTGTGACACGTTGTCACGAGAAAAAGGGAGGGAGAGAGGGGTACGGAGGCAGGCAGGCAGGGAGAGAGAGGAAGAGAGAGTGAGGCAAGAAAAAAGAGGTAGCCAAGGAGAGAGGGCAGGAAGGAAAAGAGATATGAAAATTCTACTATTCTGGTCTGAGGGAGAGATATCAGGAGACTTAGGAATGTTGTGAAAGTCTGTCTGGTCACTGAAGAAGACTAAAGGCTGCTGGGTAAGACGAAGCTAAGGAGCTCCAGACCCAAACCATCCTGTTGCCTCACTGAATCAAGTTATTCTGGGTCCATATGTTCCTAGTTTGATTTGTCAACAATTCTCCGGATTGTGTGTGTGAGTTTAAGTGTCAGCACATTTCTATGGTCCATGTAAAGATTGGATTTTCAATGGCCTTTATTGTGTTATTTACTATCAAACCGATTTAGTTCCTTAAACCCTGTCCATAATTCTATGCCTAATTCAAAACGTAATCCCAAGTCAGATAATGCTTCTTGTTAAAGTGTGGACCAACCTAAAGGACCTTTGACATCCACAAACACACCCAGCGTTTGACCCACTCCTCACAGTCCTATTAATGTAGCCCACACCCTTACTGAAAATGGAGCTTTTTTTTATGTAAAGGCTGAAATGAAGACAAATCCCATTTAATATTACAACCAACAATATTTAGAAGAGGAAAAAAACATTTGCTTGGTTGCATTGCTGTGCACACTCTATGGAGAGGCTGACTGACATGGTGTGTGTGTGTGTGTGTGTGTGTGCGCGTCAATCACACATCATCCTGGACTCTCTGGACACACTCCAATTTGCACACTGCTCCAACCGAGCTACAAACAACACAATCTCTCCTGCCCTCCACACGGCCCTCTCCCTCCGGGACCAGAGGACTGCCCATGTGGGAATGCCGTTCATTTACCACAGCTCAGTGTTCAACAGGATAACACCCTGCAAGATCATCACGAAGCTCCGGACCCTGGGACTGAACACCTCCCTCTGCCACTGGATCCAGTACTTCCTGAGGGGCCGCGCGTAGGTAGTCAGGGCGGGCAGCAACAGGTCCGCCCACACTCATCCCCGACCTGAACGCTCCTGACGGGTACGTGTTTGGGTCCCACCCGGATCCACCCCTCACTGTGTGGCCGTGCTTGACAGAACCCCCATCACCAGATCCTGATGACGTAGAGACGGCCAATAGGACGGAGGGCAGGAACCTGGCAGTGTGTTACCCCGGGCAACAGTCTGTCCTTCCGCATCAGCAGGACAAAGGTCCTGATGGTGGGAAGAGGGGTGAGGTCTTCTCTCATCCTCCTCCCCTCATCCATGTCGATAGAGCTGAAGAAGATGATGTTGCTTTACACTTCACTCAGGTTTATCACCAGGAACGAGCTCCCTACCATCCAAGACCTCTACACCCACCCACACTCTCTGACACACACACTCACACACACACACTTACACACAAATGGTTATACACTCATGAGTTGCCCTGTCACCTATATATACATAATACCTTTTTAAATCACAGAAGGACTTTTTTGTGAAATGTGCTGTTGTTTATTATTTCTAGGAAATAAAGGATGTGCCAGAGAGAGTTTCCATGCTTTCCTCCATATCCTAAACAAATGTGTGGGGAAGATTATTGGGACCTAGTCTGCATTATTTTATGTGGTATTCCAGTTCCTGCTTGCTATTGACGGCATCCTATCCCATTCCTGTCTGCAGAAAATTGGCTGCGATGGCATCATTGGCTCCTCAGCCAAGGAGGACCGCTGCGGGGTTTGTAACGGAGATGGACACTCCTGTAAGATAATTAAGGGAGACTTCAACCACACCAAGGGCATGGGTGAGTAATGGGACGGAGAGCAGTTTTTTCCAGTTGGAAATACGTCCCTTAAGCCATTTTCGGATAGTTCTTCATTTTTGCATGCGACTGAAAACGTGTTTATACTCGCCTGCAAGAGCCAGGCTAGGCTAGCTCCTCTCAGAGCAGAGGCATAAAGGGAACTGAAACATCTGTTGAAGTGACAGGTTGGGCACGTCAAAACGGACGTTGCACACGCCACACATGCCAATTCGGTAGTGTGCGTCGCATGTAGGAGTGTTGCCAAGCGTGTCACTGAACACGTGTTGGAGGCGCATTAGGGTTTCAGTAGACATTATTGTTAATATGTAATCATTATTCTCTCCTCTAAATGATAAACCACATGAAAAGCGTAGAGAGAGCCTGAACCCTGCTTCACGAATACAGGGGTTGGACAAAACAACGGAAACACCAAATGGAAAAGGACTACTACCTTGAAGTAACTGAATGATAAACACATACGCGGATGCAGAGGACACATTTGGTTGATTGCCAATTAGCAGTACATGTGTAATAGTTATAAAAACTTTATGACAATTAGCACTTTGATTTTTTGTTTTCCAATCAACATGAGGCAACTGACAAGAGTTCCAAAGAGGCAAAATTGTCTGTGCCTGAATTGCAGGTGCGTCAGTCACAAAAGCTGCCAAATGATTCAGTGTGTTAAAGGAAATAGTCAACAATGACAGCTTATCCTGAACCCTGACACATTTTATTGGCAAAGAGGAACACAGGTCGCTGCTGTCAAAGCTGACCTACAGGGACAGACGGACACTTAACCATTATAATTGCGCAAAGCCCCAAAATCACAACCTTGAATTTTACCACAGAATTGAATCAGCACCTATGTGACCCAGTCGCAACAAACACTGTGCTTCGTGAACTTCACAAAGCTGGGATTTATGTCAGGGCGGCCATTTGAGACTGCTTATCCAAGGCCAACGTACAAAGACACAGAACTTGGTGTAAGAAGCACAACACCTGGACCCCGAGCAATGGAAAGAAGTAATATGGTCTAATGAGTCGTCTTTGACACTATTTCCAACGTTCTAATGGGTTTACGTTTGGGGGAAGACCAAGGATGCCTTCTGCCCAAGATGTCTGCTGCTGACTGTTAAACATGACGGGAGATCAGTGAGATCAGTATGGGCAGCCATCTCACTGGGTTCGATTACTCTGCGCGGTCGAACGCTGGCCAAGGAAAATAAAGCCATATTACAGAACCAGGTGCACTTTATGGTGCAAACACTGATCCCTCAAGATGTTCCAATATTCCAGGATGATAAGGAACCCATGCAGACTTCTAAACAAATTCAAGAGTGGTTTCATGAACACCGGGGTGACGTCGAGCACCTTCCGAAGCCTCCCCAGTAAACCAGATCCGAAGATCACTGATACTTTTATGGGACGTTCTGGAGTGCAGAGTGCAAAGTCGATTTCCACCTCCTCCACCCGTCCCTTAAAAACCTGGAGGGGTTTCATCTTGAAGAATGCTGCAGTATCTCAGTGCACACAATGCAGCACTTGTATGACAGTATTCCCAGAAGGATTGGAGCTGTTGGGATGGCCGAGGGAGGTCCTATACATTAGAAGGTCCTCGATAATATATTGAAAGGTGTTTCCGTGATTTTGTCCAACCACCTAAAGTTTCTGTTTTGTGACTGCTGTATTATTAATGAATTCAAATTGTACGTATGTTGCTTGGACAATGTTGCTTGTGTCCTCCGTGGAATGCGCCGACATGTGAGATGACAGGGTAGCGAATGCCTCTCACCCCATTGGTTCACACTGCTAAAGCCTGTCCTCTCCCGCAGTCAACTCTAGCCAGTGTAAGAGGGTTTCTACGTGTGTGATGGCTAAACCAAAGGCTGTTCCCAAGTGTTTCTCATGTAAGATGCCTGCTCGGTGTGTGTCTGTGTGGGTTTGTGCGTCTGTGTGCTTGTGCTTCCTGTCCTAACTGGAGTCTACTCATCGGTAGATGAGAGTACCAGACCATCTTGGGTTCTCCTGGGATCAATAGAAAAAACACAGATGGTCCACACACACGCAGACATGCGCACACAAAGACAGGGAAATTGTGTTTGGCTTTACACGTCCATCACCATTTGCACGGATCAATGTTCTGCACACCTGGAGAGCTGCACTGTACAGGCTGATTCCAGGGCTCGATTCATGTAGAGCTGGAACAAAAGTGTGTGTTTCGACAAGAGACCAGCTGGATTTGGAATGACCCCAGGCACACTGTGAATCCCAATGTCTGGCTCCACACGCTGGATGACCACCCCGGAAGACCTTGACGGGCGACGGTCCTTTGTAAACCTGGGGTGAGGGGATGATGCGGCATAATGCAGATCTATAATCTCCGTTCATATTGTTAATCCCAGTAGAGCCCAACAGAGGACTGGTTGGGGTGCTGTGTTTCTAACCCAGGAGGTTTGACCTAGCCTCACACAGCCGCCTGTAGAGTGGGAGCGGTGGCCTGCACGAGGCTAGGTAGACGACGGGGTATAGTCATTCAGGAGGAATGGCTGTAAGTTAACCGTGTTGGTGTGTTTCTGTGTGTGCCACGGGGTGTTTATCCAATGACAGAGGGGGGAGTCAACGTTACTCTTTGGTGTTGGTGACGGGTAGGGTCTGGTAAGTAATGCTTCTTTGGCTGCGTTTTGGTTGTGGGGTTCTGGGTGTTTTTCTTTTGACTGTGCAAATGGGTGCTCCCAATAGCTGTTGCCAACAGGCACATCTAGGATCGGTTTCTCCCTTCCAAATCCTAATGTTAATCATTGGGGGGCCAAACTGACCCTAGAACAGTGTCCAGGCTAGGGAAACATATTATTCTTCCTTTTTTTGTGTACTGTGTAAAGGGTTAGTATCATGGAAGTGGAATTTGCTGCTCCTGCCCAGCAGGGCGGCATTAGAGTGCATAAGGAGTGTTTGGCGGGCAGTAAACAACAGCAGCTCATTTTCAGATCGATTTTGAGCCAATGGCAAGTTGGTATTTGGCCCCTAGAGATACCGAAAAAAATAACGATGTATGGGAACACAAAGCAAAAAAAATGAAACCAAATCATTAGGACAAACCAGATTTTAGGAATAAATCCACTGATGGTGCCTATGTTGATAGAATGAGCAGTTTTCTGAAACCGCAGTACAGCCCAGGATGTGTGTTGTTGTTTTCTAAGACCGTGTCTCAACTGGCTCACTATTTACTATGTAGTGCACTTCTTCTGGCCAGGAATACTTGTCTTAAGTGTTGCATTGCATGCTGAATAGGGTGCTCTTTAGGATTCGGCTGTGGTCTCTGGAGTGCACAGAGCTTAACGGTGCCATTACACAGGGGTCAGATTGGAATAACCCCAAACCTGGGCTGGTTCTTGCGTTTTCCTCCTTTTGCAATTATCTACCCTATAGTGTAGAAGACCAACTTCTATCCTTGTTATCTCTCTCACTCTCTCTCTCTCTCTCTTTCTCTCTCTCTCTCTCTCTCTTTCTCTCTCTCTCTCTCTCTCTCTTTGTTCCCCCAGGGCTATCTTTAGTTATCTCTGATTTCCCTCTACCCCTGCCAACCACGCTGGGTCTTTCCTCCACGTACTTGAAAAGCATTTTCTGTGAATGTTTTTTGTTTACTTCTTTGAAAAATTGTGTGAGACCTCAAAATTACCACTGTGACCACAATCAGTGGCCCTGGGCCTTGGAACCGAAAAGCAGCTTCGTATTATCAGTGCTGCCCAAACCAAAGTGCCTGTGTTCTGGATGTGTTTGTGGGAATGACACAGTTCTAATCAGAGATTGCTCGACCAATTCCTTTTTGGCTAAAACCCATAGAATCCTTTCATATGATCTACTGTGTGGTCCTAAGCATAGAACCATTCTGCTCTCGTATACTTCCTGGTCTCCTTACTGACACTGGTTAATTCCTGAACCATTCATTTCTACGGGTGGTATCAAATGACACCCTATTCCGCTTATGGTGCGCTACTTTTGAAAAAGGCTCATTGGGCTCGAATCACTAGTCTATGGACTGTGTGTTTAGGGAATAGGGAACTGTTGGAGTCATCTGGTTAAATCTTCCTCAAGCCAAACATGTGGGTGGCGCTCCAGCGCACAGACAATGAGGACTGAGCTTCTGTGGTCATTACTGCCCTGCCCATGTCCCAAATGCTGCCCTGTTTGCTGCATTGTGTGGGACTTTTTGTCAGAGGCCTAGTGTGTTGGAAAAAGGGTGCATTTTGGGACATACCCTCTCTTTCTCTACCTCCTCTGTTCTCCCTTCTCACTGAACACTGCATCCAGCACATTCCAAGTTAACAGTGAAGTGAGGGCTGTTTGGATTGAGGCAGGATATGAGCAGCTTTGATAAAAAACTTTACCCCTTACCTCTCTGTTCCTGTCATCACCCCTGGCCCCACAAACCTCACTCTCACTTGTCTGTTGCCGTAGGTTACATTGAGGCTGCAGTCATCCCTGTTGGTGCTCGGCGAATCAAAGTTGTGGAGGACAAGCCGTCACACAGCTTTCTGGGTAAGTCTGACACACACCCTTCCATGCGCGCAAGTATTTACACACATTTGAAAATATGCGTTAAATATAGACAGTTGACCAAATAATCTGCCGTGCCCCAGAATTATTTTATAATTTATGATAGATGAGAAAAACAATTATATGAAAATATTCAGCTTGATCTTCCGCTCATATTTTATGAGAAATGTAACCTTTAGTTAAGGTGGACTTGTTATAAGAAAAAAACTATTCTTAACGAAGAAGCAATTTAATTTTCTTCTTCAGAAAAAGTTTCAAGATAATTGGCACTCCTAGGAATTCTCTTAGGAACCAGATATAATTGAAGGATCTTCCCAATGGAATATATTGTTCAAGTTCATCTGAATCAAAACTTTTAAGTGGTCATCCATAACATCCTGCTTCACTGGGGTATAAATATGAGATGACAAATGCCCAACTCCCACTGTTATCTAAAAACATGGGGAAGGTCAGAGAAAACAGATGATAAACTTGTCTGGAAGAGGAAATGTGCCTGCCTGCAAGTTAAATTAGATCACAACGACCAAGAAAGCTTCCCCCTCTATTATAAATTTACTTCAGAATGTATTCATACCCCTTCCATTTTACAAATGTTGTTGTGTTAAAGACTTTATTAATTATTCATTAAAAAAAAGATTTGCCCTGAAACACAGCTTTGATTGTCCTCTACCAGCTTTTCACACCAGGTTTTGGCCAGTTTCAAACATTCTTCCTTGTAGATCCTCTCAAGCTCTGTCAGATTGGATGGGGAGCTTTGGTGAACTGTGATCTTCTGGTCTCCCCACAGATGTTCAAAGGACAAGTCTGGGAATTTGCTGGTTCACTCAAGTACATCCACAGATTTGTCCAGAAGCCAGTCCTACGTTGTCTGGATGTGTGCTTCGGGGTGTTGTCTTGCTGAAAGATGAACCTTCAGCCCTGTCTGAGGTCCCGTGCTCTAGTTGTTGAGTGGAACCTTGTTTTCACCAGACGTTGCGCTTGGCATTCAGGCTTATAGTTAGATTTTTGTCTCATCAGACCAGCGAATCATTTTCCTCATGCTCACAGTTTTCTACGGCATGTCATCCCCTCAATCACAAAAGGCATGATTGATGTAGTGCTCCAGAGATGATTATCATTCTGGCAGGTTCTCCCATCTCTGCAGAGAAACCCTGAAGCTCTGTCAGAGTGGCCATTGGGTTCTTGGTCCCCTCCTTCTCCAAGGCCCTTCTCACCCGATTGTGTGATTTGGCCAAACAGCCAGCTCAAGGATGAGTCTTGGTGGTTTCAATCTTCTTCCATTTCACAATTTCTTTTTCATCACTTTCCTTTGATCTATGCCTCGAGTCAGTTCTATCTTGGGGAGCCATTTCCTTGAACATCATGGCTTGTTTTATTCTCTGACATCAACTATAAAGTGTGGGACCTTATATAGACACATGCACCTTTCCAAATCATGTCCAATCGATGTAATTTGCCACAGTGGATTCTGTAGAGACATCTCAAGTATGCGGGACACATGATGCATGTTTAATTTAGAGTGTTAGATTATGAATACTTAGGTACATGAGATACATGAGTTTTAATATATTTCACCCAAAAAAAATGCATTTTCATTATGGGGTGTTGTGTGTAGATCCATGGTAAAAAATATATATATAAAAAATTCTAAATTAAGTCCATAACACAATCAGATGTAATTGACAAAGAGAAGAGGTCTAAATGCTTTACAAAGGCACTGTATATATATTCTGCACAAGTTGATATTATCTGTTTAACAGTGTCAACCTGTTCCTGGTATAGTCCTCAGCCAGTGCTAAAACACTCTTTGCCATTTCCCCATCTGCTCTACAGGGAACTTGAAAAGAATATAAACACTCATTTGACAGCCATTTGTCACGTCGCTCTGCAATTTCTTTTTGCTTTTTCTGACAACACTTTTAGTTTTTTCCACCACAGCTATTAATGTTTTTCTTCCAACCGCTAAGTACTTTGTCAACACAAATGGTACCCTGGAGACTACAACCTTTGGTTGTGTCCAATATACAGGGATCCTCTGTTGGGTACCATGGAGAGGGATAGAGCGAGGAACAGAGGGATGAAAGGAGGACCAGAGGAATGGAGGGAGGGGAGGGACTTGAGAGAGAGAAGGACTGACAGATGAATAAAGGGAGGCAAGGGAGAAAAATAAGAAGGAAGGGAGGAGGGAGAAGCTCTCAACAATACAAGGTTAAGACAATGTCAGATTCCATGAGGAAGAGTAATAAAAAGTCATTGTTATGAGCAGCACGTTGACGCATCAGATAGCGGACTGGAGTATTGGCCCAGTAACCGGAACACTGCTGGTTTGAATCCCAAAGCAGACAAGGTGAAACCTTTGTTTTTGTGCACGTCAGGAAGGCACTTATTCGTAATTGCTGTGGTAGGTCGCTCTGAGAAAAGGGAGAGAGACAGGATGGGAGCGGGGGAGGGTGGGGGGGGGGGGCAGAGAAGACTAAAAGGGCCAGCCCCTCCCTTTGAACACACATCTGGTGTTCAAAAGAAACTCTTCAACACTAATTCCTTTTGTACAGTGAGGCCGCACATGTCTACCCCGTTTTATAGGGTGAAGTTTCTGCAAGATGCTGATCTTGGGTCAGTTTAGCCTTTTTCTCTCTAATGGTTTAGCTTGTTTGGAGCTGGGACACTCCTGGAATCTGGACCTAGAGGACATTTTACCCTGAAGTGTGTTTTATAAACCATTAACAATTCAGTTGTGTTTCTCCATGAAACTATATATATTTTTTAAAGACAGGATACAGTGACATTGAGGTGAAATACAGTACCTGTGTGGAAAGGATTTGTTTATGTTGACATAATAAACAATGGAGCAGGGATATTCTAATATATTTCTATTTGATTTTTAACAATGTTCAATTATTGCTCCCAGCCAATTAACAGTTTGACTATATATTTCTTTTGATTCCCGTCTTAGTCTGTTAGTTGGTGGGCATGAAGTAAAACAAATGTGATTAGACAGAGAGAGACTATTTGCTGCAATGTCAGTCTCTCCCCATGGAGCCCTTTCTGCTTGTCAAGCCCTTCCAAAAGACTCATTACAACAACATTAGCTTGATAACATAAACTTAATGAATTACTGTACATCCCCCCAAAAAACATTCTCTCTCCCCTAATCTCTGTCTCTCTTTCTCTCCACACTTCATATATTTCGTTTACCCTGTCTTTATTGCTTAACCTACCAACCTGAAGTTGACTTCCTCTCAGCCAGTAACAAAGGGACGAGTAGAGGCCGATAACCCACGGTGTTGAGTATTCTAGCCTGCTGGCCCGACTTCACAACCTCCGCAGTCTCCACATCAGGACCACTCTTTTAGTTTGACCCAAACTTGGCCTCTGATTCGGGTACTCATTGCTGTGGTTTATACACTGGCAGTCCTGAACCTGCACAGACCAGGGTCAGCTATTTTGAAACATGACAATTGGAGGTCCAAAGTTGTTTTCGCCCTGCCTGACTGACTCCTGTGTTCATATTGTTTATTTGTTTCTCTTGTACACTTTAGTACCAGGGTTTGGTACAACCGGTCGAGGCAGGGGGGTGGGTGGGTAACCGATGGAGGCAGGGGTGGTGGGTGGGTAACAGGTGGAGGCAGGGATGGTGGGTGGGTAACAGGTGGAGGCAGGGGTGGTGGGTGGGTAACAGGTGGAGGCAGGGGTGGTGGGTGGGTAACAGGTGGAGGCAGGAGTGGTGGGTGGGTAACCAGTCGAGGCAGGGGTGGTGGGTGGGTAACCAATGGAGGCAGGGATGGTGGGTGGGTAACAGGTGGAGGCAGGGATGGTGGGTGGGTAACAGGTGGAGGCAAGGATGGTGGGTGGGTGGGTGGGTAACAGGTGGAGGCAGGGGTGGTGGGTGGGTAACCGGTCGAGGCAGGGGTGGTGGGTGGGTAACAGGTGGAGGCAGGGGTGGTGGGTGGGTAACAGGTGGAGGCAGGGATGGTGGGTGGATAACAGGTGGAGGCAGGGGTGGTGGGTGGGTAACCGGTCGAGGCAGGGGTGGTGGGTGGGTTTGCACCTGCATGCTAGTGAGAGCAGCACACATCAGAACTGGGTGAGCAATTTGACGATGAAATAGTCAGTATGAAATCTTATATGGTGAAAAGAGGGATCCCTGACGTCAGCTGGCACGTCGCTGGCCAATGACCACTCAGGTTTCCTGTCTGAACCGGCTGTTCTAATTTCATTTGAATTAACTGATTTCCTGTAACTCAAGCCATAAAATGTTTTGCATGTTGAGTTTTTATTTTTGTTGAGTGTATCATCAAGTTCTAAAATCTTGAACTTCCACTAAATTAGTTATACTTCTTTGGTTCTTCCAGCAATGAAAGATTCTTCTAAGAGGTCCATCAACAGCGACTGGAAGATTGAGCTTCCTGGAGAGTTCCAGCTGGCAGGCACCACGGTGCGCTATGTCCGGAGAGGACTCTGGGAGAAAATGTCTGCCAAGGGACCCACCAAAACCCCGCTGTACCTCATGGTAAACCTATCATGTAGAGAGTGTATGTGTGTGTGTCGCTCTGTCTGACTTACTGTCTGTAAGCGTGTGTGTGTGTGTGTGTGTGTCTGCCTTCCTATCATGCAAATGCATGTTGAGCTAATGCCAAGCAAGGAAAAACACTCACCAGCAATTACCCTTCACAATGTACTCCACATGAGAAGAAAATCAGAGAGAGAGAGAGGGAGGGAGGGAATGGGAGAGCGAGAGAAAAAGAAGACAAATGAAGAGAGAGATGAAGAAAAAAAGATAAAGTGAGAGAGAGCTAAAGAGCGAGATTAAGAGGAAAGATAGGAGCATGGAAAATGGGCTTCAAAGGGAGGAAGCTGGTGTTAGATTGTTTCTAATCTTTAGATGGGGGCCTCACACAACACTGGCAAGGATTAGAGAGAGTTAATGAATGCTTTCTCTCTCTATTTCTCCTCAAACTCTCTCTATCTTGTTGTTTGTTCTTTCCATTCTTCATTTCCCTTCCTAAATAGCATATAAGATGGCCAAAAATATGTAATGCTGGAGAAGGCGTAAATGTAAACTGTGTTTGGTTCTGGAATGTCTATTGTACTATGTACAATCTGGTGTTTTTCAGATAGTTAGGATTGCTCATTAAAGAAAAACGAATGTTTTCCTCCTGTCTTTCTTTCCTTCTTTCCTTCTCTCCCTCTCTCTCTTTCTTTGTTCTCTCTCCTTTCTTGCTGGAAAGTTAGCCAGTCTCTTAAACCATCTCTATGGTACATACTCAGATTACAACGTGTCTCTCAATTCAACCCTTCCTTTATGTTTGTATTTTGGCTAAACACCATTTAACCCTTACATACAAAAGAAAGTATGGTAAGTACATCAGGATCAATCGTGGGAGTCCATTTAGGGTATTGCTTATGATTGCAGAAGAGACGTTTATTACTGTATGTTGGGAAAATGTATTGTTACTGTCTTGGTCCCTTTCTGCAGCAGTGGCATGAGATGACCAATTAATAGCTATGTGATGCCTTCTGGGATAGATGAGAGGCTGAGGTCGTAGCATCAGGTGCGCCTCAAGATACAGTTGGAGTAATTAAACCTTTGAACGTCTCTCAGAGTATTCCAGATAAAATAGAGCCCTGAGACCAATTGTTCAGTTGTCCTTAGGCCATATATGTGTTTCTTATGAGAAGACTTAGGTTTGTTTTTTCATATTAGGCACAAATAGACAGTGAAGACTTGCATTTCCTTTACTCTTCTTTGTAGAAGGGGTTAAAGAAAGTGGTCATTCGTGATCAGTTTAACCTTGAGTCCACTTTTTAAGTTGAATTGTCATTACAACTATTTAGAGCCAGTGGTGTGACTCACCAAATGGGAAACCAAAAAGCCTATCCCATTTTCTGATCTTGTGCATCTCAGAACATTATTTAAGGTGAGGTGCCATTTGAAGATGTGTGTATCTCTGACACCTTTATTAAATGAGGTGTTCTATGGTATGTCTTACTCTGGGCGCCACGCAACAAACAGCACTTTTTTCTGCGGCTTTTCTCTTTGGTCAAGATAATGGTTCCAACATTAAGGTCATTTGTAACTGTACTTGTTTACAGAAGTGAGTGTAACGTCACCAATCCGGACCACTACGAATCCTCCTCTCAAGCGCTGTGCCTCGCCGGTGTACTAACCACCAATGTACTAACCACCGATGTACTAACCATGAATGTACTAACCACCGATGTACTAACCACCAATGTACTAACCATGAATGTACTAACCACCGATGTACTAACCACCGATGTACTAACCATGAATGTACTAACCACGATGTACTAACCACTGATGTACTAACCACCGATGTACTAACCATGAATGTACTAACCACCGATGTACTAACCACCAATGTACTAACCATGAATGTACTAACCACCGATGTACTAACCACCGATGTACTAACCATGAATGTACTAACCACCGATGTACTAACCATGAATGTACTAACCACCGATGTACTAACCACCAATGTACTAACCACCGATGTACTAACCACCGATGTACTAACCATGAATGTACTAACCATCGGTTTACTAACCACCGATGTACTAACCACCAATGTACTAACCATGAATGTACTAACCACCGATGTACTAACCACCAATGTACTAACCATCGGTGTACTAACCACTGATGTACTAACCACAAATGTACTAACCATGAATGTACTAACAACCAATGTACTAACCACCAATGTACTAACCATGAATGTACTAACCACCAATGTACTAACCATGAATGTACTAACCACTGATGTACTAACCACCCATGTAGTAACCACCGGTGTACTAACCACAAATGTACTTACCACCAATGTACTAACCACCAGTGTATTAACCACCAATGTACTAACCATCGGCTGTCGTCCTGAACACATTCCAATCCGGCGCACCTGTTCCCAGTTACACATCACCAGGGACACTATTTTCATTGCCCACTTGTTTGTACCCACTGTTGATTATTGTTTGCGCTTCGTTTTTTCTCGCGGTGTGTGTTTTCGCCTACCTGTTATTTCTAAAGGTTTTCGGTAAATGCTTTTCGTGTTTTCTCTTCTGTTCTGTTGAACTCACTTCCCCTCGCATGTTACAGTGAGTCACTGACACACGTCTATCTTACCGCCAAGTTTATCAATCGTTGCCCCTTCAATCAGAAATAAAGTACATTATTTTTAACTTCCATAAACACTGTTTTTTCCAGTAGCTGTGATTGTCTTCAGTGAGGTTTTAGGGCAGACCACATCAAAATTGTTGTATTCCCGCCTACTACCAAACCCGGAACCTTTATCACACCTAAACGGTAGAAATTCCACTAACCACATGGTCTGCACTGAATGTCTAACCCTATAAAATAACAATCAAGTAAATCTTGACAAACAGCCCTAACATTAATCTATCCTGTCCTGGACGTTTTCCATTTGTTCCACTGCAGTGATCTATAGACACCCTGCCTCACCAGCCATCTTATATACCTTTTAGTCACATACGCCGGCAGCTTTTCCTGTGACATCATCAATACGGATCGACTGTCCTCTGGTTTCTCTTCCTCCATTCTTGTCATGTATCCACCAATCCTGGAATAACCTGCTCATCCAAACCGACTGCATCATACATCATTTTGTCACGTTCAAAACATTCCCCACCTTCTGTTTCCTTCTTTGTTATTTCCCTCCTCTCTCCAACTCTCTCCACTCTTCTTCTCTTCCCATTGGTCTTAACTCTTCTCCATTCTTATGTAGTACCGCCATCTGCCTCAATCTCAATGTCACTTCCTCCTTTGCACTAACGCTATTGCTTAAATGATCGACAGCCCTTCTCCAAATGTCATGAAGGAAGGCGGTTTACCGTTGCAAATTTCCTTTTATATGCTCTTTTTAATATGTTTTCCTGCAAGAGGTATTAGCCCAACTGTTCAAAATTGCTCCCTGAGTGCTCAGTGTGGTCAATCAATCAATCAAATGTATTTATAATGCCCTTTTTACATCAGTGTGGCGTCCCCCAAGTCCCTTGTTGGGTTATTAAAAGTGGAAGTAACATTTCGGTTGTGTGCAGTTGGCAACAAAAATGTATCTAATCCTTTCTATACATTTTCTTTGTGATATTTTTTTTATTATTACAGTACAGAAAAATATTAATTTACATTACTGAACATCAGAAATCCACTTCCTTTAGAGTGATTATCCGTCACCCAGGTGTTCCAGGCTTATTATCAACGGTTAGGGACCACTCTGCCTTGTGGGCCATTAAATAGATTTGTTTTTTTAAATGTATGCCAAATAACTGTGAAAGATAATGGCTCTACATTCATACAAAACGGTTTGTTACTCTCATCCCCAGGAAATGTCAAACATTTTCAGCGTTGGGCCAGTGGACTTCCTTGAAGAGTTTGAACACCTGTTGCAGTACACAGTGTCTCTCAACGCAACTTGATCTCTTTCCCTGGCATCTAGGTACTGTTGTTCCACGATCAGACCTACGGCATCCATTATGAGTACACAGTGTCTCTGAATGTAACTGAACTGGAGAATGTCAGTGAGGAGCAGAGAGAGCCAGAGCACCTCTACCTTTGGACGCACAGCTCCTGGCAAGACTGCAGTGTGCAGTGTGGAGGAGGTGAGAAAGTTACACACACACGCACACTAACTGACACTTCCCAAGGTGAGCCTTGTCAGGGTTTCTGATAAATGTTTGCCCTGGGCTCCATGTGTGGTGACTTTGAGATTATCTTTGCTAGCAGATCTCCCGTGAGATCCTTTCCTCCTGCTGCTCCGCTTAAGTGGAGTAACGTGTTAGATATGGGCCTCTAAAATTGACAGGGGCATGTCACATCTGTGCTCCATGCTGATGTACTGATCTGGGTCTGGATGCAGAAAGTGTTTCAGGACCAAGGCTCTACGGGCTGTCTGTCTGGTTGTCTGTCTGAATGTCTGACTGACTGGGGAAATGAGGGCTAAGTGAGAGGGCCAGGAGTCTGTTATCATTCATTCAGATGAGCAAAAACACAGATACACAGTCTATACAGGCTTCCCGGCAGCACATGGACAAACATATAGACCAGTAGACAGCTACACACACACGCGCACACACCGGGTTTATTTGGATACACTTATGTGGTGAGGTTGGAACTCCCGGAGGGCTGAAGCTTGACTGCGTTTAGAGGCAGTGTCAGAGGGCTGCTTGGAAAGCCTGTTGTAGCGTGTTGAGAGGCCTAGCGTTGGCTGACCTCTGATCTGGAGGTCCAGCGTTGGCCGACCCCTGACCTCTGATCTGGAGTACACCGGACAGGTGTGGCAGCGTACCACTCTCAACAGGGATAACAGGGACAATCACGCAAACACGGGCCGTCAAACATGTGAATGTATACGCATACAGTTGCTCAGAAGTTTGCATACCCTTGGAGAATTGGTTATATATGTACCATTTGTAAAGAAAACATGAGTGAGCAGGCAAAACACGTGCCTTTTATTTCTTATGGGATTCACATTTAACTGTAGGTCATAACAGAACGGCACAATCATAAAACAGAACATGGCAACAAAGAAAAAAGATTAACTGACCCCTGTCTGCATCCCCTTACTTCTTAATACTGTGTATTGCCCCCTTTAGCATTAATGAGAGCGTGCAGTCTTTTTTAATAGTTCTCTATGAGGCCCCGAATTTTTGCAGGTGGTATAGCTGCCCATTCATCTTGGCAAAATGCCTCCAGGTCATGCAAAGTCTTTGGTTTTCTTGAATGAACCGGACATTTGAGATCTCCCCAGAGTGCCTCGATGATATTAAGGTCAGGAGACTGTAATGGCCACTCCAGAACCTTCACCTTTTTCTGCTGTAACCACTGGAGGGTCAGCTTGGCCTTGTGCTTAGGGTCATTGTTGTAGTGGAAATTCCAAGAGCGTCCCATGTGCAGCTTTCGTGCAGAAGAATGCAAGATTCCCTGTGCCTTTAGTCCTCACACACCCCCAAAACATGAGTGAGCCACCACCATGCTTCACAGTGGGGAAGGTATTCTGTTCACTATAGACCTTGTTGACACCTCTCCAAACATGGCACTTATAGTTGTGACCATAAAGCTCTATTTTGGTCTCGTCACTCCAAATGACAGTGTGCCAGAAGCTGTGAGGAGTGTCAAGGTGTTGTCAGGCATATTGTAACTGGGCTTTTTTGTGACATTGGCACTGTAAAGTCTTCTTTCTGGCAACTAGACCATGCAGCTCATTTTTGTTCAAGTATCGTCATCCTTGAAACAACCACACCCTCATTTTCCAGAGCAGCCTGTATTTCTCCTGAGGTTACCTGTGGGTTTTTCTTTGTATCCCGACCAATTCCTCTGGCTGAAATCTTTCTTGGTCTACCTGACCTTGGCTTGGTATCAAGAGATCCTCGAATATTCCACTTCTCAATAAGTGATTGAACAGTACTGACTGGCATTTGCAAAGCTTTGGATATCTTTTTATATCCTTTTCCAACTTTATAAGGTCCATTATGCAGGTATTTTCACAGTTCTTTTCTGCTCCCCATGGCTCAGTATCTAGCCTGCTCAGTGCATCCATGTGAGAGCTAACAAACTCATTGACTATTTATACACAGACAGTAATTGCAATTAAAAAAAACACAGGTGTGGGAAATTCACCTTTAATTGCCATTTCACCTGTGTGTGTCATCTTGTGTATCTGTAACAAGGCCAAACATTCTAGGGTATGTCAACTTTTGATCAGGGCCTTTTGGGTAATTTCTGTTATCATTATGATTTAAAAAGGAGCCAAACAACTTTGTGATAATAATCACTATCCTTATATAATTGTTTTTGGCTGATATGAATATAATTAACCAATGACTGTTCATCTGTTTGGGCTCTATCAGCCAATCAGATCTTTGTACAGTGCACAGTATGTAGAGGTCCTATAATTAGATTTGTAATACTCACATAAGTGGATTGAACATTTCAAGGGTCAAATCAGGGTCGAGGAAATATATTATGTGGTGATTCAAAAATGAAGTTCAGAAGAATGCCCTGGGACATTTAGACTCCTGGGCTGTAGTCATGATGGACACCATTTGTGCTTAGGAGTTGTTCAGCCTATTACACGTTTTTGTTCTCAGTCATTAGTATATACAGCTGAGCAAAACCAGACCAGATGTATGTCGACATCCATGTATGATTCCTATTTATCTCAAAACGACATCAGTAGCGTAATTGTTTCATTTGTTACAATCTTAATTTGAGACCTAAATTACACTTCATTATGAAGCAAAGTTACCCTCTTAGTTAGTCCTGTTTGGATTCGGGTGAAAACTGCTCCAGTGATATCTGCGGTTTGATTGACATCCAGTGACTGATTAGCTATGATATTCAGTCTGAGTTAACCGGTAGTGATGCTGGCTAATGAGAGGCTTTGTTAAGGTTAGACCTTTCATTTCTTTTTCCATTTGGAAGGGTTTAACAATGTCAGAGGTTAAGGACAAGAAGAAACGAGACTGAGTAAATTGCCATTTATTGTCATGTTATATTTTAATAGAATACTGTAAACTTTAGAAATCTCTTAAAACCTCAGATACACTTCAATTTTGCATTGTTTACTGTTCAGTAACATTCCTGCATGACAGGATGTTTATGTAAAGGTATGGCATCGATAGTGATGAGCTTGAATT
The DNA here is from genome assembly GCF_011004845.1 of Esox lucius. NCBI lineage: Eukaryota > Metazoa > Chordata > Actinopteri > Esociformes > Esocidae > Esox > Esox lucius. Next base: position 30,156,785 of record NC_047570.1, on the reverse strand, counting down.
GGGCAGCTAGTGGATAACTTAATGAAGCCAGCCAGCTGTCTAATGGTATGTTATTTTCTTGTGGCTAAGCACGAGTAACAGAATCTAAATAGGATTCTGTAATAGTAAACGAGTGACAGGATTTGATCCATTGACCTTATGAAGCTTAATACTGAGGCTTGTAACATTTAACAGCTTTAGCCAAGTGGTCCATGACATATGTGTGTCAATGTGCATGTTCTTTACTGAGTATTAGTGAAATATTTCTAATGTCACTCTTTTATTTTCACACAAAAACAGAGCATTGTGTAACCTCCATTGAGCCTGTACACTTTCCATAAAATGTCCCCATCACAGGCTGTGCACACAGTATTTCCAGTATCTAGTGACTTCCTTCAAAATTCTGGAACATGTAACCTGCAATGTTAACCGTGTAGTTGGACTATATACAATAGAGCAACAGGTAATTGTTTGCTACAACTTTGTCTTAATACACTGATCGTTATTTACCCATGATTCTTACGCATGGTTGACACAAATGTAAGAAATGCAAGCTGTACCTTAAATTGAAAAGACAAGAAATGAGCATTGTGTTTGTAAACTGAAAGTAGCTGGGTCTAATTCCTCAGCCGACAAGGTTAAAACCGCTGTCAATGAGAGATCTATTTAACCCTAACTGCTCCCAGGTCATTGATGTAAAGAAGAATGAGTTCTTACAGTACCTGGTGAAATACACAAACACTTGTATTTGTTCTTTTATAATGGAATTATTGATTATACTTATAATTATTGATTAGACCCATCATATCCAAGTATGTTAGATCTGTGATTTTCTTACACAGAACAGAGGAAGAATGGATTCTAGTAACAATGGAAAAAAGCCCAGATTTTGAGCCCTGCACACATGCATGCACATATCTACACACAAACAGACACAGACAAACACACACAAACACACACACACACACACACAAACCCTTACCCAGTGAGCGATTGTTTGGATGGAGGCCAGAAATGTCCAAATTTAGACCTTTAGTCTGCTGAGAATGTTAGCGGTGATTAACAGTATTTTATTGTGTAATTGCCTTTGCATTAGTCCAGGGCATAATGTAGTTCAGTGGGGGGTTATTTGGGGTGAGACAGAGGCTTGGACGTTTAATTAGCCCCATGCTTGCTTGGGGTTTGATGTTGTATTGTGTACAGTTGGCTTGACTATGTAGACTTCAAGTTGAAGTATGTTAGATTAAAATCTCCCTACCATCATATCTAGTCCAATATGATACCAGTATCCAGATGTTCGATTAAAATGTCCCTACCATCGTATCTAATCCAATATGATACAAGTATCCTGATGTTAGATTAAAAACTCCCTACCATTGTATCTAATCCAATTATAATACCAGTATTGATGAAAACAGTTTGTGTGTATTGAGTATGTGTGTGTGGGAGAGGGTTGTATTTGTCTTGTGTAAATAAAGTATATTGTGTGTGTGTGTGTATGTGTGTGTGTGTGTGTGAGAGAGAGAGAGAGAGAGAGAGTGTGTGTGTGTGTGTGTGTGTGGAATGTGTATGTTTGTGTGTGGGTGGGGAGGTTGATATATTTCTCAGCCCATATATTTACAGTCTTATGGCCTGAGTGTAGAAGCTATGCCTGGTCCTGTTGGTCCTGCTGTTGTATAGTGAATAGTCAATGTATTGGCTGGCTGGGGTCATTGACTATTTTTACTGTCTTCCTCTGACTGCCTGGTGAAGAAGTCCTGTATGACTGGGAGTTTGGCCCCGGTGAGGGGTCATGCAGTTAAGGGCCCTGCCGCTGCCATACCAAGCAGTGATGCAGCCTGTCGAGATGCTCATTTTTGTAGTTGTGAAATGTTTTGAGGATCTGAGGCCCCATGCCAAGTCTTTTCAGCCTATCTAGGGTATATCGTGCCCTATTACCAACTGTCTGGTTTTGCATGGACCATGTTAGTTTGTTGTTGTTTGTTGTTTATGTCCACATTTACTGCAAAATCTAAAACCAGAGTGACTTGAAGATACATTTTTAATTGGCAGAGGTGATGACTGCTCATTGATCTAAACAGGTAATATTAGTATGCAGAAAGGTCAAGTAATTAGTATTTTCCTCAAATAAATATACTTAATTGGTAATATAAAAGTTAGGGGGAAAAGTATCCTCTTTTTCAGCTACAGACCAATGTCTACTTCACTTGTTATTTCCGCGTAGAGAAACGGTCTCTTTCTTACTCTTTTTCTTCCGATTGCATGCTTTTTCTCTTGCTTACTGTCTGGTCTTCATCGCCCTTTGTAGTTTCCTCTACGATGATGTTTTCTGTGTCTCCAGGTGAGAGGAGGACAGTGGTTTCCTGTGTGAGGTTTGTCAATAAGAGCATGATCCCTGTGAATGACAGTCACTGCCACCCAGAGAACCGGCCGTTACCTCAAGTACGTCCCTGCAACCTCCACCCCTGCCAATACAGGTGAGAAGAACACATACACAGTATTACTAAGGATGTAAGGTGTTTTCGGGAGACACAATTGATGCCCATCAAAATCCTATTTTCCTTAAACTGAACCCGAACTACTGAGTCTAAATCAGCCTTAAATAAGTGAAGACTGACAAAATGTCTTCTGTAATCCAAAATGTTCCATTCTTTGCTATTCTTGTGAGTATTGCACTTCAAGGACACAAACTCACATACACAAACTCTGCAAGTGGAATAATTCATTGTATTTTAATGAAATATGACCTCTAATTAAAATATGAGTAAAGTGGTTTGGAAATATTGTTAAAGAGGAGCTTGTCTGCGTAGGAATGGTGTCTACAGAACGGTGTGGGTGTTGGCCAGTCACCAAAAGGATTAATGTGTGTAGACTTTTAAAGTAAGATTACAGTACTCCTTGAAACCCTTCACTTTCTCCACATATTGTTATGTTTATAATTGTATACATGCCATCAATCTGCACACAATACCCCCAAAAACATAAGTATGATACATAAGTATTCAAAACCTTTACCGTGACGCTACAAATTAAGCTCAGAAGCATCCTGTGTCGTTTGATCGTCCTTGAGATGTCTTTAGAACTTGTTTGGAGTCCATCTGCAAATTGAATTGACTGGACATGATTTAGAAAGGCATAGTTCTGGGGAAGGTTAAAAAACAAATTGATTAAACATCATCATTTCCCAGGAGCACAGTGGGCTCCATAATTGTGAAATGGAAAGAAGTTTGGAACCACCAAGACTCATCCTTGAGCTGGCTGTCCAGGCACATAGAGTAACTGGGCAAGAAGGACCTTGGTCCGGGAGGTGACCAACAACCCACAGCCACTCTAACAGAGCTTCAGAGTTTCTCTGCAGATATGGGAGAACCTGCCAGAAGGATAATCAGCTCTCCAGCACTCCATCAATCAGGCCTTGGTAGAGTGGAAGACATGCCGTAAAAGACTCAGAGAGCATGAGGAAAATGATTCTCCGGTCTGATTGGACAAAAATCGAACTATTTGGGTTGAATGCCAAGCACTATATCTGGTGAAACAAATGGCCGCTCATCAACTGGGTAATACCAACACTTCTCAGTGGTAGAGACTGAGACTGGTGAGAACAGAGGGAAGGATGAATGGAGCGAAATAAAGAGAGGCATGAAGACAACCTGGTCCAGACTGAGGCAAGGATTCATCCATCAGCACAACAAGAACCCAGAGAACACGTCCATGACAAAGCTGGAGAGGATTCAATAGGTTGAGTGTTCCAGGCAAACTTTGCTTTCATTAAAGTATCTTCCATTACAGTCTTGCAGAACTTTAGCATTCTGGTTGTCAGTTTGTTGAAGTAATCTGAATAGAAGCCCCTCCCAGAAGTTGGATTGGCATGATGGGCACTTCTTACGAACCATACGGTCAAGCGGGTCCCACAACAGCGCCATAGGTTTGAGATCCTTAGCTGCCTGTAATCGAATCCAGGAATCTGAAGCTGATGCTCCAGATTCTCAACTAGTCGAAAGAAGGCCAGTTTTATTGCTTATTCATTCAGCACAACCATTTTCTGTTGTGCTAACATAATTGCCAAAGGGTTTTGTAATGATCAATTAGCCATTTAAAATGATTAACTTGGATTAACAAACACAACGTGCCACTGGAACACAGGAGTGATGGTTGCTGATAATGGGCTTATGTAGATATTCTAATAGAAATCAGCCGTTTTCAGCTACAATAGTCATTTACAATATTAACAATGTCTATGTTTTATTTCTGATCAAAATTAGCCTTTAGTTACTTCAAACTGTCACCGTGAATGATGAAAACATGTCATCATCCTGTTTCATAGTGATAAAAAACTGCTCCATTGAGTTCCAGTGGGTGTGGCGACAGGACAGAGGAGCTGCACCTGCACACGCACGCACGCATGCACTGCACAGTGTTTCTGTTTCATTTCCTACTCAGTCAAAGTCATGCATTTCACATTTTTGGAATGTCTCAGAGCTGCACTGCCGACGCAATTAAACCAGTCCACGTCTCTCTGTTCAAAGACACCAGGCTGTGTCTCAAATGACACCCTTTGCCCAATACAGAGCACAGGGCTCGGGTTGAGAGTAGTGCACTCGGAAATAGTGTGCCATTTGGACTTACGGTGGCGTGCTCTGAGACGTGTACTCCATTGCCTTATCCACATAAAACACCAAGTCAGGCCTATTCGGGCTGTCTCTCACTTACTCCCACTAGTGTGCACTTATAGTATATCACTCAAGATTCAGTGTTGGGGTTTTTCTGTGGGCCTGGATAGGGGTACATTACATTGTCTCACTATGTTGTCGTTAACCTGAACCGAACCACCTGATCCATGAATAAAGGGCTTTGGGGCCCGGAGTTCAGTTTTGAGAACCACAGGTCTAAGCCATATGGTTTTTAAACCTCTCCTCTGGGAACACCTGCCATTTCATGAATTTGATCTATTTCCCAGCTAGCACACCTGCTTCAACTTGACAACTCATCATAAAGTGAATGAGCTGGTCAATCATATGAACTAGTTCAGGGCTACAGCAGCATTTTCAAAGAGTTCGCAGAGTAGAGTTTAGAGAAGAAACTGGTTCATGCTATATGATCGAGGTTGTCAAAACATTTCTGAAAGACTCCCACGTTTCACAATTTAGTTGTAACCCTGATCCAACTCATCTAATTCATCTACAAAGGCCTGACAATTAGTTGACTCAGGGTTGAGAAATAGTTCTGATTGGGGAGAACAAGTATTTGATAAACTGCCGATTTTGCAGGTTTTCCCACTTACAAAGCATGTCGAAGTCTGTAATTTTTATCATAGGTACTCTTCAACTGTGAGTGACAGAATCTAAAACAAAAATCCAGACAATCACATTGTATGATTTATAAGTAATTAATTTGCATTTTATTGCACTACATAAGTATTTGATACATCAGAAAAGCAGAACCTAATATTTGGTACAGAAACCTTTGTTTGCAATTACAGAGATCATAAGTTTCCTGTAGTTCTTGACCAGGTTTGCACACACTGTAGCAGGGATTTTGGTCCACTCCTCCATACAGACCTTCTCCAGCTCCTTCAGGTTTCGGGGCTGTCGCTGGGCAATACAGACTTTCAGCTCCCTCCAAAGATTTTCTATTGGGCTTAGGTCTGGAGACTGGCTAGGCCACTCCAGGACCTTGAGATGCTTCTTACGGAGCCACTCATTAGTTGCCTTGGCTGTGTGTTTCGGGTCATTGTCATGCTGGAAGACCCAGCCACGACCCATCTTCAATGCTCTTACTGAGGGAAGGAGGTTGTTGGCCAAGATCTCGCGATACATGGCTCCATCCATCCTCCCCTCAATACGGTGCAGTCTTCCTGTCCCCTTTGCAGAAAAGCATCCCCAAAGAATGATGTTTCCACCTCCAAGCTTCACGGTTGGGATGGTGTTCTTGGGGTTGTACTCATCCATCTTCTTCCTCCAAACATGGCAAGTGGAGTTTAGACCAAAAAGTTATATTTTTGTCTCATCAGACCACATGACCTTCTCCCATTCCTCCTCTGGATCATCCAGATGGTCATTGGCAAACTTCAGTTGGGCCTGGACAATGCGCTGGCTTGAGCAGGGGGACCTTGCGTGCACTGTAGAATTTTAATCCATGACGGCGTAGTGTGTTACTAATGGTTTTCTTTGAGACTGTGGTCCCAGCTCTCTTCAGGTCATTGACCAGGTCCTGCCGGGTAGTTTTGGGCTGATCCCTCACCTTCCTCATGATCATTGATGCCCCACAAGGTGAGATCTTGCATGGCGCCCCAGACCGAGGGAGATTGACCGTCATCTTGAACTTCTTCCATTTTATAATAATTGTGCCAACTTTTGTTGCCTTCTCACTAAGCTGCTTGCCTATTGTCCTGTAGCCCATCCCAGCCTTGTGCAGGTCTACAATTTTATCCCTGATGTCCTTACACAGCTCTCTGGTCTTGGCCATTGTGGAGAGGTTGGAGTCTGTTTGATTATGTGTGTGGACAGGTGTCTTTTATACAGGTAACGAGTTCAAACAGGTGCAGTTAATACAGGTAATGAGAGGAGAACAGGGTTCTGTGACGGCGTAGTGTGTTACTAATGGTTTTCTTTGAGACTGTGGTCCCAGCTCTCTTCAGGTCTGGGAGAGCCGGAATTCTTACTGGTTGGTAGGTGATAAAATACTTATGTCATGCAATAAAATGCTAATTAATTATTTAAAAATCATACAATGTGATTTTCTGGAGTTGAAGTGTACCTATGGTAAAAATGACAGACCTCTACATTCTTTGTAAGTAGGAAAACCTGCAAAATCGTCAGTGTATCAAATACTTGTTCTCCCCACTGTACCTGTGGTAGAGGTCTTCATGGTTCAAAAACATTTGACCTGAACCTAGTGGTTCATATATATTCATATCCGACCCAACAAGTCCCAGTATAAAATATATATCTTTTTAAAACTGACCCGATTTGGTTGCTAGTTGGGACAGACCCAAATCTGAACATGATTTGGTACTGTAGGCTAGGTATTGCACCTTAATATATTGATACTGTATGCTTCAGTTTAAAATGTAGCTGATTGTCTGGCAGGAACGAGTGAATATAGCCTGATCATTTGAATATCAGTTTCGAAAAATTATAATTTAGGTCGTAATAAGCTGTGTATTTCCGCTAGCCATTATAATACTATACACCACAATTGAAACAGTCGGTCTGTTCAAGTATAAGCAGGTTTAATTTACACCCTCTATGCCGAGCAATTCCCAACTCAGCAAACAATAGTCCTAAAAACACTCTGGACTGACAAAAAACTTCTGGGGCCAGGGCCAGCTGATGTCTTTTGGTGCCGGTGTCTGCAATGGCCAAACCCAATTATTATTCTCGGAATTGTTCTGAACCCGTAGTTACCAGTATTATCTATTTGGGCACGGCATCCGAAAACGGCTCTATTCGTAACAAAGCCAATCTAAAAGCCTATTTCTGGGCACGGCGACCACACAAGCATTGTCACTGGGATGTAAAAAACGAGCTCACATTTTATATTACTGTGCAAACTTGCTAATTATGCTGCTGTTGCGAGGCGGCTGTCACTGCGTCTTTGGTCAATTTTTCGGGAGAAAGAGAGGGTGCCAGTTCTCTTGTTGTCCTTCTACAAAATTGCTGGGCCAGTCCCCATTTCCATATGGCAGCCTTTCTCAGCCTTTCTCACTTCATTTACAATCTTTAGAAGCTTGGAGAGTTTGCATTTTTCTTCCGCAATATTCATTACTCTGCCATGCGATAGATATCCAGCCTCAGCAGCTCAGCAACACGGAGCACACACACTTGTTTTTTTGGTGTGCAACATTGTGTTGGCTACATTACATCTTGGGGGCGACATACAAGGGTAGGGTTAGAATAATTACACTGAACGCTCATAATTTTGTTCCCAGGCACTTCTGGACAAATTGCAAATAAGGTCGGGACGAGGTAAGAAGCTGAGTAATGTAGGAACTAACACAACTGGGGTGCGCAGATACATTGATCATTTTCACGCTGCTTGTACAGACCATCTGAGAAACACCACACTGACCTGTATGGACCACCTGAAAAACACCTCACTGCCTGTACAGACCCCCTGAAAAACACCACACTGCCTGTACAGACCACCTGAGAAACACCACACTGCCCGTACAGACCACCTGAGAAACACAAGACTGCCCCGTACAGACCACCTGAGAAACACCACACTGCCCCGTACAGACCAACTCTTAAAATGTATTTTTAAGTTTCTTGTTTTTGAGTGTTTTGTATTCTGTTGATTTAATGTGAGGGTCTGGTTATTTGAAGTATTTTCGTTATGTACATTCAACCTATGAGCTATAAGGTGAAAAGTTAAATCTCAGACTAAGAGCCAGAATAACAAACACAGAAGAGGTCTGTATCTCCCCAGTTGTTTGTTACTGCTGTAAAAACCTGGATAATAGTGGCCCAGTATTCCAGAGGCCCATATGTTTGGCTGTGAATCTCCTTTTAAACCTAATCTCAGGAGCTTTTGGTCTGATAGTATGGACATAGTCCATCAGCCTTGTATCAGGTAGGGTTTTATGGTATTGTTTTGAAGTGACTGTTTTGTAATAATTTATAATTATGCAAATTCTGGATCAATTAAAACAAACCAACGTGTACTGTCAGCCATTCAGACATACTAAAACATACCTTCTGTTTGTATCTCTGCAACCTAATTTAATCCGGCTTTTTACTGATACTCTACAAGGTTCTGTTCATTATACTCCCAATGGAAGAACCTGTTGTTAAACACGGGAGTGAACTGCCTACAATTGCTCCGAAAAGAAAGGCTGATCTTAATTTTCCACAAGTGTTGGTACGGTGTACCCTACTGAACATGACCCAGCAGACATCTCGTCCACTGCTTCATGGGCGAGATCATAATGTACGTAAAAGGCTTGTTAGTTTTAATAGCAGGAGAATATTGTAATTGGCACTGTTTACTGTTGCGAATTACATTTATGAGAATTTGAATTGCATCTGTGTTTTGCTTTCCATAGCGAAGAACACAAAGAATACTTAGTAATAATTTTCAATGCCATGTTTGTGAAAACAATTTGATGCTTATATTTTTCCCCGGGGTAGATCAGCCGTGATCAAGCAGCCATTATCCATCTGTAAAACCTCTATGTTAACATCATTTCTACTCATTTTTTTTAAGCGTGTGAACACACACCCACCTCACACAGACACACACCCACCTCACACAGACACACACCCTCCTCACACAGACACACACCCACCTCACACAGACACACACTCACTTCACACAGACACACACACTCACTTCACACAGACACACACCCACCTCACACAGACACACACTCACTTCACACAGACACACACACTCCTCACACAGACACACACACTCCTCACACAGACACACACCTACCTCACACAGACACACACCCACCTCACACAGACACACACCCTCCTCAAACCCCCCCAAAATGACGATGCTACTTATTAGCTAGCATTTAGTTTCTGCATCTCTGATCAGTTCCGTTCACAGATGTGGAAACATGGTAAACATTATGAAACAACCAATCATCTCCCGCTACCCTTTTCTTTCTCTCTTCCTCTATCTCCGGCTCTCCCTCTTTTTCTCTCCACTCCCTTTTTGCCCCTCTCTCCTCCTGCCTTGCCTCCTGCCCCGCTCCTCCCCTCTCTCCTCCTGCCTTGCCTCCTGCCCCGCTCCTCCCCTCTCTCCTCCTGCCTTGCCTCCCGCCTTGCCCCCTGCCCCGCTCCTCCCCTCTCCCCAGGTGGGTGACTGCAGAGTGGAACCAGTGTTCGGTGACGTGCGGCAAGGGGCTGCAGCTGCGCGAGGTGGGCTGTGTTTACCAGTTACAGAACGGCTCTCTCATCCACACCCAGGACCGGTACTGCCAGGGGGGCAAGCCACCCGCCCTGCAGGGGTGTGAGGGACGCCACTGCCTCACCATCTGGGAGGCCTCCGAGTGGTCCACGGTCTGTGTGTGTGTGTGTGTGTGTGTGTGTGTGTGTGTGTGTGTGTGTGTCAACGCATTCATGGGTGCATGTATGCTTGTGTTTGTTTGTGTGTACACGTCTGTGTTTATGTATGTGTGCGTGTCCATCTGTCTTTGTGTATGTTTGCGTGCGTGCGTGTGGGTGTGTGTGAGTCCTTTTGTCTGTGCGTGTGTCTGTGTCCACCTGTCTTTGCGTGTGTGTGTCCATCTGTCTTTGCGTGTGTGTGTGTCCATCTGTCTTTGCGTGTGTGTGTGTGCGTGCATGTGACCATCTGTCTTTGCGTGTGTGTGTGTGCGTGCGTGCGTGTGTCCATCTGTCTTTGTGTGTGCACGTGTTGTGTGTGGGTGCATGCGTGTGTGAGATACAGAACATTGTCCCAGAAGTTAGAGTGAGAGCAGTGCGGCAGTAGTTCATAAATATGGAGATCTGTCTCTCCCCTCTCTTCACTGAAGAGGAGCTGGAGTGGGTTAGAGAGGGGAGCTGAGCATCCACCTCGGGAGCCTTCCAAAATGACTAACACTCGGCCCCCACTCTCACTCTCTCTATCTCTTTTGCTTTTAATTTCTTTCTCACTGCCTTTTGTTCTCTTTTTCTTGATCTCCTTTCCTCTCTCCAGTGCTCCTCAGACTGTGGCACCGGGGTCCGTAAGAGGACAGTGACCTGCACCAACCCCCAGGGGCGCTGTAACCCGTACTCTCAGCCTGCCGACCAGGAAGCTTGTGAGGACCAGTCCAAATGCTACGAGTGGAAGACTGGGGATTGGTCCAAGGTATGGGCCACACCCCTCCACACTAACACACACCCCTCCACGCTAACACACACCCCTCCACGCTAACACACACCCCTCCACGCTAACACACACCCCTCCCCACTAACACTCACACCTTCACGCTAACAAACACCTCCACGCTAACACACTCACACCTCCACGCTAACACACTCACACCTTCACGCTAACACACACAACCTCCACACTAACACACACCCCTCCACGCTAACACACTCACACCTCCATGCTAACACACACCCCTCCACACTAACACACACCCCTCCACACTAACACACACCCCTCCACACTAACACTCACCCCTCCACACAAACACACACCCCTCCACAGAAACACACCCCCCTCCACACAAACACACACCCCTCCACGCTAACACACACACACCTCCACACCTCTCCACGCTAACACACACAATTCATTGACAAGCTATTTACAGACATCTCACGTGGGGAGAGTACTCTCAACCCAGATGCCCCGTCCAATTGAGTCATCCCTTCCTGTGACACAGCAGTGTAGTTGATAACAACGCTGTGCCAACTTCCTGATGGGGGCATCTTGACAGATAGCACTCCCTCTGCCTGAGTCCCAAATAGCAACTTAAATCCAATTTGATTGCCCCCATCAAGAGTGTGCCAAAGCAGTGCTCACAGTAGTGTATAGGGTGCCATTTGGGACGTGTGCCCTGTCTGTTGGACGAGCGGGATGATAGCACCTTCTATCAGTGTCTCACTCACTCTGCTGGCTCACCTTCACATACGCATAAAGCTCAAACTTACACACTCTGGTAGAGAGAAGAACTGCAGCTCCTTGCCTCTCTGTGTCTCCTCTCTCTTGTCAGTCACCTCCCTCACCACACAGCCGCCTCTCCTCTCCCTCCCCTCAGTCACCTCCTTCACCACACAGCCGTCTCTCCTCTCCCTCCCCTCAGTCACCTCCCTCACCACACAGCCGTCTCTCCTCTCCCTCCCCTCAGTCACCTCCTTCACCACACAGCCGTCTCTCCTCTCCCTCCCCTCAGTCACCTCCCTCACCACACAGCCGTCTCTCCTCTCCCTCCCCTCAGTCACCTCCCTCACCACACAGCCGTCTCTCCTCTCCCTCCCCTCAGTCACCTCCTTCACCACACAGCCGTCTCTCCTCCCATTCTTCTTCCGGGGGCTTGACAGTAGAAACCAGGGTCAAGTCCTTTGCTGTACTGTAGCTCTTTTCATTAGAAAATCACTTTGAAAACAAAGAAAACGATTCAGCCAAACAAATAGGCATCTGGCACTTCTTAGGCAAGGTTCTTCCACTGTTCGGGAAAAGTAGCAAGGTGTCTAACTTCCTGCCAGACAGTAAGTTAGAGAAACTAGCAGACATGCTACAGAGCTCTTGTTTTGGCACCTCATTGTCTTAGAGTACTCTACCCACTGGAGCTGGCAGTAGTTGACTCCTTTGAGACCACATTGCCAATGGCACCCCATTGTTTTAGTGCACTTCTTTGGATCAGGGTGCCATTTGGGATGCATGCTCCAATCTGAACATTGCTTTCATCTGCTCCACTCTGCTGTTGGCAAAAACAACACTTTGGATTCACATGTTCAGTAATTGTTCTGTTTATTTGCTTGTCCCCGTAGAGTTCATTTTAATACTCTCTGGGACGGTTTCACGGACACAGATTTAGCCTGGTCCTAGACTAAATAATCCAGGACAATAGAGACTAGGCGTAGTCTGTGTTTGTGAAACACGCTTCCTGAGTTCAGTGTACATGCCAAGTGTTTCCTCTCAAAGATGCTTCCTAAATTGCACCGTAGTCTCTAGTGCGCACGTTATGAATACAGGTCTGTGGGGCCTGGTTATAAGTAGAGCTCTATATAGGGAATAGATTGACATTTTACCTGGAAATGGTTACAATATTCCACACAGTATAACATCTTATTCCACTTAAAGTACTGTAGAATGCAAATGGCAGACAGCCCTTGGAATGCCTGTAGGCCAGTCACCCAGATCGGGAAATGCAATTAAATGTTAATAATACAATGCTAAAAGAATACTACAGTCAAACACCATGCTTCATCAAGACAGTTCGGGGACTTTTTGAAAACCTGACTGCTGACATGTACTACTTTATTTATTTAGGTTACTAACACAATTATACAGTTTGGCTAGCTGTTTTATTTTAAAGCTGTGTGAGTTACAGACCTTGAGGTATGGTGACTATACTGTATCCAGGCAAATGGGGTGTGAAATATGGGCTTCATGACTTCCTTATCAAAAACAAGTATTGTTTTCACGTTTTTTATTAGAATGACAACTTCTCTGTGCATTTGATTTAACATTGCATGGGAGAAACCTTACAATTATAACTTTTTTATATTAGAAAAACTCCAGCTAGTGAACCTCAGCCAATTCAACATATTCGATTGACTCCAGCACTAGCTTATTCAATAAGGTTTTATTAGTTGTCTGGTAAATCTGGTTTGTTGGTTTGCTAGTATAAATCAAACAAGGCTGGGTTGTAATCAATGATGGGTCTTGGAAAGAAGTCTACCGAACTGAAAATATACAATTCCTTCAACAGCAGGTCTCCATTTTCCAGTCGTAAAAAAAACTGACCCAGTCTGTTTTTGACATGCATGTACTTCATCATTTGGCCTTGCTACCAAGTGTTGCACTCAGTCACTTGATTCTGGGTCGGATATTATTTCACCATTCTAATGGTTAAGGTTGCGATCTGGTAGAATATGTCTGTAGATCTGGAATTTTCTAGGACGTTTTATGACTGACTGTCAACCTGGAGGGCACTGTCTAAGCCTCTGGGTCACAACAGCACATTAGGGGGTGGGACCCATAAATCACAGTGTGGAAGCAGGAGGCAGGCAAGTGTGTCCCCTCAAGATGCTTAGGAAGGTGCACTTTGCTCTCCACTGAATGAGAGAGAGAAGGCTTGAAATTGCCTCATTCGAGCACAGATCTAAAGCAGGATCCGATTAGATTATTCCCAATTCTGTAACTGTTTGTCTGCTGAAAAAATGTAACAGCCAGTTGCTAGGGGCAACTTCAACTTTCACATGATGGAGTCTCCCTGACACTGATTCCTGATCAGTTTTGAGTATCTGTCCTAAATGCTTGGAGTAGGGGACTTAGTACTGTGTGTGTTTTTGTGGACTCACAGCCCAGTTCTCATTAATAGTAATCTCCTCTAAGCCTTTATAAGAACATTCTAGGGGGTTGGTTAGTCCAAATAGGTTTACTACTGAGCTGTATTGTATTAAAACCAGTTGTACTCTCCACTTTCTCACCCACATTATACACTTCACTTGAATCCACAGGTAAAAAACATTCAAATAAGTCAGGAGACTCTTTGGCTTTCCAAATCGAGTCCAGGTCTGAAGTCACCTCCTCCAATTGTTAAGTCACAAGTTGAGTTGTGAGTCTATGGCTAAAGCCTGAGTCCCACTGCTATACTTCTGATCTATGTGCTCCAGTCCAGCATCGGTTCCACATTAACAACAAAATTAATTTACAGTGTATATCAAATGTCTATGTATATCAAACAAGCCACTTTTGTTGATGTAAAAGCTCAAATCATGCCAGTTCTTTTTTCACCTAATATAAAGTGTTATAACCAACTACAGTGCTCAGAAAAATGAAGGGAACACTTAAATCACACATTGGGTCTTGATGAACTGAATACATTTCTAAGATCAAAAAGATCAAGATATTTCTAAGATAAAATCATTACTGTGCATCGTGTAATTTTGTTGAGAACAATGACGTCACAATGGTCAATGGAAACCAAAATCACCAACCGATTGAGGGCTGGATTCAAACTCTCACCGAAGATCAAAGTAAACAATTGAAATCACAGGCTGTTCCAATTTGCGTGAATTTCATCAAGGCAACTCATATTGTGACTCAGTAGAGTGTATGGCCCCCACGTGCCTGTATGCCCTCCCAAAAACATATGGGCATGCTCCTGATCAGACGGTGGATGGTGTCCTGGGGGATCTCCTCCCAGACTTGGATCAGGGCATCAGTGAGCTCCTGGACAGGTATTGGCGCTACTTGGCGGCGTCGGATGCACTGATGCATAATGTCCCAGAGGTTCTCAATTGGATTCAGGTCTGAGGAACATGAGGGCCAGTCAATGGCATCAATGCCTTTTGGAACTGCCCACACACTCTGGCCACATGAGGAACCCAAGGCCCACTACACCAGCTTAAGGTCTGACGATGGGTCTGAGGATTTCATCCCGGTACCTAACAGAAGTCAGGGCCCTCATGCCACCCTCATTGAGTGTGTTTTCCGACAGTTTGGTCAGAAACATGAACACCAGCAATAGATTCAAGTAGAATTCAAGTACTACAACGGTTTCACTACAAAGTCATTGGCTATTAAGTATACAAATAGAGACCTCTGCACATAGCAACTCTGCCCATGTCCGCTGACATGAACTAGTGGCCCTTATGTAGGTCTGCAATCTGGGAGCCACATACTGTCAGCTTTTGAACATGGCCCCTTGCACTGACATCCCAGGCTGTTCAGGGATGGTATGAGGGGCTTGTCATTAAAGCCCTGCTCCCTGTAGTTGTCAAATGAGCTGCCCACTTCCAGGATGAGCACCTCTCAGTGTCCTCCACCGATAACAACGACTACAACTTCACGCTATTTCAGTACACTGATTTGTGTCTCATTTCGCTGACGACAAGTTGGTGAAAATCATGCAATTCTATGGACGTACACAAGCGCTGGTTTGTTAACTAACAAACACAGTTAGTTAGCCAGCCCCTTTAGTTAAGTGTGTCTTTATTGGAAATGTTTCTCCAAGCTAAGAAAACCTTTTGCATCAGAGGGAAATTCAGCTCAGCACCTGTTGTGGAGCAATTTACCAAAGATTGAGTTTGGAAATGTCATCTCTTTCAATTTGTATGAGACACACATGCTGATTTACGGTGACAGTGACACATTTCCAAGTAATACTCGAAACATGTAATTTGAGGGAAATTGCTGTTTCTTGTCTGGCAGAAGGATGCATTGCAGTCATATGCTGGTCACACGTAGCTCAGTTTGTGGAAAGTGGGGCTTGCATGATAGCGGGTTTGATTTGGAAAGAAGAACATCGTCCTGAGGGATCAGGTCAATTTCCAATGTTTATGCTAAGGCCACGGGTTTGTTATAGGCCATTCTACACAACTTACAGTGAACCACCTACTGCTTGGGCGTTTGCTAATGGTTCCTGCTTGGTGATGGCTCCCTCTGACCATAGCTTGTGACTCTGTCATTATTGCTTTCACCCATCTGTTTTCTTTAGGACCACCAACACAGGATAGATAGGTAGCTTCTGGACCAAAGTACTAGTTCCTGTGTGTGAGTCAGTCACTCTGGTCAAGTGTGCACTATTATATTATACATTTTACATTTACATTTTTAATTTACATATGTTTCCATTTATATATATATATATATATATATATATATATATATATATATATAATTTCCTGTTATCCAGAAAAACAGTTAGTGATTAAGATAGCTTACACAGTGGGAGAACAGCACATTACAGTAATATTAACCACAATTTACTCTAGGAATTAACTATCATCAAAGTTTAGTTTTACACCCAAACAAATAAATTATAACAATAAATAATAAATTGCTTGCATTAGCTCATGAAAGGCGATGGTATGGACATGGGCTGTGAAGTTTGTTTTATACTTTTTAAGAAGTATGGGTTTTATATGTCTCCAGAAAATGTGTCAGAGAATGTACTGTCTTAGCTTCAAAGTTAAGCTGGTTTTAGCATTAGGGGCAGGGGGATTGTAGGTAACATGGCCAAGAGACCAGAAGCATTAGCTCGAAGAGCTCAGGTAGGATGAGATTTGAACTTTGCCTGAAGGTACAGTAATGAAAGAGCAGTTCCATCTCCCCTTAAAGTGTGAAGCATGGTATGTAAATAAGTAGACCTTAATCCTAATTTAAATGCTGTATATACTTTATATATATATATATATATATATATATATATATATATACACACAGTGGGGAGAACAAGTATTTGATACACTGCCGATTTTGCAGGTTTTCTCACTTACAAAGCATGTAGAAGTCTGTACTTTTTATCATAGGTACTCTTCAACAAAAATCCAGAAAATTACATTATATGATTTTTAAGTAATTAGTTTGCATTTTATTACATCACATAAGTATTTGATACATCAGAAAAGGACCTTGAGATGCTTCTTACAGAGCCATTCCTTAGTTGCCCTGGCTGTGTGTTTCGGGTCGTTGTCATGCTGGAAGACCCAGCCACGACCCATCTTCAATGCTCTTACTGAGGGAAGGAGGTTGTTTGCCAAGATCTCACGATACATGGCCCCATCCATCCTCCCCTCAATACAGTGCAGTCGTCCTGTCCCCTTTGCAGAAAAGCATCACCAAAGAATGATGTTTCCACCTCCATGCTTCACGGTTGGGATGGTGTTCTTGGGGTTGTACTCATCCTTCTTCCTCCAAACATGGGGAGTGGAGTTTAGACAAAAAAGCTCTATAAAAAGTCTAAGAATAGTGTAACTTCTTTTCACCCGTTTTTGACGGGTTATTATTTTGCTTTTATCCATTTTTGAACCCCTTCATTGAAAAACAACATAAAGTGTCTGCCTTCAAAGAGCTCTTGTGAAACTTATGCATAACAGAGAAAACATTCCAACGCTGTAGGTTCCTAGGAATGAGTGTAAATTATGTAATTGTTATTTACAGGATTTCTTCCTGGAACTTCTCAGTCTAATTCAATTGTAATGGGCATTGAGCCAAGTAGATTCTTTAGAGTGTGGTGGTCACTGTGATATAAAACAGAAAGGAGTGATGTCAGTTTTCCGCGTCAGCACATCAAACCACCTCAAAAGGTTTATATATTTTCAATTAAAGCCGACTGAGACTGACCTTTAACTGTTAACTCACGCCCCCAGGAGAGGAGCCTTTGATTGGCCTATCAGATATTCTGTAAGAAGCCCTTAACACAGCATGCCGTGGCTGGGTCAGGGGTGGGGTTCGGAGAAGAGAAGCAGGGCTGGGGGCTTGGTGGTTGGATGTGGGGGAGTCAGAGAAGGATAGGGCTGGTTCAGGGGGTTTGGGGGAGAGGAACAGGCCTGGTTCAGGGGGGTTGGGAGAGAGGAACAGGGCTGGTTCAGGGGGTTTGGGGGAGAGGAACAGGCCTGGTTCAGGGGGGTTGGGAGAGAGGAACAGGCCTGGTTCAGGGGGTTTGGGGGAGAGGAACAGGCCTGGTTCAGGGGGTTTGGGGGAGAGGAACAGGCCTGGTTCAGGGGGGTTGGGAGAGAGGAACAGGCCTGGTTCAGGGGGGTTGGGAGAGAGGAACAGGGCTGGTTCAGTGGGTTTGGGGGAGAAGAACAGGCCTGGTTCAGGGGGTTTGGGGGAGAGGAACAGGCCTGGTTCAGGGGGTTTGGGGGAGAGGAACAGGGCTGGTTCAGGGGGTTTGGGGGAGAAGAACAGGGCTGGTTCAGGGGGTTTGGGGGAGAGGAACAGGGCTGGTTCAGGGGGGCTAGGGATGAAGAGCCCAGTATGGATCAGTTTCAACTAATGACTGAAGTGACTGCCTGTGACCAGTCTGTGAATTAATTTGACCACTGCAAAGCAACTGAGTAAACAGGAAACTAGTAAAGTTGTAGTGGATTCCTGCTATGTTAGGGATCCAATGAATGATCTCATAGATCAATAAGTACAGTAGATGTTTCAGAGAATGTTATTTTTGCTTGTGTTTGTTTGTAAATGTTGTGATAGGTTGTGTGTGTGTGTGTGTGTGTGTATGTTTTAGCATTGATCTGTGATTGTGTGTTTACACAAACATTGCTTGGGTGTGTATCTGTGTCTCTCTTCGGGGCCTTATCTCATATACTTATCTCACTGTGTGGCACTCGCTTGATCTTGATCATGTGCATCAACAGTAATGAAAGCTCGATGAAAAGAACCCTCTGAGCCCTCCGAGAATCCTTCCAATTACCTACAGAGATGGGCGATCACGATAATCGTCTCGTTTCAGCTCTGTGCCGGCTGGTTCATGTAGACAGTGGTGTCAAGTGAACACAGCTCTCTGTCAAACACTGAAGCCATGAGAATGGCTTCTGCTAATTGCTGTTCTGGGAAATTAATGTTACATTAGTCTACTTGAATGGAGGGCTTGGGAAGCTCTGTTGCAAAGTGTTCACCATTGGACACGGACAAGGCTGTGGGGTTCTGAGGCGCTGGCGTATGTAGAACAATCACAGTCGACCTTGGTTTGGAATGTCACGTCTCTTTAATTTGCCGCTGTTTCGGTTCTCATTGCTGGTCCCTTTCGGCAAGCCGCTTACCTCTTCGCTGTTCAAATACCTGATTCAATAGCTGGACAGTGTACGGAGATGGCTCCATTAGAATGAGTCTCATTTCTGTGTGGGTGGATACGTTTCAATTCGAGCTGAATGGGAAATGTTCTGCACCAACACCATGAATACATTAATCACCTATTTCCTTTAGATCTGTTATAGACAAAGGAGTAAGGTCTAGGGGGAAGGGACTAAGGACTAAAATGGAACTCGTCCCGACAACCATGGCTTCCATACCTATCCAAAACGCCAGTAGGATATTTCAGAACATCGAAAATCAGTCTGTTCAAAGATAGAACCTCTATTTGTAATCAGGTCTTTTTGGGTTTATTTCAACACGTCGCGTTCATCAGTATGGGTACACGTCCAGATGACCAGTGGGTCAGTAAATACAGATGGGAACAGGTGGCCAGCGACAGCTGGAGTCTAGATCAGCCACACGACCAGGTGGTCTGGAGGCTGCGACAGCCGGAGTCGTCAGAAAGAATCGAAAAGCCTGACATGACGTGATGCACCCTCTTAAGGGCAGCATGGGGGACCGCATGCCAGTGACTCTGCCCCGTAATAGCATGGGAGAGAGGCAGCCCCTGTGGAGGGGAGCCACCCCGGCGGAGACAGCGAGGTTTGTTTGTCCTTCCAGTGCCTACCTTCGTGCTCAAGGGCTAGACCACACATAGTTATAGTTCACACGGAGGCGATTAGTCTTCTAATGAAGACTGGTTGGTTTAGACTGAGCCTGCATCCCTTCTGTGGTTTGGCACCAAAGGTTTCTGGTTACACAAAAGGTTTCTGGTTACACAAAAGGTTCCTGGAACAGAAAGGAGGCCTGCGGGTTGTGACCATCGCGTACAAAGAGGCATGTTGGAT
This sequence comes from Esox lucius, assembly GCF_011004845.1. Lineage (NCBI taxonomy): Eukaryota > Metazoa > Chordata > Actinopteri > Esociformes > Esocidae > Esox > Esox lucius. The sequence continues at coordinate 30,136,761 of NC_047570.1, read as the reverse complement.
GGCTGGAGCAATTCAGATAATTAAGTAGAATCAAGTCCATGCAATGCTTTGTAAGTTGTCAGTAAATGACAGTAGCTTTAACAGGAATCCTGCTAGGAGATGTTTGCACTGGTGTAATAACAATGTTTGTTTCTGGGAATGACTTTAGCAGCCATATTTAGCACAAGTTAAAGTTTATTTAGTGACTTTTTGGGGTAGCTGGAGGAAGGAGCATTGCAAAAGCTTGAAGCAACATAAGCCTGGATGACATTTAATAAAAATTATAAAAAATTTCAGATTTTTTACAATGTTGTGTCTAAAAGCTGCCCTTGAAATGTATTTCACATACATTATATGCATAAAAGAGCTGTCATCGTCCAGAATGACACCTTGTTCCTTAGGTTTTTGAGGATTAAATGCAACATGGTACTCTTGAGGATAATCTTTTAACAACACCAGGAAACAGAAATGGACGTCCACTCCGGCAGTTCTTTCACTGAGTTTCATTCACTGAGTTTTGTCTCTACAGTGACAGCATGCTCCCTGTCAGGTTTGTTGTAAGTGCAGTTGTCGTGTGTTGACAGTGCTCGTCATCCTGTGGGAAAGGCCTGCAGTCCAGAGTGGTTCAGTGTATGCACAGAGTGACGGGTCGCCACGGCAACGACTGCCCTGCCCTATTTCGACCTCCTACCTACCGGCCCTGTCACCAAGAGGCCTGCAACGAGAAAGTCAATGTCAACACCATCACCTCACCAAGATTAGGTAACCTTGTGTGTGCGTGTGTTTGTGTGTGTGTGTTTGTGTGTGTGTGTGTGTGTGTGTGTGTGTGTGTGTGTTTGTATGTGTGTGTGTGTGTGTGTGTGTGTGTGTGTATGTGTGTGTGTTTGTATGTGTGTGTGTGTGTGTGTGTGTGTGTGTGTGTGTGTGTGTGTGTGTGAATGTGTGTTTGTATGTGTGTGTGTGCATATGTGTGTGTGTAAGTGTGTATATGTGTGTGTGTGTGTGTGTACATGTGTGTGTGTATGTGTGTATGTGTGTGTGTGTGTGTGTACATGTGTGTGTGTATGTGTGTATGTGTGTGTGTGTATGTGTGTGTGTGTGTATGTTCACCCTGTTTTCACCCTGTTTTCACCCCGGTTCCCTCCAGCTGCTCTGACATACAAGTGTACGGGGGACCAGTGGACTGTGTACTGCCGTGTGATCCGGGAGAAGAACCTGTGTCAGGACATGAGATGGTACCAGCGCTGCTGTGACACCTGCAGGGACTTCTACGCCAACAAAACACCCCGCCAGAGTTAATGGTCGCGGCGCTCACTCACGCACACCGCAGACAGACGCACAGGACGTGCGCGCGCACACACACACGCTTTGCCCCGAGTGACAGGACTCCAGACGTCTTGGTAACACTTAACTTATAGCCTGCGGGTATGTTTCTAATACCTTGTAGCATGGATGAGCCTTTATTATTTGATAATAAGGTTTGTAATGTTAATATTATTATGTTATTATATATATATATATATATATATATATATATATATATATATATATATATATATATATATATATATATATTATAATAAGGTTTGTAATGTTATTATTTTGTGTTTCGGCTTTGATTCTAAAGGACTGCTATTTAGTCAGGATAATGAGATGATAGTTAGATATAAAGTGTCACGTCAAGTCTTTATGCCAGCTGGCTTTCAGTGTTACTTTTGGTTTTATTGAATTACGAGTGTTTTTGTTAGTTAACGTAGAAAGTTGCAGTTTTGGGAGAAGGAAATGCAAATAAGTGCCTAGGCCATTTCAAGAGGGATCATAAGCTTGCGGTTGTCATAAAGACTTGAAAACCTTCTTAAACTTTTCCAATTGCTGTAAACCAAAGCGAGAGGCTTTGAGGTCTAGGGAGTAAATTGGGAGTTAGCCTGACGCGATGGCTTGTATGGTTCTGTTTTATTTAGCACTTGTGGACAGTCTTGGCAGATTGTCTGTAGATGTTGAATGAACTTTCCGAACAATAGTACCCGCTGAATCTAAGAATACAGCTATGGTGGCTGAATATGAGTAATTGTCTCTTACCGACAGATAGTATTATTTACGTACTGTTCTCACATACATAAAGTATTGTGTTATTTGATGTTACAAAGATGCAATTAACATGTAATAACTCAAACATAGTCTGCAAATTATCATCTGCCTGGGACCATGCAGATAAAGTGGGAGCACGTAATCTCTTTTGTCCTGTTCAACTGGCCCTGTATTCTCCGAGCGACTGGCTGGCCACCCGCTGGACTGGGCCAAGACAGCCAAGGCCTCGTTCAAAAGGCCTGCGTTCCTCAACCCCCCTCCACTAATACCCCCAGACGTTCCATGGATTTAAACTAGGCCAGCGGTAACAAATCAGATTCATGTTGTGGACTAGTCATCCAGCCCTCTGTTAAGTTGATCTGGTGAAATAGTAGCTCAGGGCTACGACCAAACAATGCCCCAGGAGAGGTTTGTCAATCAGTGCACACACAGACTGAAATATTTACCTGGACCTGTCTAATACAAACCCTTTTTTTTTATTGTGTAAGTATTTGTTGCATGCCTCAATAGACACGACCTGGTCTCCTCTCTAACCGGAAAACTGCAATATCAGCGTAACCTTTGATATCTTATCAACAGATAATCACCTTTAGTAGTGTTCACAGAAACCAGATGTTTCTGGTTTTCTTTCTTCAAGCAGCTTCTTTTCCTCCTGAAAACCGGAAGAACTCCTGTGTGGCTACTCTGTAGTACAGAGATTACGGTTGGATCTCGAGTTTCATGGTTTTGACTCTCTTATCTAAGGATTTCTCCCTTAGTTTAATGATAAACTATGTGTACTGTTATTTTTGTCATTATTTTCTGTTGATGTCATTTTCATTTGGTTGTGGTTGTTATTATAAACCAGCCAAGATCCATTTTAAGGTGCTGTAATTACATCAAAACAATAGAAAACCCACTATTTTAGCAGTTAGATGGATCTTACCTCAACTTACTGTTGCCTTACATTTAACCACATATATTCAGTTACTCACAGCCACTACACAAGATCCCTCTTTTGCCTACAGGTTTTTTATGGACAATGGTGGTGTAGTAACATCAACATAACATCTCTTATCTGATCTTAACTTCCTGTTGATGTACTGTACATTCATGTCCGCTTCATCAACCAACTGAGCCATCCAACCAAAGGGTATTTTACGCCTATATGAGGGCTGCCTCAATATAAATGGGGCTTGTTTGAGATTCAGCAGCACTTTATTGAGTGTGACCATGCTATAGTGTTAGTTTCACTGTGTTCATAAGCTGCCCTCCCATGGTGTTTGAGATGTGAATGATGATAACACATACGACGTAAACTAGACTCTGGTTTCAAACTTTACACGGACGCCTAACCTAGTGCTTGCTAGCATTTCTACACATCATCCAGCATAAAACGATTTAAGGATTCAAGAAGATTTTGAGCATGTGAGGCAAATGTAGGTCTTTGTTCACCAGCTTACCTAAGTACATAGGCATGGCAAATGTAGACTTCAAAAATGTCCACATTTAAATCTGACTATGAATAACTGAATTGCTTTGCTTAATAGTTGGCTAGCTTACAAAAGAAAGTTATTTACAGTTAGTTTTCAGCTGCTCCGATACTCTTTCGCTATCCTCCATCTTCAAAAATGATGTGTCACCAGTTGTATTCACGCTGTATAGATTGTCACAAATTCACAATCCAAGCATGTTACGTTTTATTCTGGTCTTAGTTTCTAATTCATATGCAATGGTTATGAAACAGTTGATGCCAATATGGAGGCTAGTTTGTAGAACTCTGGGGACCTAAATCATAGCCTGGAAACCAAATCTGTAAGTTAACCCATTTGTCGTCCCTCAGAAACAATATTGCTAAAGACTTAGGAGTGGCTGAAGCAGAAACAACTGATCTAGGCTTTTACGTTAACCCACCTATGTACTGTTTGTTTCCAGCCTGGTATTGTGTGGTCTTTTGGGATCATTCAGCCCCCCATATTGAGACCCCAGTATTGGGATAGTGTCTGATATGAGTCCAGGTCAGAACGGAGAGTATTATTGAGAAAACAAACGGCCCATCTCATAGTCCCACGCTCCCAATCCTCTGGAGCAAGGAACCATTGATCACTCAAACCATCTAACATGGTGCGGATTACTCACGGGTCCAGAGCACGTAGCATGGGGGACCACCCTGGATGAACCTTGTTTGCGTATGTGCGCATTAGTTTGTGTGTGCGTACATGTGTGCAAATGTGTTTGTTCGTGAGGACTCATACCCACACATAGACACACACACACACACACGCACACACACAGTGTGGTAATTGATGTGTGTCTCTTTTGCAAAAGCCTAAGTGGTGAGGTATTCAATGGAAAGGTCACACTGTTCACACTTTGAAGACAGACTGCAAAGAAAACATCACAGCTCACAAATGCCAAAAAAACATCACAGCTGAGAGCGTTCTATAAAGAGAGAGGGAGAGCGAGTGCACGTCGTTATTTGCATTGTTGCCATAATGGCTTCTGTGACTGAAAAAGTCCCACCCGGTTGACTACTTGGAATTGGTGTCCTGAATGGCACGGCCCAGGCTAAAAGGCGTCTTTGTCAAGTTGGTTCTCAATAGACCTCCATGATCCAGCCTGCTAGTTGATTATAGTGGTTACGATTCGCCGGGTTTAGACACGAGTTACTTAAAGGTTGGTTGTGAGACTTATCTAAGGATGCCTGGACCCAGTGGTTCAGACCTGGGTCACTGGGACTAGATGCAAAAGGAGGCCCTAAGTGCAGGATCTGATTTCAAAAGTTCTGACTCCTCTCTGTTAGTTTTGATGACCCATCTTCTGTGTGTGTACGTGTGTTAGTGTGTGTTGAGTCAAGGCCTGAGCCCTGGCCCTCCAGACAGGCTGTGGGGTTTGAATGGTGCTGACTCACTACTGTGGAATCCAGCTTTGTGTCCCATTCTTTCTATTATGTTGTCAACGTCTTTGTTGTTGTTGCTGTTTTCCCATATGTAATTGTGGATACAAATTCTTTTTTAGGATTATTTAATACAGAAATGTAGCTGCCTTTTTATGATTATTTGATGCACTTCTATGTTAATGATATAGTGCAAATATGCTTAAATATTCCTGTACTGTATTTTTTTTAACATTTTTGCACATAATGTTTGGTTTATAAACTGCCATTACATGTATTTTATGGTGCTGATTTGGGTGCGGCGGTGGAATTGTTAATAGTTAAATTAACATGTTGTAATACAGGGATTTAACAATTTTTGTTAGTTTTGTTAATGTGCCTAATAGTTAACCTATACACTTGTCCTGTTACACAGTGATATCCCAATATTCACAGAAATATGACTAAAAGAAATTTAGTACAAATCTGAGATTGGATTATATATATGTGTGTGTGTGTGTGTGTGTGTATATATATATATATATATATATATATATATATATATATATATATATATATATATATATATATATATATATAAATATATATACACCTACATACTCATTACTGTAAGTTGATTCTTTGCATTTTTTCATAATAAAATTTGTGATTTTACATGGTGTCTAAGATTGTGTCTTAGAGTTATGTTTGTGAAAGTGATTATTTTGTTACCTCAATTGTTTAGTTTTTTTTGAACGACTTTAAATAGTGTGAAAGGAGAAAATGTGCGAATTCAGGTTGGACAGATTTTAATGAGAAAACATCTACGAGGGGGAAGTCTTAACTTAATAAAAAATGACTGTTCTCATTTTGTCCTTTTGTACCTTTTTCTATCCCTGAAGGCTCCTAACCCTGTCGCTTTTACAGAAGCTCCCCTCAGACCTCACAGCGAACACCATTCTAACTGTGTTCCCTGCAGGCCCCAACAATGTGGAATACCCACATGGGTTGATCTCGATCCATGCGATACTTCGGGCCCCTGACAAGAAAACCCTGATTGGTTTTGATCTGACCATGTGTCTCTCCATAGTCAGAAAGCACATGGTCATCGGGGGGGTGGTATTTTCCCTCACCACCCCTTGCTCATCTGCTTTTGTCCTCTTTTTAATTCCTTGCTTGTTAGGGACCGTTTTCCGGTCACAGATGAAGCCCAGTCTTTGCCTAAATAAATCAAGCTCAATGGAAAATCTAGATATTTTTTTTTGTCCTGGACTTGGCTTAATTTATGGCTGCAAAACTGACCCTCAGTTTCACCTAGTAACTCATATAACTGGGTAAACACTACCCACTGTCATCTGCCTTTTATTCCACTTCCGTCTTTCCACTCCTTTCCCCTTTTTACTGCGCCCTTTCCCTATCCCCTTCTTCTCGTAAGTTAGGCAGTGCGCTTGAAATCATCTAGATGCTGTTTGGTGACTCATTTCTAAATCCCCGCCGGGTCTCTGGTCGTTAGTTAGTCACCTTGTCTCTTTCTAAGCCATCGCTACCTTCTCAGACACTACCCAGATGGTCATGCACCTTCCGAATCCTTCGTTCTCTCTTCCTTACCACTCTCTACTCTCTCCTATCATCTGTCCCTACCCTCCCTCTCGTCCGGAAATCTTCTTGTAATCAGGGAATGCACTGCAGTATATTATATGATGAGCAACAATTAGGATAATTTATTCTAAAGTGTAGAGCATGAATCGCACACCCAAACTGTCTGCCAACCCACGCACCAGTTCATGTAAAGAACTGAACGACCGAGTCTGTTCTGCTCTTTCTAATTGTTATGCCGGGTCTGTTAGCTACTGTAGGTTGGTGGGTGATGAATGGCCACCTGCCTTGCTGTCTTGGAATGCTAACATGCTTGCCGCTGTCGTTAACGTCTCCAGCAGTGGCGGTAGGAAAGTAATGCTTCACCCTCTGTTGTTCTCTTTCTCACTTTGTGATAAGTGAATTGAAACAAATCCACTAACTCGGCAATGAATTATGTTATTGTTCAACGGCTTGTTCTACTCTCGCCCTGTCTCTCTCAGTTTTCTCCATCCTTTTCGTTTTCTCTCTCCCTCTCTTTTTCTCTCACTCCCTCTCTCATTCTACTCTTTTTCACTTGCTCTCCCTCAATAAAGCAGAAGGTTAAAAAGGGGTGATGAATGTTCTGTCTGGTCAAAGATTTGGTCTTTCTCAAGAGTAGCATAGTAGGGTAGCTTTTCCAGAGGCTCAAGGATGCGAGTGCAATTATATAAAGACTCCCTGGACTGGTACACACATTCAGACTCACTATAATGTTTTCCTAGAAGTGTCCCAGAATAAAGAGTCATTAACCTTTACAGTAATCAGAGGCTGTTTGATGTTAAGACATCTAGCCAGGTCTCACGACACATTGAAAACCGCTGTTTTTTACAAAAGGAAATTGGTTGTGCAAAGAGAAAGATACATGAATTCAGCCCTGGGAATGTTCCTGCTTAAACACAACCCTACCATTAGCGTGTGGGAGCTTGCTATTGACTTTTAAAGGTGATAGTGCCACAAGCATTTCTAGGACTTAAATACACTGGGAGCTGAGGCCAAACACTTTACATCCAGATGAGATATTAATACAAACATTAATAAAAATGTTTAGATGACAATCCTTATTTTTAGGGCAAAATATACAAAATATATGAAATATGACATATGTTCATTGGATGGGGTTTAGAAAGTCACCACCCCCTGTTAAAATATTCTCCTTTTGTAGCCTAAAATGAAAACTCATAAAATAACACTTTGCCCAACCTTCTTCACAAAAAGAAACTCAGAATATCCAAGTGAAATAAAATGTTATAGCCAAGTGAAATTTTCTCTATGTAAATAAAAATGTAACCTTGCCTGTCGCAACCATGGCTTTACTGCAGTAGAAAGGACCCATCCCTTTGCATGCCCACACCTTGCAGGTAGGGTTCTAGTTACCTGCTGGCTTTTCACACACACACACACACACACACACACACATATTCAAAGACATGGCGACCTCTGAGAAACACAGCCTCTGCAGACTTCATCATGGCTTTTCATGCAGAGACAACTAATTTTGCCCTCCACATGATTCCCTACCTGAAGCTCCATCCTGAAACTCCATCCTGAAGCCCCATCCTGAAGCCCCATCCTGAAGCCCTATCCTGAAGCCCCATTCGGCCCAGGGAGCAAGAAAAACAGGTGCCAGGACTACCCAACCGGGGAATGTTCTAAGGCCAGCACATTTACATTCTTGCAAATCACACACCCATACATGCACACCATAATCCAAGTGTCTAGTGTCAATAATGACTCTGTGTGACACCATCTCAGCATTTATTTGGAAATTGGTTCCAGATTTTAGCACTGGCAAACTGAAATAAATGACACCATGAGGAAATGTAGGTTTTGAAGTGACCAGAGCGATATATCTGACTGAGCGCAGTTCACTATTGTATTAGCAGGTGTTAAGGAGTGAGCTGAGACCGCGCGGACAGAGGATACAGTTGGCCTAAGAATCAAATCTTAAAGAACACCCACAGATACCGTCACCCCGGTAGTAGAAATTGAGCCATCAGATTTGACCAGGTTAGCAATTTTTGGATTAAGCTTTCAAAAAAACTTCAGACAAGCAGGGGAGGATTAAGATAGGCCTCTAAAACTCAGGGTCAACCTTGTCGCCCCCTTTGGAAATAGGAATGACTGCAGCGGCATTGCAATCCTGTGGGATTCCAGCTGTTTCTAATGAGGGGTTTAAAAGCTGAGATAATAGAAGTGGATAGCCTCAGAAAACAATAATCGAGCCCACCTGATTTGTAAGAGTAGAGATTAAGCAACTCCTACCTGTCTTTATTTACCAGTACTGGACAAAAGGAGAAACGGATTGGGAGGAGGTGTGTGTGTGTGTGGATGAGTTTTGTGAATCTAGATGTGGAGAGGCGAGCTGCGTTGGGAGTGCTGCATAGTGCAGTTCTTCAGTTTACAGTTTGTATATGGCTTGATATGGCGAGCATGGTCTCATTATCCCTGTGGGATCGCTGGCTGGTTGCTGAGGGCTGCAGCTCAGGTAAAAGGAGCTGTTCAGGTGGACAGACGCAGACTCAACCAGAAGGTGATCGAGAGGAGGAACCATATGATTGATGGGTTAAGCCAGAGATAGCGTGGGTATGTTGTTTTAGGCTGTGCTCCGTACCTACTCCTAAATAGGCTTGTTCAAACACTGAGAGCGCCAATTCCTCCAGTCATTATCAATGAGTGGACGCAGGCTGCAGTGATCTTGCTGATTCCGTGATAAACGAATAAAACTAAAACGGATGCTTAATAGACATGCTAGTTGAAAAATCTTCCTGTAAGGGGAGTTTGACGCTTCTGATATATCCTTGACATAAACAAAGTGTTGTTTGTTATGGATATTACATTATTCATTTTATTAAATTCCACCTAGAATGCACACATTTTTTTCCACTGAATAAACAATTTCTTTGCCTGTGGTATTTTATAAATTCATGTTTTTTCAAGTTATTTTTAGAAAGACCTATCGTTCAAATGTACAATTATGAAATGAAATCAACAAATATTCATGTTTTATAATTTCACTTGTAGCCCTGGTTGTCCAAAAATATTTATTGGCAAATCACTTTATTTTGAGACAATAAAACAGGGCAGGGGATGCAGGTAAAGGAAAATGGTGGCCCTAATCTCCCAATTAAAAATGTTAAGTGTGGGACTGATGCATTAACTCTAAATCACTCTGCAGATTCTCCTCACATTGATGTAGGAAGAGACCCTGTTGTGTAGTCATGTCTGTTGGCATTGTTGCCTATTCATGTCTTAATATTCGGTGTCAAGGCAGTCCTTCATCTCCGTAAAGGCCTCAGTCTGTCCATTTCTGCGCCATACAGTATGTCGGACAGGCGTAGCCTTTTTTTGTTTCTGTCTGCACACAGGAACAAGGTGGAGAATCACATACTCGCGTTTCTCACGGGGATGTAGATGGCAGTGTGTTATGCCCCTTTAATTGTGTTGTAAACATGGTCAAGAAATGTATCAATATTTATTTGATTTCCCCAGTTGCTTGTACCTGGGAAGATCCCATTTTAGAATGGTTTTCAATAGATATGAGCAGACTCCGGGTCAGAACAGCAGGATTTAGACAGTGTAGTGACATCCTTGCATCAACCTTGGCAGACACCACCCCCTTCTGATTTATTGCATTGATCCGGAAAGCAATCGGTAGCTCCACAGGCTTGCCGGGAATGAGGTCTTTTAGCTAGGATTCCAGAAAGCGGAGGTATGTACTTCGCCCTATAGTGGCGTCGGTTGAATATAGAATTTCTATACAGAAACTAGCTGGTAATGTGTTCCAAGTCTTCTATTGCTCCTTCCCGGTGGAATAAATCATATCAGATTAATATATATTTTGTACTGCAGATGCATCAAAGTAGAAAGTAGTAGCTTTGATGACAGATCTGCACTCTCTTAGCCTTCTCTGAACCTGCTCCATGAGGTAGTTTCCAAAGTGTGCTTTGTTAAAAGTTAATTTGTGGAATTTCCTTCTTATTGCATATGAGCCAAACAGTTGTGTTGTAAATAGGTTTAGTACACCACAGACCATCAATACCTTTGTACAATATTATGGCAACAGCAGCTCCAATATGCATAGGGAAACGACATTGCATCATTACTTTGACTGATCTTCAAAATTTCAAGAATTTAAGGGAAAGTGCAGTGACAAAAATCATCCAGCGCTATGATGAAACTCATGAGGACCGCAACTGGAAGATACTTGTGCTGCAAAGGAAAAGATCATCACCAGCCTCAGAAAAATCTGTGGCTGATTTTGATTGCTTGCACCTCAGATTGCTGCCCAAATAAGGACTTCACAGTTAAACTAACAGACGCATCTCAACATCAGCTGTTCAGAGGAGACAGCGTGAATCAGGCCTTCATTGTCGAATTGCTGCAATGAAACCACAAATGAAGGACACCAATAAGAAGAATAGACTTGTTTGGGATAAGAAATACGAGACATTAGACTGATGGTAATCTGTCCTTCGTCTGATGAGTCCAAAGTTGAGATTTTTTGTTCCAACTGCTGTGTGTTTGGGAGACGGTACATGGGTGTAGGGATTTCCGAATGTGTGGTTCCCACCATGAAGCATGGTGGAGGAGGTGTGATGGTGTGGTGGTGCTTTGCTGTTAAAACTCTCAGTTTTATTATTTAGAATACAAGGCACACTGCACCAGAATGGCTACCACAAAATTATGTAGTGATTTGTCATCCCATTTGGTTTGCGCTTAGTGAGACGATCATTTGTTTTTCAACCGGACAATGACCTGCAACACACCTCCAGGTTTTGTAATGGCTAATTGGCCTAGAAGGATAGTGATCAGATGACCTTGCCTCCACAATCATCCAACTTCAACCCAATTAAGATGGATTTAGATAGGATGAACCACAGAATGAAAGAAAAGAAGCCACAAAGTTTAGCATATGATGGAACTCCTTCAAGACTGTTGGAAAAGCATTCTAGGGGACTACTTCATGAAGCTGGTTGAGAGAATACCAAGACCTTGCAAGCTATTATCAAGGCAAAAGGTGGCTCCTTTTGAATAATCAAAAATATAAATGTATATTGATATTTGTAATGTATGCCCCCCCCCCCCCCCCCAGCATTCTGATAGGATAATAATCTGGGTTTTGACTATACCAGTCCATAACCCTCCGTTTCATCTTTTTGAGCCATTTGTGTTTTGCATCATTGACCTGTTGCCAGATCCATGTTCGGTTCAGCTTCAGCTTTTTGACAGATGGCCTCACAATCTTCTCAAGAATTCGAATGGTAGAATATGGAAATTGTGGGTAGAATTAAGCTCAAATATCCATTTGTCCAAATTGAACTACTTTTCAAGGGGGTATGCAAACATTTTCATGTGACTGTAAATAAATGCAGTATGAAGTTTTCTATGCCTGTATTGGGCCCCAGCAAAACTAACTGTCGCCATGGCAAAGGCAGACAGTGAGCTGAAGGGGGTTTCTATGTTATTCTCTGTCCTCTATTTCTGTTTTCCTTCTATCATCTCTCTTCATTCCTCTCTATCCCCCTTTCTCTACTTCTCTTTTTCTCTCATTCACTCTTCCTGTCCCCTCACTATCTCTCCAATAGGGCTGACTCAAGCTGTGCTCTTCTTTTCATAACATCAAGATGCCACATGTGTCCCGAAGGACAGACATAATATGGAGAATATGGTACAGATGTACAGATGGATGGATTCTCAAGTATGAAAGAAATGTGTACTTCTTTTTAATGTGTCCACAATGCATGCTGTTTTGGCATGCTCGCCCCTGCTCAAGGTTTTTCAGCAAATGTCTATTATATTGTTACCCAGCTAATTTCCAGAAAGAGTTTTAGATTCAAGCAAGTGATAAACCTGTTATTTTGGGAAATGTTAATTAAATTGATAAATCTGTCCTATTGGGAAATGTTAATTAAATTCATAAATCTTGCCTATTGGGAAATATTAATTAACCTGATGAATCAGAATTCTGTTGAGGAATGTTTTATGTTGCTACAACAGCTGTACAGTACGTAAAAATATAATCTGAAGCGGGACGTAGGGTATGTTGCAAAACATTTCTGGGAAGTTTTTATTAAATCGGCAAATGGTGTTTGCCCTTTTCTAGACCTGCACGTTCTCCACTCCACAGCAGGATGAGTTCGTTTTCATAGGTAGTAGATTGAGAAGAATGAGCTTTCAAGATAAGACAAACGTTCTGTCCTTGTTTCCTCAGCTTGCTGGCTTCAGTAGCCTTTTTGGGGTGGAATCTAGCTAACAGATATATAAGGTCTAAAACACTGCAGCTGCTTTATTGGGTGTTTTCCAGTTTCAACTGTTGTAAAAGTGGAAAACAATGCATTCAGTATAAGGAGGACCATGTCTAAGCTCTACCTTCACAGACCCAGACACTCTGCCTTCCCAGACTCTCATTCCCCGTTACTCATTCTCAGCCTTCCTGTCAGTCTGCCTGTCATTCTGACAGCTGGATGGGCCTGTTACACTGTATCAGCTGGACTTGCCCTGTTACTTTGTATCAGCTGGACCGGCCCTGTTACATTATGTCAGCAGGACCAGCCTGGTTACATTATGTCAGCTGGATCGGCCCGGTTACATTATATCAGCTGGACCGGCCCTGTTACATTGTATCAGCTGGACCGGCCCATTTACATTATTTCAGCTGGATTGGCCCTGTTACATTATGTCAGCTGGATCGGCCCGGTTACATTATCTCAGCTGGACCGGCCCTGTTGCATTGTATAAGCTGGACCGGCCCTGTTACATTACGTCAGCTGGATTGGCCCTGTTACATTATGTCAACTGGATTGGCCCTGTTACATTATGTCAACTGGACCGGCCCTGTTGCATTGTATAAGCTGGACCGGCCCATTTACATTATGTCAGCTGGATCGGCCCAGTTATATTATGTCAGCTGGACCGGCCCTGTTACATTGCGTCAGCTGGATAGGCCCTGTTACATTATGTCAGGTGGATTGGCCCTGTTACATTACGTCAGCTGGATTGGCCCTGTTACATTAGGTCAGCTGGATAGGCCCTGTTACATTGTATAAGCTGGACCAGCCTGGTTACATTATGTCAGCTGGATTGGCCCTGTTACATTAAGTCAGCTGGATTGGCCCTGTTACATTATGTCAACTGGATAGGCCCTGTCACATTAGGTCAGCTGGATAGGCCCTGTCACATTAGGTCAGCTGGATAGGCCCTGTCACATTAGGTCAGCTGGATAGGCCCTGTTACATTAGGTCAGCTGGATAGGCCCTGTCACATTAGGTCAGCTGGATAGGCCCTGTCACATTAGGTCAGCTGGATAGGCCCTGTCACATTAGGTCAGCTGGATAGGCTGACATAGCAGTGTGTCCATGTGTGTGTCTGTTTGTGTGTCTGTGTGCCGTCCTGCCTGTCTGTGTGTGGGTATTCGAACATGAGGACAGTAGCTGTACAGGAATGTCCTCGCAGTACAGTGATATTGCGACTGACTGGGTGAATAATTCCTCCAATCCCATGCTGGTAATGAATTCCACCAATCACAGGCCAGTAATGAGGACCAGGCTGTGTTTGGAGGGGAGAGGAGATGAAAACCCATCCACCCGTGACCGTCAAAGCACTCAAAGTGATGATATCACACACAAACACACACACACACACATGTAAACTCACACACACTCATAGACACACATTCACACATCTACAGTACTCACACACACCTACACAGCTTGCTGATCTATTGCACCTCTTCCCGCACTCCTGATGCTCAAATGACAAACAGCCCTTCAGACACTACTCTCTCACACTCTCTGATACACACACCCACACACACACCTCAGATAACAATCTGCTTTATGTTCATTTATGGCTGATTCAGAGATGAGATTTAAGGTCAGCCAGTTTTGAGAGGCTGTTAAAGTGCAGCTCTAATGACCTGCTCTTAACTGTAACTGACCTAAAGTCCTGGCAGCTCTTCTTCTCAATGTGTCTTCATGAGGTGCTGTATCATGATATCTTTTTTTTTATGTGATGAAATGTTTTGGACCGGGATGTTTCCTGGGTCGGACCCAGGGCTTGCAAATGTGTTAAGTGTACACCTGGATTCATCTGTGTGTTTGATATATTTGTGTGTTTGTAGTAAGATCTTCTAATTGAAGCGTTCATCAGTTCCTCTTGGTTTGGGTGAATCAAATGCTCTGGGAATCTGTGCCATCTATTATACACAACCCAGTTGTGATGGGCAGTTCATGGTTCATGAATTGTTTGTTTTTCTTATTGCATCAAATTGAGATGGCAGTGTTCTCTAAGGCAAGGTCCCAATCCGCACCCTGTATTCCCTTTGTAATACAATTTGGGCCTGGAAAAAGTTCAGTATTGAGGGAATAGGGTGCCATTTGAGAGGCACTTAAAAAAGCTGTTTTCATGGAGCAGTGCAATTAATCATGTTCCCCACTGGTGTGGTACTATCACTGAGTTATCTCATTCCCCAGGTGGCATCCCGCACTGTTGATCTGTTTGTGTGTGTGTGAGGGTGTGCACGTGTGATCAAAGAAAAACTATCGAACCGGCAGCATTTAGTTTCACAACGACTCTTTGTTCCAATACAACATTTTATACAAATAATTGAACAATGTAAAAACTTTTTGTACTTAAATCGTAATTATTTTACTTCTTTTTAAATCATCACAGAAGACATGGGAGGCAACTCTAATAGCAAGAAAAGGGTATCAATGTTCTGAATCTTAAAAACTGGTTAATTCTGTATACACGCACACACACTCAAACTTGCATAAAGCCATACATGCATAAATGCATGCATGCAGAAGCGCAAGCACACACAAACACACACACACACACACACACACACACACACACACACTCACATACACACATCAAACCTACCTATAGGAATGGGGACATCAACCTATTTCCCATAGAAAATGCATTTTTACTAACAATAATCTCAACCTTAATTTAATCCCAAAAACATAATTAAATTCCAGAGCTGTGTTTTACCCTAATTCTGAGTTTTACCATAAAACTAAGACTTAAGATGAACTATAGCATTTTTCTAAATATACCCAGAAAGGAATTACCACTTGTTTTGCATTTTCCTGGTAAACCTAATCACTGCATAAATCAGAACAGGAAGAATAATGTAAAGATGAAAGAAAGGAAACAATGATATACAATGAATCACTGTGTGCATTGGTTTCACTGTTAACACAACCATACGGTGAATCCTGTGAGTCTGCCACCTACTGGGCAGTTCAAGGAAATATTCTACATTGAGTAATTTGGCCAAATTACCCACGTGCTCATCTACTTCATAGATCCTTTAAGTTGCCTGTAATCACAGATCTAGGATCTGCTTATCCTGTAGTTCTAATAATAATCATTACACTGACAAATAGAAATCTTAACTTGAATCAGCAGCAAGGAAACTTGCTAATTAATGACATTAAATATGAAATCTGATGTCTGTTCATTAATCGGTTCTACACCCCGAATGACAGTTAAATTAAAATAAGACGAATGGAATGATTAGTTGTAAATCTGCAGTGTTTGCCATTTTGCCCAGCCCACATCAGATACTCCACAGTCAACAATAAACCACAGCCAATCGAGTATTATTTGCTTACTGGGGCCTCTGAAGGTATGTTGCAGAGCTTAATGATGCCACGGGGAATAGAAGGAAAAAGCAGCCTTCAAACATCCGGTCAGCTAAAACTCTGTCACACCCACATGCACACACATTTTATTATTATTGTTATGCTGTATATCAGCATTTTTTTTTTCTTCCCAAAGGCAAAGTCATGAGCTAGTATATTTCCCTGCTGTGTGGACATCTTGGTGGGGGTATTTAAGTATGACCGGACATCTTGCATTCAGCTACATTGTTAGTATTGCACCAGTGACTGCAGTAGTGTTCCCTTTTAGCATGGCCGTTCCGATTACATTAACATTTCAGTCAGTTGTTCAGCAGGCTCCCGTCTTCAAAGCTACAAGTCATTCAAACATAGACTCAGCCGCATAATGCCAGCGCGAACAAAGCTCTCTTCAGAAGTATCGGTCGTAACTACAATGTGAATAAAATTTACTCATAGCTACGAATTAGGCAATTATGTAATCCAAACAGACAAATAAAATATGAATTGGGGTTGTTTGATTGATGACATGAAGCAGACTGCAATTATACACAAACAGAGCAGGCTATTATCAAATCCGAATCCGATATCACAACAGTCAGATAGTCAAGGGAAAACAAAATAGTCTTCTAAGCGACATCCCAGTGGATACATCCACAATGACACTTTATTGCCTGCTGACTATATTACATTGGACTAGAGCCAGAGGGGTTCTGATTAGAGTAGTGTACTATGTAGGACGTATGCTGCCATTTGGGATGAAGGTAGACAGCACTAAAAACCAGCAAACCAACAGTGACATCTGTTCTCCTCATTTCCAAAGTCTCTATCTGCTTCAAAGACACTACACAAATGGACCAGTATATTACCTTTTGGATCCCGGTCCAAAGAGCCTGGGGAATACAACGCCATGTAGGTCACAGACAGAGCCAGATAAAGAGGGAACAACTGTGTGTTAACATCACAGTTCATGACCTGTGTGTTTGTGTTTGTGTTTGTGTGTGTGTGTGTGTGTGTGTGTGTGCACCTGAATGTGTGTGTTAACAGAACTGTTCATTCCAAAAACATTACAGATAAAAAAAAATGCCTTTCATCCCCAAAAATATGGCACACTTACAGACATTGTCACTGCACAATGAGGGCATCAAAATCAAACAAAAGTTCTGTCTGTTCTTCAGAACTGTAAATAAGGTTTTGATCAGGCTCCGACTCTACAAGACGGGATACATGGTGTGGTGCCGTGGGCCAGTTGTTGTTCTCCAGATTTAGGGCGTCTTTTAGAGGAAGTGGCAGCAGTGGCCTTCCAGGGGTTTCCATGGTTAAATGTTATTCCCCCGCCCGACTCTGGTCCCATTCCATCAGAGATGCCTGAATGGCAATACGTCAGGCCGTATTTGTGCCTGCTGGGGTGTTTCCCGACATCTTGTGAACCCATCAAGCTGTGGAGTGGGGATGGCGTTTCTGATTCATTTGATTGGGGATGCCTACAGTGCCGTTAGAGCTGAAATTAACCAATCAAACGTGTCCTGGGTACACCGACACTGAGAGTATTCTAAACGATAGAATTGAAAAAATAATACATTTGTGTTTCGCCCAACAATCAGGTTTGTATTTTCTGTCCATTTCCTCTTTCTCTCCCCTTCTCATATTTTCCGTTTTCTCAAGTCGTTTTTCTCTTGTCTTTGCATTGTATCCTCCCATGCCTTCCTTTCCCTTCATACTTCCATGTCCTGCCACTCACTCTCATATTCTCCCTCTCTCCCTCTCCTTCTCTCTTTTCGTCTCTCTCCTTCTCTAGCTCCTTCTCCTTCTCTCACTCACTTTTAATTCCACCGCTGTCTGACGAGCTGGCAAGATGTGAGTGACATATTGCAATGGGTGACAGGTGACGGCTATGACAGGTTACATTTCAAAGTTAGCACTTGATTGCTGGGCTAGGGCAAAAGCCTCAGCCATCATTCACACACAGACACAGACATATTTCTCACTGCAGGAGCCAATATTAGAATCTGGTGACCATTATATTGATGGCAGATGGAGTGAGCTGTACACCTTCTCATTAACAAACAGCCAGTGAGAGGCAGATCTGTGGGATGAAAACATCCTGATGAGCAAGGTCCGAGGAGAATGTCCAGAACTTGTTCAAGCTGACTGAAAGGCCACATGGACCTAAGGAATGTATCCAACACCTTGTTGAATCCATGCCGTGACAAACTCAGGTTGTTCTGGAGGCCAAAGGGTACTCTGACAGATACTAGGTGGGTGTACCTAATAGTAGCCACTTCATTAAGTACAGGTGTATGCACTAGCTTATAAACTGGATAGTCTGAATCCTATGTACTGATTGGCTAATAGCCATGGTATATGAGACCGTATATTAAGGGTATGACATCCCATCTCTTTATATTGGCCTAATTGTGTCGGAAATAAGGCATCTCAGGAGTCTCAGGGGTCTGTGATATATTGCTAATATACCACAGCGATAACTTATTGCTTACGTAAAGCACACAACTGATCCTTTAGACAATTATACTTTTAATGGGAATATCTCTGGGCTGGTAGAGATCAAATTCAAAGTAATGTGAATCAATTTAAATGCTGACCTGGGTATGTTTTGTTTTACTTACAGCAGACTAACTAATCCAGAAGAGTTCACGGGAGAATGTACCGTTGTGTGCATTGCTCAAGGACACAAGGACACATCTTTCACCTCCGTGAATAGAACCGGAAACATTTCCGTTACTGTCATTAAGTTCTAACCACTACAGTATGCTACTTGTCACAATATGACATATGTCATAACTTTGATATGTGTTACATATATTTTTACATTCTCTGATTAACTTGGTACAACTATACATCAAGATAGAAAATGGAATTTAATTTATCATTCATCTTGTTGTGGATAAAGCTTGGTACGCACTCTATTCCTTTTTAAGTGGGTAATTTTTCAGTGGGTAATTTTTCAAAAGGACACTAGTCGTTTCCAAAATGTATAATAAATCATCAGGCGTTGAATAGTGAATAAGGATCATTATGTCTGACTATGTCACAAATGTTCCATTTGGGTGTGTGTGTATAACACGCACACTACTCATTAAAGCTTTATGAAGTGTCGGATAGGGCAGCGAATACATTAAGGAGGAGAACATGTAGTATGATAACAGCCAATCAGAGCCCTGTTCTGACTCAGGAATTAATTAGAGTCTGAGGGAGGAAAGAACAGGAGGTAAAAGAGGGATGTGTGCAGGTATGTATGTGGGTTTGTGGTCTATATTTTAATGTGTTAATGCATTGTCTAATGGCTTTTTAGGCAGTATTGACTCTTCTGTGTAGGAAGTACTGACTTTGTATAGACATTTCTGGCTCTTCTGTGTAGGAAGAACTGACTCTAGACAGTACTGGCTCTTCTGTGTAGGAAGTACTGACTCCATATAGACAGTACTGAATCTGTGAATATCTTGGCATGTGTTAGAATATCTTGGTGTGTGTGAATATGTTGGTGGTGTGTTTACATTTTAGTAGATTTACAGATGCTCAAATCTAGAGATCAACACTCTAACCTCCAAGTTCTTTGCTTCCTGTGTGTGTGTTTTTTTTTTTTTTTTTTAAGTAATGTAAAGTAAATGTTCCCACTTAGGATATGTTTAGGGTAAAATGTATGATTGGGGTTACTTTTACATGTTCAAATTACCGGTTAGAGGTAGGGTTATGCTTTAGGACTAAACTGTCTGCTTGGGAAGGTATGGAGAGACTTTCCCAAGGTCATTTTCAAAGGGCATTTCTCATCTTAGCTGGTTAACATTTCAGCATGTTCGATTATGATGCAGGTTGGTAGGGGAAGAAAAATGGAGTGGCGAGGGGGCATTTTAAAGTCTCTATGAAGATCATCTCCTGCTGGGCACGAGGATGTTTCCGGTAAATCGTGTGCAGAAAGAAATAGATTGACGCCGTCAGGTTTATTCAATGCTGTAGGTAGACATATAACCTAGAATTGTCTCTCCTGCAGTAAATAACTACGCGAGTGTGAGTTACAAATCTGTTTTCCTTTTTTACAAGTGCCGAGGCCTGGAGTCAAACCCACGCTGCAGCAGAATGTGTGCACAGGAGGCAGCACCTGATACCTCATGCCTATTCCTTTTTGTTTTAGTTTTTTGTTACTGCTATTCTCTTGGGACAGAGGAACTCCACAGCCATTGTCCAGAGCATAAAGGGTGTTTGCGTGTGTGCGCTTGTGAGAGCACGTGGGATCATGCCTGGCCTGTATGTGCCTGTGGATTAGTGTCTATGTATAGGTTTGTGTGCCCACATCGAGGGAAAAGAAAATTGCGGTTCCATTAGAACTTCCGCGTTATTTACTTCAGTGTCTCAGTACAGATCTCAATACACAAGGTGAACAGATTTCGTCTCGTAGCCTGCCACCTCCCCCCTTCTCCCATTTCCCTCAGATAGAACTTGTACACTAATGAACACACACACACACACACACACATACACACAAAGGATCACTAATGAACCATAGCAGAACTACCAGGCAGTCTAGAAAGCCTATTCATACGCAGGCAAGACACAGAGAAAACCTTGATCAGCCTCTACATTCAGAATGTGCACCACTCCGCTTCTGTGTCAGAATCCTAATGAGATACCAAGTTTTAAACCACAAATGGCATATCTAGCGCTCTATTTTGGCCCAGAGCCCATTTCACCAGAGCCCAGGGTGTAGTCTCAATTGTAGTGCCCAAAAAAGGTTATTAAGGTGGTTTGGCACACAACTAAAAAGCTAAAACAAAGCAAGGGATATCACACTGTCAGGTCTATAAATACAATTCGTATTGACTTTCTGGTTATTCAGCTCCAAGGATAGACCTGGTCCCAGAGTATTTCTGGTTTTCTTTTACTAATGAGTTCATTGAGCCACTCACCTGGTGTCTGAATCAGTCCCTGGTTAGATAGCAAGAATAAAAATCTGATTTGTTCCCGTCATCCAGGACCAAAGACGAAAAGCCCTGAGGTATTGGACTGTTTCATAACCTAATGACTTCTCATCCGTCCTATTTAAGTCCTTGATACTCCATCACTCCATTTTCAAAACCACTATTTCCCTTGCTAGATTTTCCTGCATAACCTTTCATTCTTTAAAAAAGCAATCTCATCAGGCTGTCAGGCATGCTGTAAATTGGCTTCAGGGTGAATTTTCCCTGAAGTATTTTTCCCTGAAGCCTCCCCTAATCCTAATCTTAAAGGGTAGGTAGTGTGAGTTTTTACACTGCAGAGTAAGCATGGTCGAATAAGTAGTAAAGTCGTAGTAGTAATCAAGTACTAATCAAGAAGAATTTAGCATCCCCTCAGCTGTAACCAGTTGTAACCACAAACCTCCTAATAAAATAAAATGACTAACACTCCCGCCAACAACATTGAGTCATCTAAGATTGCTAACTAACTTTTGTAAATGTATTAACTGTCCAGCAGTGATGCTACAAAATAATCGAGTCCCCTAACCACTCCTGGGTTCTCTGAATTTTTTGGTTATGACATGTCCTCCAAAAACCATCTCAAAAGCTCCACAGAACAATGAGCTTTGATAAGATGGGCTAATTCCTGTCAACTTCTAGGTCATCTACAACTTTTAGTACATTAGGCATCTAGCTGTGTTGCTATGTTTATAGTGAGCATTCCAGTTGTATGTGCTTGTGTCATGTTTCTTCACTTGCTCAATCGCTATGCAAAGTGCAGAGGATTTAAAGTATTCTGTATAAAATGCAGGAAGAACCTTATTCTGAATTGAATGTAGGGGGAACACAGTACTCTGAATAGAATGCAAGGGGAACACAGTATTCTGAATAGAATGCAAGAAGAATATTACTCTGAATAGAATGCAGGGGAACACGACATTCTGAATGGGGAAACGATAGACCTGTTTTGTTTCTTCATAACAAGTCTGCACGAAGTTACTAGTACAGTAGATTGCTTCCCACAGTCCTTTGATGCTAATCTGATGCGGTTGTCCATGTAAACAGGTCCCATCTCCAATTTTCATGTGTCAAAAACTTTAAGCAGGAGAAATCAGTGTTTTACACATTAAAGTGAATCTACGCTTTTGCAACAGACGTGTCACTGTGGAGGTCGCCATGATAACCGCTACTAAAAGTGGCTTGCTGTAAATTAAGCAATTATGTTAAGGGCATGCCTTTTCGTGGGCTGTTTTTCTGTGGTCAACAGCACTTGATTTGAGTTCAGTGGTTTTCACCAAATTGCACAAAGCTCTGAATGACCCACAACACATACAGTGGGGAGAACAAGTATTCGTATTTGATACACTGATGATTTTGCAGGTTATTCTACTTACAAAGCATGTAGAGGTCTGTCATTTTCATCATAAGTACTCATCAACTATGAGAGACGGAATCAAAAAAATAATAATCAGAAAATCACATTGTATGATTTTTAAATCATTAATTTGCATTTTATTGCATGACATAAGTATTTGATCACCTACCAACCAGTAAGAATTCCGGCTCTCACAGACCTGTTAGTTTTTCTTTAAGAAGCCCTCCTGTTCTCCACTCATTACCTGGATTAACTGCACCTGTTTGAACTCGTTACCTGTATAAAAGACACCTGTCCAAATAATCAAACAGACTCCAACCTCTCCACAATGGCCAAGACCAGAGAGCTGTGTAAGGACATCAGGGATAAAATTGTAGACCTGCACAAGGCTGGGATGGGCTACAGGACAATAGGCAAGCAGCTTAGTGAGAAGGCAACAAAAGTTGGCACAATTATTATAAAATGGAAGAAGTTCAAGATGACGGTCAATCTCCCTCGGTCTGGGGCTCCATGCAAGATCTCACCTCATGGGGCATCAATGATCATGAGGAAGGTGAGGGATCAGCCCAGAACTACACGGCAGAACCTGGTCAATGACCTGAAGAGAGCTGGGACCACAGTCTCAAAGAAAACCATTAGTAACACATTACGCCGTCATGGATTCAAATCCTGCAGCGCACACAAGGTCCCACTGCTCAAGCCAACGCATGTCCAGGCCCATCTGAAGTTTGCCAATGACCATCTGGATGATCTAGAGGAGGAATGGAAGAAGGTCATGTGGTCTGATGAGACAAAAATAGAGCTTTTTGGTTTAAACTCCACTCGCCGTGTTTGGAGGAAGAAGAAGGATGAGTACAACCCCAAGAACACCATCCCAACCGTGAAGCATGGAGGTGGAAACATCATTCTTTGGGGATGCTTTTCTGCAAAGGGGACAGGACAACTGCACCGTATTGAGGGGAGGATGGATGGGGCCATGTATCGCGAGATCTTGGCCAACAACCTCTTTCCCTCAGTAAGAGCATTGAAGATGGCTGGGTCTTCCAGCATGACAACGACCCGAAACACACAGCCAAGGCAGCTAAGGAGTGGCTCTGTAAGAAGCATCTCAAGGTCCTGGAGTGGCCTAGCCAGTCTCCAGACCTGAACCCAATAGAAAATCTTTGGAGGGAGCTGAAAGTCCGTATTGCCCAGCGACAGCCCCGAAACCTGAAGGATCTGGAGAAGGTCTGTATGGGGGAGTGGGCCAAAATCCCTGCTGCAGTGTGTGCAAACCTGGTCAAGAACTAGAGGAAACATATGATCTCTTTAATTGCAATAGGTTTCTGTACCAAATATTAATTTCTGCTTTTCTGATCTATCAAATACTTATGTCATGCAATAAAATGCAAATTAATTACTTAAAAATCATACAATGTGATTTTCTGGATTTTCGTTTTAGATTCCGCCACTCACAGTTGAAGAGTACCTATGATAAAAATTACAAACTTCTAAATGCTTTGTAAGTGGGAAAACATGCAAAATCGGCAGTGTATCAAATACTTGTTCTCCCCACTGTACCTATTCTGGGTAATCCTTTTCTTTACTAAAGTCATTATATACGCTTAAGAAATACATTTTCTAAACGTAGATACTATTTGATTTAACATTGGGATGAGAGTAATGAGTGGCCTAGAAGAGTGGTTGTAGTACGATTGATGCTGCCAGGTGTGAAGGTTCCAGTACCACTAAAACGGCAATCGTCCTGGACTTTTGATGCAACAGTGTCATTCTGTCACAATGTGTGAAAACTTGATGGTGACAGATGTCAATGATCCTGCAAGCGAACAGGTGCCCGCACACAGGGACAGTAATATTAATAGTGATATTGCACAATTATGTGCAGGACAGCATGTCAGAATGCTTAAGTCATTGTAAACATACAGTATGGTGTAAATGTCTTAGGCACCAATTAGGTTTTTGTGTTTATTAAAAAAAAAAAATGTTTACTATGTAGCGTGGAAGACCTAGGACACGCTGGAGGGACTATGTCTCCCGGCTGGCCTGGGAACACCTCGGTGTCCCCCCGGAAGAGCTGGAGGAAGTGTCTGGGGAGAGGGAAGTCTGGGCATCTCTGCTTAGACTGCTGCCCCCGCGACCCGGCCCCGGATAAGCGGAAGAAGATGGATGGATGGATGTTTTTACTATGTACTGCTCTTTATAATATTTTTCTTTTGTTTAGAAACAATTAATTTAGCTGTTTTTGAAGGTATCTTCAATTTACAGAATTGTTTTCTCAATCTGCCTAAGATTTTGCACAGTACTGTATCTTGATCTTTGACTCTGCCGAGCATGCAGAGATTTGTTGTGTTGAGACAAAACTGGCATACAATTTGGGACAGGAGATGAACTGGTAGTCACCTTGGTAGATACCTTGACGAATGCAGGCTGTTTTGAAATCAAAGAGGAGTTTGACATGGTGTGCCTAATAAACTGTCTACTTAATGTACTGTTAATGTTACATGTTGTTTGGTTAAAAGCAACACATTTGTTCAGGAAATGCTAAACAGACCCAATAACTGCAAGTTGAGTCAATTCCACCCTAAAGTTGATTGTGCATTTAGCTATTTTTATGAACTGAGCATTGAAAGTCAAAGCTTGGGCGTCATGGGAACCAAAGTCCCTGGCAAAGAACACACTGACCTTTTCCAGTCGGCAGTGGAACGGAGAGACTGAGGGCAAGGGAGAGAGCGTTGAAGAGGACATAGAGAAAAATGAACCAATGGGTAAGATAGAGGGGATAGAATTTAAAAAGAGTTTAAGAGAAAGGCGTGAGAGACAGAGAATTAATTAACAGGAAGTGAAAGGGTTAGGGAGAGGAATAGAGCATGGGGCTTTTCTCAATTAAACTTACTTCACAGTAAAACTCCATCTCCAGGGAGGTAGTCCATCAATATGACAGGTTGCAAAATCATAATTGCTCTTAAACCACCTTTGGATTTATCCATCATTTAAAATGTTACCTTAATTGTAATGCTGTTTGATGTGTTAAGTGTTTGTCATTTTGAAAAGAAGGATATTCTGGTAAACCATTGTGGTTTCACACATGGTGTGCCTAATTAACTGTCTACTTAATGTACTGTTAATGTTACATGTTGTTTGGTTAAAAGCAACCCATTTGTTCAGGAAATGTCTTGAATTTTAGTGCTCTTAGCGCAGAGTTGTTACACAGGCCTCTGTATTTCAATGTGTGTGGTTGATATAATGTGATGTACATGTACATTTTGCCTGTACTGTACTTGGATATCACAACCTCACCTCCCAAGTTTCCCCACAACCCTCTGTCATGATTACACTGGTTGACAACATCCTTTTACTTCCGCTAATATGATCAGATGGTGTCACGGTCACATTCCGATCGTGCTAAAATACAATAATGACAATGAACAGCTTGATCTACATTGACGCCTGCAGAACCTGATGGCAATGTTTGATCTATAAGATCCACATTAGGTTGAAATGTCAAATGCAGCTACCTATGTAGGGAGCTATATGTTATGTTAGCTAACTTTTCAAGAGATCAACTATTAAGCTAGTTAGTTATCCAGCTATAGCTTGTATTGTCTCTTAGCTAGCTGTAGCTCTCACTTTGTCTTTGCATAGAAAACACTTTGTCTTTTGCATCTATCTTTAATACAAACCCGATTCCAAAAACGTTGGGACACTGTACAAATTGTGAGTAAAAAAGGAATGGAATAATGTACAAATCTCATAAATGTATATTTAATTCACAATAGAATATAGATAACATATCGAATGTTGAAAGTGAATATTGGCTCATTTTGGATTTCATGAGAGCTACACATTCCAAAAAAGTTGGTTCAGGTAGCAATAAAAGTTAAATGTACAGATAAGGAACAGCTGGAAGACCAATTTGCAACTTATTATGTCAATTGGCAACATGATTGGGTATAAAAAGAGCCTCTCAGAGTGGCAGTGTCTCTCAGAAGTCAAGATGGGCAGAGGATCACCAATTCCCCCAATGCTGCAGCGAAAAATAGTGGAGCAATATCAGAACGCAGTTTCTCAGAGAAAAATTGCAAAGAGTTTGAAGTTATCATCATCTACAATGCATAATATCATCCAAAGATTCAGAGAATCTGGAACAATCTCTGTGCTTAAAGGTCAAGGCCGGAAAACCATACTGGATGCCTGTGATCTTCGGGCCCTCAGACGGTACTGCATCACATACAGGAATGATGCTGTAATGGAAATCACAACATGGGCTCAGGAATACTTCCAGAAAACATTGTCGGTGAACACAATCCACCGTGCCATTCGCCGTTGCCGGCTAAAACTCTATAGGTCAAAAAAGAAGCCGTATCTAAACAGGATCCAGAAGCACAGGTGTTTTCTCTGGGCCAAGGATCATTTAAAATGGACTGTGGCAAAGTGGAAAAGTGTTCTGTGGTCAGACGAATCGAAATTTGAAGTTTATTTAGGAAAACTGGGACGCCATGTCATCTGGACTAAAGAGGACAAGGATAACCCAAGTTGTTATCAGCGCTCAGTTCAGAAGCCTGCATCTCTGATGGTATCGGGTTGCATGAGTGCGTGTGGCATGGGCAGCCTACACATCTGGAAAGGCACCATCAATGCTGACAGTTATATCCAAGTTCTAGAACAACATATACTCCCATCCAGACGTCATCTCTTTCAGGGAAGACCTTGCATTTTCCAACATGACAATGCCAGACCACATACTGCATCAATTACAATGTCATGGTTGCATAGAAGAAGGATCCGGGTACTGAAATGGCCAGCCTCCAGCCCAGATCTTTCACCCATAGAAAACATTTGGCGCATCATAAAGAGGAAGGTGCGACAAAGAAGACCTAAGACAGTTGAGCAACTAGAAGCCTGTATTAGACAAGAATGGGACAACATTCATATTCATAAATTCACTTGAGCAACTTGTCTCTTCAGTCCCAAGACGTTTGCAGTCTGTTATAAAAAGAAGAGGGGATGCCACACAGTGGTAAACATGGCCTTGTCCCAACCTTTTTGAGATGTGTTGATGCCATGAAATTTAAAATCAACTTATTTTTCCCTTAAAGTGATACATTTTCTCAGTTAAAACATTTGATATGTCATCTATGTTGTATTCTGAATAAAATATTGAAATTTGAAACTTCCACATCATTGCTTTCTGTTTTTATTCACAATTGTACAGTGTCCCAACTTTTTTGGAATCGGGGTGTGTACATAACGTTAACCTAAACCCACCTAACCTGGTTGCCGGTTTAAAAAAACACTATTTGATAGATTAGCTAATTATCTACCTCAATCATATGTTATGGGAGATAGGTTATGTTAGCTAGAGGTAATGCCAGCTAGATTACCGAAACTTCATGAGCCAGATATCACAGTTGCTAGTAGCTGGTAGCAACAGCGGCTCTACTCCACGGTAAGCAGCATGGTGCACATAACCTTTCCAGCAACTACCAAACCTCTCTAACATATTAACTGTTAAGTTACATAGAATCTACAGTATGTAGAAATGTGAAACTAAACATGAAGTAGGGGTTTGATAGGCACACGTCTCAACACTTTGGGGACGCAAAATTAAAAGAAAGAGCAATGATATGACATTTTCAATGCATCTATTTCTGATGAAGTTCAGAGTTGAATAAAGTTTTCAGGTGATTGTGGCACTGTGACACAAGTTTAGATTATTAACATCACAACCGATACATAGTAGAGACATCAATAGGCTTGCCAGGCTCCCAAGTGGGTTATAATTCCAAACTGACCCCTTTAAATGTCTGCATACCCTTAATTCTTTATACTGTGTATTGCCCCCTTATGCATCAATGACAGTGCAGTATTTTGTAATAGTTGTCTATGAGGCCCCGGATTCTTGCATGTGGTATAGCTGCCCATTCGTCATGGCAAAATGATTCCAGGCCATGCAAAGTCTTTGGTCGTCTTGCATGAATCACACGTTTGAGATCTCCCCAGAGTGGGGAGAAAATGATATTAAGGTCAAGAGATTGTGATGGCCAATCCAGAACCTTCACCTTTTTCTGCTGTAACCAGGTCCTGGAACACATTGGGGATGCGAGACATGGGTCCATTTGGCAAATCGATACAAATAAAGCACAAAGGTCCGCAAATAGCGGACAACAAAAAGCTAAAACTTTCATAGTCTTGTCAAGCAGTGCTGAGGCTACAACAGACAGCAGGAATAGGCAACTTTATGAAATCTTTATGAAAACTGGATGAAAAATACAATTCATGTGCAGCAGACTGGATCTGTGAACAAACAGGAAAACCCGAGAGGTGCTGGCTCCTGTTCCAGCAGGATCCGGCTCAAATTAACCACTGACATCATCTGAAATAATCATTAGCAAGTAATCATAGACAACTAAACTTGACAAATTGCCATTATTATTACTACCGGGTCTAGTATTAGTATGTGGTTTGTCCAAGCGGTGTTGCCGTACCCCAGCAGAAGTCGTTGCGAGACTGCTGTGGGTAGGTACGATGTCAAACCCTGTACTGTACTGTCTAACTATTTCATTACTTTCAAATGTATTAAAAATTGGATAACTAGAATGTAATATGACTGTTACGTGGGCTATATCACTGTCGATTGAGATAGTTTTAACGTCCACCTCAATACCTCATTTTGTGCTAGAACAGTACTTGTGGAAATAAATAATATTTGGCTGAAGTGTGAGAATTGCATGGAGTGAATACAAAGTTTTTGGTGAAAACTGACTGTTTCGCAAGTGCTTGTTAATCAACCTTCACTACTGTTAGCTATCGTAGCTAAGTTACCTGGAAAGTTAATGAGCCACTCATTCACCCAGCGACCAACAAGGGTGCTCACGGATGTATTCAACTAACGTTTATGTCTTTATTACATTGTATTTGTCGGAAAGCCCATTTGAAGTCTTAAGTATGGTGTCAATCATTTGTTTTCGCTGCTTGTGTAATTTATATAGACAGTAGTAGATTTCATTTCCTGCATATTCGTGTAGTGTACTGTATATTGTACTTGCTTATGATAAATATCGTTATTAGTGTTTGTTTGATTAAAGTGCAAGCAGTTTTATTAGTCAGCTTTCATTCACAGTGAGTGTCATCGTGAGCAAGAGGAAGGGTGGCAGTGACATTCGTTTTTAAGGCAGCCTCAGAAAAGAAGTTGGGAGCTGTGAGAAAATGAGTAGCAGTCAGATGATAAAAATATACAGTAGCTAGTAGCACAAGAGATGAGTCAGTGTTTCTTGACATAATAATCATTGCCATACAGATCACAAATGGATAGTAATCCAGCCCATTTAGAGGGAGAGAGAGGGTATGAGGATGCCGACAGGGCAGGGAGAGCAGGTGACATGGAGGTGAGTGAGAAAAGGAGCAAATATTGATGACTGTTCTGATATCGCTGTGTTGGTGTTGTTCCTTCGACATCATAATTAGTGTTGGCACAGCTGAGGTTAGGTTTAGGCACAGGTGCCTCTGAGGTTAGGGCTAGGTCAAAGGGTGGGGGCAGGGCCGGCTCCAGGCTTAAGTGACAAAAGTGGTCGCTTAGGGCCCCTGACCACTGGGGGCCTCTGACTGGTTGGGAGACCCCGGCCAATAGGTGTGAGGGGGCCACAAATTTAATTTTGCTTAGGGTCCCCTAAAGGCTAGAGCTGGCACTGGGTTGGTAACCAACCAACTACAGGTCATCGCAATGACGGTACTGGAGCAACATTAATTATGATGTCGCAGGAACAACACCGCAATATTAGATCATGCAAATATTGATGGTTAAGAGTCTTTACAGAGCAATGTAATACAATACACTATTAGACATTATTCTAACAAATAAATAAAAAGTTAATCCCATGTGTGTTGGTGAATTCTGTAAATTATGTTTAAAAAAAAAAAAATTCGGTGTGGGGATCCCCAGACCAGCCGGCAGATTTGGTCCCCCCCCAGTGTAGACTCCATGGCTACGGCCTTGTTATAATTGTGTTCTAATTGCGTTACTAATGGGTTTATAATAGCTATAAGGCACACTGTTGTGCCTAAGAAAAGCTCCATTTGGCAATATACCTAACCCCCTCGTACCTTATTGCTTGAATATATCATAGTGTTCTATATTTATGTATCTTATGAAGTTGTTAAAATATATGAATAAACACAGCCCATTTAGGCAGGTTTTTAGACCCCTCCCCCGTTCTGAGTTTATGAGTGTTTTAACGCTCATTGGTTGTGCTACTTCGGAGGACATGAATGTTAGAGTTTAACTTGAACAAACTTTGTGTCAGCAATCCTCAGAGATGGTGTAGACCACAGTGATGCACTGCTACAATACTTAAGGTTCTATGACAATATATTTCCACCACTGACTGATGGCCTTAGATAATAGGCTTGGGGTCAGTTCCATCTGAATTCCAGTTAATTCAAAGAAGTTAACCAAACTCTAATTCAAATGGTTTAGTCATTGGAAGGCACTGAAGATAATTTAAAATGTACTTCCAGAAACAGCAAGAACCTAGAACACTAAATTATTTGGTTTAGACTTTTCTGTAGTGTAATAGGGGTAGCAGCAAGATGAGCAGATGTTTGATAGGGTGAGAAGTAAAAGTATATACTACACTCACCTAAAGGATAATTAGGAACACCTGTTCAATTTCTCATTAATGCAAATATCTAATCAACCAATCACATGGCAGTTGCTTCAATGCATTTAGGGGTGTGGTCCTGGTCAAAACAATCTCCTGAACTCCAAACTGAATGTCAGAATGGGAAAGAAAGGTGATTTAAGCAATTTTGAGTGTGGCATGGTTGTTGGTGCCAGACGGGCCGGTCTGAGTATTTCACAATCTGCTCAGTTACTGGTATTTTCACGCACAACCATTTCTAGGGTTTACAAAGAATGGTGTCAAAAAGGAAAAACCAGTATGCGGCAGTCCTGTGGGCGACAATGCCTTGTTTATGCTAGAGGTCAGAGGAGAATGGGCCGACTGATTCAAGCTGATAGAAGAGCAACTTTGACTGAAATAACCACTCGTTACAACCGAGGTATGCAGCAAAGCATTTGTGAAGCCACAACACGCACAACCTTGAGGCGGATGGGCTACAACAGCAGAAGACCCCACCGGGTACCACTCATCTCCACTACAAATAGGAAAAAGAGGCTACAATTTGCACGAGCTCACCAAAATTGGACAGTTGAAGACTGGAAGAATGTTGCCTGGTCTGATGAGTCTCGATTTCTGTTGAGACATTCAGATGGTAGAGTCAGAATTTGGCATAAACAGAATGAGAACATGGATCCATCATGCCTTGTTACCACTGTGCAGGCTGGTGGTGGTGGTGTAATGGTGTGGGGGATGTTTTCATCGTTTAAATGCCACAGCCTACCTGAGCATTGTTTCTGACCATGTCCATCCCTTTATGACCACCATGTACCCATCCTCTGATGGCTACTTCCAGCAGGATAATGCACCATGTCACAAAGCTCGAATCATTTCAAATTGGTTTCTTGAACATGACAATGAGTTCTCTGTACTGAAATGGCCCCCACAGTCACCAGATCTCAACCCAATAGAGCATCTTTGGGATGTGGTGGAACGGGAGCTTCGTGCCCTGGATGTGCATCCCACAAATCTCCATCAACTGCAAGATGCTATCCTATCAATATGGGCCAACATTTCTAAAGAATGCTTTCAGCACATTGTTAAATCAATGCCACGTAGAATTAAGGCAGTTCTGAGGGCAAAAGGGGGTCAAACACAGTATTTGTATGGTGTTCCTAATAATACTTTAGGTCAGTGTATAATATAATTATAAAAATAACGTGATAAATAAATTAGGTGATTAATAAAAATATCTTCATGTCTTTCATAAAGTATTTCTATATAGTATCAAGGATTTCAAATTCTATTCGTTTTAATTTAATTCAAATAAAGAAAGATTTGAATACTTAACAGATTATGAAACAATGGAAATGCATGTCTTTGCATGGTCCAACTCCCCCTGAAATGACCTGAGAGAGTGGAAACTTCCTGGGCGAGTGGAAACACACTGGGAGAGTGGAAACAACCTGGGAGAGTGAACACAACCTGGGAGAGTGGAAACGTCCTGGGAAAGTGGAAACATCCTGGTATAGTGGAAATAACCTGGGAAAGTGGAAACATCCTAGGAGTGTGGAAACAACCTGGGAGAGTGGACACAACCTGGGAGAGTGGACACAACCTGGGAAAGTGGAAACATCCTAGGAGTGTGGAAACAACCTGGGAGAGTGGACACAACCTGGGAGAGTGGACACAACCTGGGAGAGTGGACACAACCTGGGAAAGTGGAAACATCCTAGGAGTGTGGACACAACCTGGGAGAGTGGACACAACCTGGGAGAGTGGACACAACCTGGGAGAGTGGACACAACCTGGGAGAGTGGAAATGTCCTGGGACAGTGGAAATATCCTGGGCGTGTGGAAACACCATGGTAGAGTGGAAACATCCTGGGAGAGTGGAAACACCCTGGGAGAGTGGAAACATCCTGGGAGAGTGGAAACACCCTGGGAGAGTGGAAACATCCTGGGAGAGTGGAAACACCCTGGGAGAGTGGAAACATCCTGGGAGAGTGGAGTCATGGCCATTGTCAGCCGTTACCATTGGCAACCTTGGACAATTAGGGTCAAGTACTTTGCTCATGGGCAGATCAACCAACCACTTTACTGACTCAGGTATTCAAATCAGCCAACTTTTGGGCATCACAGGGTTTGCACAGGGTCATAAAAACAAAGAGCCTTTCTAGCAGTCCTTTCTATGGGTTCAGCCTGTTTTTTGTCATTTGTACTAAAACTTCTCAATACAAAGGATTTTTTTAAATTAAGCATTAACTATCATTCTTGCTCCTTTCTTTTAACAATTGCCTTTTCAAAGGGAATTGAAATCACCAACATCTTCAAATCATTTCTTCTAAATTACAGCTCTGACTGTGAACGTATAAAAGAATGGAAGGGACATTGAAGTCTTTTCTGTAGCATATATTTTTCCCTTGTGGTGAACTGATGGGATCTCATCTGATATAAGACTGCAATTTAATTTCAGTTTAATTTCCCTGCAAGAAAAAAATTCAGCAGTAGTGAAAATTGGGTGAAATTAGAGTATCTAACACTCTTTCTCATTGATATTTTTTGACTTTTGACCATTCTCACCCTAAGCCAAGCAGCCTGAAAAAGCCCTATTTACAATATTTTTTCATGCATTGCAAATGTTTAAAATGTTATTATTCAAATCATCTGTCTGTTAGGGAATACGTTTTCTAGCTGATCATTTATAATGATAAGTCAATTGCCTGATTATAACATATTCATAATCAGTTAGAGTGTTTTGATCGACCCAGAGATTAATCACCTGAG
This sequence comes from Esox lucius, assembly GCF_011004845.1. Taxonomy (NCBI): domain Eukaryota; kingdom Metazoa; phylum Chordata; class Actinopteri; order Esociformes; family Esocidae; genus Esox; species Esox lucius. The sequence continues at coordinate 30,102,865 of NC_047570.1, read as the reverse complement.
ATTACATTTGAAAGATAATTAATAATCAATTCTGAACAGATTAATCTCTTCATCAAATTGTGATAAGTATAGTAAAGACTTTGTTTCTATCTACATTTTTTTATTATCTGTGAGTTTCATGAGTTGATGTCCAGGATGCTGTTGAGGTATTCTTAACATATTCATATGAAAACGGATTGATTAATTTACCATTTAACTGACAGCAAAGCATGTTGTTACATGAACAGTGGTATAGTGAGAGAGAAAAAATATAAATTATTCTATTTCTCCCAAAGATACTTAAATCAGTATTTCAACTGAAATTGATTTGATTACATTAATAGCACAAACATCAGTCATTTCAAGCAATTCTATATGAGGACAACTGCTAGAAATGTTAAATTTTTGTCATCAAACAGTTGTGTAAACATACAATCAAAAATTTAGAATAGGTGGATAGGTTAAGACAACTACTAGGCATGGAAGTGGACATTCGTATTCCTTAACACCACGTTGTGGGAAGAAAAACAGGGAAGAGAGAAATTTTTAAGTCAAGTCTACACCTCGCCCACACATCTTCAATTAACTGAAACAGCGCCAGTGGTCACCGAAAGCCCATTGATAATGTTGTTTTTTGTTTTTTTGTTTAGTTGTTTAATAAAACAATTAACGTAAAATACTAAATGGAGGGATCCATGTTTATGTGGCTTCTTTACAAGCGCGGCAGACAAGGCAATAACGTCAAAGACTGTAGGCTGTGTAACAAGCCTAGCGCAGTCTATCCCAGACTACAGTACTCCAAGTCTAACAGTCTACCGCACAGTCTTCAGAAAGTCTAAATCTGAGTACCGCACGACCATAGACTGTATAAGCGCACGACAGACTAACTCAAACTACCGCACAGCGAATAGAACAATTATACTCAGACTACAGCTCAACCAAATAAGGTATAATCAATAATCTCTGAACACTGATTGAACCCCTAGATGTTAATGCAAAAAAGTAGTCCGTTTTGTGTTTTACATTTTTTTGTATTACTTAATTAATTGAAGCACATTATTCTGTTGAATGACTGAATATGCAATGAACCCGATGACATCCGTTAACCTTGCAGTGCATAGAAGGCTTTAGGCAAATTTGACTATAAGAACGTAAGAGCTTATGTGATCTCAAATAATGAGCTCCACTATTTGGTATCTGATGAAATAAGAAAAGCAGAGTCACCATCGGGAATTATAGGTCAGCAAGGCACAGCCAAAATGTGTTCTGGAATGCAGCTTGACACCACTCTAACGGGATGTTCTCGGATTCGCGTCATTCCTATTTCACCTTACCGCAGGTGCGCGAATTATTTTAAATCATGACGACGGCTAGTGGCCATGTGAATCGCAGTTATCCCAATGTAATGTAATGTTAATGTTAATGTTGTATTATTTATGTGACTGTAATAACAGATTTTTACAGTTATTTATTTAAACAAGAGAATACACAGTTACTTAAGTACTTTTTTTTCAATTAAATCATAGCTGATATACATATTGTAACTGGATATACTCTAGGCTACAGTAGCCTCACGTAATATTCTGAATAATGTACAGAACAATAATCAATAGCCTCCATTAGTGTGCTTGCCTCGCAGTTGGTGCTAAGGTGTAATTACGTCATACTAGGTGGAAACAAAGCCGACTGGGAGCTTTTTCAGCACCACACGCGCGCGCGTGATAACGCGGACAGCACGGTTCCAACAGCTCCGGTAGACGCGGTCCCGGTGTGTGGAGACCAAACCTCCACCAATGGAATACAATTCATGATACCGGATCGGTGTATACAAACTTGAGTAAATCGGAATGAAGTCGTATATTTGAGTGATTATTTACCACGATGTCCGAATGGAATAAATATTTTGTTTTATCGTTCAGTTGACGATTGAATGTTGTGCGTCAACTTTGCCTGGCTGCTGCTTTAATTTGGTGGTAGTGGTCTCTATAGCTTTTGAATTCTCACACGGAGAAGAGGAAATTGAACGTTGCGTGAGGTGAGTTTATCGCTTTGTTGGTTCTGTAGGCTATGTATTATTAAGCGCGCGCCAGGGAAGAGCTCGCACATTGATTACCACCCCCCACCCCCACCCCCCATGTTCCGAAGTACTCAGGGGTGAATGTGAGGGTATGCAAATTTGAATGAATTCGGTACATGTGTATATCCAGGGTTCCTGTTTTGAATCTAAAAGATAACAAATACATTCCAGATAATTTTATCAATATAATTACAGCTGGATGACATTATGCTGTCAGCGTTTTTTTGTTCTGCTTAGTTTCCCATGGAAACCAATTACAGACAGTACTGTGTTTTTCACAATTTATATCCTGCCTTATTCCTATCTAAACCTATCCAAACTATCTCTTTTAATTCATAGTTATAGTTTACATTAACACAAATAAAGAATCAATAACATGGAATAATTATAACATGGGATCACTTGTGATTATGCAAATTATGCAATGTTTGGTTAATATTGGACTGGAGTATGCGATTGTCCTGTGACTTATCCCCAATCAAGTATGCATTCTTTTGAAGACCAGAAACGTCATAATCAACTGTACATTCTTAGGAAATTGCCTGTTTGCTGGGTTGTCCACTAATTTCTCTCCTCTCTCTCTCTCTCTCTCTCTCCCTTTCTCTCCCTGATCCTTTCACTAATCTTCAGGGTCATTGTCCTATTTCTATTATAAGAGGGAAAGGTCTTCCTTGTGTTTAAGGCATCTCATCTCAATGGCATCGCCAGCACAGAATACATAAATAACAGGGGACTAATTACGAAACATCAAGCTCCAGCTCTACACTAGCAGCCATGGACCCACTACCGGAGTACTCAATGTTTCTAGTTAGGATCCTGGAAGAGCTTGACACTAAACATAGCAGTGTCTCCTATCAGGATCTGTGTAAGTCCCTGTGTGCCCGTTTTGACCTTGTCCACCTGGCCAAGTTACGGAGCCTTCTGTTCTACACAGCGTGCCTGGACCCGGCGTTCCCTGCCACGCTCTTCAAAGACAAGATGAGATGTACAGTCGAGGACCAGCAGTCGAAGAAACTCATGGTGGCGGCAGATATAGTCACCATGTTTAACCTCATCCAGATGAACGGAGGCATCGCAAAAGACAAGCTTCCGATGGCACCGCCCAGGCCCAAGTTCCACAAGAACCAGTCGTTTGAGTCGTGTAGGTCCCAAACGGACACCTATAAGTATCAAGACTGCGAGAGGGGCGGCGGTTATGACCTCATTGATCAACCTCCCAGGGCGGGCCACCAGCACCGCCCCATGTCCCAGAACAACTCCCCGCATCCCCACCCACATCCCCACTCGGCCAGCCCGAAATCCAACTGCGCCAACTGCAGCCCGCGGTTCATCCCGACCTCTGACCCTAACTTCCTGTTGGGCGTCAACAAGGATCTGAAATGTCGAGCAGCCTCGCTCGATAAGCTCCAGCACTTGCCCCAGTACTCAAGTGGCAGTCCTCCCTCGCCGCCCTGTGAGATGCAGAGCACCTACTTTCCCATGGACATCGACAGTGAGTCTACCACAGACCAGGAGTCCCTGCAGCACATCAACCACACGGAGCCCTTCTCCGTCCACTCCTGTGTCCAGAAGAGGAACATCTTCAAGGAGGATTTTCACAACCTGCAGGCATTCTCCACACAGGTCTGTGTCTTTGGTCTCTATTCTGTTTGATCATATATGACTTATTTAGTTGTTTGCTGAACTTTTTCTTGTTTTGCCTTCCATTGTGCAAAGATTGCACCACATACTATTACATATAACAGAGATAAAATGACCGTCAGTAATTGATTGATTAATTTTACAGGTAATATAATGTCCCATTACTATACTAACACAACAACACGTGGGGAAAAATGATAATAGAAGCCTTGCTTTCTGTTTGGACCCAGGAAGGGTCCAAAAAGAAGGTTTTCTCTGTTATCTAGTCTTCACCTCAATTGCTGATTACTCACATGAAGCCAAGTTTTCCCTTTAATTGGCCTCTTGACCAGCAGTCTTATTAAATATTTTTCAGAGCTATTCTGATTAATCAAAAGTCCGATTACTGAAAAACTATCACATTTGGGTATAAATGCAGCCTATGGGATACAGTGTTCAAAATGATATGAAATACTTTAAGAATATCCGTGGGTCTTACATTATCTTTTATAAAAATCAGAAGGGGAAAAGAAAAGTGAGAAAAACACTACCACCCACTTCACTTGTGAAGGAGGACCATAGATCTATGCCACACTCAAATAGAGTGGAAATGTCTCATGGGACATAGCTCTTTGAAAGAATAACCAATCTATGAAACATATTTCTTTACTGGAAGGCTTGGCCCAAGCCAAATGTTATATTCAGTACCATTCTGCTTGGTTTGACTCTTGGTCTGATATTATAATGGGTACCTGATGTTTTGAGAGATGTGTTAACATACAGTAACTGTATAGTAGAATAATTGTATAGTAACTGTTACTATGAAAAAACCTACACAACAAATAGGAGAATAACAAAACTTATTTAAGGCAATTCCCTAAAAACAAAAATGTAAATTCAATAATTACAGTTACATCATGGTCATTAAGCAGATGCTAATATTCAGTTAAACCTATTAAAATAATAAAATGTCATCGTAGATGTAAAAGCAACCAAATGAAGTTTTACTTCTGTACTGTTTCAGGTTATTCCCTCAGAGTGCAAACCAAACGTCAGGGCAACTGGAGGCTACCACCGGAGGGAGCTCCACAAACCTGCCACATTCTTCAACCACAGCTTCGAGCTCCCCTACAGCAACCCCTACTTTGAACCTGCTATGAACTCTCCTATTCAGGAGAAACGACGAGCAAAGCACGAGAGTCTGGACGACCTTCAGGCATCTACGTATTTTGGCCCGACTACGGTGACGGAGTGTATAAACACACGGAGGAGCTCGTCCAAGCCGGCCAAGCCGCCATCTTGGCCTGTGAAGAGCCTGAGCCTGAACATGGAAGAAGGGCATCCAGATTTCGAGAGGTCGTTTCTGAATGTAGAACCGCTGAAAGACAACCATCGCCACAACATCATAAATAAAGAAAATGAGCAGCACTTTCAGTGTGCCAAAGGGAAAGTAACAGCCTCCCCTTCTGGGTTTGCAAAGAAAACCAATGGTTTGAAAACCAAGGATATGTCTTCAATAGGGTGCGGTCCTGGGGTGGGTGTCGACAAAAGAGAGATTGGGAAAAGATTTAAAGAGAAAAGCCTCAGCAGTGCCTCGTTTCAGGGAGGTAACATTGACAGCTCGTCTAGCGTGGGGACCCAAACTGAGCAGGCCGAACAGAAGAAGCTTAAAGACTACACTGCTAACGCTGCGCACGCGAAATACGGTGAGAGAGAGAGACACTCGTTTAAACACTCCGACGAGGACTCTGAGATGATCAGCGATGACATTAGCGACATCTTCCGATTCCTTGATGACATGAGCGTGTGCGACTCTCTGGGTGTCATCCAGTCGTCATGCTACAACAGCATCGGATCTCTCTCTCAGGCCACCATGAAGTCGGACGGCGACAGCTCGCCTGAACGCAGCACAGTCAAACTGGCCAAGTCCAAGCTGGACCGCCTCTTTCACTCCCTGGAGAACACGGACGATGAGCTCAAATCGAGCGTGTGCAAGCTGGTGACAAGGATAGGTGTGATTGAGAAGAAGCTGGAGTCCTTATCCGGAGTCCGAGGGGAGATTTCGCAGGTGCTCTCTAAGCTCACTAAACTTGATGAGAAGATCCAGGAGCCTGAGACCAACGGGAGACCGGGTGAAAACGCTTCAGCCAGCACCTCCACCCCCGACAACCTCCACCCGAACCCTCACCCTGACTCCAACCTCTCGCCCCACGTCTTCCAGTGCCACACAACAGGCCACAATGTGAAAGTGGACAGCGGCTCCGCAGAGTGGGGCTGTTCAGACAGTGAGAGTCTGAGGGTCAAGGCAATTAAGAAGAGTATGTTCACACGGAGGTCGTCACGCTCGCTTAACGAGGAGAGCATCGCCGCAGAGTCAAAGGTGGCGAGCATCACCAACTCGCCACGGGACTGGAGGACGGTGTCGTATTCCTCGCACCCTGGGGAGGAGGGCCAGGACAGGGACAGAGACAAGGACAGACACAGGAAAGCCAAAGAGGTAAGAACAGTGGATTACACTCGGACAACATTTTGATAGTACACCTACCTTGCTCACCACCTACATACTGTGTGTATTGTTGCTTTTTTTTGGGGGGGGGTGCTGGTTTGGGGCAGTATGTCTGAAGATAAGTAACGAGCAGCAGTAGCACTAAATCAACATTACCAATAATATATATTTTTCATTGTTATTTCAGAAAATAACCATACAGCTACAGTTCTAGTGCATTTTTTGTGTTTTACAGTACATTTAGATGTATGTCTTTTAGAACACCCTATTATCCAAACCGACCTACAGTAGTAGATACATGCCCATACTTTTCTGTACCAGCTCCCTATATAATTTCCCTGCCATTGCTGTGATACTCATTGATTTCTTCCGTCGTGCTGGCTTCTGTTGTCAGAATGGGAACACCGTTTTAACTTGGTGGTTGTAAACTGTAAAGCAAAAACCTGGAGTCTTCACCTTGTTACAGTGAAATGGGTAGTGTGGGAGATTTGTTTTGAATGCAGCCTGGGTTTTTTTTTATCCACATAGCTTCCACATAGGAGAGACATTGTGTAGCTATTTTCAATAAATAAAAACAATGGAATTAATTTATATGCAGCGTAGAGTCTTTGAAAGGGCTGAACGTTACTGTTAATTGTTCAAGTACAGAAACAGAAATGTTATGGTGACATTAACAACATTTTGTGATATAGAATCCTGAAAAATACTTGAGAATTTGACATTGATAAAATAAATGGATTATTTCCCTTAATCAATTCTTAAACACACACATACTTATACTCACACAAACACTGTCTCATACACACACATACACACAATCCCATATCCCCCCTCCTTCTCACAGAAAAGAAAATGATAGGTGAGATTAATGGAACACAAGAGGCACTGGGTTCGAGGCAGGGTCTGTCTTATTTGCAGCCTTTATGAATTTCTCAGATTGGCACTATTATTGTTCAGTTTTCAAGAAGAAGGAGCCATATTAGGAGAAAAACACCTGTCAGCCATGTATAGTGCAGGAGGTTACATGTACAGGGATTTGGGCACCATGTCCCAGGACTGTTGTTGTCATCCAGAGAAAGGGAATTGAGTTACTTGTTGTTTTTTTTACAAAAGGGGACCAAATCTAAGTCTTATAAATGACTAGATTATTTTCCATTGTTTAGGAAAATAATCTGTATTTTACAGATGATACCTGATTGTGGGATTTAAGGATGTCCAAATACAACACAAACAAAAACTCAGAAAACCCTCCCATCCATCTTTTTATAAACAGGATGGATCTCATCCTTTTGCAAACATGATAGACCTCTTCCTTTACAAACATGATATACCTCTTCCTTTACAAACAGGATAGACCTCTTCCTTTACAAAACATGATAGACCTCTTCCTTTACAAACAGGATAGACCTCTTCCTTTACAAACATGATAGACCTCTTCCTTTACAAACATGATAGACCTCTTCCTTTACAAACAGGATATACCTCTTCCTTTACAAACAGGAAATACCTCTTCCTTTACAAACAAGATAGACCTCTTCCTTTACAAACATGATAGACCTCTTCCTTTACAAACATGATAGACCTCATCCTTTACAAACATGATAGACCTCTTCCTTTACAAACATGATAGACCTATTCCTTTACAAACATGATAGACCTCTTCCTTTACAAACATGATAGACCTCTTCCTTTACAAACATGATAGACCTCTTCCTTTACAAACATGATAGACCTCTTCCTTTACAAACATGATAGACCTCTTACTTTACAAACATGATAGACCTCTTCTTTTACAAACATGATAGACCTCTTCCTTTACAAACATGATAGACCTCTTCCTTTACAAACACGAGAGACCTTTTCCTTTACAAACACTGTATACCTCATCCTTTAAAAACTGTATAGATGTCATACTTTTGCAAACAGAATATATCTTATTATTTTATAAACAGGATGGAGCCCATCATTTTGTACAAACAGGATGGAGTTCAGCCTTTTACAAATAGGGTAGATCTCAGTTTCATGATGCAGATCCTTAGATATTGTGCTGTGCATATTAAATCATATCATTCCAAACATTATCTCCAATGTTATAATGTATTATGTGGAAATTGAACAGTAATTTCCTGTGTGCATACTGTGTTAGTATTGCTGTCTGAATGATTTAATTTAGGCAGGAGGAAGTAAATTCTTGCATAGGCAGGAAATTATCTGTCAAGTTCCAAAAAGTGGATTATATTGTAGCAGAAGACATCTGGAATGTCATAAAAGGTCATGAACTCTCAGGATGTCCACCCGGACACTGCCAGAAGAAGGAGTGCAGTCTGGCTCCTCTCTAGGTTTCTTCTGAGATTCTGACCCTATAGTTTTTCCTAGGCACTATGCATCAATCTCTTGTTGCTTGGTATTAAGACTGGGTATCTCTATAAGCAATTTGTGACAACTGCTGATGTAACCAGAAAAGGAACTAGGTAAACCTAGTTCAGCCAGCCCGCAATTAAAAGTGAGAAATGTTGCTGCCCTGGATTCGAACCTGGGTCTCCCACATGAGTGGCTGTGTATTTAACCACTTCATCGTGGTTTTAAATGTTTGTCCCTGTCAGTATAGCATCTACATGCTATACATTTGCCCATGTCACACATTTACATCACACCAAGTTTGTATTATTCGCTAGACCTCCACCACAAATAGCATCAATGAAATGTATGGCTTTTGCCACTGGCCGTTTAAACATCTTATTAGCCAGTAATAGGCTTACTAGTATCTAACTTACTATTTGAACTTAACACAGCCAAAGCTATTTCATGGCACAAAAACTTGTATTTTTTTGTTCGTGAACCGTGAACAGTTTTATTTTAGACTTAGTATAACGTAGCTACTGAAGGTTGTAGCCAGCAAAGTTTTTATCTATCCTAATGCATTATTTGCTTTCACTATGACAAGATTCAAACGCGGGACCTATTTGTTGCAAGTCCACGTCTCCAACCACTAGGCTATTTAACAAGGGCCAGCCAGCCACCCACCCACCCACTCACCCACCCACTCACCCACTCAGTGAGAGACATTCACTCTTCTTGGTTGGCTCTGCTTACACGGTCTGGCAAAAAGGGATTTCTAAATTAAACGTGATTGATTGATACGTTTATGTAAACAACATCTAACAGCAACAATGAGCGTTGCCATTTCTAAAAGGATTTTGTGTGTCTTTGTTCATGTTTTGGATATCCTGGAACAACAAAGTAAGGATCTGGGAAGTAAATGAAAAAGTCTGAGCCCTTCTTTTTTTTCACAACATGTCATTATCATAATAAATACAGATAAGCTAGATTCCTGAAAAGTGAAAATGCTTTTCAAGTTTAGGGGGAGGTCACAGTGAACCTGCTTTTGCGCAGCCTCTTCTGGTCTCTCCCGGTCTCTCCCCAGGGCTTAAGGCTTTTGTTGTTGATATGTCGGTCTCAGTTGGCTGTGGTAACACCTAGTCATTCTCACTGACCTTTCTGTGGGAAGCCAAATGGACGGATGTTCATCGAAATGGGTCCTGACCCTGAGCTGTCAGTCGAGAGGCCCTGTGCTGTGTAAGCATCTTTGGGACCACTCAGTGGATAACTGCCTAGCATGTCCTCTCCATCTAGATGACTGGCATGATATGGACGAGTGATTTTCTCTCTTTCTGTTTCTGTCTGTCTCTCCTCTGTTTTTCAATGACTTTGACCAAGTCTCAGATATGGCTTTCATCTTGATATATTCCCTTCCTTTAATAATTTAATTAATTGTCTCTCATCTGTGAAAAGGTTTTCTAACATATTTCTTCCACCCTCCTTGACATTTTCTGACTCAATTCATGCCCCTGATACTCTCCTTTTAGTCACACCGTTTCTTTATTCTTCACTTCATGATCACTGACAGAGTCTGCTGTAAAGGTTTGAATAGGACATGAACAGTCTGTCCCTAAATCTTTAATTCCCATATTCTTAAAAAAAAAAGTAATTTCAACAACCCTGCAAATTGGGACAAACACAGCGTTGTTTCATTCAAACCACCATGGTTTTTGCGTTAAACCCCTTGCCTTGGGTAGAATAAATTACAGGTTAGAGGGCTGACACTTCAGCTGGATCATATTATATCTAATGCTTTTTCTTTATTCTTATTTCAAGTATGCTTGAACATTTTGGAGTGCAAAGGTGAGAGGTCAGAAGTACATAATCTAACACCGCTAATATTCTAAGAATGTTCAACATGGCATCAGTGAACAGTCAAAGAAGATGTGATGTACAACGAGTCCTGACTGTGCTGGCAGCTTGTGTTTACAGATGTATTTGAATTCACCAGACAACTCATTCCAACAGGGTACACACAGACACAGATCACACGAAGTGCACAAACACTACCCATTGTTCGCAGGAGGGTTGGGGGGGCAATGATCGCAGCAGCCTGACTGAGGGGCATGTGTTCCTGGCAGGTGAACTGTGCTCTCTAGACACGCCCCCGTGCCGAGGCTCACGCAGTCTGGGGAAGTTGATGTCAAATACTGAGGTGGACTTGAAGCACACATTCAGAGCCCCAAGCAGAGTCCCTTGCTCCCGATTTATATCCACTGATGAATGTGAAGAACTGTGAGTGGAAAGCTTCACAGCGGGGCCCGGTTTCACCTCTGCCCGGCGCCGCCACGTAAGGAGTGTTGTTCCCAACCTGTTGGTTAGATATCATTTCATTTTTTAAAACATGCACCATGAAGACGCCGACTCAGATCAAGCTGTGCGTGGTTATGATGGTTCCAGAGGCACTGATCACGACCACATGTCATTCCTGCCCTGCAGTGCTATAGAGAATATATGGCTTGTGGCTGGGGTCTTTGAGCCTGGCCGTTCCCATCTAATGTTCGAGGTGACCTTTCCAATGTAGATAGATGACTGAAGCAGTTTGGCATGCATGGAAATGTATGAGTTAGTAATCTAGTTCCCAGACAACTCCGCCCAAATTCAGGTGCACGCCAGCAGACCTGTCTCCATTCAGTGCCCCGCCTTGCAGTATTGCTATTTGTCGAAATTAAATGATGACGAAAATGTTAGTTAGTCCCTCCCACAAGCTTGACTTCGCATGGAAGGTGTTCCAGGCTCCTATGCCTGCAACAGCCAGGGGACACATGCTAATAAATTCCTAATGACTGAGATTAACTTGAGAAAACAAATGCAGTAGATATTAATGGAAAGACACTTCCATTAGGTTTGGTTCATAAGAATGTGTGGGGTGCCAATAAATGTGATAGTGAACAATGTTTTTGAGAGAAATATGTATTTCTTGATTAAGATTTTTTTATTCACTATTTATTTATTTATTTATTTACTCAGTTAAGGGTTAAGGTTTGCTCATATTTTTTATGTAAGATCAAGTAGATATAAGCAACAACAAAATGTTGTCTTCTTTTTTGCTTATCTTTACCTAGGAAGACAAATTCTGGAGTGCTGTGTAAATATTAGTCTGTCAAACTGAACAGAATACATGCATTAATAGCATTTCTGTGAAGTTTTGTGATTGATAAGGACAAATGTGATGTTTGAAAAAAAATGAAATAGCTAGTTCATAATTTAAGCATGCCAAAAGACAGTAATATTAAAGGGTTAGCGTCATACTTAGCTATTGGCAGGGGACTTTACCGCTTTCATCAATAAGTAAATTAAATGGGGAGAACAGTAACTTTCGCATGCCTTTCAGAAATGAAGAAAAGTTTGTGGAAGTTTAGTGGCATTGTAAAACTACTGTGTTTTCATCTTGATAAGGGTGGACAGTATCAAGCCTTCTGGTCACCTTCACGCCCCTGGGCCAGGCTACACCTAACTATAAACCGTGCTGTAGAGATGACTTTTTAGTAGACACTTGAAAGTTTGCACTGAGTTTGCATTTCTAACCTTAATTAGCAGATCATTCCACATTAGTGGAGCTCTATGAGAAAAGGCACTGCCTCCGGCTGTTTGTTTAGAAATTCTAGGTACAATTAAAAGGCCTGCACCTTGCGATCGTAGGTTACGTGTAGGTATGTATGGCTGGATAATTTCAGCAAGGTAAGTAGGAACAAGTCCATGTATTGGTTTATAGGTTAACAGTAAAACCTTAAAATCAGCCCTAACCCTAACAGTCAGCCAGTGTAAAGAGGCTAGTGCATTTTTGTTAGAAAGTTTCAGATTTTTCAATCTCAGTTTCAAAGATGAAAATGAGCAACTCTTGAGACATATTTTATATGTTCATCAAAGTAGATTTACTGATCGTTAAGATAATAGATGGAAAGGGTGAAAAGCAGTTAGCTACAAAATGCTGTCATTACCTAAAGGAATGACTAAATGTCTTTCAAAATGGTTTTGTTTTTGTCACCAGAGAATCAGAATGAATCATAATTCAACCCCTTCTGATTTATCCACTTTCAATATTTTCCATGGTAAATACAATTATTCGATAAGATGTTTTATATTTTACACTGATTAAGAAGCAAGTAGGCCCTCCCAACTATGTGTTTGTGACACCAAAGAATCAATGCCTTGGAAGACAATACCTACCTATAAAAACAGACAGAAAGACACAAGGATCAGTGGAGTTAATTGAAACAGCAGGGAGGTGGTATTTGGTGACTGGATGTAAAACTGACATGTCTGAGGTAATGAAGTGCTTATGTATTTTAATGACTGTAGTGGAAGACCTATATCTGAAAGGCATTAATTACATTGTGGCAGTTTATTTTTGCTTCATTATTTAAGAGGTAACCTCAAACTAGCTTTAATTGGACTCAAATAATTGACCTTGGGAACTTAATTCTGCTTAAACGTCATTAATATCAGGAACAGACAATTGAATCTTGAAATGTCTTTGTGATAGGGGACCCTGGCATCCAGAGAAAATACACACATTTTCTTTACAATCCAATATTAGTAGATCCTTACTATTCCACTTAAGTGGTTATTTTTTGAAGCACTTCATAGTTTGTGAATGTCTCAATTATGGAATACACTGGTCAGCAATAACATTATGACCACCTACCTGACCACCCCTGTCTCATCTGTGGCTACGCAGCCCCATACGCAACAAACTGCGATGCACTGTGTGTTCTGACAGTTTCTATCAGTATCAGTATTAACTTTTTTAGCAATTTGAGCCACAGTAGCTTGTCTGTTGGATCAGACCACACAGGCCAGCCTTCACTGTCCACATGTATCAGTGAGCCTTGGCCGCCCATGACCCTGTCACCGCTTTTCCTTCCTTGGACCACTTTTGATAGGTAATGACCACTGCAGACCGGAAACACTCCCCAAGCCGTCACAATTTGGCCCTTGTCAAAGTCGCTCTGATCTTTATGCTTGCCCATTTTTCCTGCTTCTAACACATCAACTTTGAGGACAGAATGTTCACTTGCTACCTAACATATCCCGCCCACTGACAGGTGCCATGATGACAAGATGATCAATGTTATTCACTTCACCTATAAGTGGTCATAATGTTATGGCTGATCGGTGTATCCCTTACCTTTTTCAGATGTAATTGTCTTTCACCTGTTCACCTGTTTCACCATATACATTTAAGCCAGTCTCAGTACATTTTGGTTTACTGGTTGTGTGTGTGGCACTCATATCTGGGCTGCTTACTTGTCACTGTGCCAATGTTTCACACTGTTGGAGTGATAAAGTGATGTGTCCTGGCAGCTGAAATCTGTTGACTTTTAGGCAACTTCTTTCTCGCCATGAAAGAAGTAAACCAAAATGTTGGTACTGAAATCCAACACTACTGTTGTTTCCTCCTTGGGGTTTAAGGCCGGGTGTCTCTGTAAAGCACTTTGTGACAACTGCTGTTGTAAAAAGGGCTTTATAAATACATTTGATTGATTGGTACTTTTTCTATATTAAAACACCCAAAACTTTAACTTTTGTGATGTTTGGTTCTTATGTCAAAATCATTTGTCTGAATATTCTCAAATGAAATTAAACTATTCACTTTTGTTTGACCAGTTTCAAAACAGCTTCTTTTTTTTTGTCTTGTTACAAATATTTTACAGCAATTTCAATTGTACAATTATTTCCTGCATTTCAGTTGTTCAATCGTCATGTCATCTGTACGCATTTCTTAAAATACACCACACTGCCTTCCAGTTCTAAAATAATATAAAGTAAATATGTAAAATCATATGATATGGGTACTACCTGATTGCTGAAACAGGCCAAAAATAAAGTGCATATAGCAACTGGTGTTTTACAGAACTGTTTTACTCCTTAGTTTTAAAGGTAATATTTTAAACTGCTTTGCTAAATAATGAATAATGAAGAAAATTACACTGTTCAAATTTTAACATCAGGTCTCGATGAAAGAAATATATTATACAGTAGATCAAAATCTTTACTGCCCATGTACATGCACATGTGTAATTCATTGAGAACAAAATGACGTAAAAACGGTCAGTGGAAACCAAAATCACCAACTGATTGGGGGCTGGATTCAAACTCACATCAAGAAGCAAAGTAAACCATTGAAATCACAGGCTGTTCCAACTTGTGTGCATTTCATCACGGCAACTCATCATGTGACTCAGTAGTGTGTATGGCCCCCACGTGCCTCTATGCACTGCTGACAACGTGAAGGCATCCTCCTGATGAGACGGCGGATGGTGTCCTGGGGGATCTCCTTTCAGACCTGAATCAGGGCTTCAGTAAATACACTTGTTTAGGCTACATGTCTTTCTTACACATGTCTGTTGAAAGAGTTCTGTGTAGAAAGCTCTACCCAAGCAGAATAGTTTATTGTTTTGACATGTTACGAGGCATCAGTGTCTTTGAGAGTCTATTAGCTACTTCGTCCATTGACTTCCTCATCGTTAAGTTAATACTTACAGGCCCAGTGTTGTTTTCAAAGCTTAATTTTTTCTTCCTTAACAGTATTGAATCTCATTACTTGAACTTCATTATACAGTTATATTGTATTGAGATCCAACATTCCATGGAAGATGTTGCTATATGAAAATTTTAGAGGCTTTGGGGTTTGAAGTACTGTTGTGTCTCTGTTAAAAGAGAGAGTTGGTGCAGACCAACATTAAAGGTCAGTCCATCACATCAGTGTTCCTTGAAGTCATTCTCTTTCATCAGCAATCCCATGGTCCTTTACCTAATCCCTCTGTCCTCTTCTCTCCTGTCTCTTTCTACTCCCTCTCTTTTTATTCCTCCCTTCCCTGTAGCCTCCCTCTGTTCTTCCCTTTAAATCCCACCTCCTCCTCTACCGTCTTCCCTCCCACTCCTAAGCATCATTTCTCTCTCTTCTTCCAGTCAGCTCAGATATCTCCTGAACCTCCCTCTGCACAGACTCTCCGTCCCGATCTCCTCCTTTTCTCCTCTCTACTCTCCCTTCCTCGATACCAGAGACGCCGCTAGAGTCATATCTTTCCTGACTGTCAATAAGGACGTCAGGTTGAGGTGTCCAAACAAACATTGTGAGAAGTGTGATGGCGATGTTGAAGTTGTCGTCTTGGCTTGTCACTCTCTTCAGGCAAGCAGACAGTCAGGCCTGAGTCAGGCAGAGAAATGGTTTTATTATTTCCTGTTACCTGCTTCGGGGACACAGCCTACAATGTGTTCACAACATTCTTTACACCCTGGAATGTTTTCCTTAAAAATATCGAAACTTCATCTCATCTACGACCGCCTATATGATACAACCGGCTACCGACCTCAGATCAGACAGAACAGCCCCTAACTAGGCTTACTGCACAAATAGATAAGCCTGATTGACAAGGAGCCTGGGTGATCAGGAGCTGGGAGCAGATTTACTTGGCAAAGAAACAGTCAAACATGCACTGTGCTGGGTTCTCCCCCTACAGCTCTTCATCTTACTTCTAATTAAAGTTGAATGCAGATTGTCGCTTCAAAGCCACCACAGCTCTGCTGAAGGTTGGTGAGTGTTGCCCATTTGGGACAAACTTTCAATGCATAGTTGACATAAGAACCAGTGACAAAATAAAGCTGGGTCACTTTTATGATGCTGCCTTTTACCATTGCAGTACATGGACTAACTTCTGGAGTTTTTGTTTAAAAATTCTGGAGTTTTTGCCCATAAATTGGAAAAAACAGAGGCCTTGAGTGAAAACTGGACCTGGTGACAAGGTCTTCAGGAAAATTAATGGGATTTGCTCTAAGAAATGTCTGGGATGATTTCTGGACACAGTCTGATCCTGTACTGACATGAAAAAGGTAAAAAATAAATCAAACTGAGACCATTTCTGAAACATTGTCACATTTGGGTTAAATCAGAAGATGCTTTAATTCTGTCCCAGAAGTCAGTATATTGCACTGTGGAGTGATGTAGTCTAAATGATTGGTAGGTCAAGGGAAGAAGCATTCACATGGAAAACGTACAAATGTGAGACAAAAGATTTGCAAAGACATAGAATCTCAAAACGTTTTGGAGGAAATACTGGTTTTGGTCAGTGATAGAGTATGTGAGACTGTTAGTAGAAAAAACACAATAACCATCCCAGAAATAAATTTCTTTTGTTTTTCATGGCATTTTCATGGTGTCATAGGGTTCGTATTGAATGTGGACTTGTTTGCCACAAGCTAGAATGAATTTATAGGCTCACACTAACTATAGTTACAAATTATGACTTATTGTGCTAGTGAAGAAACATTTGAACATTCATCCCATGATAGTCCAATATGCACTTCACCATGGCTTTGTCATTATATGTCATTACGGTAAGCAATTTGTGACCGACAACCGCTCCAATCCGTACAAGAGCATTTTCTTTGCTTTCCCTCAGGACAAAATGTGATGGTGGCTTGCAGATATTAAAGAACCATATTCTGCTTCATTATATGGCTCCCGGTTCACAAATGACTTTTTATTGTGTTAAAGAGAGAGTGGATACTAGAGTGTGTTTCATTTCAAAAGCAGTGTGATCATGGAAAGTAATACACTCGGTACTTGATTGGTAAAATGGGAGGTGCTGGAACAAAAAGTGGGGCCAACAAAAGGCCTGTCTGGGAGGCATCTGACTAGAACTGAAGGGTTCCTGGATTGACGAGCCTGCAAGATCACTAATCTGTTGTTCTGCCTAATTCCTCTTGTAAGTCCCACAGGATAAGAGTCTCCTAAAATAGTGAAATGTTATTAAAAAATATTTTTTCTACAAAATTAAACATTGCATGCTCATTTGTGGACTAGCGACCATGTCTTGAATCCATTAACAGCCTTGCCGAGGGCTGACCAACCCTGTTCCTGGAGATCTAGCATGCTTTATGTTTTAACCCCAACCCTGTCTGTGGAGATCAAGCACCCTGTAGGTTTTAACCCCAACCCTGTCTGTGGAGATCTAGCACCCTGTAGGTTTTAACCCCAATCCTGTCTGTGGAGATCTTGCATCCTGTAGGTTCTTTCCCCATTTGGGATGAACCTGGTTTGGGAGCAGGGTTGCCATTAAAACCTACAGGAGGGTAGCTCTCTGGGAGCAGGGTTGCCATTAAAACCTACAGGAGGGTAGGTCTCTGGGAGCAGGGTTGCCATTAAAACCTACAGGAAGGTAGCTCTCTGGGAGCAGGGTTGCCATTAAAACCTACAGGAGGGTAGTTCTGCAGGAGCAGGGTTGCCATTAAAGCCCACGGAAGGGGTTGGCTTAAGTGTAGGTGTGTGGAGATATATTGTACAAATATGAGGAGGAAGTTGCAGGCCTTCAAATGATTTCCAGTTTCATGGACCTGTCCAATTTTATCGCTTGTTAACTGGCAATGGCTGGTGCCTCTCTGCCAAAAGCCTTTCTCAAGAAAAGGCTACTGTTGGCTGAGTAGGCTATTTTAAAAGTTGCTATTGGTTTGGTAGCCCACAGACAGACTTGAGTCTTTTGCATTCATTTTGTTATGATCTTAGCTCTATTTGAAATAGTGGAAAAAACTATTTTGGCTGCATGCTGTTCAGCTCTGCCGCACGTCCATGACTGACTATAGGCTAGGCGGGTATTATTGGGTAACACCAAATACACATCGAGAGATTTTTTTTTTTAACAAGCTATTGACCCTGACGCAGCTGACTAGGCATGCCCCTGGTGTGCTGGCCTACTCCGAATGATTTCATTTCTTTCTCGTCAAACATCAGCAGCAGGCATAACTCTAAACTTTGGCAGGTGTATTTCTATTCATCAGGAAATCCTCCAGCACCCACCGCCATCCGCCCCCGCCCCCCCCCCCCCTCCCCGTGGGCCACCGTGTTTCTATTAGGACATGAGTGATGAAGTGTTGCACTGGAAAGAAGAGAATTGCAGGCGCACACTGCTCTCTCAGCACAGCACCAGCCACACGCTGGTCTGAAGGCTACAGTGAGGCAGCCCAGGCTGGCCCAGGTGGAGCCTGAAAATATCAGCCATAGGTTTTCACGTCACATCTTTTAAAGAGTAATTAGAATTAAAGGGGTGTCTACTAGAATTAACTCTCCACATACACACGCCACCAAAGGTACCTGTCCCTGGCAGAATCTGTAATTAATGGCCAAGTGCACTCAGTCTTTTTTGTTGTGTAGTGATGCTACTATTGGTAAAACGAACAGATGATTTACAGTTGGTAGATTTTTGAATGAAACATTCAGAAACAGAGAGCTGCCTGCTGGCTAAATCCAAGTGATGACTCTGGGATTTGGAGTATTCAACCAAACTTATATCTGGGTATGGAGTAACGCAACCAAACACACTGATATTCAGTTGAATCTCTGTATTCGGGTTCCAAAGTCAGTCAGCGTAAATATTGCGTGAATGAATTTCATTCAAACTTGGCTTTAAAAGTGGTGTCCTCTATCTCTCCCCGCTCTCTGTCTCTCTCTCCTAACCCCCCCTCCCCCCCCTCCCCCCTCCAGTATGAGATTGCCCCACAGGTACACCGGTCATCTAAGCCATCCAAGGACTCCTACCTGATCCAGCAGGTTTTCTCTCCTCACCCTTTCCCCCCCTCGGTCAAGTCCCACGTCAAGGGCAGCCCCCTGTACACAGACCTCCGACTGACCGGTCTGTCAGGTGATGGGAAACGTGGCCAGCCCTCCTGGACCGCCGACGAGTACAAGCGCAACGCCGGCGTCGACAAGGGCAAGCAGTTGACCACCCTGGACCTGCAGGTAAGGACTGATGGGGGGGGGGGGGAATTGGCTTCACAGCTGTGAATTGGCCGGTCAGGACTGAGGAGAGAGGGGCAGGGGAGGGACTGGAGGAGAGAGGGGCAGGGGAGGGACTGGAGGAGAGAGGGGCAGGGGAGGGACTGGAGGAGAGAGGGGCAGGGGAGGGACTGGAGGAGAGAGGGGCAGGGGAGGGACTGGAGGAAGGGAGGGGAGAGCTTGCAGCCCCCGGACCTGCGTGTAATGACTGCTGATTATAGCCTATTTCTCTCCTTTCCTTACTTTCCTCTGTCCATTGCTCTTTCCATTACTGGGCAACACTTCCTACTTCTGTCAACCGCTGCGTTAATTATGTGTTGGATCCAATTGGATTCTATAGAAAATGTTAGCTTCTGTGGAACCTCGGATTTGGATTCACAGGAGCGTTTCGACCTGAAGAAAAGCATCCGGGGAAAACAAATAACTAGACGATAGCTGACACCAGTCTTTTCTCACCTCCCTCATTGATTTTTACGGATCAGAGAGGTGTTTGTGTTCATTTTTATGCACCTGTATGCGCGCGTGTGAGACGGGGTGTGTGTGTACCTGTGTGTAACTGATTCAAACCTGCGTTTAATGATGCAGAGCCACATCGATAATGGCAACCTTGGTCATCGCAAATCGATTTTAAAATGACAACTTCAGATCCGACCTTTGGGCTTATATGGGGTAATCGATGGTGATTGGACTCAGTCATAGTTGTTAAGGAACCTTTTCTGTTGGGTTAATATACACTGTAAACGCTAATTTATTTTTTCCACCAATGTTTCTACTACTGTAAGTGTAACTCCGTGTTAGTGAACTTTATTGTTACAATCTATCTTGCTGCCAAAACGTAAGCTGTAAGCTTGTCGTTGAAACAGAGTGTGGAGAACAAGTATTTGATACACTGCCAATTTTGCATGTTTTCCCACTTACAAAGCATGTAGAAGTCTGTAATTTTTTATCATAGGTACTCTTCAACTGTGAGTGACGGAATCTAAAACAAAAATCCAGAAAATCACATTGTATGATTTTAATGTAATTAATTTGCATTTTATTGCATGACATAAGTATTTGATACATCAGAAAAGCAGAACTTAATATTTGGCACAGAAACCTTTGTTTGCAATTACAGAGATCATACGTTTCCTGTAGATCTTGACCATGTTTGCACACACTGCAGCAGGGATTTTGGCCCACTCCTCCATACAGACCTTTTTCAGATCCTTCAGGTTTCAGGGCTGTCGCTGGGCAATACGGACTTTCAGCTCCCTCCAAAAATTTTGTATTGGGTTCAGGTCTGGAGACTGGCTAGGCCACTCCAGGACCTTGTGATGCTTCTTACGGAGCTACTCCTTAGTTGCCCTGGCTGTGTGTTTCGGGTCGTTGTCATGCTGGAAGACCCAGCCACGACCCATCTTCAATGCTCTTACTGAGGGAAGGAGGTTGTTTGCCAAGATCTCGCGATACATGGCCCCATCCATCCTCCCCTCAATACGGTGCAGTCGTTCTGTCCCCTTTACTGAAAAGCATCCCCAAAGAATGATGTTTCCACCTCCATGCTTCACGGTTGGGATGGTGTTCTTGGGGTTGTACCTTCTTCTTCCTCCAAACACGGCGAGTGGAGTTTAGACCAAAAAGCTCTATTTTTGTCTCATCAGACCACATGACCTTCTCCCATTCATCCTCTGGATCATCCAGATGGTCATTGGCAAACTTCAGACAGGCCTTGACATGCGCTGGCTTGAGCAGGGGGACCTTGCGTGCGCTGCAGGATTTTAATCCATGACGGCATAGTGTGGTACTAATGGTTTTCTTTGAGACTGTGGTCCTTGTGGGATTTTATCCCTGATGTCCTTACACAGCTCTCTGGTCTTGGCCATTGTGGAGAGGTTGGAGTCTGTTTGATTGAGTGTGTGGACAGGTGTCTTTTATACAGGTAACAAGTTCAAGCAGGTGGAGTTAATACAGGTAATGAGTGGAGAACAGGAGGGCTTCTTAAAGAAAAACTAACAGGTCTGTGAGAGCCGGAATTCTTACTGGTTGGTAGGTGATCCAATACTTATGCATGCAATAAAATGCAAATGTGATTTTCTGGATTTTTGTTTTAGATTCCGTCTCTCCCAGTTGAAGTGTACTTATGATATAAATTACAGACCTGTAAAATCAGCAGTGTATCAAATACTTGTTCTCCCTACTGTATGTCATAAGCTTCCAATAAGAATCACTCAATGCCTTCTGGGTAGCGTTGCAAAATTCTGTTGAAGTTTCCAGGTGTTCAAGAAGTCTCAATGGGAGGCATAGATTTCTTTTTTGGAAATCAGGGAATTTTCTAGAAGTTATGAAAGTCTTTAAACCACAACATTCTGGCCACTGTAATATGCAAAGTTAGGCTTCAGAATAAGGCCATATGGGATATGTAAAGTAAGCTATTAAGAGTTGAACATTTATAACAATTTTCTAGGAAGGTAAATGATTGATAATGAATGAGTTCAATAACTGTCTCTGTCATTAACAAGCACAGTGATGGGTGGTAACTCAAGAAATTAACTTGGCAATAGATGGTGGGAAATTATATTGTAGGTGTGGCTTAGTATATCACACAATTCCTTTAAGCAAATACAACTCAAATCTGGTGCCTGTTTGTGTTGTGTCAACTGGAAATATTTGTTCATAATTTTTCAATAATTTAAGATAGTAATGTCTAACTAGCTCTATATCTTTAAGTTCTGCAAACTTTCATGAATTTAAAAATAGTAAGTCAACTGATACTGTCTGTATTCTTTTGCATCCTGTGAACTTATTCAAGTTAACAGTTTAGTGGGGGTATTATAGTGACAACTATAGTGACTGGATACATTCTTTGTGCTCTGAGATTTTTCTGTTGTTTTGAAAGGTATTTTTACCATTAATAATACGTTATTAAATTGATTACCTTCAGTAGATGTTATTTTTTTAATGTCATACCTGCAACCATTCTTTGCATAAGTTGCTTCAGCAGGAATGAAAGTAACAGCCCAGGCACAGCTAGCACCATGTTCCAGCCACAGAGGACCCCACTGTGCAGTTGAAAAATCCCTGAGTTAAATGGGTGATCTCTTTATCAACTGATGTCCCACCTCCAGGAAGTGTGAGGGGGTGAGTGTGTGAGCTGAGATTGCAGAAGGATTGCAACCATGTTTACCCATTCCACTTATTTACCAAGGTATCCTCAGGAGACCCACAAGTATCTGTCTGTCATCCAAGAGTTAGCAAGGGAGAGAGATAGATAAATAAATACAGAGAGGAATGAAGTCAGAGAGCAAGCAATAAAAATATATAGAGAAATAAAGTCAGAGACAGAGAGACCATAATGAGTAAGAACGAGGGATGCAAGTTTTTGAGAGGGCGAGAGGGAGAGACAGACGGGGGGCAGAAAGCAAGAGATAGATAAAGAGGAAGGAATAATTATTGCGTGTAATAAATAGGGTGGACAATATCACCAGTACAGAGAGAAGTAAGGTAGAGACTGCATCAACATGGGAGAGAGAGAGAGAGAGACGGCATCAACATGGAGAGAGAGAGAGAGAGAGAGAGACTGCATCAACATGGAGAGAGAGAGAGAGAGAGAGAGAGAGAGAGAGGGAGACTGCATCAACACAGAGATGTAAGCTTGCATCACTAGTGTACCATTCACTGCCTTGCAATACAATAACTCTCCCAGTTCCAGCTGAAAACAATACCGTGACACAGGAGGCGCACATGCTCTCATTCAGAGACAATGGTGTGTTTCTGCAGAGTGTTAATTATATTTCATGAAGAAAAAGATGTAATACGCTGGTTGAATGGCTGGTTATGCCACAAATGGCACACTATTCCCCATAATGCACTACTTTTCTCTGGGAAAAAAAGTAGCACATTATGTAGGAAATATGTCTGCTTGTTGGACGTTTGTTCGGTGTGTACTTACTCTGAAGCGTTTGCTCATATAGGGTCATTAGTTTGTTTGCCAGTGATCATTTCCCCCAAAAACAAATAAATGTTAACTTGCCCAACACATTTTGCAATGAAAAGCCAGTTATTGAGTCCACTTGTATCTCATTAATTAGGAAGGTATCTCATTAATTAAGTCTCTTAGTTTTCACTGCCATTTTTTTTCTTTCTAGCACATGGGATTCCCCTGGTTTGTGTTCATTAATTGAGCAAACATTCGATAATGTCTACAAATGTATATTTGTTTTTCTTTTTGATTTGTTAGTTACATTTAGCATTGTAGCAATTTAGCAGACGCTGCCAATGGCTAGATACACTTCCTCAATCCCATTATCTATCTCTAAATGTTTGGTTCAGTGCAAGTAAGAGACAGAGACAGACAGACAAACGGGATACAGACAGGCAGATTGGGAGACAGACATCCAAACAGACAGACAAACGGCACCCAGACAGACAGTCGGGATATAGGCAGCCAAGACGGGAGACAGACATCCAGAAAGACAGTCCACTTTGATGGGGCTACTAGGGTGGTGAGAAAATGCCTACCAGATAAAGGAACGAGAACAGTGGAAGGAAAATATGTTAAGCACTTATTGATGCTGTGTCACATCCCCTCTGGTCTTAAAGAGAGAGAGAGGGAGTGAGAGAAAGCGAAAGACAGAGAGATTAACTAACAGGGGCAGGCAGACAGGCTCTTGGGCAGACAGTCTTTCATGCAGTGGGAAGATGCAGTATCGGAGCTTCTGTTATTTAAAATGTTGCTGTTAGTTAATTAACATTTCAGCTAATTTTGTGACAGAAACATGTCGCCCTGCATATTGAGGTAATTGGGTATAGCATACACACTCTACACAAAGGCTGCAGATTTGAATTGTGAATCTTAATGAGGAAGAAAAAGACCTCAGAGGAGAATCATGATGCATTTTAAACCAGTGTGATTATGACTAGGGGTAGAGGGAAACGTATAATTAAAAGTATGCATTGATGATCAACACAATAGTTTTTTTGGGGGAGATGAATTTAATCTCTCCTGTGTAGATCTAAATCTTGCTAAGATCTGGGTTTTCTAATTCAAAGTTGAACCGATTTTGCAGGTTTTCCTACTTACAAAGCACGTAGAGGTCTGTCATTTTTATCATACGTACACTTTAACTGTGAGAGACGGAATCTAAAACAAAAATCCAGAAAATCACATTCTATGATTTTTAAATCATTAATTAGCATTTTATTGCATGCCATAAGTATTTGATCACCTACCAACCAGTAAGAATTCCGGCTCTCACAGACCTGTTAGTTTTTTTTTAAGAAGCCCTCTTGTTCTCCACTCATTACCTGTATTAACTGCACCTGTTTGAACTCGTTACCTGTATAAAAGATACCTGTCCACACACTCAATCAAACAGACTCCAACCTCTCCACACACTCAATCAAACAGACTCCAACCTCTCCACAATGGCCAAGACCAGAGAGCTGTGTAAGGACATCAGGGATAAAATTGTATACCTGCACAAAGCTGGGGTGGGCTACAGGACAATAGGCAAGCAGCTTGGTGAGAAGGCAACAACTGTTGGCGCAATTATTATAAAATGGAAGAAGTTCAAGATGACGGTCAATCTCCCTCGGTCTGGGGCTCCATGCAAGATCTCACCTCGTGGGGCATCACTGATCATGAGGAAGGTGAGGGATCAGCCCAGAACTACCCGGCAGAACCTGGTCAATGACCTGAAGAGAGCTGGGACCACAGTCTCAAAGAAAACCATTAGTAACACACTACGCCGTCATGGATTAAAATCCTGCAGTGCACACAAGGTCCCACTGCTCAAGCCAGCGCATGTCCAGGCCCGTCTGAAGTTTGCCAATGACCATCTGGATGATCCAGAGGTGGAATGGGAAAAGGTCAGAGCTATTTGGTCTAAATTCCACTCGGCGTGTTTGGAGGAAGAAGAAGGATGGGTACAACCCCAAGAACACCATCCCAACCGTGAAGCATGGAGGTGGAAACATCATTCTTTGGGGATGCTTTTCTGCAAAGGGGATAGGACAACTGCACCATATTGAGGGGAGGATGGATGGGGCCATGTATCGTGAGATCTTGGCCAACAACCTCCTTCCCCCAGTAAGAGCATTGAAGATGGCTGGGTCTTCCAGCATGACAACGACCCGAAACACACAGCCAGGGCAACTAAGGAGTAGCTCCGTAAGAAGCATCTCAAGGTCCTGGAGTGGCCTAGCCAGTCTCCAGACCTGAACCCAATACAACATTTTTGGAGGGAGCTGAAAGTCCGTATTGCCCAGCGACAGCCCCGAAACCTGAAGGATCTGAAAAAGGTCTGTATGGAGGAGTGGGCCAAAATCCCTGCTGCAGTGTGTGCAAACCTGGTCAAGAACTACAGGAAACGTACGATCTCTGTAATTGTAAACAAAGGTTTCTGTACCAAATATTAAGTTCTGCTATTCTGATGTATCAAATACTGCAATAATATACAAATTAATTACTTAAAAATTGTACAATGTGATTTTCTGGATTTTTGTTTTAGATTCCGTCACTCACAGTTGAAGAGTACCTATGACAGACTTCTACATGCTTTGTAAGTGGGAAAACCTGCAAAATCAGCAGTGTATCAAACACTTGTTCTTCCCACTGTACGTTACTCAAATTTAGACAATTCATGTCCAGGTAAATAAAAGTCAATTATTACTGATAATATGAACATATGAGTTTCACTTGGTGTCACTGACTAGCTTCCTTCTGTAAATTTCATGTCTTAGATATTTGTTATTTATCAGCTTTGACAAGTTTTGTCAAGTGAAGTGATTAATCGTCCTCCAGTAACTGCCAGCATTTCAGTATGCTGCATTTGCTTATATCATTGAGGATGCCCATGGTGGAAATGGGCCATCACATTCAGTGTATGATACTGTAAGTGAAGGTCAAATTGATTGACAATTTTGATATTCGTTCATCATGATCTATAGCACAACAAGCTGCTTAATTCCAATTTAAATATATTTTTGTTATTATTGACATAAAAACAACATTGTATAAGTCTTACGGCTTATGAATTATCCATAATCCTCTAAAAACAGAGACAGATGGAAATGTTGTTAGGAAGACTAAAATATTCAAAACAATAAAGTAAATAAATGCTTTTTCTTATAGAATGTCCTTACATTTTAAGCGATGTGTTGAGTTGAGTTTAATGTTCAATCAGCAAATCCTAAATTACCTGCATTGATTATAATGTATATAGAAAAAAAACAGTGTTTAACTCTATTCTAACCAGGAACCAATTCCAATTCTAACCAGTTACCAATTCTTCTTTTCAATAATGACCAGCCAAAGGCATTAAATTGCAAGATGACAAGAGTAGTGAATGAGGCCAGTATAATATTTCCAAAGAAAAAAATATCAACTCTTCAGTGTATGATTTATGATTTTATCTCCAATTCTTAACAGCTCAGCATTTAACTTTTCACATTTGCTTTTCTGGTAATTAACACCTTTTTTATCATTATCTATGGTTGGCCTTCTCTCTCGCACTCTACTCCTCCTTCCCAGTATCTACTCAAGAGCATCATTATAAACCCCATCATTCAAGTTATTTTGTACTAATCAATAAAACAAATATTTCCCTGCAGTACAGCATTATATTAACCTCTCAGACAAGACTTCACATCCTTGAAATATTAAATGGTATTTAAACAGCAACAAAATGATTATCCCACAACTCTTTGGATGAACACCTGAGGGATATAGGACCAAAAAGGTTTTTTATTCAGGCACTTTGTCACAACTGTTGATGTAAAAAAGCTTTATAAATACATTTGTTTGATTGATTTAAACTAGTTGAATTAGTGATTTTCATACTGCAGGCACCTTATCAATCAACTTATTTCTAACTACTTCTACATGGCACCAATAATATTGTCCAGGCCAATTCAGGATTTTTTTGTAGAATAAGGTATGGTTTATTCAATAATTCAGATTGAAACTGCAAACTGCAAGTTATCAGCCATTTTAAAGTAGTCGGCTGATATCGATTATTAGCAATTTTTCCTATAATCGGCCGATACTAACTGCTGGCCGATTAATCAGTGCATTCCAAATTTCAACCATGTTCTGAAGCAGTAGAGTGTTTGATTGCAATAACACAGAACTGTGTACAAATTAAATAATGAATAATTAAAACAAGCTAAGGTAATATGTTAGATTCTGACAAACTATGCCCATAAGGCTTTTATAATTCATATGAATTAATAATCTATTATAGAAGCTTTATAGTGTACAGCACAGCCAGCAGCCCAGATTGCGACAGTCTGCATTCACCTTCCAGTGAGTCAGGAGGCAATAAACATTACATGGATTTGAGTCAATAACCAACGCGTTTATCACACTGTCCATTTAGGTGACAGCAGAATGCCGTCTTACCAACAGGGAGATGTCAGAGTGGGATATGCAGCAGGGAGACTTTAAAAGGAGGGAGGCCTGAAGTTTCAACAGGAGAACTTGGCCCAGTACAAATTGAACATAATTGTACCCTCCCTAAATTAACCTTAATGACAGTGCATGTGCAGAATTGACCTCATAGCAGCTTTCAAAGGAAATGTCTTCTGGAGGACTTGTCAGATGCCAGGTGAAACAGAGAATGCATCTCAAAAGGCTCCGTATTCCTTAAGTAGTACCCAATTTTTGAAGTAAGTAAAAGATTGTGCTGTACAACGGTAATATGGTGCCATTTGCTGGTAGCCTGCCAACCTATAATGAAATCTCCTGATGATTGCTGTTTCTTGGACGCTGATAGGGGAATTCAGTAATGGATGTCACAAAGGACCAGCCCATGCAGAGCTGTTGAAAATGAACAGGTCGACTGGTTCTAGCTGTCTTTTTGTTCAGTCTTTAGTTTTCCCTTTCTCTCTTTCTTTTGCTCACTCATGACATTCTCTTTCTCTGTGTGCTGCTGTCTCTTTAAATGTATCTTTCAAATGAAAGGCAATTACAAAATAAATGAGCGGTTGGTAGAAATTCAATTGTGTTCTCACCTAAACCATATTTAATGTGTTTCTTGTGCCCTTAATGTTAATTGTGAAAAATATCCATCACAGCTCTCTTTCTCATCCCTCAAACTACTGTATATAGTCGCACCAACTGTTCTGTTTCAAGTCAATGCAAATCTAAATCCTTGACTCAGAAGCTCTCTATATACATTGTATTCTGCTTTTTACTTTGCCTTTTCTCTCTCTCCCCTTTGTCATTTAGATCCAGAAAATCTATCCCTTTTTCTCGCTTGCTATTTTCCTAAAGAGAATTCACCATAGTGGGAAAAAAACTCCCATTAGCCAAGTACATGATTGGCAGAGTGCAGGTGTGCACTTTGGGAGTAGAGTGTACAATTGGGATGTAGCCTTTCTCTCTAAAATCACATACCGGTGGGCAAAACCTATTGAAATGATCTCCAAATGGCCTTTCCACCCCAACTCCTCTTTACTTTTCAGACGCAGGAGTCCCTGAACCCCAACAATCTGGAGTACTGGATGGAGGACATCTACACACCAGGTTACGATTCCCTCCTAAAGAGGAAGGAGGCGGAGTTTCGGAGGGCCAAGGTGTGCAAGATCGGGGCTCTGATAGCCGCGGCTGCCTGCACTGTGATTCTAGTAATCGTCGTGCCAATATGCACTATGAAGTCGTGAAGATATGCGAGATGTCGTTGCCAAGTGCTCAATTCTGAACACTGCAAATCAGGAGCTACTTTGTCTGAGTGGTCCCAAATGGAGAGTAGTCACCTTCCCACTGCCCCTTGTTGATTCTGGCTAGTTGTTGAAGGACTAAATACTGTATGGTGAGCAATTGGTATCAGCCCCAAGTACAGAAGGGGCTGATTGACCTCTGTGGACATTTGAAGAGTGAATTGCAGTACATGTGTTTTTGAATGTGAATCAGGCCTATGTTCGTGGTATTGCAATCAGGCCTATGTTATTTCAACAGTATTTAGTTGTGTGATGCGGCAGGATACGCCAAAGGTATTGGGAAATTCTCAGTCCACATTCTTTTCTATTTACTGTTGCCTATGTTTACTTATGGATGTCATGTATTTCTAATGAAAGATGGACAATTTGCAGCAGGAATGGAAATGGCACAATGTCTTTTTGTTTTTGTTAAAGATCTATTGTTGTTGTACAATGTTCCCGAAGGTTAAGTGATCAACATTATTGTCACTTTCCTTTGCCAAAGGGGAAATCTACAGTATCAAACAAAACAAGTTGAACTAAAACAGATCATCTGTAAAGTATATGGTCGACAGCTGGATTTGTTTTTGTAGACAGCGTCTTTATATTTTTATTTTTTAGTATAATTGCTGTATAATGTATTTTGATCAGAATTATTTTTGATGGATTAACTGGTAGAATATGATGAGATGCACCAGGTATAATTTATCACTAGTTATAATAGTAATTATATTAACCAGAGTTTCAATGAATGGGATTTGTGCAATGCATTTTCTATGTATACATATTTATTGGAGTTGCCATATACAAATAACAAATAGTACTTAGATGGCAAAAACAGTAGGCTAATAGGACACCGCTATGCCAACCAGAATGTATTGAAAGCAACATTTCTTACAGAAAGCGCAAAACATTTAGCATTTGTCATTGTTATTCAGTTTAGTTGAAAGTTTATATTTTTTCATCACAAAATACGCTCAACTACTAGTCAGCAGCACACACTGTTCTTTGACTGTGAGAGTGTTAATGCAGTAAATACTTGAAGTTCCATTGTTGACTAGCTGAGCGCGTCTCTGAGAGAGAGAGACTTGTATTAGTTCAGTCAGCAGTATCAACTGCACCAGAGGCGCCGGCTGTCAGAAAGAAACAGAAACACGCGCTGCAAAGCTTTTTATGAAGTACTGCGTTGCCTTATTGACAGTCATAGCACGCGTGTAGTCCTAGAGTGAGAAGTGAAGAAATATCGTGACTAAATGCTCAGCGGCATCTCACACCTTCTTGCTTTACTGTAGTTTGGTAACGTGCCCATGACGGGATTACTGTACGCTGTGCTTTGAAGGTTTATAAGGCATCATTGCTCTTTGTAAGAAGTCAACTCTGCCATTAACTGAAATTCCAATTCCAAATTTGAATCATTTAAAAGCATTAAAGAGGATATGAATTTCAGTGTTCTTCCTGAATTGATTGGAATTGAAATGGAATTGATCCCAATTCTGCTCAGCTGTAGCCCAGCCCTGCCTATCCATCTAGTCTCCTTAGAGGCCTTAGAACCACACAATGCAAACTGCCTGCTGTTGAAATTGTGTCCGAGTAGACTGGAAAATGTCCTCGTCCCAACATCAGTTGTGGTGGTGGTGATGAAATGAAATGAAGAAGATGAAAAGAGGAACCGTTTCTTAATTTTGGGACACAATCTGAGTCTCTCCTCCACTCATAAACCTGAGCCCAGAGACACTGCACAAACCGAGATGCCCGGTCAAACAGATACCGTATCACCCAGACTACTGGAAGTTGAGTGACGCCAGATCAAGACATTGCTGGTTTTCCACTCAAATGTTTTAGGCTGTGTTTCAGGCAGACTACACAAACCTACTGGCAGTAGTGCTGAGCGATTAATGTTTCTTTTGTTATTAAATAAGTAATGGAAACACTAGGCTTTGGGGAGGTAGATTCTTTAGGCAAAGACCCAACCTAGACCAGCACAGAAAATGAACTGCCCTGACCATAACATCCTGAATAGGCACGGACTGAGAACGAAGGATGTAGAACCCCGTGACGAGCCACAGTAAGGTTGCTCTGCTGACGGCTGAAATGCTTAATGAGCCCTTAACGAGAAAGCACGCTTTTGTCTACTTTGAAGAACGCCTGAGACAGTTCAGTCAGACAGCTCTGTTGTGGCGTTAGGCAGCTAGTGTCTTGAATGTGACACAGAAAAAAGTATTTATCTGTCCAAATAATTGTGTATATGATACCTTTTGGTCATAGAAAGTGAGGTGGGCTTGTGCCTGAGTCTGCTGCTACTGTCCTCTAAATGTATGTCAGGCATTGTTGCGTGCACTCAGCTTACAAACCCAGTGTCAGCTTCACTTTCTATTTGCCTCTTGCTAATTGTTTGTTGTGATTCACTGAAAAAAACAACAACATCTAAACCAACTCGCATTTCAATTCAATCATAATATTAAAGGGTTATGAATAAATGATGGTGATAAGCACTGCAGTAATGGCCCAGTGCTGCCATGATGGGGTTGTTATTGTTTTAACCTGTTATGTTACAGCATTTAAACCACAGTCCATGACAGGTAAAATGCAGGTGATGGACAGTGAGGAGAGAAGAGAGTTCGAAGGGCCCCAGCTGTAGACATCATTTGGGATTCCTTTGAGAAAACACAACAAGAAATTGCAATATGCAGTATATTCAAAATGGTGCAACGTTTTGGTTTTTTTGACAGGGAAAACAATCAACCCTACTTACCTTAAATACGGTATTTAATAATTTCATATTTACAAAAACAATTTAGGGTAATATTTTATTATTATTTTGTAATAAACTAACCACAATCCAACAGATCATACAATATACATGTCGCTCAGCAGTACCTGACAGATAACTGCTAGAAAGTTTTATTTCAACTGATATTTCAGTTGTTCTCAGTGAAATTTCCATTCCTGAATTTCTTTTGTCTGGCTGAATCATTTACATTATCCATCTTAGTGTTAGTTCATGAACTCATCAAAAACCCAGGTCAATAAATATAAAAACACCTACTACTTCCAGTATTAAAGGCATGAATGTGTGTAATGTTATTTATTTCTATTTAATTGTTTAACTGGTTTTGGACAATTCAAATTATACAGTTTTAGTTACACATGAATGACCATAATGGTGGGAGTAACCAAGTGCTTAGATATGGACATGCAGGTTTGGCCAATAAAAACTTGAGATCCCATAGAGTTTCTTGATATTTCCATCGAATACCATTAGAATGTCAACCAACTAAGCCAGCCAAAGATGTTCAGTAATGGAACCAGGAAACAATTCTGAAAGATGATACAACATTAGTAAGTGGAGAATTAGGACTAAAATGCAAAAAACTGAAATATCTCTTTACTATATCTTTTAGCCACGTCATTTAGTAATTACATGGTTTGTTGATGATATGTGGCATGCGACCATTGGTTGATGCAATGCAGTATCGGCAATGTAGTCAGCTTGGAACTCATCCTTTATGCTAGTGACATATTGGCTACTTCAGGTGTTCCAGGCACAACTGGATGTCTTGTTTGATGTCCTTTCAGAATAGACAGGATACCCTATTCACAGTGCACTGGACCATGGGGCCGACCCTGTTGACAGTGCACTGGACCATGGGGCCGACCCTGTTGACGGTGCACTGGACCATGTGGCCGACCCTGTTGACGGTGCACTGGAGCATGGGGCTGACCCTGTTGACGGTGCACTGGAGCATGGGGCTGACCCTGTTGACGGTGCACTGGAGCATGGGGCTGACCCTGTTGACGGTACACTGGACCATGGGGCTGACCCTGTTGACGGTGCACTGGAGCATGGGGCTGACCCATTTACAATGAATAACAGGTGACCCAATGGATGTAGGGTATATGTGCCCAAACTTGCTGATCTAGACTCAGTTTAGCAGTTTCCCCACTAATAGTCAAGATTAGGACTTGGGAAGAGATAGCTGATGCTAGATCTGTACATGCGGAAAACCTAGCCCCTGAGTGGGGTTCCCTTTTCAGTGGATTTGCCTTCAACACAGGAACTGAGAGCCGC
Source organism: Esox lucius (assembly GCF_011004845.1). Lineage (NCBI taxonomy): Eukaryota > Metazoa > Chordata > Actinopteri > Esociformes > Esocidae > Esox > Esox lucius. Next base: position 30,069,780 of record NC_047570.1, on the reverse strand, counting down.
AGCACACTGAAGTTGTCTGTAAATAGCTAGAGGAACACATCATGGCATCATGATGGTGTAAACTGGAATATTAACACAATAAAAGATTACTGTTTTGACTGTTATTGTGTCTGGTTGACCGGACTTTGAAGAGTGACTCTCTAAAGTATGAAAGCATAACATGATTGTTTGTGTTGTGACATTTTCTTTGTCTGAATATTCTTTGTCATTTATGGCGTTTCTGTATTTTATTGTAGCCTTTTCATAACACTAATACACTATTGGGGCTGTTAAAAGGTCAGGGACCAGAAACATTGCAGTCCATAATTATGTGGACAGTAACCCAAGTTGAATTGTTGTGGCTCTGAAATCTGGCACATTGGATTTGCAGTGTAACAATGACTAACTAGTGCAAACTGTCAGCTTTAACTTCAGAGTATCTACATCCATAAATTGTGAAACATTTAGGAATTGCAGCGTATTTTATGCATAGTTCCCCTAATGCAGCAGACTTGGCCAGTCTGGAACATTCCTCTTTTTGGCCATGAGTAACTCCTTGGTTGCTTCGGGGTCATTGTGCCATTGCCAAGTGAAGTGCCGTCCAGTGAGTTCTGAGGAATTTGTATCTGACAATATATTAATGTGTACTTCCGTATTCATCATGAAGCCATCAGTCAGGAGTTATATCATCAATGAAGACTGGTGAGCCAGTTCCAGTCTATATAGAACGAATGCTTTTATTTTTAATATGTATATAAAGTTGAGTTTGTATTTTTACCCCATCATCATTTCATAATGTCAAATCCAATGTAATAGAGTATTGAGTCAAAACTGAAAACAATATCACAGTAGAAGTGATAATCCAGTATCAACTCCCCTTTGCTGTTGATCATTATTTAAAACGAAACCTTTTTAGTTAATGAAAGGTTACCAGTTCAGTGGTATAGAAAACATAGATAACATACGCTACACATTGACACATCTCTGTTCCAAATCTCTGGGTGGGTCCTAAACCAAATAAAAACACCGAACTAAAACATGAACACAACATGCTATGTTAGTCCCATGTTTTATCAGACAAAATAAAAGGTCCCAGATATGTTCTAAAGGCGTAGAAACCCTGTTTCAATCACATCTGGTGAACAAATGCGTTTACATGGCCATTAATGAGCATGAAGCTGATCAAACAGCATGATTACATGCAGCACAACTTAATGCTGGGGACAATAAAAGGCTACTTTAAAATGAGCAGTTTTGTCCCACAACACAATGCCACGGATGTCTCAAATGTTGAGGAAAATGGACATGCTGACTGCAGGAATGTCCCCCAGAGGTGTTCCCAGAGAACGGAATGTAAATGTGTCTGCTATTAGATGAATGACACGTCCAACATCATGTAACATCATGTAACCATGGCAGCTTCTTCACCTGCAGGACCTGAGACCAGCAACCCCTCCTCCGGGACACCTGATTAGAACTGTGAGTTTGCAAAACTGCCAGAAAACCGCTTCAAGAATGCACCATCCGTGTGCCTTACCAGGGTCTTGACCTGTTGGCAGTTCAGTGTCGCAATTCACTTGATTGGCCAAATGCTCACCTTTATTAGCCACTGGAGACGTGTGCTCTTCACTGATGAATACATAACAGCCTGAAACTAATAGGCAGACAATTGAAGCTCATTTGATTTATATTATATTTAGTCAGTATACATGAAATATGTACGCAACACAAGAGCACAATTATATGCACACATTGGCAATCCAACAAGCAAAATGCGGGGCTGAACATGTTTACGAATTTTGGCAACACGACTACAAAAAATACTAATTTGCTTAACTAATTATGGTTAATGTTTCTGTATATACGTACTTATAAATTAAGCTTTAGATAGGTTTCTTACCGACCTGAGTCCACGTTGCGCCAGTTTGCTGGACACATTTTAAGTCCAGTCCTTGGCTAGAAAATCGAGCTCAATGGAAAATCTCAGGCGATCTACCAGCGCTTAATCTGTGTCCATGAAACCGCCCCAAAGACTCCGCTGTAAATCCCCACTGAGAGATGTCTGATGTTCCTCAAAGACAGCTGTAAATGGGCCATCCTCTTTGGCAGACAGAAGTTGTAGGAGACCTTGCCCAGGGGGATTTGTGGTCCAGCCTTTGGCCTAGAACTGCAGTGAAGAGACTTTGTGCGACATGGTGAACACTAACGTTGTAACATTGTAACACTGTAAAACTCAATGAAATCTGGTACAGTGATTACATGTAACACTTTAATTAATCAAATTGCCCTATTAAAAGGCTACTATTTACTAAAGTTACTAAACACAGCTCACAAGTCAGCTATTTATAAAGCACTTTAATGGAGAGAAATTATACCATGCTGCTAGATTATAAAGACACGGAGGAGGCAAATAAAAAATCTCAATATTTTTAATTGGAAGCAATTGCAACCTGGATAATATGAGCTATACGCTGGGGTTGACTGAGAAGTCTCAGGCCTACTAAAAATCAACCATTAAAAAACAATGTTAACCCTTTTTAATTGTGCTGTGGCACTGTGCTATTTTAGCAGAAATGACAGCCTCTGGAGTCGGCTGCAGAACAGCAAATCTAATCAGAGCAGTTTTATGAAGCAGAGAGAAGGCACACTGCCTTGCTCTGAGCAGCTGGGAAACACAGACTTGAGCAGCTCTGCAATCTGGCAAACGGAACTCCCTGATGTTACGTTCAGGAAATAAATGCATTTCAACTGGGTGGAAAATACTGAAGAAAATGACATATTTTGTCGAATTTACAAATCTGCATTTTGGTTGGCTATAAATAGTCACAGAGACCATAACACTTCCCCAAATGAATTGGCGCTAGGATGACAATTAGTACCCAATAATCTTTGTGCAATTAAAAAGTACACAAGAAAATAGAATGTGACATTGAATTATGTCTGTTTTATTGTTTTTCTATCATATTATATTTCTGCTCATATTATATGATCATATCCATAGCCCATTAGGCTCACTGCTGATGACAGGTACCATGGTATAATTACTGTATTCCCTTTTAATATTATAAATTGTGGCCCATACATTTGTCTACTGATGTTTCTAGGTAAACTAGTTTGGCAGTTTTAGGGTGAAAGTCAGGATTGTCAACTATCAATGTGGCTCTAGAAAGCCAAAGCCCAGTCTTACTACGGCATTTGTATTCCTGGTTAAACATTCTCAAACTCTGTTCCATCACTCTCTTCCATCCTCTTTGAGCCTCTCTCCATCCTCTGCAGCCAACTGAGACAGACCCCTAACCTTGGCTGCAGCGGATTCACTTAACAAGGTCAGTAAAGCACTCTGTGTGTGCGTGTGTGTGTCCGTGTGTGTGTGTGTGTGTGTGTGTGTGCGTGTGTGTGTGAGTGCGTGTGTGTGTGCGTGCATTGCACCACTACCTCTGTTATCTACATAAGGCTAGATTCATTTCCAATCCTCCTTCCCATATCATTTTCTCTGGTTCTATATAGGGCATAACTGTCAACCACTGACTAGCATTGTACACACAGGCTTATTTGTATATTAGTACAACGTAACCTGTTTTAAGCTGTGCTATGACAGGTTTAGATGACTAGGCAAATTTGGCAAAACTAGAGATTACTTGAGGTACCACAATAATGACTCACCTATTAGCCAGGATAATATACATTATATATTGCTGTCTGATGTTGAATTTGGGAAAGTACCATATTTAACATACAGTTATCACATTTTAGGAATACCAGTCAAACTGTTATTTTGGTTCTAGTTAAAAATATTTATAGGAGTCTTCTGTCAATGTACATGAGCAAAACTATAGTAAAAAAGTCACAATTTATCCTATATCTATAATCAGGCAATGTATGCTGTATAACTAACATCCTCCAGGAGAGCATAACTCAAGGTTATCTACACTTTCTCTGAAACAAATGACTTAGCTGTGAGTTGAGGACTGAATTAATCTGATTCTCCCTCTCTTGGAAAGATTGTTTTAGCATCCACGTCATTTGAAGGGAATTGATGAAATGTCATTAATCAAATGTTTTTGTGTTAAAGATATTAAAAGCACCTAGCACATTACACATTGAGTAAGGAAAGGATGCATTTGAAAGTTAAAGGATACTAAAACATTTGTGTGACTGGAACATCATTTTATCAGTAGTGGATATAGAGAGGAGGTACTCCCCATTTTCACTCATAGCCTGCTTCATTGGCAAGATAACCTCTTCCTTTTTGATACTGGCACCAATGAAAATGTTGCACTAACCCATCTCTGGATCGGTTTTTCAGTATTGCCTCTGTTACATTCCCTATTATTCCACCAAAATATATTTTTCTCAAATAAGTGGGAATTAACAAAGAGATTCCCTAAAAAGCAACTTGGAAGAGATGAATAATTGAGCTTTGTAAAGGCACTCGTGTGGTTGTCCATTAAATTGCCTACTTATTAGAAAAACTGTCACCATGTGTGCCCATTAAATTCCCACAAAAAATAAATATCACACAAATTTAGCATGGGGAGTTAAACAAAAAGACCAAAGCAAATAGACAAAAAGGAGAAACAAGAGTTTCAGGCTTTAAATTGTACTGAAAATAAAGTAGAAGAGAACAACTTACAGTGTTGGTGTTACATGTTCCTAAACGTGAACACATGCCTTGTGATTGTGGCTCTTAAGTACCAGTGTAACTTTGCTTGGAGGAGGCAGGACCCAGGTGCAGACAGAGTAGAAACTACAACATGAAAACAGAAACAACGCTACATAGGTATGGAAACCAAACCATCACCGACAGGATACACTGGGGTAACTTAAATAGGGCCAGTGATAACAAACACAGGTGAGGGCAGAAACAAAAAACCTTCTGGTGCTCCAAAATGAGGGAGAGAGGGCATAGGATCTCACAGGGGCAGAACGTGACAAACCGGGTTGGCTAGCACTAGCCAGCATCCGAGGCCCTTAAAAACATGGATCTGGCTGGATGCTCTTCAAAACCATAAAATGTAAACACATCTAAAATCACTGTCATTTTTTATATGGTATGGCAATATGGTAACATTATCTCATATTGTATTCACTGTTACTTAGCAGCTGAAATGTCTTTGTTTTCTCAGGAACTGAACGGTTCATTTAGCACTGTGTACTATTGTTTTTTTTACATTCTTAGACGTCTCTTTCCAAGCGTATTGTCATTATTATTTAACAAAAATGTTAATAAAAGGATGCTTAGCAGACCCTAACCATGGTTTTGAAATATTTTTTTGGAAAGTGAAATTTCATCTTTCATTGCTGCATGACTTTTACAACCATCATAAACTGGACTGTGAAGGAGACAATAGTTTAACCAGACTTGTGTGTGTGTGTGTGTGTGTGTGTTTGTGCAGCCAAAGCACCACCACATTACTTGCAGAGAATCTGGAATCAACCCTAAACCTGCATGCCAAAAATAACCGATTACGCTGTCCCTTTCCATCTATCTGTTCATATCGTCTGCCGGCCTGTCTCCCCATCCCTCCATCAGAATCTTCTGTCCGTCCGTTTCTCTGTCGGTTTTTCAGGCCGTATGTTCATCTTTCAGTCCCTCACCCTGTTTGTCCATCTGCCCATCCTCTGGTTTTAGGAAGCCAGAGTTCATTAACATAATTATGTATGCCAACAGAAGAAGATTTATCGTGTGTCTATTGCCAACATGTCGAACTGTGTCAAGGTGTCAAATTATTTCCCATATACAGAACAACTGAAAAGACATCACACAATGAAGCAGGCTTTTAACTGCCTATGAATATCAACACTTGATACTGTAGTTTCAGAGGCTAATGATCTAATTTGACTATCTCACCAATGGTGGCAAATGTACAACAAGAAACACTGGCCTGTGATTATGTTACGAACCTTAGATCTCCTTTTACTAATGAGAAAGTCAAGCCTCTTGGGAGTAAGAAACTACAGTAATCATCTCACGAGGTGATTTCCTGTGGCAGCGGCAGCTCACAAGACAATTTAAACACACATACAGATGTGTGCGTACACACACAAGAAACAGACACCAGTTCATGTAAACATTACCCACACAATTACACACTTTTCTGACCGTTGTTACGACGTTTGCAAATCATAATTTTACAACATTGGTGATTTATCAGAGATTGTAAATAGCACAGTATTCTGTGTGTGATTAAGAAGTATAGGTACTATCTCACTGTATCCTCTTTCTCTATCCCCCTCAATGTATCCTCCTTCTCTATCTCTCTCACTGCATCGTCCTTCTCTATCTCTCTAACTGTATCCTCCTCCTCTATCTCTCTCACTGCATCCTCCTTCTCTATCTCTCTCACTGCATCCTCCTTCTCTATCTCTCTCACTGTATCCTCCTCCTCTATCTCTCTCACTGTATCCTCCTCCTCTATATCTCTCATTGTATCATCCTTCTCTATCTCAATGTATCTCCCTCTCTCTCTTTCTCTCATTGTATCCCTCCATTTCTATCTCTCTCACTGAATCCCTCCCTCTCTCTCTCTTTCAATATTCTTCTCTCTCTGGGTTACACTATGGCTAAAATCGAGCTGGTGTTGCAGGCGGCCGAGGAAGAAAGGCAATAAAATGCTTCAACCCGGGCTCTCTGTTGTGTTATTGCTCTTATCATGGAGCTGTTGTTACAATACACTCTGACACTTTGACTGGACATGGCTGCAGTGCACAGCATGGGGAGGACATACATGGGCAGGACATACACGGGGAGGATATACATGGGGAGGACATACATGGGGAGGATATACATGGGGAGGACATACATGGGGAGGACATACATGGGGAGGATATACATGGGGAGGACATACATGGGGAGGACAAACACGGGGAGGATATACATGGGGAGGATATACATGGGGAGGACATACATGGGGAGGACATACATGGGGAGGATATACATGGGGAGGACATACATGGGGAGGACATACATGGGGAGGACATACATGGGGAGGACATACACGGGGAGGATATACATGGGGAGGACAAACACGGGGAGGATATACATGGGGAGGACATACATGGGGAGGACATACATGGGGAGGACATACCTGGGCAGGCCATTCATGGGGAGAACATCCATGGGGAGGACATACCTGGGGAGGACATAAATGGGGAGGACATCCATGGGGAGAACATACACAGGGAGGACATACATGGGAAGGACATACATGGGAAAGACATAAATGGGGAGGACATACACGGGAGGACATACATGGGGAGGACATAAATGGGGAAGACATAAATGGGAAGGACATTTCACACTACTTTGAGATAAAAATTAAAACATCTGTACTTTGCATTTATACCCCAACATATGTTCATGTCATCTTCACCAATCAACTGCATTACAGCTAGAACAGACTTTGACTACCGCCATTTCATTTTAGAGAATAAAACATTCAACAGGTTTCATCGTAGAATATAAGTGGTTCTATTGGGTCCATCTAAAACGGTTTACAATAGTGAGAGAATGTGTGTAATGCGCCTGTGGCTGGCTCTGTGTGGACTGTCCTACTGTAACTGTCACTTTGACCTCTTTAACTATCAGTAGCTTCCCTCCCCCATGGACACTACACTCTGTTTTTTGTCTTTGTGTTAACAGTTGACCAGACGCTCTTCATCTCGACTATAGTACCGCCCCTCAACAGGAAACACATGGACCCCGTTGCAGATTAACTGCAATGTCAAGCAGGGCAGAGGCTGCATTCAAATTGAGCCCCTATTCCCTACAGTGTGTACCCATACCTAGTCAAGACTAGCCTACTAAATTAGAAATATGGGAGGGTGAGATTTCGGATGCAGCCAGAATGTTTTCACCTCTAGAGACCTGAGGTTGTGTCTGGCAACTCATCCAGTCTCTCCTTTCCCTCTTTGATCGTCGAACAACAAAGACCAAAACAAGCCCATTGGTTCTCCACATGAACCATGTGTGGATCTGATCCCTTTCTGAAGCCTCTGCGTTCTTCCTAAATCAGATGGCAATGTCAGTCGCTTCAAGTCTGTCCTTCACATTTTCTTTTAGTCCTTTCCTCACGAAACACTCGGCTGGCTTTCTTCTTTCCCAATGTCAGCCTTTGTTTTGGGGATAGAAGATTTACCATATAGGCTTACGGGGCATTTATTGTTTCCATTGGGAGCCTGGTGAGCAGGATCTATGTATTATACACTATATATACACATACACAAAAATAATATTACCGTCTAAAAAAAAACTCGAGTCATAAAGCACAGGCAGAGAGCTCCTGTACATTTGCAAATATGTTCTGGTTTCAAGTGTTTTGTTTTTTGTAGTTTTTTATGCTAATGTCTTAAGTGGTAACATGCAATGCACCTTTTGCTAATTGGTTTGAATTCATGAATTAGGACAGAGATAATTGCTAATTCCAGGCTGGGTTAAAAAAATCAAGAATGTCTTATTGTTGAATATGACATCCTGGGCCTTCAGAACGCCTGGTAACGACCCGTTTAACCCACAGAGTTGCTAGAGAAATATCTTTTAATGGCTTTGTCAACTGTAGCTAGCTTGTCACTGACTGACAACCCCAATTGAGCTTGTAAGCACCAGACCTACCAAATGGAGTGGTCATCTAAAACATCTTGATGTGGTCATGTACTCTTTGACCAGCACAGCCAGAAGAGGACAGGCCACCCTTCAGAGTTTGGCTATCCAAATTATTGCGGAGAGTCAAAGGAGCACTGCCTCAAATGATTACTTAACTAAAATTATAACATGACTTGTCACCTCCTCTCCAAGACCGGAGAAGTATTAACTTGTCCAGTGTGGTTTAGGATGGGAGGAAATTAAGTGTCTAAAGCGAATATGCAGAGACTAAACATTAATACATACAGTGGGGAGAACAAGTATTTGATACACTGCCAATTTTGCAGGTTTTCCCACTTACAAAGCATGTAGAAGTCTGTAATTTTCTATCATAGGTACTCTTCAACAGTGAGTGACGGAATCTAAAACAAAAATCCAGAAAATCACATTGTATGATTTTTAAGTATTTGATACATCAGAAAAGCAGAACTTAATATTTGGTACAGAAACCTTTGTTTGCAATTACAGAGATCATATGTTTCCTGTAGTTCTTGACCAGGTTTGCACACACTGCAAAAGGGATTTTGGCCCACTCCACCATACAGAGCTTCTCCAGATCTTTCAGGTTTCAGGGCTGTCGCTGGGCAATACAGACTTTCAGCTCCCTCCAAAGATTTTCTGTTGGGTTCAGGTCTGGAGACTGGCTAGGTCACTCCAGGACCTTGAGATGCTTCTTACGGAGCCACTCCTTAGTTGCCCTGGCTGTGTGTTTCGGGTCGTTGTCATGCTGGAAGACCCAGCCACGACCCATCTTCAATGCTCTTACTGAGGGAAGGAGGTTGTTGGCTAAGATCTCACGATACATGGCCCCATCCATCCTCCCCTCAATAAGGTGCAGTTGTCCTGTCCCCTTTGCAGAAAAGCATCCCCAAAGAATGATGTTTCCACCTCCATGCTTCACAGTTGGGATGGTGTTATTGGGGTTGTACTCATCCTTCTTCTTCCTCCAAACAAGGCGAGTGGAGTTTAGACAAAAAAGCAACATTTTTGTCTCATCAGACCACATGACTTTCTCCCATTCCTCCTCTGGATCATCCAGATGGTCATTGGCAAACTTCAGACGAGCCTGGACATGCGCTAGTTTGAACAGGGGTAGTGTGTTTCTAATGGTTTTCTTTGAGACTGTGGTCCCAGCTCTCTTCAGGTCATTGACCAGGCCCTGCCGTGTAGTTCTGGGCTGATCCCTAACCTTTCTCATGATCATTGATGCCCCACGAGGTGAGATCTTGCATGGAGCCCCAGACCGAGGGAGATTGACCGTCATCTTGAACTTATTCCTTTTTCTAATAATTGCGCCAACAGTTGTTGCCTTCTCACCAAGCTGCTTGCCTATTTTCCTGCAGCCTATCCCAGCCTTGTGCAGGTCTGCAATTTTATCCCTGATGTCTTTACACAGCTCTCTGGTCTTTGCCATTGTGGAGAGGTTGGAGTCTGTTTGATTGAGTGTGTGGACAGGTGTCTTTTATACAGGTAACGAGTTCAAACAGGTGCAGTTAATACAGGTAATGAGTGGAGAACAGGAGGGCTTCTTAAAGAAAAACTAACAGGTCTGTGAGAGCCGGAAATTCTTACTGGTTGGTAGGTGATCAAATACTTATGTCATGCAATAAAATGCAAATGAATTACTTAAAAATCATACAATGTGATTTTCTGGATGTTTGTTTTAGATTCCGCCACTCACAGTTAAAGAGTACCTATGATAAAAATTACAGACCTCTACATGCTTTGTAAGTAGGAAAACCTGCAAAATCCGCAGTGTGTCAAATACTTGTTCTCTCCACTATACGTATAGACAAACCGACAGGTTTAAATGGGGAATTTCTCAAGTACTCATCACAGTTTTGTAGAAAAATTTGATTTGAAACATTAATGTAAAAAGTAACTGCTTATGTCTTCTTTTTATTTACAGTATTCTTGTATTTATGCTATTAGTACAGTACAAATCTTACATATGGCCCCTTAATAGAAAGGCTTAAGGGAACACTGAGTAATGTGAGAAGATATTTAGGCGTTACTATTTGTACTACAATAAATAATATAAATAATAAATGTTAGTTATAGAAACCTATTCTTTTTTAGTGGGATTTCAGACTTGAAACAAACCCTTACGTAAGCTGCACATTTGTTTTTCACACTGTTAGCTAATATTATCTAAGGTTAGTTAACATTCATGGCTAACACAATCAATGGAACGATTTAACAAACTGTCAAAAAAAATCTCCCTTGCTGAACACAAAAACATTGGTATAAAACAATGTTGATTTGTGTTTTATCCTTTGACACAGAGACAGGATAAAACGCAAATAAATTCTTCAAATCAAACATTCTCCCACGAAAGGGAGGGGTGTGCACATTCTCCCATCATCCAGAAATCAAAAATCATCCAGATGTGTTTTAATGGTCTCTAATAGACACACTGTGGAGAGTTACATGGACACTGGGTCACCTGCATACCCCTGTTAATCAATGATGCACATAAGCTACATTTTAACAAATTCTTAAACTTACAGGACAATTAATCAGCCTTTTAGGCCCCACACTGCTACATTACCCCTGGGCATTACCCACTGAGCATTACCCCTGAGCCTACATTCCAGCTTTATGCTTTTATATTCCCTCTCCACCTCCATCTTAATCTCCACCACCTGTCTACCCTGTAAAAGGTAATGTTCAATTGAAACGCAGCTCGTTTGATTATGTCTTCCCTAACTGCTTGTCTAACCAATATGAATCATCTAGCTTCACTACTGGATGAAAGGGAGAATGGAGATGGAGGGGGATATGTAGGACCCCTCTCATCTTTATTCATGGATGCGTCCATCGGCTTTTGCCAGCAATGTCTCAGCTGACTGTGGTTTCCTGAAGACTGCTCATCCCTCATGCCTGTCTGTCGCTCACATGTTCCCTCCCTCTCTCACACAGGGCCATGCTCACGCACACTAAATTATACACCCACTATCCACTTCTCTTCCTCTCTCCAATCTATTAAGAGTTATGGCTGCAAATCCAAAGGTTACGACCTTGTACACACGTGAAGACGCCCCTTGCTGCTGCTGCAATTCCCCGTTCCGCCAGTCATTCTGACAGTGCCACGCTCCAGGTTAAAGTTTCCAGACGGGCAGATCTGGGATCAACCCTATCCTAGCGTAAACATTAGTGGGGAAAATACAAAACTAGCTCAAGATCAGTAATTAAGGCACAACACCCTGACAACACTTCAGGACGGTTGTTTTTTAATAGCACAAGCATGGGTGTCCCAATAATCTGTTCTTCCTCTTGGATACTACTCTTCAAGCATGTAGTACTCCAGGGTTGGTGTAGGGATGCCATATTGAGTTTCCAGTAATTCCCTTTAAAACCCATAAAGGTAAGTGTCAGATTATTGCAAAGGCATTTTGTATTTAATCAAATAGAATCAACTGTGTAATTGCTAGGTCATTTTTTGTGTGCAATAGGTAAATTCCAACAAAAGTAATGGACTGAAAAAATAAATGATATTTGATGTGGGAATCTCTTGATTTGAGACTACGGCTGCTTTCTATGGACAAAGCTGTGTTAATTGAGAAAGACATCAGTCAAGCTTGCGATCTGTGATAATAAAGTTGTTAATTTCAAGACTCACTGGTTATGCAAATCAAGCATAAGGCTTTGGTTGTAATGACTATAAAACGCCTCTCCCACCATCTGTAAGTATGAGGGGAATAAAAGCATGTTTCTTGTCAAGTTATGACTGTACAGCAGATAAGCCATGTCAGTTATTTTATTTCCTGCATTTCTTTAATGCATTGATGCATTTTTCCCATTTGTATTCGTCCTCCTCCTTCTCCCTCACACAAGTTTCCTCGTGTTCTCAAGTGATTCGTAAATAATGTCACATGTTATGCTCGGAAACAGATGTAATTAGACAGACAGACACAAGGTTTGCAGCTGATAGTTAACACAACAAAGTATCAAGGCTGATAGCATCACTTACTCAGGTTGACGCACAGCTAAAATCAGGGGCGCGGAGGAAGTCTGTGGTATGGTATTGTTATATAAAACAAATATTGTTTCAGCTCCACCTGAACTATTCGTGGCGTCTCATTCTGAAAACCTTTTTGTGGCTGTCATTGTGGCTGTCTTTGTGGCTGTCGCTCTCAGTTCCTCAAAGCATATTTGATGAGGTGAGTGGTGTGACGGCTTGTAACTGACAGTGAGCTATCTTTATTAAAGCCCTTGGATGTCACCCCTAGAGCATTTCTGTAACATCAAACCAAGTCTATGTGCTCTGCATCATGATTGGGAATGATAGCGTTCCGTCAAATCCCGCTAAAATATTTGATATTCCTGCTGGCGTTAACAGTTTCCTTTAGGTTGGAAGTCTTTAACTGGTTTTGCTTGTGGCCCCAATATTAGAACTAGGTTGTTTCCACTGTGGTAAAATGATAATTGTAGGAACACTATGTTTGTGAGCATGGATATAACATTTACCACTTAAAGATACTGGACATTTGTGAATATAATATTTTTAGACCTCCCTTAGTGTGTTGAATGTGTTTTATATTTAGGTCATGGGTTCACAAACCACCATGGGTGAACTCAATTTCAGTTTGTCAAAAACATGCACAAAAAAATAATCCACCACCAGATTGCCATGACACTGTATCACAACACTAATAATCAACCCATAATTGCATATCGATGGGCGACTTTGAGAGCTTCAACATTATTTCTTGTGTTTTTAACGCCACAGATGAACTTAATATGTCAATGATGTATGTTTTAACACACCAGGAAGACATCCCTTCCTGTTCCCAGTGTCCAAGGCTTTCTGAATGCCATTAGGCTTTTGGTTGTCTTGATGCAAATGACTCTTTCCATTCATGAAATGACTCATGTACAAGGTTAGCTGCTGGTACCTACACAGAGCTTTGAACTACACTGTAAAAAGTTGACTTAACTTGTTTAATCCATATTACCCAGTGAGTTGGGTGGAACTGCAGACTGTTGCTCTAATGGTTCAGCTTTCAAGTCTCAGGTAGTTCTCCAGAGGTAACACTTCCTTTTGGGTAACACCCAAACCACAATAATTGCATGTGCATTGAGCATTATAATATGTGGGACCAAATTGAGGCTGTTATTCCCAGACTCAAGGAAATGAGGGATAGTGGGTTTGTGTTTCCATGTATTAATCTTTGTCCCTCCACCACACACACAGACCCCATTCTCACCCTCCATTTCTGTCGTTCACAATAATTGGTGTTGTGCTTGTGTTGTATGACGCTACCGGGTCAGTGTTCGCCTCTAATTGAAATAAATGCATCCAATTTATCTCTGTTCTCCCTCTGTCTACTGATTCATGAGTTGGTTTGTGTGTGTGTGTGTGTGCTGGTGTCTGTGTATGAATCCCACCCCCATTCTTATCTTCCATTTCTGTCGTTCACGTTAATTGGTGTTGTGTTTGTATCCTATGACACTATGGGGTCAGTGTTCGCCTCTAACTGAAACAAATGCATCCAATTTATCTCTGCTCTCTCCGTCCACTGATTCATGAGGTGTTTGTGCGGGGGTCTGTGTGTGCACGTGCTCGAGTGCGAGCACATGCGTGTATCTTGTGTCTGTAACAAACCTTTACCCATGCGTGTGTGTGTTCGTGATCATGCTGGAGGGAGAAGGAACCAGCTTGAGATTGGACAGTGGTTGAAATACTGATTGAAGAAAAAAAAAAACACAAGCTATAAATCATCTGGTCGTTTCATCACCATTAGGCCGGTGTCCCAAGTGGCACCCTACCCTCTGGCGCACTCATTTTTTTTTTTTTTTTTTTTAATTTTTTTTTTTTTTTTTTATTGAAGCTGCAGGATATAAATACACATTTGGTCATATAGTACAGATTTTGATCTTGTCATGCAACATCGTCTTTTTTCCCCAGAACTAAATGAACCCCCCCTCCCTCCAACCACAATAAAAAAGAAAAGATTAAACTAAAATAAACTGGTAGCAATAGCAAACTGGGGGAGTGTCACAGGTATTCTCATTTACACAAAGTCCGATCTTATTGGCCTAATAAATTCCAAGAAATCCTTCCACAACCTCTCAAACTTATCCATTTGAAATCTAACAGTGTACGTAAGCTTTTCCATAATGTATATATCATGCATCACATCAACCCAATTTTCCTTTCTTGGCACCTCTACCTTTAGCCACTTCCTAGTAATTCCTTTTTTCCCTGCTAGTACCATAATTTTAAACAATTTACAATTCAGAGTTTTTTTGCCTTGCATATTAAGTCTTCCCAAATAAAATGTATCAAAATTGAACGGGAGATTAATCCGTAATATCTTGTCCATACATTGTTTGAGTTCCCTCCAATATTTCTCCACCAAAGGACAACTCCAGAAAATATGAACATAATTTGCATTCTGTTCCCCACATTCCCGCCAACAGCTTGTATCCCGATATTTTGTTTGAGCTGGAGTTCTAAAATATCTCACTAAATTTTTCCACCCATGTTCCCTCCAAGTTAAAGATGATGTCACTCTCCATATTTGTTGAGTGAGATCCTCCCATTCTTCATCCATCAATTTTATATTTGCTTCATTTTCCCATTTTTGTTTTATGTAGTGTGTATTGTCTCCTTTTAATGTTACTAACCCTGAATATATCTTCGAAATTAGTTTCTTATTTAGTTTAGATTGGTACGCAGAAATAAAAAGTTTAATAATGTTTAACTCAACCTCAAAATTTTCATTTTTTATATCATGCTCTAAATAATGCCTCATTTGCAAAAATCTATAAAAATCTTGATTTACCAAACCATATTGTTTCTTGATTTCTTCAAAACTTTTACACTTTTTATTTTCTAATAGTTCCCAAAACATATGAGGGCCTTGTTCCCAATTTTTAAATCTATTATCTCTTTTATTCGGGGAAAAATCTGTATCATATCCTATCCACCTTAGCAGCTTATTTTTGCGTGTCAAGTTATTCTTTGTAACAATTTCAAACCACACTTTAAGTGAAATGTCAATCCATGGATTGGGTATATTTTCTGATTGGTGCCTGAGTTTGTTATCCCCGATAAAGGCCTGTATTGGAGCTTCCGTTGTCATTTTCAGTTCAATTTCTTTCCACCTAGCAGAGTAGGAGGGATTACATAAGTTTAACAAAGGCTTTATTTGCGCTGCCTGATAATAACTTTTTAAGCACGGGAGAGTTAGCCCCCCCTTCGCCTTAGACAGTTGTAATGTTTTATATCTTATTCTAGGTTGTTTTCCTTGCCAGATATATCTTGAAATAATTTTATTCCATTCTATAATTTCCTTGTCCAGTATCTCCACTGGTAGATTCTGGAATAGATATAACATTCTGGGAAGAACATTGGTTTTGATCACCTCTACTCTAGTTGTAAGAGTCATAAAGGGGATTAAATTCCACCTTGCAATATCTTCTTTAATTTTGGATATTAGCGGGTCGTAGTTTGCTGATTTCAATTGGCCAATTTCTTTTGTTAAATTTACTCCTAGATATTTAATTGATTTTAAATCCCACTTAATTTTATAATTTTCTTTAACAGCTTCAGCGGGGCTGTAATTAAAAGTGAGGACTTGTGTTTTCTGTACGTTTATTTTGTATCCGGACATCTGACCAAACTTTGCAAATTCTGACATGAGTGCTGGCATGGACGTATCAGGATTAGACAAGAATATTAGAACATCATCTGCGAAAAGTGCAAGCTTCTGACATGTACCCTTTATCTCTATGCCTTGTATTTGTGCTTTTTGCTTTATGGATTGGCTAAGTGGTTCTAAAAAAATTGCGAAGAGAAGGGGACTAGCCGAACAACCCTGCCTACATCCGCGCTTTAATAAAATAGAACTGGATAAACTACCATTAATCTTAATCCTAGCCGTTGGTTCAGTATACAAGGCTTGTATTGTCCTAATTATTATTTCATGGAAGTTAAATTTTTCTAACACACTGTAAAGGAAATCCCACCTGACAGAATCAAACGCTTTCTCCGCGTCCATTCCCATAATCATTGCTTCAGTATGGTTTTCTTTAATATGCTGCAACACATGTAAGGCTCTTCTTATGTTATCTTGCGTTTGTCTTTCTTTAATAAATCCTGTCTGGTCCAGCTGAATAATACCCGGTAAGATGTTTTCAATACGCCTAGCTAATATAGCAGTGAAAAGTCTATAGTCCTGATTCAGGACACTAATAGGTCTATAACTGGAACAGTCCAATTCATCCTTGCCCTCTTTAGGGATTACTGAAATTATAGCTTCCCGCCATGAATATGGTATTTCCCCCTTCTTTAATACCCAGTTAAATGTTTTTCCTAACATTGGGATTAATGATTCCCTGAACAACTTGTACCATTCTGCAGAATATCCATCTGCTCCCGGAGACTTATTCACTTTGAGTTTAGAAATAGCAGATCGTATTTCCTGATCTGTAATCTCTGATATCAGGCATGAATTTTGTTCGTCCGTTACCTTTGGCAATGAAAGTGTATCTAAAAAGCCTTCCATATCTGCTTTATTGTCAATGAATGGTTGGTCGTAAAGTTGTTTATAATATAGTTCAAAACATTTTTGTATATCTTCTGTCTTATGTTTTATTGTTTTATTGTGAAAATCCCTAATTTTGTATATATTACTTCTAGCCTCCTGCTTTCTTAACTTATATGCCAGTAATTTTGTTGATTTACTACCTGCTTCATAATACTGTTGTTTTGTGAACATTAATTTTTTTTGTATATCTGCTGAGTAAATATCATTTATCTCAGCTTTTTTCTTCCTAATTTCCTGATAAATTGTGTCACTCGGCCTTTCTTTATGTTCCTTTTCTAATTTCTGTAGGTCCAACTGTAATGCAACAAGATTTTTTTGTCTCAATTTTTTTAAATAAGCAGATTTGGCTATTATTTTCCCTCTTAACACTGCCTTACACGCATCCCATAGTACTGGTGGGGACACTTCCCCATTATCGTTCTCCTCTAAATATCTTTGAATTTCCAATTTTAGTTCTTCTTTAATGTCTCCTTTTAATATACTGGTATTAAGTCTCCATAACGTTGTTCTTTTTTTAGATGTCAAAGTAAAAGTTGCATAAACCGGACTATGATCAGATAAGTCAGCCACCCCTATCTCACAATTCCCCACCATATGTCTATCTTTATTGTACATTAGGATGTAATCAATTCTTGAATATGTTTTGTGTGGAGATGAGTAAAAAGTGTAGTCTTTGGTTGTAGGATTCAGTTCCCTCCATACGTCCATGATACCTAATTGCCCCATCATATCTCTAATTTTATTTGGAATCACATTCTTTTTTACTTCCCTCCCTGTGGTATCTAATAGAGGGTCCAGCCTTTGGTTCAAATCCCCTCCAGCTATTAACACCCCTTCCCCCTCTGATGCCATCAAATCAAACATTTTTCTATAAAAGGACCAGTCTGATCCAGGGGGTGCATATATATTCAGAAGACTGATTAATACTCCCTCTACTCGTCCTTTAACCCAGACATATCTTCCCTCCTTATCACTTACCACTGACTGTTTTTGAAATGGGATTTGATTTGATATTAAAATCGCTACCCCTCTCCTGTGACCTGATTCATATGAAGCAGCATATACCTGGTTATAACCATTCCGCTTTAATTTTTCATGTTCCTTTTCTGTCAGGTGGGTTTCCTGCAGGAAAACTATCCCCGCCCTGTCTCTCTTCATTTTACTTAGAATTTTACTTCTTTTAATTGGGTTGAGAACACCATTTACATTGTATGAAATTACTTTTATTACGTTTTTTTGTATAGCCATATTTTAGGTCTAATTGTTTTTATTACAGTCACCAATCCACCCCCTATGCTACCATATAAACCCACAACCATGAGCCTAACAGAACCAGCTCTAGAACAATTTTTCCCCAAATCCCAAAACAAAAACACAAGGACTTCCAATGTTAAGGTCATTCTCTCGACCTCAACTGAGCCTAGAAAAGACTCGGAGGGATAGCCTCTGGCCCTAACGGCCAGGGGGCCCTCGTTACAATCCAAATCTAACAAAAAGTGCATACCGTAACGACAGTTCGAAGAATACAGTTCCGACAATTGTACCTTAATTTGAGGGAATTATTTTTCTATCTCTCGCCTTGAAAATAAAATTAATAAATAAAATAAAAGAAGTCCTGGAAACAGCTGGAAATCCCTGGATCAGTCGTTTGCCTCCGGCATCCTTCTAAAAGCCTGCAGTCTCTGCTTATATCCCGATCTAGCGTCCGCTTGTCTTCCGTCGTTCGCGCCTCGGTCACGGCGCCACGTCAATCGCTTAATCCTCTCCATCACGTCCTCAGTGGACTGCACGACCTTCACCTGATAGCCCCTGTCAGCCATGTCCTTCGTCGCCTCCTCCGCTGAATCATATGTGCGCGTCCCGTCAACATAAAATACTCGGAGACGTGCTGGAAATGGTGTTTGGAAGCGAATCTTCTTATCCCTGAGCACTTTCTTTGCCTCAGCGTATTTTTTCCGCTGTTTCAGGATCTCCGGTGCATAATCATGATCTATAATTATCTTCTTGCCTTCATACTCAAATCCCTTTTTCTGCCACGCCGTCCTCACGATTACTTCCTTGCATCTGTAACTTCGAAACTTCACCACTACTGATCTCGGTGGTGCGTCTTTTGGGGGCAACGCACCTAACGACCGGTGAGCTCGTTCAATGGTGAGTTCAAGGGACGGCGGCAATTCGAGTTTTTCTCTCAGGAGGGTCTCGATGAAAGCAACCATTGACTGAGCCCCTTCTTCCGCTCCTTCTTTTAAGCCGTGAATCCTGATGTTGTCCCTTCTCAATCTGCCCTCCTGATCCGTCAGTTTAGCTGCAACTTGATTTTGTAACTCTAAAAGTTCCAAAGTGGCGTCCTCGATATTTTGAATCCGGTCTTCTGATTCCGTTATGCGCCGCTCTGCCTCATCCATCCTGTTATCTATTTTTTGAATGTCCTCCCGAATTATTCTGAGGCTTTCCACGTTCTCACTGCGAAAATCTCTGATTTCTTGCAGCACAATGTCCAGAGTTGTCATATTATTAGATGAATTATGCCGAACCAACGTTAGCTCGTCTGCTTTACTCGTAGCTTTGCTAGCATCGTCCTCGGCTAACGTTGGCCTCGTTGCTATTCCTGACTGGTTTTCTACGTCTCCCATATTTCCAGTATTGTTTCCAGTCTTCCTCGCTTTCCCTCTTGTCATGATCCTCCCCCCCCCTTCCTTTGATACACTAATTTTGATGTTTCTAATCTGAGACGAGGGGTATTTTTAAACTTCCATCGGAGAGCTGTTACTCTATGCTGCCGCCATTACCGACGCCAAACCGGAAGTCCTGGCGCACTCATTTAAAGAACCCTACGGTCCCTGGTGAAATGCAGTACGCTAAATAGGGAATAGGGTGACATTTGGTATGGAGCCATTAGCTGTCCTTTGTATTTCCATTGCCATCTGTTGCCACTGCTTCCCTTTGACCTTCACATAGACACCACCTTGTTCCAGCTCAGTCTCCAATTCCCCTCATCCCCCCGCCGGCACGGCTGGGTCTCAGGGCTCTTAAACTGTTGGGTTTCCTCAAGTCATTTTGTTTGTGACCTAAGATGCACACACTCACACACAAAGCGTGCACATAACAGAACGCTCACACGCAAACACCGCTCACAACAGCCCCCATACGAACCCCCTCCCGTGCCAGCCTTTTCTCCCTACCCACACGGTGTAATTATGATGTAGCCTGGAGATATATGCATGAATCATGGCTATAATAAATCACAATAAAAAGGAAGGCTTCTGTTTCTACGTCAACTCGGCCAGAGAAAACGATCAGGCAGGACACAAAAAAAAGATATGAGACAAGATATGAGACATGCCCTTGACCATTGAGCTGGTGTCTGGTTACTTTGAGGGAAACTTTGGGCGGTCTGTGCCTCGATTTCAGCAGAAACCCAACCGACCATAGCCTTGCTGTGGAGTGGGCGGTCAGACCTTGTTAGAAGTCAAAATGATTACAGTTCTGGATCAGAATCACGACCCATCACTGCCATTCTTCTCAAAGGTAGCTAACAATGCTTTCATTATACCCATGGATATGATACATTTGGTAGTTTTTTCATTGAGTCAAATTTCAGCTTTATTAATAATTGGTACCATAAAACATTATTTTCCAACTACAGTAGGACCTGGGCTTGATTTCCTCACAGACATTGTTTCAACACACACAACATCTGGATTTCAGAACTGTTCCTCTCTGGCGACAGATCTGAGTGGTCCAGCAATGCACCATGTGAGCTACAGAGCATCTTTTTTTTCTTTTTTTACATGTAAGACAAGAGGTAATAAAGCTTATATTAGGCACAGCACATTATGGTACAACACTCCCTGTTGGGGGAAATTGTACAAAACGTTCCTTGAGCGTGGTGAGGATTAGAATCTGTTCTCAGCCAAATCGTTTCGCGTCTCCCTATCACCAGGTCTGTGTTTCTAGTATTGACCATGTGACTGATAGCGCTGTCAGCTGGCCCCACATTGGCTCTCCTCCCATCACCGACTTTATAGACTGCCCTGTCTGGGAGAATGTATTCGGCAATGAATTAAATAGAGCAAGCCGCAAAACAGCTGCTGACAACAGCAGAACAAAACAAATAGAGCTGAAAAAACTGGGGCTTTCATATTTCCTGGTCAGAATAAGCCAATTAAAAGAGGTGATTTACTCTCATGTGATTGAACCGGCTACATTGTACCTGGTCCCATCAGATAACCGGGCACATGTTAACTCTATGCTAATCTCAACATGTGGTCGTTATTATATCCTGGAACAAATTCTAAATTTTCCTTTCATAGACCTTATTCTTTATATCCCCAAAACAACTGTATATAAAAAATAGTTACCCCTGTTCACCAGCGTGTGACATATTTTAAAACACAAATGTAGACTTTTCTTTTGTCCACTGGTTTGTAATAAATATTGTGCAGCAATATTGCATTGATGCCTCCTTTTTAGGCTTTTAGCAACTACGAACACTGTAAATTATTTGTTGTGTTACTAGCTACTAGCTACTACAAATATTAGTCAGGTTTTTCACATGCATGACCTAAATTCAAATACCCATTTCACACTATCGTGTGCTTTACAGCAATAAAGGTAGGAGTACACGTTTTAAACATAATAATTGGAAGTCAAAGATGTCTCAAATAACTTTAACTTACCCTTACCTGGTGTCAGTAATTAGTGGCCAGATCCACTAATTCAGTAAACCAACAAATCAATAGCCACCAGTTGGAACCCCACTTGCATGGGCCAAAATATATGAAATATAAAATGTCTATCATATCATATGCAGCATTTGATGTGACTGGGAGCTCCGTTAACAAAGGAAAGTTTACTGCAGTCCATATTACCCTGAATAATATTAATTGAAAAGTAATGTAACATTCAATATTAATGTTACTTCTACTTGAGCAGAATGTAATTTAGTGAACAGTACAGGATATTTCAGCATTCTTTAGGGATGAGCCTGGAGTCTGCGGGCCAAAGGTAGTTGCTAGGTGTATCATGTATCATGTATGTAAGAAACCAAATGATAACGATTGCAGCAGGAACTCTGTGAATCTGGGCATCTGTCAAACGATTGTGGGATATGACTGCTAGGGAGCAACTTTGTTCTGGTGCATAGTTTTTTTGTCACTCGTAATTTTGCAGATATTCCAATTTTGATGTTGATCGATGCTTACATTCTTAGAACGTTGGAAGCAGGAGGAAACAATTGGCTCACAGACTTGCTAGAACCATGTTTCTGCTCATTGTTCTAGGGTGTAGTGAAACGCATCTGCCTCAATAACTCAAATTAGTTTGCGTATTCACCCAAGATTTCAGTTCTGGGTAAACGAGATTAGCAGCTACCTATGGCAGTGAAGAGAGCAAACTTAGATGTTTGTTTGAGATGGATTGTAAAATGCCCAGTAAGATGGACAGGACAGCGAGATGTCACACGTTAAGTGGCAGTGATTAGGATTCTGATCGGTGTGCAGTTAATGTGTTTAATTTGTTTTTGGAATTAAGACCGTGCTTGCCCTGTGAATCCGAGCATTAGAACACAGTTACACCTGTCAACCAGAGCCAGGGTTTAATTCAGACACACACACGCCCAGCACACTTGTTGTTTAAACCATGCTTAGCCTAGTTTATCCGGTTGTTGAAGAAAATAGTTTTAGATTATTCTGATTTACCACAGCACTTTGATGTTTCCTAATTAACAGAGCCTGCAGGCGTGTTATAGAAGTTCAGTCCTGTCTCAGATCCTATTCTGCTTCGTCGTTACATCACATTATTACCATTGAATTAATTATGTGTTCAGCTCAACACCATTAAACACTAATTTTAGGTCTAATTGCTTTGTAATCAATCTAGCAATCAAGACTTTGCTCTCTGATGTTTATAGATTGATGTGTTTGTGTGTTTGCATGCGTATTTGTTTTGTGTGTAATGACGAAATTACACATTCTGTTAACATACTGCATGATCTAAAGGTGATATGTTCTTATATTGTGTGGACTGTAACTTTTTCCCATTTTCATATAAAGAAATCACAAAGTGGTTTGGATGAAGTGAACTACTTTTTCAAAGTAACAAGTACAGAAATGTTTACTTAGTCTGAAATGTATGTTCGCAGTTGGCAGTTCACTGTTACGGTAACTATGTGAGATTGATGCAATATTACAGACACTGTGTCCTGGATTTCCTAAGATCTGTTATTGGAAATGTCCTTGCCTTCTTACAACAACATTCTTGTGTAGCTTTTTAGCGTGAACAGAAGTCGAATGTGTTTATGAGAGAGTAAGATTACAAATAATATCTTTGAATATCACTCAACCAACTCAGACTTTACGGCTTTTTGCCGAAAGGTTCCTGGAGCTGGGATTCAAGATCGACTTTAGGCTTTCAAAACAACAATGGGCATGATGAATCCACAACTTAATTTGAATGAATTAGTACTTGATTATTCTTGATGGTTAAAGCCTGGGAAGCATTGGATCCTCCTTGCACCGTGCTAATGGAGGTGTTTCAGATATCATGTATATTTTATGTATAGTAACAGGGAGAGACAGGAATTGGATACAGGATACGGAAAAGTGGTCAGGGCCCTAGAGGGCGTTTTAATAAGGGCAGTGGTGGAGGAGGTAGGAGGAAAATCTAAATGAATCCAGAAAACCTCTCTCCTGGGGAGGCCCCATCATCTTCGACGCGGCCTCCCGGTGGCCACTCCACCCTTTTTCCCGTGGCTGCCCTCCTCCTCCAGTGTGTCCCACGTCGCTGAGGCCGTGCAGCACGCAGGGCGGCAGGGAGCAGCGTCCCCGACGTGTCCCTCGTGTCCGCACCGATCTTCAGCCTCCTTTTGTAGCTCCTTCTGCCTCTGCCTTCACCATGGTCCTTGGTTGCTCTGCGTATAATGCCCCTGGCGAGATCCCAATGGGAGGCAGCTGTGCAGGGACTGGCCATCCTGGCTTCCTCCCGGAGGTTTCCGGAACCCACCAGGTTTCTCCAATTGGCAGCGCGGCGCAACGATGAATCAGCAGGAGTGGATGCATTAGCGCCACAATGTTGTAGAACTTTTATTTCAGTTTTTCCATTGCAGTGGACTCTCTCAATCACTGTTCTCTCTTTTTAACATGTCAGAAAATGTCATTAAAAACATCATAATAATATGTTTTGTTTAAATAGATGGATAGATGTTGTACACAACATTGAGGTGACCAAGACAGTCACCTTTTTGCCCAGAAATGGAATGGATGGTAAGGTCTTCGATTGTCCTTCAAAAACGTTTGTGTGCAAGAGAGAGAAAGACAGATGGAGGGAGGGGTTACCCACCACACTCATGGGACAGGCTGTCAGGCATGACAGGATAGACTAAGCACATTCTGCTTTTGTGTGTCTGTGTGAATTGACTCAAGGAAAGAAATGATTTGAACCTTCAATGAACTCACAAGCCTGCTTATTCAATGACATTCACTCATAACACTGCAGAGACAACTGACAATGTACTTACTCTACCAACCAGTGTTTCAGGTGGAAATGTAATTCACACAGTTGACATTACTCCTTAATGTCAACCACATAGACCCATGTCTGGTCTACAAAGAACAACAGTTCTATTGTTATCTCTAATATGACCGTCTCTGTGTCGTATTTCCATGAGACAGTTTATTCACAGTGTGAAACAACTGCTGTTTCATCATACTGCCTTTTTATTCATCCCTTCTTCCTGAGAGAGGTATGGCTGTGCCCCAAGTCTCACCTTTTCTCCTTTATAATGCACTACTTTTAACCAGGGCAGATAGTACTCTGGTCAAAAGTAGGGCACTTCACAAGGAATAGTGAGCCCTTTGGGATAGGCCCATAGGGCTCAGTCGTGTAGTGTGTTGTGTTTTTGATGCAGAATATTTGGTGCCAAAACTAGGGCCTAATGCGAGCTATCAACTGAACACAGATGGTTAGCCTCAGCTCTCTCTCTCAGACCAAATTAGCATGGCTCACGTTTTAATCCCACTGCTAAAATATCATGCCAGCGTGGACACACACCAGCCAGGACACACACTCACACATGCACACGGGCATGCACGCAGGCACACACACACGTACACACATACCAACACAACAGAAATGTGTGTATTATCATCAACTTGCAACCAAAGAGGTACACCCGTGATAATGTACACACACATTTGCAAACACACCTGTGCAAAATCATATATGAAGACACAATACATGCACAAAGACATTCTGTCAACAGATATGTACTTGTTTAGGTTTACACAAAAACAGAAGTACACACAAACACACACACACCCACACACACACCCAAACAACCTAATTAAGACTAAGATCTGATCACCTCCAGGCAAGGCAGTCATTTCCTGTGCTGTTTTTTTAAAGGTGACCCATAAAACGGTGAAATGGACGGGCCATTCTGGAACACATTCCGTCAGAATTCTGGACGTGGCCTCCTGTAGTGTTCCATTATCGCCATGGTAACATGGTAAGACTCCTGTCAGGGCTTAGTAAAACGTTATTGATTACACTCAGCCTCCTCAAACAGCCTGAATGACTCCCCATAGACACACACACACACACACACACCAAACTGCCCGTCTCTCACACACAGGCACATATACACGCAAGCGTGTGCACACTAACCCATTCATTCTCACTCACACACAACACGCAGACACTTCAGAAAATAACAGGCTGTTAGTGACAACACATCTGAACCCTTGTGACAGAACTTGTCTAGGGAGATAGTAACCTTGTGCGTTTTTCTGTGTGTGAGCATGTGTGCACATTTCCCTCAAAAAGCAACAGATTTTTTTTTTTCCTTCGAAACATTCACCACATAAAACAAAGTCACCTTCGACCATATAAAAACATGTCAACTCACAATAATTGATTTTGAGTGCGAGTGTTTTAAAAGATATTATCAAACCGAACCCAATCAATATAACATTATAATTTAGTAAAATGAGAAAACTAGTCAGGGATTTGAAATCTTCTGCAAGGCATTGTAAGCATATAACTATGCAAAATCTTAGGTCACCTGAAAGTTGTTTAAAGCTATTTGTATGGGCAATAAGTGTTTTTGCCGATAAAAACAATACAATATTAGCATAAATAGAAATCAACACAAAAACTAAAAAAGAAACAAGAATTTATTGTTATCCAAAAGGTAGCTGTGATTTTGTGAGATAATTAGAAGAAATGTCATAAAGACATTTTAAGAAACTTGATGGTTCTTAGAACGTACCAAATTACTACAGTACTTTATATCAGTTTATGAAAGCGAATTGATTCAGTTTTGCATTTCACTGACTTTGTTGTTAGTTTTTGTTACTATTCATTCGAATAATCTTTCTTTGGGTTTACTTGAACATGATATAGTGTTTTCAAACAAATAAACACTTATTTCCCAGATAAATGGCCTGACTATTGCACAGAACTGGAGACTGTATATACACCAAATATAAAATGTGTTTTTTCCTGTTGTTCAGAAATATGAGGCAATCAACTGAAGCCAGTGACTGCTGTGGTAATTATAGTGCATTCAATGTTTGGTATAATGTTGTGGTCTCAATACAGATCTTTTAGCATTATTTTACCAAGTATGTGTGACTAAGTACATGTCTTTATTTTCAGCAACAACTTGGGAAAAGTTTGGCTTAACTTCATTGAAACAGATTTTTGAGTTTTGTTGATGAGGTGTGTCCCCAAATGTATTTTCATGTTAAAATCAACAGTTCACTCAAGCAAGTCGCTGGGATTTCTTGCTACTATTTTTGTTAACATGCATTTGCCTGCTCTGCCGGTCTGATTTTGTTGGCCACACCAACACCCAGCTCTCACCTTTCAGCTTCTCTTTATAGTCGCAAGTCATATGTCGCAAGTCATATATGAATAATGTTATTACGACATAAATCAAATGTTCATGTCAGGTTTTGTTTAGACTTTGTTTAGATCCTGACCAGCCAACCCGTCTTGCACCAGATAACTGTGCCACTATCTACCACAGTACTGTATCCAAGCTGCTTCCCTAGAACACACTGAAGATCCAAACACTTCCAACCCAACTCTGAGAGTTAGACGATTGAGATGAAACTGGGTCAAGAATCCTACAGAAAACAGAGAGAGGGATATTGAGTCTTTGAAATGTTGGTACACTCATGCAAGCATAAGCTCACACGTACTGTTAAAATACACACACAAACACACACTCAAACAGGTCCCCCTTAACCCTAAAATAATATATTATTACATCAAAGAACTTGCAGCTTTTCCTTGTGTTGTTTTCAAGGGGGGCTTTCCACATCCTTGACATTGAGAAAGAGAGAGAATGTATTGGGTTTTCAATGCTAGTACAATAATCCCTTGTGTTATGAAGGTATTTGCTCCCAAGGGCCCCTAGAAATAGAGTGAACATTGAACCAAGGAATTGTACTGCGAGACAAGGAGAGTCATTCTCTTTTCAACAGGTTGTAGGGATGCAGAGTTACTGTGAGTGTATTTTTGGGTTGAGTCACTAAACCATTTGTCCCGCTGGTCTCACTTGTCATTAATATCCTTTAGATATAAATCCTTCTAGTATATATCAGTGTTTGACTAAGAATTTGAAAGAGTACAAAACTTGTTTGCTTAAGCAACTCCACCTCCAACAGGATCACAAGATTGTATTAGTAATATTTGGGTATAGTGGCATATATTTTTGCATCTCTTTACCCAAGCACTTTGAATTTGGATTAAATAAAATGAATATAATTTTAAAGTGAAAGGGTCTCATACTAAAGTAAAAATGGTTCACACAAAATGAATGTAAGTACCCTGAAATTAAAGCTGATGGTCTGCACTTCATTGCCTAATCTTACATTGAAAACATTATCTGAATCTAACCATTAAGTGAGTGAAGATTGTTCAACAAAAAGTGTGTCATCACACACTCGCCAGTCACATGTTGTTCATCTGATTACTGTCCGATATAAGGGGTCTGTATTCAGTATGGTGTCCCATACCCAATAGGCTCATAGACAGCTTGTAGTTACAAGCCATGAAAAAAAGCCTTTGAACGTCATACCAACTGTAAAGCATGGAGGGGGTGGCATTATGGTTTGGGGCTGCTTTACTGCCTCAGGGGCATGCCAACTTGTCATCATTAAGTCAACCATTGACTGAATTTTGTACCAAAGAAGTATTGGGATTGTGTAGCAGGGCAATAACACAAAACATAAAAGTAAAGCTACAACAGAGCAGCTCAAAAAGAAGAAATGGAGGGTTATGGAATGGTTGAGTTAAAGCCCAGATCTCAATCCTGTTTAAATGCGGTGGGGGCACTTGAAGCGGGGTGTGCAGGCAAGAAAACCACCAAACATGGTACAGTTCAAGCAGTACTGTAAAGAAGCTGAAAGACAATTATACGAAACAGCTATATTTTAGCCAAAACGGATTAAACCAGCTATTGAAGCTAGAGGTGTGCTTATGTACTTATTTTTTACTCACTATAAAAATACATTTCTGTAGATGTGTGATGAATAAACAACTACAAGGTATAATCTCTCAGTGTCATTGGTTGAGTTACATTTCCTTTATCTGTCAACAGTGTCGACTTGAAGATTACATATCCATATGTCCAAATATGTAACCACTGAAATAAATGAATTCTTGCCACACTTACACTTAATAACTTTTACTGCCAGACTTTTTCTCACTATCATTAATGCTCAGACTCATACTGTGACTAATACTGCATAATTAAAACATCCCAACTCCCCTATGCAAATGCAAATGTAAATACTGTAAATACTTACTCTGTGTTTTCTTTCTTATCTGTATTCATGCTATTAGTGTATCTATATCAGTAGTGCAAATCCCCTCCCCCTGGGGAACGACCATGGGATGCTCCCTGCATACACACAGAAACTTAAAATGGCTAAGCCTGTTAAATACACAGTGCGGAATTGGACAGAAGAACAGGATCTCATCCTATATAAATGCGCGTAAATCTTCAATCCATCAGAAACATCTGTATCACATAGCAAAGACCGGTTCATTGGTGAGCTTAGTGGCTGCCGCGGTGACAAAAGTTCTCAAGAGCAGACCGAGACCCTTCCATTGAGGCCAAGAGAAAGCTCAGATCAGGATTTAGGTCTAAGTTCAGAATCAGGCTGGAAAATTAAATGTTCAAGTAACGACCATTCCTCTGGAAGGCATCAGACAGAAAATGACTTATACCACTTAAACACTGTGCTGATCAGTTTAACGCTTGCTTTCATTGACATGACAACAAGAATAATCTGTAGCTGGGTGCCATTAGTAACGGCGTTAGGCCATGGTGAGTCGGGGAGGGGGGTGCAGGCATGAGCCCAGCCACCCCCATTGGCACCCTCAAGAATTATTCAGGAACGCCGTGGCACATGTCAATTGAGCCAATGAAGGACATGGGCGGCTGTCGAACCAGTTGATAACATGCTCGTCAGTCAGGACCAAACGACTATAGGCAAGTGATTGGCACCCCCAGGTTATAAGCCCCGCCTGTCCTCCACCTAGCCCTGTCTTATGGCTTGTTTACATTAGGTGAGAGAATTAAACACTGCAGAGAAACCTGAAACAGTTCCAACACTATTGTCTTCACACTTGCAAAACTCCGGGGGGGGGGGGCTCTATCGAAAATGTGGCACACGCCTCGAGCTATCAGTATCAGCAAGTTGACACAACGAAATCATTTAGCGTCTTGAGTCTGCTTCGATGTGTGGCAGAAAATGTAGTGCAGTGTAAACAAGCCCTTAGCTTCCCCAGTCAAAACGTCCTGGTGCCACAAGTGCTCTCATGTTCACATAGCATCTTCCATCTTATGCATGCCTCTCTTATTCTCTCTGCTAGGCTATCCATAAGCCATTCATTTGGAAGAGAAAATTAATTGACTCTGAGGCCTGGAGTGAGATTACGATAAGATGGGGGGTGGCCATAATGAAGTTAGCGTGGAAAAGCTCATTAGATGCAGTGAATGTCTGAGAGAGAGGAGCAGAAGAGACACGAGGAAGATGGGATAGACAAAAAGAAGTGAGAGAGAGGAATAGAGAGATTCCGGATCTAAGAAAGAGGTGCCTAAGAGAACGGACGAGAGGGAGTGACAGTGAAAGGAAAACAATGACAAGGAGGAATGCAAGGAAGATAAAAAAGGAGTTCAGGTGTGTTTTACTGCACATCTGGTTCTGTACCCAGCTGGCAGGGGATCTCAGGCCATTGGCCAGTAGACCTTGTAGCTCAGGGGCCAATGACTAGGTCAAAACACGAGGAAGAGAGAGCTGAGCTGCGAGTCCTGGAGCCTCCTGGGGTCTTAATAAACCGATAAAGCGTTGGCCCACCTGCCAGCCCGTCTGCTGGTGTTGTTTGTGTCCAGTGTCACTGTGTGATGAAATGTAATCAAATACAGTTCTCATTAAATTCACACAACTTCATCCTGGAGGAATACGTCATTCACATCGCTGTGGCTGCAGAGGACAAGGTGTCTGTGGTCTCTCCAGAGGAGGAGGTGTCTGTGGTCTCTCCAGAGGAGGAGGTGTCTGGTCTCTCCAGAGGAGTAGGTGTCTGTGGTCTCTCCAGAGGAGGAGGTGTCTGGTCTCTCCAGAGGAAGAGGTGTCTGGTCTCTCCAGAGGAAGAGGTGTCTGTTGTCTCTCCAGAGGACGAGGTGTCAGAGAATAGGCTGTGATGGCTGAAGCCCTGTTTTATGTGTGTATGTGTATGTATGTGTGTGTATGTGTAACATGTCCCCTGATCTATGCTTCAGCTCCGTTGAGGACACTATTAAAAACATAGTACTCCTCCAAGAAACTCACCAGGTTCTCCAAGCAAATCCTGTTTAGCCATCGAGCCTCGGCCTGATGAATAAAAATAAACATCATTCCAGATATTGAAATAGAGAACCTCTGAATAATTCAACATGGCCTAGATAGCAGTCTCATCTCCAGAGGAGATATTGATGTAAAATGCGTACAGATTACATGTCCTAATAGCATCTGGTGAGATATAAAACAATGTTTCAATGAGACACAGGCTGCATCCCAGAAGCAAGCTGTGTCCCTATATCGTGCTCTGCTTTTCACTGGTGCCTTACAGTCAAAAGTAGGTCATAGGGCATAGAGTGCCATTTGGGATTCATGTACAATTGCAAGGCACCAGGTCTTTTGGGTTTCTATGAAGATCTAATTTAAAACCTCTATGAACTTAATTTTGTCTAAGATTTCTGCTTGTTAAAGAATGAGTCATCTGTTGTTGTGTTATCTTAAGCCAGGGCCATTCAACTAGTGGCACCCGAGCCAAATCTGTCTGTTTATTCATTTCCATTGGCCCCTTAATTAACTGTTTTCTGAACATTAATAACTAAACAATTGTAATATACTCCAATGGGAGAATTGTTTTCCATGTAGTCTTAACCATTGCGTGCAGTCAATCAGCTTAACACCAGACAGCTTTTTCACTGTATATTAGATCACTACATTACACCAGAGCTGACGTCGAAGACATAGACTAAATTACGGCTATTATTAACGTTCTCTGATAAACATCTAGCCAGCAACATCGCTTCTTTTGCAGATTTGGCTGAAAGGCATTTCTGCTGACAATTTTCTATTTTCATCCCACATTACATTTGGTGGTTTATCAAGGGTAATGCTTTAAAGAGAGCAGCCTCTATGCGTGAGATGCCGGTGGATGTTTTTATTTCGTGATTACTGCAACAATAAAGCCAATCACATCTCAAGCAAAAATTAGTAGCACAGACTTGTTTTCTGAGTGACATCTTCAACCACTTCAATGGATTTAATTTGGTTGCAACGGCTGTAAAACAATCAAAAAACACCTGTCCTTCTTTAGTTCCTTGGTTTAAGTTCATTTCAGAATTCTTGCTTTCCCTAGACTACAGTTAGGTCCGGAAATAATTGGACACTGATACAAGTTTGGTTATTTTGGCTGTTTACCAAAATATATTAAAGTTACTGTTAAATAGTGAATATGGGCTTAAAGTGCAGTCTCTCAGCTTTAATGGAAGGGTATTCACATTCAAATTGGAGGAAGGGATTAGGAATTATAGCCCCCTCATTTACAAGTGACCCAAAGTAATTGGACAATTGATTCAAAAGCTGTGTTATGGACAGGCGTGGGCTATTCCTTCATCAATTAAGCAGGTGAAAGGTCTGGAGTTGATTCTAGGTGTGGCATTCGCTATTTGGAAGCTGTTGCTGTGAACCGACAACATGCGGTCAAAGGAGCACTCAATGCAAGTAAAATAGGTCATCTTTAGGCAGCAAAAAAGACATCCATCAGAGAAATAGCAGGAATATTAGGAGTGGCTGGGTCAACAGTTTGATACATTCTGAGAAAAAAGAAAGCTCTGCAACACAAAAACGCCTGGATGTCCACAGAAGACAACAGTGGTGGATGACTATAGGCTCCTTTCCATGGTAAAGATATCATTATCATATCATTATGCAAGTCAACCATAAAGAGAAGATTTTTACGAGAGCCTATAAAGAAGGTTTAACACAAGGTGCAAACCATTCATAAGACTCAAGAATAGAAAGACCAGATTAGACTTTGCCAAACAAACATCTAAAAAAAGCCAGCCCATTTCTTGAATAGCATTCTTTGGACAGATGAAACTAAAATCAACCTGTACCAGAATGATGGGAAGAAAAACGTATGGAGAAGGCTTGGAAACAGCTCATGATCCAAAGCATACCACATCATCTGTAAAACACGGTGGAGGCAGTGTGATGGAATGGGCATGCATGGCTTCCAATGGCACTGGGTCACTAGTGTTTATTGATGATGTAGCAGCTGGGTGAATTCTAAAGTTTATAGGGATATATTGTCTCCTCAGATTCAGCCAAATTCAGTGAAGTTGATTTGACAGTGCTTCCATTTACAGATGGACAATGACCAAAAACATACTACGAAAGCAACCCAAAGGATTCTCGACAAAGTATTAAAAATGAATGTTTTATTTATTATTGTGTTAATTTGTCCAGTTACATTTGAGTCCCTGAAATAAGGTGTGTATGAAAATGGCTGCAATCCCAACATATTTCAAATGATATTTTTTTTCAACAACTTGAATTAAAGCTGAAAATCCAGAACTAACTGTAGATATATTTTAGTGATTTGTTTAAATCTCCTTAGATATGATGTGGAGCCTTTGGGACTGTTCTTATGGAGACTGATCTACAAAAGAGAATTCAACACTACAGGTTTCCTGTGAAAAAAAAAGACAACAATGATAAATTGACAAAGACAAAGAACAAAGAGCAAGAATGACATACAGTTGTGCTCATAAGTTTGCATACCCTGGCAGATATTGTGAAATGTTGGTACTGATTTTGAAAATATGATATATAAATATGATCATGCGAAAAAAAACTGTGTTTTATATAAGGATAGTGATCATACAAATCCATTTATTATCACATAGTTGTTTGGCTCCTTTTTAAATCATAATGATAACAGAATTCACCCAAAGGACCCTGATCAAAAGTTTACATACCCTTGATTGTTTGGCCTTATTACAGACACACAAGGTGACACACACAGGTGAAAATGGCAATTAAAGGTGAATTTCCCACACCTGTGGCTTTTAAATGTCTGGTAATAATAGTCAGTGAGGCGCTGTAATTTGGAGTGACGAGACCAAAATAGAGCTTTATGGTCACAACCATAAGCGCTATGTTTGGAGAGGGGTCAACAAAGCTTATAGTGAACAGAATACTATCCTCACTGTGAAGCATGGTGGTGGTTCACTGATGTTTTGGGGGGGAGTGAGCTCTAAAGGCATGGGGAATCTTGGGAGCACTGATGGCAAGATGAATGCAGCAAGTTATCAGAAAATACTGGAAGACAATTTGCATTCTTCTGTACGAATGCTGCGCTTGGGACACTCTTGGACTTTGCAGCACAACAATGACCCTGAGCACAAGGCCAAGTTGACTCTCCAGTGGTTACAGCAGAATAGAGGTGAAGGTTCTGTAGGGGCCATCACAGACTCCTGGCCTTAATATCATCAAGCCACTCTGGGGAGATCTCAAAGATACGGTTCATTCAAGACGACCAAAGACTTTGCATGACCTGGAGGCATTTTGCCAAGATGAATGGGCAGCTATACCACCTGCTAAAGGGGGCAATACACAGTATTAAGAACTAAGGGTAGGCAGACTTTTGAACAGGGCTCAGTAAATGTTTTTCTTTGGTGCCATGTTTTGTTTTATGATTGTACCATTCTGTTATGTCCTACAGTTGAATGTGAATCCCATAAGAAATAAAAGACATGTTTTGCCTGCTCTCTCATGTTTTCTTTACAAATGGTACATATATTATCAATTCTCCAAGGGTATGCAAACTTTTGAGCACAACTGTATGTCTAAGGTCAAACTCCAACTTTCTTTCCAAGGACACATTTTTCTCCTTCTTCCTTTCTGATGTGTAGATGGCAACACACCTCTGCGTGCCTAACTGACATCTGCTTGAATGTCAGGCCCACCACTCAAGCTTAACCTTGACAAGACAGAGCTGCTCTTCCGACAGGGCAAGGCTTGTCCACTCTAAGACATGTCCATTACGCTCAACATCTTCACAGTTTCCTCCTACCAGAGTGCAAAGAACCTTGGTGTTACCCTGGACAAAAACTTGTTGTTCTCCGCAAACATCAAGACGGGAACTCACTACTGTTGGTTCATGCTCTACAACATTCATAGAATATCACCTTACCTCACAAAGGTACTAATCCAGGTACTTTTCTTAAAATGTGTTGATTAACTGTAAGTTGCTCCGGATAAGATTGTCTGATAAATGACTTGTAAATGTATAGGTCCTATGGGGATATGATTTATTGACAAATTTGATGTCAAAGGACAGTGATATGAAGTGGGCTATAAACTTGCCTCTCATGATTGGATCAGAAAATGAATTCATGGCCCACCGTCATCTCATTTTACACTATCAGAGTGTCTTTTATAACATGCATTTTAAAGGAGTATGCCTCTGTTTAAGATAGTCAAACTACATAAGCACTATCTGCAACCGGAGGACAAAGAGTGTGCAGGAGTATGCCCTTCAACAAAAGTAGCTCAATGCCAGGCCTTAAGATAATAAGTAGTGAGACAGTCTCCATGTGACGCACAAAACAACCAGGAACCAGTTACTTTCAAGGTAATCTCAAAACAACAATTTAGACCACAAACGTGCCTAGTTACAGACAGTTTGTAGCAAGTTGATGGGTCAGTAAGTCCCAGTTGTCCCTCCAGTGCATGTAACACTAAGAAAAATGTAATATCTAATGACTGACCTTCCGCCCATCTGGCTAAACTGTGTCATATTTATGAACAAGAGAAAAGAGAAAGATAGGTGATAAATGCAAGAACCCAATTCCATATAACCTTAAACAAATAGTGAAGCATAGATACAATATATGCACATACTGTACAACAATGCATTGAATATGTATAGTCTTGGTTAAGCACATTTTCCAGTTCTATCTCCTATTAAATCCATCCATATGCATGACCTTAGCAAATAGTACTTTCTGTTTCCTTTTAAGTATAAAGCACATTGATTCAAGATTAGTAACCTGGCTTGAGGTAAAATTTGCCAATGTTTCAAGTAAGGTAATTCGTTGTCCCTGAGAAGTAACTGTAGTGTAGATACTATACAGTTAGTGGTGTGGTTATTTCCCAATGCAGGGGAGATGCCCTCTACTGTTACCATGTCTATATGGTTCCTCTCTGTGGCCTCATTCAATGCTTTCTTATATGTTGGGCTGTTTGCTGTTGCATGTTGGGCTGTTTGCTGTTGCATGTTGGGCTGTTTGTTTTCCATAAAAAAATATTAGCTAAATTAGGCTGTTCTTGACAAAGGTGCAAGAGCCACCATACAGCATAACAGTTTAACTGAACGTGTTCACCAGAAATAATTTTGGAGGAGGAATGTCGCTTGTGACAGTGATCCTTGCAACAGTGGACCAGCCATCCCAGCAGAGAGACCTGAAAACACAGAAGATTGGGAAGCAGATTGCAGCACAGTTGTAAATATTATTATAAGAAATAATTTCATATTGTAGAGAAGTGTGATTAATTATGCTCAGTGCGATAAAGAATTTGACAAGTGAAGGACAGGTTGAGATTTGTAGCACCTTGAAAACAGGGTTTCCAATGAACTCCCCATTTTGGAGTTGTTCAGGGCATAGTTGTAAAACGTTTTCAGTTATAAAGGTGATTTTACCTCCAAACCTATAGTGTCATCCCAAATGACTAACAGAAAGGGAATCCACTCTCATACACACTCAGATATTCCCCTTCATAGTAATCCTTTCAGCGCTGAATGACAGAGACCCTCTCAGTAAGATTGCTTCGGTAATAAACCCAGTTGCTGTGAGCTTCAATCATATCTCTTAAGATGAATTAAATCACACTTGGTCCAGACTTTGCTCTATTCTAGTGGTTGTTTAGGGCAATGACAGTGTTCCAGGTAGTATGGTGTCCTTTTCATGGCAGCCTTTCTCCCTCTGCCTCACACAAACACAAACACACACACACACAGACCTACTCACACATTCTGTGCACTTACACACACCAATGTTGTGGCTTTTCCCACTCATTGGCTATATGGACACATACGGACACAGCCATCAATTCTCCCTGCACGGACACTGCACTGCAAATAGGCTTGATATTGTGTGTTTGTGTGTGTGTGTGGCACTGAGCTGCTGTGCAATAGGGCTGCCAGAAGAGGGGCCATCTGCAGGGCTACTGGAGCGCTGCTAAGAGACAGAAAAGGTGGGGTTGTATAGGTAGTTGTGTAGGTAAATAGACGGTGGAGGGAGAGAGATTATAGATAGGTGGGGGTGGGTAGTAATGAGCAGAGGTATGAAGCGAGAAAATGTCTGAGGGAGAAAGAGGGATGGAATTATCATGCTTCTAACACATACAGATAGTGGAAAGGAGAAAGGGAGAGAGAAAATGTCCTCCAGCCGAAGAGAGCAAGGAGTAGTTTATTACTGGGAAACAGAGGAAAGAGACAGATTAAGAGAGAGAGGGAGTGTTTATAAGATTGAAAGAGCAGAAGAGAGAGAGAGATAGAAGGAGAGAGGGAAATACACAGAAAGAGGGAGTAAGGAGTGGTGTTGACAAATCCTGTGGCACCCAGCAAAGATTGAGATCAGGCTCCTAACTCTCATTTCTGCCTATCACTGCATCTACATACTGAGGAATAAATACCCATGCATCTTGTATTGTCAACAGACTCACAGCTATATACAGGTAGATATCATTGACTGTACATTCTCCAGTCAACGGTTTAGAACAAATTTTGCTCAGTTGAAAATCAACCTGAGGATATCCTCAAAATCAAGGCCGTCCCTAGCCCCGGGTGTTTTACAAGTGGGCATTTAACACAGCTGGTGTTTTGAAAAGCGTGCAAAAGGCGATGATAAGTTCTTCAGTTTCACGTCTGGAACAGCGTTTCAATTGCACAGGGTTGTTTAGAATGGATACGGATGTCAACAGAACATGTCAACGACCTTCGCCGTTTGCTGCGGATCGCTGGCCAGCTCCAGTGAGCTCAAGCTGTTTGGAAATCCATACTGCCCAACTGCTTCAAGCTGCTTCAGATCCACATAACCTGGTTAGGATTTCATCCAGAAGACATGATCTTCAGGTTGTTTATATTCGTTTTTTGGAGATCCCCTCTAAGCTGGCACACTATAAATCCGGATAATTAAGGAAATCTTTGCCAGTTTTGCCCAGTTACGGTTGACTTCCATGAAGTCCAGTATGAAGACTTCGTGAGCAGTTGGGAATTTTTGCAAACTTAATATATATTTTTTCTTCTGGAAAAATGTGGCAGTTATTTTAGTTTTACCCTTACACAAACAGTTTCAAGAAAATTTATTTTTTAAATATTGTATTGCTTTCTGTTCAAAAAGGGTTAAAACATTTGCTATTATATTTTCCTGCAGTTATGTTATTTCTAATAATGTGCAATGACTCTCCGACCCTCTTCTTCTTAACCTTGTGTGTTGACCTTGTTCTAACCTCATGGAACCCTATTGTTCTATCACACGTGTCTTTCTTGTTCCCTCTCTTTCGCACATCCTCAGTTTCTGGCATTCATCCTGCCATCCAGAGTCAGGGCACGTTCCGTCTCAGACAGTATGTGTGTTCGTGTATATACCAGTGCTGACTAGCTCTCGCACCCAAGATTGCATATAAGTAAACCCTCCTCCTCCATCCACATGGCATTGCTCAAAGAGCCTGTCTAGCTGGCACACACACACACACACACACACCCCATTCACACCCACACACACACACGTCCACAAACACAACACCCCAACCAGCTCTTGTCCCTCTGCCACAAACACATCCTTCCTCTTGCACCCTGCAGCCCCTTAACCACCATCAGGCCACACATGCGCACAAACATAAACACACACACACATATATCATGTTTACGTAGCTATTTAAATGGGGACACCAAAGTGTACTGTCCTTATAAAACGTACTTTTACTAAGCCTAATCCTAACTGTAACCTCAACGTAACCCTAAACTTAACCTCAATAATCTAACATTTATGCTTAACCCTAAACAGTAATGCCTAACCCTAACCCCCAATTGAAAATTCTGCCCTAAATGTTACACATGAGTAAATAGGGACAGGAAAAAAAAAACATTAGTCATTTTGTTTGATTTTCCAGCCACTGTTTAGGCACATTTTTCCCACATAGAAATGTCACTAGGAGACTGGAAGTGACTGGGTGTGTTTCTAATTATTATGTGCCACTACCAGGCTCTGATTACGTGAATGGATACACAAGGACAGTGTTTGTCAGTGTGACTTGCTCCCTTTGTGTGTGTATGGGTGTATGTGTGTGTGTGTGTGTGTGTGTGTGTGCGTGTGCGTAAGAAAGATAGAAGGAGCAAGAGAGAAAGGGTGAAAGAGCGAAGGGGAGAAAAGGGGGATAGAGAAAAGGAAGGGTTTAAGAGCTGAAATGCTGACAATACTCTCCATTCCAGACCAATGGTTATAAATGATTCTTCCTTCCAGTTGATTAAACTGTAGGAAAGCCTTATAAAAAAAACTTACAGAGGTCATCGGAGTTCCACTGAAGCTGAATTGTTCCAACATCTTTAACCCTCTGTGTATACAGCAATATGTGTTTCCGACGACAGCCTAAGCTCAGGTAAAAGAAAGCGCGGGGATTTATTTGTAGTTTCATTCCTCCTGGGGAATAGTTCCCGGGACAGAGGAACAGAGGAATGAATTCATTGGAAGCTGGAGAGGTTTTGTCTGCCACGATGATATAAGGGCCAAACATTTTAACACAGGATCTTTAGTGATCACAGGGGAGTCATGACACCCAATGAATGTCCCCTGCGAAAGACAGCACCCTACACAAAACATAATCGCTGACACCGGGGGTGTGGCCAACTGGCCATTTAGAGTGTCCTGCACATACAGTTCGGTTGTAAGATGAGCAGGAAGGGATGGCAACGCCTACAGTGGCTGCAGTGTCCCCCCACTTTAACACCACACCCAGTCGTACCTGGTATTTCATCCAGGGACCACCCAGGAGCCACTCTGCTTAAATAAAAAAATCAACAGCAGAAAGGTACCAGGGAATGTATCCTGTGTCTGGTGTTGTCTATGGTTTGCAGATTTCAGGCAATCATTGTATATAAAGAATATGCAACAAACTACTAAACATTACTACTTTGGTGTAAATAGTTCTCTGTCCAAATACATATTCCATCCTTGTGCATTGAGACTATGCACAAAACATGCTTTAATTTATAAACGGTTCATGAAATATGGATGAATGTCTTCAAATGAAAGCATACAGTCTACACGTTCGGTGTAATTTCAAATCCAAAGTGCTGGAATACACAGTCAACTGAAAAAGTGTCACTTCTAAAAAAACTTTTGCAATTCACTTAAGTTGGTTATGCAATGCATGTCGCATTAGACTGTCACATTTTAACTTTAGATTACCGTCACTGTGTATTCTCAACAGAGACAAATGCTAGTGAATAAGAAGAAGCCTAATAGCTACATTTACAGTGGAAAATGCTTAACCTAACGGTTGTCCTTTTGGATTCCAATGACTTCAGTGTGACTACTGTCGATCTGTCAGCCTAACATTTAATTTTTCCAGAAAGTGCGACCTGCTATGGAGAGCTCCCTCCTACACGGAGGGCTGGCCGCTGCCCTGTCAGCATCATAATCCTTTCACAGTCACATTCTCTGATGTGTTGTTGTTGCTTTTCGGTAATGGTGCTAGGCTACTAAGGTTGTGTGATCTGTGGTGGTGGTGGTGTTGTTGTTGGGTGATTGAAGTGATGTTATGTTTCTGTTACTTTTCCTAGATTTCTTTTTCCACACTGAAAGCGTAGGTCCATAAGCTATGGATCAACACGGCATTAACCACAGGACGATAGGGTGCTGTAGAATACAGTCAACTCATCCCTATTTGTTTGGATTGGCAGAGAACTGGCTCAGTTATATCAATAGTGTGTCTTGTAGAAATCGTAATAATCTGTCAAACATAGGTTTCATGCCATGTAGGCTTGTCTTAAATTGTTAGAAGTTATTATGAAGTCTGAAATACGTGTCTAGAACATTTCAAGAAAAAATAAGCACCCATTGCTCTGGATTAGCATCTGTAAAATTATGAAAATGTTGATGTTTTTCACAGTCTGTTCCCTGTCCCTGACAATGCCAGAGAAACTACAAGATCATAATCTGTCTCTTTAAGTGAACTGTGTGACTAGCTCTGTTTGGCTTAAAATAATAGCTTATTTTGAAGCACAAGTCAATTTAATAAGTAGACTTTTCCCCCTAAAATGACCTGAGGCATAGACAGTGCTCAAATCGACATTGAAGCACCAACCGAAAATGTGTTTAGCTACTGTATGTTAACAGAAAAGCCTAGTCCTACTGAATTTGCAGGTGATGTGAGAAGCAAGGCAAAAATGCTGCTGAATGTGGTTTCAATATGGTCATGTGAATACGCATGACTTGTTCATTCTTCAGGACAACAATGATGGTTTACTGTATACACTTAAATATTGTTGAGGATAGATGGCTTAATAGTGAGTGTTAACAATACTCATATTTGCCAGCAGGGCTTGACATTGGCACCCGCCCACCCGCCAAATGCGGGTAGAATTTGGCTGTGGCGTGTAACGCAGTCACACTTACTAGCCCCTTTGGCAGGTGGCATTATATATATCTATACACAGTGTTTTTCCTGCACTCAAAGCTCATAGGCAACAGCCTTCTCAAAATCTCGCACCGCCTCAGTGTGTTGGCATGGTAAAAGAAAAAAATGTGCGCCCATATATAAAATACCAACGGAAGCTAAAATGACGGTGGGAGGAAACCATTGCCATATGTGTGTTTCCAATTTATTTGGGCTGTTTTTAATGGGCTTGGGCAAGTCGATTTTTTTCTGAACACAGCGGCAGAACACAGTTCACGGTCAATGAAATCTGGCAACCTTGCATACAGGACCACACGGGTCCAGACATCGCGGAGATGAGTAATGTCGGAAAAACAATTGGAGTTTTAATTCACACCCAAGCAAAATATTCCTTTCAAACGTAATAATCTCAAACTACATCTAATCCACAAAACATGTTTTTAAACTTTTCAGGTGACTTCTAATAAAAAAAAAAATTACAGATTCGTTTTTAAAGAGAGATCGCGAGACAAACGAAGATGACAGGTGAAAAGACCATCACTATCACCAAAAACATTAGGCTATACATGCAATATGTAGAGTAATTTTTTTTGTTTTACTTAAGTTACTAACAATATAAATATATGAACGTGAAGACCTTGGATCAGCGACAGCAGCAGAGGCTAATACAGCTGAAGGAAGTCGAGAGAGTAACTATGTGGCGTCAAGGCAAAGATTGGGGAAAAATAACTTGACAAAGCTGTAATAAATACAGCTCTGTTTCGTTTTTTTTTAAATGCAAGTCAATATTAACAAGAACATAGCATAACTAAAATAGACAATAATATTGACTGTGATTAATTATAAAGCTGATGGGTCATTTCATATTTCTTTTTAAATAACATGTTAATAGTTCTAGGTTATGTTAAGAATATAGATAGCTTGAATATTTTGGTTGCTATTAGGGAGGACATTGTAGCGCATTAGCTGCACAAGTGGACATGGACAACAGGGCAGATTTAAATTTTTCAAATGTGTAGCCACATTATATAAAGTATTTCACAGAGGGGTTTCCGGTAGAGTGGGGTACCACCTTTGTCTAACAGTGACTGAACCAGTGAACATGACAGCCTAAGATGTAGCACACCATAGTAAAACTTTATCAAACAAAATGTAATTCCCCAACAACAAAATGGTGGCTAGTGAAAGTGTTGAGTGGCTAGTAACTTTGGAAAACCAATAGCCACAGTGGCTGGTGAGCAAAAAAGTGAATGTCAAGCGCTGTTTGCCGGGTGATAAAGAACCTTTGGCTTTATTCTTTGTAATGACATTCATTTTACTGGTAAGGGAGCAACAGCTTAGCGAGCCAAATGAAAAGCACTCCACTTCTGACACTTAAGTACCTGCATTCAAACTCCATTTCTATAGCAAAGTATATTTTTGCTTGTTTCATTTCACTGGTTTATTTCATGGTACAGCATTTTTTTTTAAATGCATTTCATATAACTCTTTCAGGAATTAATGCTTTATTAAATATAGACATTAAGGAAAGAGAGATTTTATATAAAAAATAAAAAAAAAGCAATGGGCCAGATTTTACCTGAAGTATGCTATATGTGCCAGAGGCAGCAGTAAAAATGTTGGTTTGCCAAAGTCCATCAGATTACCTTTTCTAGCGCAAAGTGAACACAGCGCTCATCAGATGTGTTTGTCAATATTAGAACAAGCACAGCATCACTGGAACAAAGTGTTTTTATTTTTACTACTTACAATATCAGCTTACAGAATTATACAATGCTAAGCATTACAAGAGGACAATACACCCTGTTAATATATTAAAGAAAGCCTAGCTACATTGGGCTTTTATTTCACCAGTTGAGAAACAATTCATATTTTCAATGAAAACCAAAGCCAAAGACAAACAATTAAAACAGGGCAGGACAACACAGAAACACGTTGTGTATGTCACACTTAAAGCTATTTGTTTCAATTGAACTATAGGCATACTGTAGTGTTGTGTCAATGTGATTAGATAAAAATGCCCATTATTGATTGTGGAAGGT
This sequence comes from Esox lucius, assembly GCF_011004845.1. Taxonomy (NCBI): domain Eukaryota; kingdom Metazoa; phylum Chordata; class Actinopteri; order Esociformes; family Esocidae; genus Esox; species Esox lucius. Next base: position 30,026,309 of record NC_047570.1, on the reverse strand, counting down.
TGACGATGATAAGTGTGCATGAACATTCAAAGTAAAAGCTCCACACAAAGCCAGAGGTGTGCAGCCCACAGCAGTCAGACCAGCGTAACCAACAGTCCATCTGATTAGTCGCATCAATCATCCATATTCGTTTCAGATTAACGATACATGAGAAAGACCCACACAGTTAATATGTATACTACCTGCGATCACCGCGGCCAGGGTTGGAAATGTGGTTCAGTCACATCGGCCTTCGCTGGGAGTCCCATAAGGGCTGTTCATATTGTCCCTGCACTGTCCGTGTTGGAGAAGGGTTAGCTGGCACTCCTTGTCAAACTGTCCTCTGGGGACTCCTGCTAGCGAGCTAAAATTACAGGTCACCTATCAAGATTTTCTGGTCTCCTAAGCTTGATTTTGAAATGCTGACAAATGGTCGAAACTCCAAACAGACATTCATACTAAAAAGTTGCCATCCACTCTTAAGAGGTCATGAAGCAGTACAGTAATAACTGATCACTGAACTGGATGTGTGAACTCCTGGCTGGAGTCTGGCATCAATCACACTTAATAAAATGAATAATTTACCCTGGATCAAGGTGGCAAAATGTTAAATATTCATTTGTACATTCCATCAACAACTAATTCATTAATCTGATCTTACATAGCCCACATACAGCATATACAGTTGGAGAATTGGTTATATATGTACCATTTGTAAAGAAAAGTGAGTGAGCAGGCAAAACACATCTTATTTCTTAGGGGATTCACAGTCAACTGTAGGTCATAACCGAATAGCACAATCATAAAACAAAACATGGCAACAAAGAAACAAAAAAAATTATATACTGTGTATTGCCCCCTTTAGCAGGTGGTATAGTTGCCCATTCATCTTGGCATCATCTTTGGTCATCTTGAATGAACCACACGTTTGAGATCTCCCCAGAGTGGCTTGATGATATTATGGTCAGGATATTCTGATGGCCACTCCAGAACCTTCAACTTTTTCTGCTGTAACCACTGGAGGGTCAACTTGGCCTTGTGCTTAGGGTCATTGTCACGCTGGAAAGACAAAGACTGTCCCATGCGCCGCTTCCGTGCAGAAGAATGCAAATTGTCTTCCAGTATTTTCTGATAACATGCTGCATTCATCTTGCTATCAATGTTCACAAGATTCCCCGTGCCTTTAGTCCTCACACAATCCCAAAACATCAGCTAGCCACCACCGTGCTTCACAGTCGGGATGGTATTCTGTTCACTATAGGCCTTGTTGACCCCTCTCCAAACATGGCACTTATGGTTGTGACCAGGCGCTGTAAAGACTTCTTTCTGGCAACTTGACCATGCAGCTCATTTTTGTTAAAGTATTGTATTGTGCTCCTTGAAACAACCACACCATCTTTTTTCCAGAGCAGCCTGTATTTCTCCTGAGGTTACCTGTGGGTTTTTCTTCGCATCCCGAACATTTCTTCCGGCAGTTCTTGCTGAAATCTTTCTTGGTCTACCTGACCTTGGCTTGGTTTCAAGAGATCCCCGAATTTTACACTTCTTAATAAGTGATTGAACAGTACTGACTGGCATTTGCAAGGCTTTGGATATATTTATATATTCTTTTACATCTTTATAAAGTTCCATTACCTTGTTACGCAGGTCTTTTGACAGTTCGCCCATGGCTCAATGTCTAGCCTGCTCAGTGCATCCACATGAGAGCTAACAAACTCATTGACTATTTATACACAGACACGACTTGCAATTTAAAAGCCACAGGTGTGGGAAATTCACCTTTAATTGCCGTTTTCACCTGTGTGTGTCTCCTTGTGTGTCTGTAACAAGGCCAAACATTCAAGGGTATGTAAACTTTTGATCGGGGCCATTTGGGTGATTTCTGTTATCATTATGATTTACAAAGGAGCCAAACAACTATGTGATAATAAATGGCTTCATATGATCACTACCCTTACATTTAAAAAAAAAAATTGCATAACCAGTCATACTTTGAAAATCAATGCCAAAATGTCACAATGTCTGCCAGGGTATGCAAACTTACGAGCACAACTGTAAATACATACTAGAAGCCCATTTATTCATTCCCTCCACCTTAACACTTAATTTCCTTTTTGCCTGCCACAGATTCCAGGTCTGGGTGGGCCTCTACTCATGATGGATTGCAGAGTATAATAACCACTCCTCTCTGCTGCTCGTGGTCGAGGGAGCTCCTCAGTGGTGCCGTTTTATTTTGTCCCCCTTCAGGAAGTCGTGCACTATAACTGGTATATTACGCCATTTAGGACACAACCAGAAATACTGGTAGTCTGCTCACAAGCCCACCCAAACAAATGGGTCAGTCTGCAGAATGCCTCTGGAAGCTCTGCTCTGCAGTTCGGTACATCTGTATGTATTGTCCAACAGCCGCTTGTCATTACTCAGCTTAATAGCAGGTCTGTGTGTGTATGTGTGTGTGTGTATTATAGTGTACCATCAGTCCATTGTCATTAGGCAGCTCACACACACAGACTGACTGACACACACAGAGAAACGCCAGGGACTAAATCACTTCTGTCTTGAACATAGACAAGTTTGTAGCCTGTTTAATGATGTCCGTGTGTCTCTTATTGAGAGTGGGCTTATCAGCATATCATCAGTTCTGTGCAAAGGTGCCCATTAAAAAAGTGATCACATATTCACTTTGTACCATTTCTGTGAGTCAAAAGGTGCTCCTGTCCCCATAAAGACCAAAATTGTACCTTTGAGGGAAAATTCTTCAGAAGTGTACCTATAATTACAGAACTGTTCTTGTTTCTTACCTCCATTTTTGAGTGTGTAGGCATGAGTTCAGAGGGCCAGCACTGGTTTGGTTTCTATACACTATCTATAGTGTATCTATACAATTTCCAGTACACGTGGCTGTTCACATGGGATGTGAAATCCGAACACAAACTAATTTCAGTGCATTCCCTAGAGCTGAATCACTCTTCTCATGACGTATGGAAGATGAATATTTAACAGCTTGAATGAGTAGTTCTATTTGTATATATAAACCTATAATTTGTTGTAATGATTTACTATGAGTGTCTCTGAGCAGGTCTGACCTGAAGCCAACAAATATTGAGCGTGGGCCAAATTTCCCAAATACCTGAACTACATGTTTGAAGCAAGAACCAAGGATGTTCAGATATGACACAAGAGGCTGTTACTTTGAGGCATTGTAAGCAAAAGCATGCAGCGGTCAAATCAGAAGCCTGCTTGCCAACTTTACGACCTCCCTCTGGTCTCCCGCCACAACAACATCCGGTGTGTTCGGCCAATCAGAAAACACTACGGACTGGGCCAAACCGGGCAACTCTGACAACAGAATGTTAATGTGTTGTTTGTGCGGCCAACTGTCTCTCAGTAGGTACCAGGTCAGCAAGTCAGTCATGTCTGGCAAGTCCTTGTACGAACGACAACCAGTAAGAAGACAAGAAACCTGTTCCATTCCATTTAAATCGGAGCATAAAACAAAGAATCAGGCTTCGCAGGTTATCAGAGCGCAAAATCATTTACACAGCAATGTCATATGAAGGTTTAGTTCAATTAAACATGAACTGGTTATCTATTCTACACATATATTCTCAAAAACATTGATATCACAGTTTTTCTCAATTGCTTTGGCTCATTTTTCAAAACAGTAGATGTTTTATCACCATGGCAGTCAACCCTGGAAATGTTTGTTATATACACATTTCAGTTTTGTTCTACACTGATTTTGTTGACACTGACTGCTTATACTGTACTAAACAAGAATCTCAGTTTTTTTGAGCTGAATGCTATTGTGTATCACACTGAGATTTCAGATACCAATTTCAACAGTAGGTAAAAGTTTATTGGGAAAAATTATAATATATTTAGCAATGTGTTACATGTAAACAGAAAATCCACATTTATATCAAAACTTTTACATAGTTCTTACATATGAAGTCATAGATAGTGAACAGAAAATATGCCACAAAATGACATCCATGAAAAATACTGCAACAATGAAAAAACCTGCAGTAGTTCCATAAAAAAAAAAAAAAAAGTTACCTCTTTTTGGTATGTAACATTAATAGTTCCCATCTTCTTAGTGGACATCCTGGTTTGGCAAGACATTTTCGTCAACATCACATCTGATGTTTTCCCTTGCGATGCACCAGGGAAAAATATCCTTGGGATTCCTGTTTCATTACTATGACACCTGTCAAGTAATTTACCAATTTAGCAGACATCACAAACATTCCATGTCATAGATATTTATGGAATATACATGTACGTCTGACAGTAGCACCCCCCCCACCTGACTCTTTCATTGCTTTACATACAAATACACACACACCTGTCTGTGTGCTTGCATGCTACTGTCCTTCATACATGATCCTGTGCTATGCAATTACAAAGCTGGCAGAGACAGAGGCTGGCAAATAGTGTGAGTGTGATGTCCTCTGTGTATGTCTGTGTTCTGTTCTGTACAGTTGGCAAGACTCCGCTCTTTCCTTCCCTGCTATGATAATAAACCAACTGCTTGGAAGGCAGACAGACAGTAAGACAGGCGAGGAGACAGACAGGTGGATAGGCAGACAGGCACAGCCTTTGATCTTTGATAGACAGAACTGACAAAGGCATAGAAGAGCTGAATAATGTTATTGTATAGCTGCTTTTGTGTTTTGCAGAGATTTTGGCAGATGAATAAACCATAAAGCACCATGGGGATTTAATGATAGGGGAGACACTAGTGGAGGCACATCACAATCCAAAAGACTGGGATCCAAACAGCACTGTGGTCTAAGTCACTGCAGAAAAAGTCATTGTGACTTGCCAATTGGCTGAGCACTGTCAGGGCTGGGTAGTGATGTCACACACGCTGGCCTCATCGCACTCTCTTGACAACTTGTGATCCGGACAGACACCTGCAAGCTCAATTGTGGTTGTTGGCCAGGAAATGCTCTCTCCCTCAAGCATGTAGGTCTTGGAGGAAGCTTCCTGATTAAGCAAGCAGTGTGACAAGGAGCAGAACGGCTTGGCAGAGTGTGCTGAGGATTGACTGTCAGATTGACTCGCCTGAACTTGGGAGTCACAGCGATGAGGCATGTTCATAATCACAAACTGGGCATCACAAAAGTGGGAGAGGAGAAAAGGGGGGTAATATCCTGAACGAAGGTATACTAGAATACTTTCTTAATCTCTTTTGACTCTTTTCCCTCCCGCTCCTTTTTCTATCTAACAGACATTAGGAAGAAGCCTAATCTATGTATGCAACTTGTTACCCGATGAATGCAGCGATGATACGCTTCTGTTTGTAGGCTTACAAAATAAGTTCCTAACTTGATGTTGCTTTTGCACTGATTATTTATTGTTCCTTATATGAAGGTAGATGAAGTGTATAATTGAAAGATGCCTTTATCCCTCATGGCGGGTAGATCTGTTCTTTTAGTCAAATAAATAAATAAAAATCTATCTCCATGTCGACCAAAATGACTGCTTGTAAACCAATCATGTTATCTTAAAAGATACAATTTGGGTGTTTTGTTCTGGTATCTATGTTGAGTTAATTTACTTTCTCCATTTAGAAGTGTTTTTAATTGTTCATAGATGACAGTCAGTGATACACAATGTAATCAGCAATTTCAGATTTATTTGAATGTCCAGCATCAGACTCCATCTCGGATCCATCCAGCTACTCGTGGCAACATCATATTGCTCGGTTGTAGTTTGAAACAGACAAAACAAGTAAATAAAAAATGTATCTACCAGGAAAATATGGATTAATTCCCAAAGGTATCACAGCAATTACACTAACAACTAAGTCACAGGGCAGTTCTTAAAAAAACTAATTGAAACACATTTGTGTGTCCACCTTCTTCAATAATAATGCAATGAAAACTGCTACGACAACAAACAATGAACAATAAACAAGGGCGTCAAACTCAACTCAGGTCCGTCAGGCCAGGTCCACTCCATTTTTCTGCAACTCCAGGTGGATGCAATGATGAGGCTGAACAGAAAACCAGCAGGCTCCGGCTCACGTACGAGAAGAGCTGTAGACCCCTGGTGTAATCTATTAATGAATTCTTCGTGTCCCCAAATGGCAGCTTAATTGTCTTATTACAGAGGACATGCAACTCTGACAGTTAAAAAAATCAAAGAATGGATTTATAGAAATGTTGAAATCAAAACAAGCTAGTCTCGTCTACAGAGAGCCTAACCTTTTTATTCCTTGCCAATTCAGGCACATTTTAAGCCAACTCTGTTGAGCATGGTGACAAAATTAGGTGAAACAAGAGGACCCAAGCTTAAACTGAACTTATTGGATCAGTAGCAGTATTTAAACCAAAGCCTTGGTGTAGTGTATAAGGATATGTTTGTGATGGAACGTCGATGGCAACTGTCTCAGCTCCACAGAAACCCAGCAAATAAGATATTCATGCACTACAATGCCATTCAATGCCATCCTATAGATGATCAGTTCACAGTGAACTACTCCATGTCTTCATACAGGACCTCGTCTATCAGCACATCATTGTCATTGACTGGTATGTCCTCACACAGCTGTTCCTTGAAGGCCAGAGCGATGGTATATGGCTTCCCCTTGGGGTGGTTCATACAGCGTTTCAGGTACGTGTCGTAGAAGCCCTTCCCTCGGCCCAGGCGCTTCCCGCTCCTGTCAAACCCTAACCCAGGCATCAAAATCAGGTCCAGACCTCCTGAATGACAAACAAGGAGAAAGATGTGCAGATATGGTGTGAATAGCTAGCTTAAGCACTGTAGTGTGGTCACCACACACAATATAGAATACAGTATGAAACTGAATGGCTGAAGTACCCTAAATTAAATAAATAATAATAAAACATCAATAAACATGGCTCGTACAGTGATCTAGACTGATGCCTCCTATGTAGCCCTGGGTCAATGGGTCAACACCCATTTCATGTAAAGATAAAGGTGGGACATTTTAAACTCCATCGTTCATCCTTTTTTCTGTCCAATAAAGCATTAAAGCAAGAAAGAAAATATATGTTTTAAATGCATTAAATTGATTTCAATATACATGTTAAACAATTGAACTGCCTCTGTATGAAAATAGTTGGTTCAAGAACACCCGATTTGTTAAACTCTGTTCAGCCAATTCAAAAAAGGAAATACACTTTCATCAATTAAATAAATGTGATCAGCAATGCTATTGTTGATTTTTCTCAGGGAAAGCAAGACCTGCTTTAATAAATGCCAGAACTAAAACATTATTTCCCAATTTCACTCCAAATTCTCTGCAATTCATTTCACTCTCCAGTATTATAAATTCTTTATGATTCCATCAGGAGCGAGCAAGTAAATACCCTGTGAGTCAAAACAAGGGTTTGTTTATGCTGTAAGACTTCACATACCTTCAGGTTTGTATTTTGCTAAATCATGGTGCAATCATAGCATCAAATTAAAAAACACACATCTAATATCAAGTGTATCAGGGTAAAAATCCAAGATCAGTTTTGGATTTCTGATAAAAAAAATTGGATTAGAATTAAAATGGACAATCTGAAAGAACCCCTGATCCTAGATCAGCAGCATTACTGAGACGCTTCATGAATTCAGTCTCAGGTTTCTAGTAATGTGAACCGCCCTCTACGTCCTCCTGTGTATAGCCACAGACTTTAATATGTAAAGCTCTTCCTGTTATCTTGTAAACATGACATTCATTAATCATTTATGCAGATTAAGTCGGGGCATTATACACACGCCTGAAAACAACGGTAGGTGGCAGGTGCCATAATGTAGTCTGTTTATGTCAGCCCTCCAGACTACATTGGTAACATCCATTACTGATGTGGTGAGGTTCAGATGAACTTACCTGGCGTCAAATGATATGATCTACTTCCGATGGCAGAAGACACACACTCTGATGGTTCTTCATGTTTTTTCCTTCTAAACCACACAATCCTGACTATGATAAATACATTTTTAAGGGCACACATCTACTGCAGTCTTTCAAATACTTAGACTATAACAAATACCTGTTTATCTTTCCCTTTCTTAGAGACAGCTACTCCTGCTGTGCCAAAATGCCACTGCCCGATATATACCGCTCTGCTTTATTCTCTATATACCAATGTATCTGAACGAGCAGGGAATGCTTTGAGGATGAGTTTCAGATGCCTTTCAAGGTGCCCTTGTTGTGGTTATGTAAAAACAATAACGCTGATCAGAGCTTATCTGGGGTCGTGGAAAGAGAGCTATAATGGGCGTGTTAGACATTGCATCTGACAGAGCCTGTGACTGCTGACTGATTGATTTACAAATCACCTCGCGCCATAAATCACAACTAATTCATTTGTAGTCACGGTGTACCCATAATGCATCATGCACATGATGGTCTCGAACAGTCTGTTTTGTCTAATTTGTTTACACTGCCCTTGGTACCGTGGGTTAATCAAAAAGAGCTATGGCTAAATGTCGTTGTTTATCAGCTTGATGTTACACTCAAAATGAGATATGTCTAACCATTAACTGAGGTAAAACTATTCAAAGAAACAACTAATTCTTAGAAAAATCAAGAAACTTATTTTCCTCAAACACTGTGTATTCTTTTAGATCAGGGCTGCCCAACCCTGTTCCTGGAGATCTACTTACTTGTAGGATTTCTCTCCAGCTCTAATTTAGCACAGCTGATTCTAATAATTATCTGGATGAAAAGCTTAACTGGGTTAGTCACAAATGGGGCTGAAGGGAAAACCTACAGGAAGAGGGTTGGGCAGTCCCGTTTTAGATACTACGGTGTGAATGTGCCCTAGTCTATATATCAGTGCTTGGCCAATGCCCTTGTGAGAACCACAGGACCCTTGGATGCAGCTTAGCTGCCACCTCGATAGGGGACACATGCCTCTAATCAGGCCTCATAAGGCGAATGATAACAGTTCCCAGTATGCTCTGGGCAGAGGGAAGTCTGAGATGCTGGTCTAATCTGCCGCTGTAAAACAGGAACCGCAGAAAGGAGACTGGTGCTGTGGCTGCTGACAACACGGCAGCATGCACCTGTACCTTATTAACCTAGGTTGCCAAGTTTGAAGTCACCAAACCATTATGAGCGGTTTGCATTTACGATTTTGACCTTTCCTCCCTATTTTCCTCTAGTTTTGTCACTAAATGCCCTATAGGGGCGTTATTTTTTCAAAATAAAAACCATCATTGAAGTATATAAGGCAATGGAGTTAATGTTTAATGTCCGTTCCAATGTTATTCTTGTCTGTTCTTGTTCACAGATTAGATTGTTAACTATATTGCTTTATACATTTCAATTATGGCTTTTATTGTGATAACAAAAAGTCTGAGTGCTGCCAGCATAATATCCTGCTGCTAAAATAACACTAATGAAGCTTTGTATGGCCATCACTAGCTAAACTAACAAAAGATCAGTGTGTCAGTCCCATCCATCCATCCCCAATGTAAAGTATTTATATTAGGAGTCATGCACCAATACTAACTAGTTGGCAAACAAATGACATTTCATAAGACTACGATTATAACAGTATCTTGATGCTACACCACCATCTTGTGGGGAAAACCAAAACACGGCACTTTGATCTGGAGACTATTCATGTTTTTTTTTTATTATTTCACCTTCATTTAACCAGGTGAACAGATACAGAACTGATCCCGCATTCACAATGATGACCTGGTTAAAGATCTAAAATGTCATGACAATCCTCAATAAATGGTCCATTTTAAATGAGTACCATCTCCAATGGAATAGACAGGTCACCGATGTACACCACAAGGTGATACACAGAGATGGAGAAGTTGATCTACTCCATAGCTATTAACCAGGGGCTAAGTTCAGGGGTGTGTGGTGCTCTCCTCCCCTCCAGAAAGGAGCATGTAATCAAAGACATGCTGTAACACTTGAGTGAAAGTGAAAATGTCCAATTGGACTGTAGTGAAGCTCGGCAGGACACGGTCTGACAGGCAAACGGATGCAGGTGTGGCCAGCCCCTGTGGGGTCCTGGAGGCTTCCATCACCCATGATGGAACATTGCAGTCCACATCGAGGACATTGGTCCTCAGTATCAAACGGATGCATCTACGCCAGCACTGGTCTCTCATTTCATGCATCAGCATGCTGCCACGGGCCTTTACCCATAAGGTGAGTCTGCAGGTTCTGCCAGCAAAATATACCGTAGCTCTCCATGATCAAATGTAATGCAGTCTGTAGCTCATGTCATTCATACAACAAGGACACAGACATACATAAATACACACACACACACACACACACACACACACACACACACACACACACACACACACATCCCTTTTGTGGACCTGGTCGCTCCAGGTGGTATCTGGGCAATTTTATGGAAACACAAGTACATAGAGACTCAGGTTCACATTAAATGGATGCCAAACAAAAACTGTTAATTGCAAAGATTAAGAAACCTTCCAGCAATATGCAAAATACTTCTACACTATCCAGTGTTACAGAAAATAAAAACAGTTCTAGAGCCATATGCAAAAGAAAACCCACTATTTTTTCACATATTTTGGACATAGGGATATGTACTCTTCACCTCAACACCATTGACAGATAATGTTAACCTAACTTAACAAACAACACTGAAAGCTTACACTTTCCCTTCTTTAACCAGGTGTTGTCTGACAAAGGACAGCTGTCTAAATGTTATTTTTGGAGAGCACAGGCATCTTCCTTACCGCCCTCCCGCGTAGGCCAGGTTTGTGCAATCTCTTTCTGACAATTTGACACCGACTGTGGCAAGCAAGAATGTTCTTCATTTCTAGATGATCCGTCAGACAGTGGAATATACTGTACTGTACTTTGAAATGCTTGGATTTGTAACACCTCCCAGACTCACAGGCATCAATAATCGCTCTTCTGAGGGCCTCGGATAGGTCTTTGATCTTGGCAATATGTGTTACCACACACCCATTTGGTTAACATTAAACCAGACATTGTTTCTAATCTTTATGAAAGTCTGGACCCTCCCAAGTTAATCTCTAATGATTTTCTGATCATGGGTACTTGTTTTGGTACACCTGATTCTAGTTTTTGTGATTTTATGTGATGGTAAAGGTAAGCGTTAACTTTTTACTCATGAGGAAATTGCATTTTTGGTCATTTGAATTACATTTCTAAGTGTGGGTAGGACATGAATACCTTTTGGTCCCAACATTACAAGCGAGCATGCATGGTAGACTGACCTGTTTCCAAGGCCTCTTCTCTGGTAATGTCATCATCAGAGGGCTGTCTGATGTTCCAGGAAGTCAAAGGCAGTGACATCATATCCTCCATGCTGTTGAGCTTTACCATGTCCATGTGGTTGCTGGTATCCCGAGTTAAGTACTTAGGCATGAAGCAGGTCTTACCATGTTTAAACACATGGTGTAAAATATCCTCTGTTCTCACCTCATCGTGCATGCTGAGGAACACACCGATGCGCTCACAGCTCGCATACTTGGGGTGCTTGAATAGCTAGTTGAGATGAGAGTATAATGGGTTTAGTTTTTCCATCTCCCTGCCATTTACAGGGCACATTACATAAAAAAAATTACATTAATAAAACATTCAAAAGTTGTTGTAAGGTATTGCTAAAAGTTGTTAGGTGTTATATTATAATACTGTAACACTATTAACAGTATTACAATATTGTCAAGTTATTACCACTAGGAGGTAGTATGTCAAATCAAAACCATTCTATGTCACTAACTGTACCAACTGTAAAATGTATTGTCCAGTACAAAAGAATGAGAAAAAGAACATGGCTGATTACGATGTCAAAAATCTTCAGGTTGGAAAGTTAGAGTGCCAGAAAAGTGATTCTCAGCTGATTTAAAAATCTTGCAACTCAATTTAAATAATACTTTTTGTTTGAGGTAATTATTGGATCCCTAAAATAATAATTCAGATTTGTTCTGACCAAGTCCTATCTGGAAAACAATTATTATGTAGCAATTAGGAACAAATGAAAAATGTTTACATGCTTACTTGTTTGAAGATACAAAACCTGCTAAATAGCTATGCTAATATGAGGTGCTCTGCATTGACAATAAAAAATTATTCTATGAATTATATTATTGTTTGTAAATGTGTAGGAGGGCCGGGTGTCTGCAGGTTTTAGCTCTCACCTTGTACTTAATTGACTAATTAGGTCACTAATTGGTTCGTTTCTACCCCCACCTGGTTGTTTAGGTCTGAACTGGGAACCAATTTAAAGGAAAACCCAAAAACCTGCAGACACATGGCCCTCAGTGGAACCGGTTTGAGACCTCTGTAGGCCTTTATTGATTATCTTATCTACGCAATTTCTATGGGTATACGTACTAAACGAATATATAGTGTACGAATATATTTAAGTTTAACATTTAGTTTTTTACTCAGACACCAAAGACCCACTCAAAACCTACCACGATAAAAGTCGGGTCGTGACCCTAAGACTAGAGCGCATTGTGACCTGGGTTTCCCAGCAGAAGTCCGGTGGAAAACTGAAGTACCTACTCGTTTTCTCCCAGAAGTCCCAATTAGTCTTGAAAGCACTAGCGTGACAGGCCAGAGATTTCAGAGTTCCCCGTTTTTTTGAACGCGGCTTATACTGATTTTAAAACCAATATCGTTGTACTTCAGCAAATACATTGTATTAAAAATATGGGTTCATAATTTTAAAGGTTTTCACTGCTAGGTGTAATCCGTTTCGGTATTAACAAAAAAATGTATACTATTTGTATTATATTTTTCCATGCGACGATGATGACGACGTACAGGACAAATTAACAAAATACAGAAATCCAAAGTCAGTATAACGTAGTTTTTGACGAATTGACGTGGTCCATGTACATTTCTTCTTTGAATTGTATTCAGCAAGACCAACTTCTTTTTCTATATTATTGCTACATTGCAGTTACCTTTTTAGAAATAACTTGAGACTGACGAAGTTTCTCCGGATCATCCAACGCTGCTACTCGTTTCTTTATTTCTTTCCTCAGAGCTTGCTTGGCTGCACGCAAGGCGGCCATGCTGCTGGATCCTTCTCTGGCTAATGTAAAACTCGTGTCCAAAGATAAAATGTTGCAACGTGTGTGAGTTCGATTTCAGGGAAGTCTGGCCTTGAAATTCTCAAAAATAATCGGTTGCACTCAGCAAGGCAGGTAATTGATTTACTAGTCAAGCATTCAACACAACATATGTATAATAATCTCACGCTATTTGACAGCCCAGTGACATGACAGGTTTTCTATGACGTCAAAACCAATGTTACAGCGGGGGGTTGGAATGACAAAAAAGTAACAAACAGGCAGTTTCTGGGTGGGGGTAGGGTAGGCAAGAGGCAAAAAAAAATACCAACCTAACACCCCGGAAAGTAGTTTCTAGTTAGCTGGGAACAATCATCGCTAGAATTGTGTTTTCTATTGCTTTAGCTAACGTTAGCTAGGAAATTAAATATTAGGTAATTACCGAAGTCCAAGAAAGTTATCGTGGAGTAGCTAACGTTAGCTACATTTTGTTAACAATTCGAAAAGTCAGCAGAGAGAAGGTAAGGAAGGCAGCTCTCGCAGGCAAACTGTTTAGTTCGCTGCGGTAATGTTGTTATGGCCACCTATCTAGCTAGTTTGGCTAACTAGCTGGCTAGCCAGCATAACGTTGATAGTTCTCACTTTTCATGGGGATTTTAATTCGCTTTCCAGCATGTTTTCTGATACTAGGAATGTTAACCAGTTTGTACGTGTGTGTCTGTAGCTAGATACCATTAGCTATCCAGCAACCGTCATTAGTTGCGCTACATGGCAAACGTTACAGTAGTATGTCAATATGTGACCAGATTAACTGAACGTTGGCTAACTTGACAGTCCTACACTTGAGTACAGACAGTATGAATGTTCTTAGATACGGAATGCTACGGTAGGTAGCTGGCCAACGTTTGGTCATTGAAAACGAACGTTAGTTAGCTAGCTACTGTAGATAAGTTAGCTACAGTATCCAGTTATCAGAGGACGGCTAAAATTTAACTTTTTCGAGTTCATGTCAGCTAACGTAAGACGAGCATTACGTTACATGTACCTGTTTAGAAAGTTTACTTTCAACTACTGTACAGGTTTTTTATTTAGTCATATAATACAGTAGTTCTATTTATAAATAAAGCGTTCTGTCTTTTTGCTATGAATATCATGTAGCTAGCTAGCTACTATAGATTTCATTTTCAGCATCGAGACGTCACCATATAATACAGTATAGCTAGCTAACGTTAGTTTTTCTGCCCAGTAGATAGCTAGCTATAAAACATGGCTAAGATTGGATTATTTAACCCCCATGTACACACAGCAGTTTTAAGTCTGTAAATTATAAAACATTTAATCTCTGCAATTGTTAAGTTCATATGGGCCTGGTTTGTTAAATAGCCAATGCATTAACTACGGAAAATATGTACGCTGGAATTAAGTACATTACAATAGCTACAGTGTGGGATCAATCTCCAAATGATGTAGGATGTTTCTGCTGATGTAGATACGAAGAAAGACGAGAGAGATGGAAATTGGGACGATTCTTAAGGTTGGTCTATTAACAAGTAATGTTTGTGAAGGAGAACGATGTGTCGTTTGATTGTTTCAGGGCATACTAATGTAGTTTACTAGGCGGTGGATTGAATGAAAGTTACCCATCTCCTACAACACTATGTGAAACAGAAACTAGATACGAATGCATACAAATGACATTCACAAGTTCATCGGACTCAGGGGGAAGTAACTCGTTGCAAAATATCACTTGAAAGCTTGGTGATAGCTGAAGACAAATACTTAATGTCTAGTGGTCCAGGAAAGGGTTGGGGAAACCCTGAGCTAGAGACTATATTTAAAACAAAAACTAAGCGGTCTCCTCTGTTGTGGCAAAAGGCTGGATTATGGATAATTGTATAGACTTATCCATGTAGAGACTGACAATACATTGTATGAACATTAAGCATGTTTTCAGGCTACAATGTGGCATTTGTCTGCATTTACAGTGTATGCAGAAAGTAGTCTTTAGAATTTGATTGGAGTCCATCTGTAGCAAATTCAATGGATTGGACATGATTTAGAAAGGCACAAACCTTTCTATGTAAGGTCCCACATTTCAGAGCAATGCACTCTCTGTAAACCTGAGTTAGAATTGTGTTTAGTCATATATCTGGGGAAGGTTATAAAAAAAAAGACAAATCATGAAAAATTCACAGGAGAACTTTGGCCTACGTTATTGTGAAATGGAAGCAGTTTGGAACCACCAACCCTATAGCGGTCTATCAATCAGGCCATTATGGTGTAGTGGCAGTGTTTCTCAACCATGCTCCTGGGCACCCCCTGCCCTGTATGTTTTAGATCTCTCCCTGCTCTGTCACACCTGATTCAAATGATCAGCTCATTATCAAGTCCTTCATAAGCTACATCAGGTATGTTAGGGCAGGGAGAGACCTAAAACATGCAGGGCAGGGGGGTGTCCAGGAGCAGGGTTGAGAATCACTGGGCTAGATGGAAGCCACTCCAGAATAAAAGACAGGGCCTATGGCATGCCCTCTGAAGGAGGACCAAGCGCTACATCTGGAGAAAAAAAACAAGGTCCCGCTCAAATTTGGCAGTGGCAGCATCATGCTATGTGAATGCTTCTCCGTGGCAGGACTGGGTTCCTGGTCAGGATTGAGGGAAGGATGAAAGTGAAGGGAGATCCGGGGGGGGGACGGGGGACCCATCCAGAGCACATGACCTCAGAGTGGGGTAAAGATTTCTTGAATTTGTAAAAAAAAAAAAAAGAGATTACAAATTAAGTCTTTTCACAACAAAATGTAGAGCAGGTGAAGGGGTCTGAAATGAATCTTTTCCAATTGTACATGAAGTAAAACATCCTGATATGTTTGCCCACAACAGTTCACCCACGCTCAGTAGACATGGTACTGTATATTCCTTAATCTGTTGCTATTTACCCTTCATTTACATAAAAAAAAAAAAGCTGTACTGCATATTTGTTTGCTCTGCTGGATAACGTACCTGTTATTTAAACTAAACAATAAAAAACCCTATGTTGCCATTACAATATTGTTGACTATTTTTGCATCACATTACAAAGATTAGAGTTGAAACACGTAGTCTATCATTTGACATTTTTGTCATTTAGCAGACATCTTAATATGGAATGACTTAATGCATTCATCTTTACATAGGCAGGTGATAAGACAACCGCATGTAGGTCATATTAAGTTCATTTGCTCTCAATAGAGAAATTATAAGCAAATGTGGTTGCAATGTCCTAACAACAATGACTGGACACAAACTGTTATGTAAGGGTCTATAGTAACTACTGTAGATTTTGGTTTTACCAAGACAGGCAGAACTTGAAGTGACTTGTAACATCAATATTATAGCTCACAAAATACTAACCACAAAGCCAGTGTTAATTCATCACGTAGGCTAATGTGCAACTTAGTGTGGGCTTGTCTTTGTGGCATTGCTGATGTTGTCACAATTGTCCGACCACTGCATGGACTATGGACTACGTATTCAGTGGTGGAGCAATAGTCAAAGCGATGTCAAATTAGCCCTGAAGCTTTTTTTCTGTGCAGTCCACGGGGGATTACCCTCACTTGTATAGTTTGCCATTCCACGTCCCCATTGAAATGTTTGTGTATATATATGTGTGTGTGTATACATGTCATGTTTTATATTGAAATACGTTTGTCCTGGCAAGGTATTGTTTTGAATTGCTGGAAGCCTTTCAAATTAGAACGATACAACATCCATTTGTTAGCCCTAAGTCTAGGCTGCATTTCACCAATTATTTGACCTATTAAGACCCTTGGTATAGCCTAGTGTGTTCCATAAAATATTGGTAATTAATTAACATTGTTTTTAGCCTTTCACTAAGCCTAGGTCATCTGTAAATATCTGTAGTCTCCAAGGCTAATGCATAGGTCACAAATTCCGTATTAGATTTTCATATGGCACAATAAGACAGGGCTGTGTTGTTTTTATCCACAGTAGGAATCTGCCCAGAGAGTTGAAAATGATCTGGCCAACTCTAACTGACATTTACAGTGATGTTGATGATGTGGACTCTGTAAGACTTAAGGTAATTAGTTCAGAGGGCCACTGTACTGTACAGAGTACACACTGCAGTCAGTGATCTGGCAAAATAGAGATCAGGGCATGACGAAATACGCTGAGGTAACGGTAGCTGTTTTATTGTCTTGTGCTTTTCTATGTGTCGTTATCAGACAGAGTACAGAGTATTCACAGAGTATTTTAGAGGGGTGAAGTCAACCCCTAACCCTAGTGACTAGGTACAATGAGAGCATTCCAGAACAATGCTTAGGTCACTGTGTTTTCATAGATTGCTTAGGTGTTCTATGACAACACAAAAAATTATAATTCTAGAACATGTATGTGTGAGTTTAGATGATAACCGACTTGTTTTATCAACTCTGTACCCTGCCGGCTAGAAATTAGTACACTAGAATTATCCTTCCTGACCTCCAGGCTCTAAAATAGTTTTCCATTCCATTTTATGGCCCAAGCAACACCAGAGTTGTGGGTTTAATTACTACAAGGATTGTTGTCTCATTCTATAAGTTAATAGACATGTTTAGACACCTAGGGGGATTGTTTGACTTACCTTTGACTTAGCACTTCTTAATCACCACAGGAGGGACATGGCCCAGGAGACTAACCAAAGCCAAGCACCACTCCTCTGCACCACGGGCTGTGGTTTCTACAGCAACCCGCGAAACAATGGCATGTGCTCTGTGTGCTACAAGGACTTTCTCCAGAGACAAAACAACAATGGACGTGTCAGTCCCCCAGGTGAATACAGGAAGAAGAGAGTGCTCCTATACCTTATTCATTGTACTGTACAGGGTACAATGTTTAGAACGATCACCAACATTTTGTCACTGACCCAGTTCAAATTTAGCCTGCATTGCTATTGTTCGTTACTTTATTTACTGAATACATATGTCACTACAGACAAAGACTGAAGTTTGTAATACGAATGATGATGACTTTTCCACTGATTTATGCCGCATTTCCACTGGTGCTTTACCCTGGTACCTGGATCCTTTATGCTAATGTTGGCTCCAGACCTTTCTGTTTCCACTAGATTTGGTGCGAAGGGCTTAAGGAGGGGCTCAGGTGGGGAGGGAGGAGTAAACTATCATTGCAATTTGGTTTTCCCGGTTATGAATTATCATTTTTTCTGGTAGTAAAATAAACAATAGCGCCATGCTCAGTATGTTTACAAGACGATATTTGAACTTAAGTAATAAAACAAATTTCTTCCTCAAACTCTTGTGACCGGCTCCTTCTCCACCTACACTCATGTAAGCCAGTGTAGTCAGTTTTTTGTTTGAAAAGTCTTTTGTCAAAATGACCTTATAACAGAAGGATTTGGGAGAATTCTGGGGTAATTTTATGTTGTTATAGGTTCTGCAGGCTACGTGTCAGTCTGTGCTCTGTTTTTCTATTGAGTCAATGGCATCGTATCACTTTTGGTCGTTCCAACTCTCTCCAACTCTTTGCTTCCCTGTACTGTTGCTTCGTTTTATTTTATCAGGGATCTGTTTGTTAGATCGGATGAAAACCATTATGAGAAGCCTAAACAAACGATACACATCGCTATTCGAATAGAACAATATGCCGCGTTTTCACAGCACATAACGTATCAATCCGCAAAACCCGTCCTAAAGTCCCGGGGCTTGGCACCAAGTGAGAGCCGGGCTACTCGGCTGTGGCCGACCGGCGCTGGGCCATGTCAGTTGAAACAGAAACATTTCTGGACTTTAGGGTAAAATACCAACGTTTGACACCGGTGGAAACGAGACATCTGTGTCTGACTCGAGTGAATTGTGCTGCTGTGATTTGACATGCGTGTTGTCATTGCAGCGGCATCCTCGGCGGTGGCGGTTTGCAGCCTGGGAGAGTCTCTCCTGGCCCAGTGCTCAGAGAGCAGTACTGTAGATGTGCCATCAGCCACTGCCCACGCAGACAGTGGAACTACAAGCAGGTACTGTAGACATACAGCTACTCTGGTATCCAGCACGGAATCAGCGCTGTCACACACCTCCAGATACCGGCAATGTGGAGTGACTTGAAATTCAACACCCCCAAAATATCAAGTGTTTTTTGCTATTAGTCCCCGCAATAGGTGCCCTGTAGAATTTACGAGATGTGAGATATGTGAACTAAAGCCATGTTGCTGTTATTTTCTGTGGTTATTCTAAGATCCGCCCAATGTCGCCCCCTCCGCCCAATGTCGCCCCCTCCGCCCAATGTCGCCCCCTCCGCCCAATGTCGCCCCCTATGCCTGCTCCTCGTTAGGTGTGGAATATTTCCAGGCGTAGCACTTAAGAGTTTGTCCACCTGCTGCAACAGGTATAACTCTGGAGTTTGGATCTAGATTTCCATGGTTTCCATACTCAGGATTTACTTGACATAGAGTTAAGCCCCAGTTACGACCAGCTGGTGTAAAACCTGGCGTACAACAAAATCTAAAAGAATTGGACAGTGACACACACTTTGGCTCTATCTATCACTTAAGGAGTTGGCATCCATATCGGATCTTTGCCGCTCCGTCTGTCAGTTTGCCTTGACTAGTAATGTCATACTCCCTTTAGATACTTGCAGTACTATTCCCCTCCCATCTGCTGCTCTTCTGTGTAGACAGGATAATGCTATTCCAGTCTGGTACAGTGAGGGATGTCTTGTCATTGTTTAAAATTCAGTCCTGTAAACATTCAAGGCAGGATTCTGCGCAGTGCCCTTTCTATAAACCACATTTGAAATATGAACAAAAATATGCCTCTGGGTACAAAATGACCCAGTTAAGGGCTAGATAAGACCTTTTGTGATTTTTTTCAACTGAATGTTGTCTATAAACTGATGTCCTAGAAGCTCACTTCCAGGGTACCAACCAAAGGATTATGCTTTTGGCTAATTATAAATAATAATAAAAAAATGTTTTTCAGCGTTGTATCCAGCCAGTCCCTCTCAACACCACCAAATCATTCTGATGAGGAGAGCACAGCCACATCTGAAGCAGGCCTGAAAACAGAAGACATACAGGGTGTGTATTAACAGATTTCCACAAACCCATGCATGCATACATACATACATACATACATACATACATACATGCATGCAAACACACGTCTGACTCATTTCTGTGCAAATTGGCCATCGAACCTTTCCGTTTAACTACCGTCACATAAACATGTTGTCAGTGCAAAGTATTATTTCACTGTGAGATGTGTTGGTTTGACAAGTAGTCAGTCCACTTGCTGAAATCTCTCTTATTGGACATGCATTACTGGTTAGAAGGATAAGACAATTATTTTTTTGGTTTATTCAACAAGTCCTGCCACAGGCTTTGACCTGGCCACTGGGTTTAGGTTTGGGCTTTGACCTGGGCTGTTTTATGACAATAGGTTTATTTTTAATGTGGCAGTGTGTCATTGTCTTGCTTACAGATGAACCTGGAGAGCAGTCTAACATCTCTTGCATACTGATTTTCCTTTTTGACTTTCCTTTATCAGGCTCCATCCATCTTCCCTTTAAATTCAGTAATTTCCCTGTTGATAAAAGCATTCCCATAATATGGTGCTGCCGTCCCCCTACTTTACTGTTGGGATGGTGTTCTGAGGGAGGTGAGGATTGTTTCCTGTGTGCCTCAAAGCTTTTGGCATCTTTCAGACCAGGGAACCCTTTTGCCACGTGTGTCTTCCACAACTCTTATGTTAAATCCAAACAGGATTTGATTTGGCAGATTTTCAGGAATGGCTTTCTCAATGAAGCTTTTTCTCTGCAATGGCTTTTTCCAGGTAGCCTAGCTTTATGGAGCATCTGAACAGAAGTTGACATATAAATTGTTTTTCCCATCCTGGCTGTGGAAATGTAGCTTCTTCTTGCCATTGGCCTCTTGGCACTTTTCTGACCATGACTTTCTTGGCTGATTGCTCAGTTCGGGTGGACACCCTATTCTCAGCAGAGTGGTGGTTTGGACACAAGTGCTCCTGGGATGTTCAAAGTTTGGGACACCTCTCTTATAGCCCAATCCCGACAGGTTATGTCTCAGAATTTGTTTTAAAAGCTATTTGTTGTTTATTATGTTGGTGTTTGGATATGGAATCTATCATACCTTTCTGGGGCCTTTCAGAAATGGAAGCTGAGATCTTGTGACACTTCCCACTGGTAGGCTCTTCATCTAATTAAGTGACTTCTAAATGCAGTTGGTTACATCACAGCTTATTTAAGTGAGAAAAGGGAGAAAACATATGTAATGAAGACCTCTGCTTATTTGTTGCAAAAAACAATATCCATACAATTCAACGTCTGCGTTATGTTTTAAGTTAGTCAGAAAATCCTTATATCCATTTGAGTTCCAGGTTTTAACTGGCGCTGTAAAAATTTCCCTAACCTTATATATTCCATCAGATTATAATTGGAATGTCTACATTGAAATGCGTGACATTGAGTTCAAACTGCATTCAGTGTTGTGTCCAGTAGAGGGTAATGTTACACACAACCCGTTTGACTAATCAACACCTAAAGCTTATTTGGGAATGATAGCAAGAATATTTTAGAACAAATGCACACAATGTCAGTTGCAAATTGTAATATTAGAATACGAATTTGGCAGCCCTACTTGGAATAATAAAGTATTTGACTACTCGTGCAATTTACAATAGGCTATGCAGGTGACTCAAGTTAGGATTCAGATAATGGTGATTCTGCTGTGCTATGCTCTTTTGTTCCATTAAATAGCCTGAGAGGCTGTCTGGTCTGTGTACACGCATACTGGTCCCATCTATTGTTTGCCTAGAATCAGTGGTAGAGAAAGCCCAAAGTTCAGACTGGGGATTTCAGGAAGGGTTTCAGATACAATCCTTTCTGCTGGATCACTGTTAGAGTGGCTCTCTTGTGTTTTGCTCTACTTGCTTCTAGACCAGCTACAGTTCACTCACCTAATTCAACAGTTGTTAAAGAGAAACAGCTTTAGGACACTACAATGTGGCTTTTTTTCTTTTCTTTTTATGCTTGACATGGAATTACAAACCAGTTGCTAAAGTGTATGTCCCATGTGTCCGCTTGCAGAGCGAGCTCCATTTAGCACAGCTATAGGTGGCAGACAGCAGTCAAGTTCAGCAGATAGCTCAGGGCCTCGCTTCGATGCACAGGCTAGTCAGCCAATGAGAGACCAGGATAGCATGGACAGAAATGCAGCCAAAAGGCCCTCCCCGGGGTACAGCTCTCACAAGCGGAAGCTAGAGGAGGCAGATGAAGAGAAGGGTGAGTGACGACACGGATTGAGTCCCAAAAAGAAATATGTTGTCCTTTATGTATTGCACTATTTCTGGCCATTGCCCTTTTGGCTGGGTTGCAAATGTAGTGTGTCTCTGTCAATGTTTAGGTTACTGTGGGTTTGTCTCAATAAGCATTTTAAAGGAGGGTTAATTAAGTTTTAAGATGAGTGAGAGTGTTGCATCCCTTCAAAATGTTGAGTGGGTATAAGTTTACAGGAAACACCCTATTTGCAGTGGATCTCAAATGGAAGAAATTAATGTAATATCGCAAAGAGACGCTTTTGCAGTTTTGTTGTAATGTTTTATGGGTCCTACTATTTCAGTCAGTACGTTGAGGTAAGCCAATAGCATGCTGGGATAGCAACATGAGTCAGCCTGATTAGAGAAGGACACTGGCACCCTCGCTCAGTATGTAGTTGTGCTCTGATTTAAAAAATTTACTGATAAAGTTTTTGAAAACATGTATTTAATATCCAGATATCAGAGAATCAAGTAATAAAATCATTTAAAAATCCCATCTCTAGTTGGAACATAGGCATTGTTAATGCAGTGTACCCACTGTACCACCATCAGTCCAAGTTTCAAATGAAAATAATTAGCTCTACTCCTCTCTCTTTCCAAAATGTCATAAAGAAAAGACCATTTTCAATGGCATTTCATACTTTTCAAACACTAATCCTCCTGAACAATTGGTCCAATCCCCATAAAACAGTGTTTTTCAAGTAGATAATAGTTACTTCAAAGTTTGCATTCATGGGGAAGGAGGCCGCACTCACTATACCATGCTCTCCCTGAGGGAGAGCTGCGTGCATAGACAGTCAGTCCAACAGTGACTCCAAGTGATGCATGAACTGAAACAGGTCCAGAGAGATGTGTTATTTCCCTGTGGCTACAACGCTGAGCAGCAGTCTTCAATCTAGGCCCCGTTGGGTTTTACTGTTGCTGAGCCAGATGGTAAAGGTGCTCTGTGTAATCTCTCCAGCATCAGTATCTGTATCAGAGGACTCTGACCAGGCCTCAGTGGACGGACAGGACAGACCCACAGAATCAGACAAACCCAAAGTTCTTAAGAAGAATCGCTGCTTTGCCTGCCGCAAGAAAGTGGGTCTCACCGGTAAGGTTATAACCGCACACAGATTCTTCTAATGTCCCAGTGACTTTAGTTGATGCCCGTTCTCTCGCTCTCTCTGTCTTGTCGGCGTATTGGTCAGTCAGCTGTCCGTTAACGTTCGGCGCCTTGTGCTCGTGTCCCCAGGCTTCGACTGCCGATGTGGCAACGTGTTCTGTGGCGCCCACCGGTACTCAGACATTCACAACTGCACCTTTGACTACAAGGCAGACGCCGCAGAGAAGATCAGGAAAGCAAACCCTGTCGTTGTCGGGGAGAAGATCCAAAAGATTTAGAAACGGGAGGGTGTCGTGATCTCCGCTGAAGCCGGCAGGTTTAGGTTAACCATCAACCACCTTTTCAATTTCTCTCCGTTTCATCTTTGATTCAAAGTTTTGTGAGCAATGTTCCATTGGTAATGGGCCCTTCAAATCATGCATGACACCTGCCAAACAAGGAGGATTTGGATGTTTCTTTTTACTTAACCTGTTTCTTTTGCAGTTTGACATTATTTTATCCCTTGAATATTGTTGTGAAATCTGAAATAAGCTTAAGATTTAATCTTCCGACTTTGATTAATTACCATACTAACAGGGCTTTAATTACTTTGAGTTCGGGGCTACTGGAAGGGCTGTGCTTTTTCTGGTGCCTATAAAAATGCATGTTAAAAAGCATCAAATAACTGTCCTTTATTTTGTACTGTATGTAGCCTCATTTTAATAACTTGTGTATAATGACACAAACACAACAAAACAGACTTGGTTTTACGTTATCAGCAGAAGACACCAGGATTAGGGCATACATTTGCGCCCTTGCTCTCTAACTTTTTTGTATAATTGAGTCATTTAGTGTGTGTGCGTGTGGGTGCGCGCTGCTGTGTAAATGAGTTTGAATGTTTAATGTGTATCCTGAGTGATTATGAATAGCCTGTGTGCACGTTGTTGCTGGTTGTGTTTATATGATATGAAGATAGCTCATTTATGGGTGCACAGAAGTATGACCTGATTTATTATGCTGTATTTATGTTAGTTTATTCACTGTCTCAACTTTGATCTGAATAAAGTTTTAACAAATTTGAAACTTGGGATTTTCTTTATCCGATGCTAAACGACGTCTCAATAATTAAGGTGACACTATAAATACCTCAAAGTCATTACCTAAACTGCATTGTCCGAGAAGTTGTATAGTTCCATCAACCCATTCTATACTTTAATGGTTAATCGGTGCGACTGAATTATTTTTGCTGACTCATTTTCCAGCCGGTTTGGATTGTTTTAAGATCGCTTGAAAAGGGTGGATATAAGAGAGCGTTTTCCATTGGTCGATGGTTTATTTAGTGGGAGGCGGGCTGCCCCATGGCTGTGGTCAACATCTGGAAGAGGTTACTAACGCTGCTGCTTACACTGAGGAGTATATCGGAGTATAACTGCAACTTAAAAATGTCTTTTGTGAAAGTTAACGAAAAGTCCGACTTTTCCTATCACAACTTACCTTATGGCGTGTTCTCGACAGCGGGCAATGTGAGTTTGAGGAAAATACTTGTTTTTGTTATGCTACTTTATAGCTGAATGGGTGTTCCTACACTTCTCTGCCATAAAACTATGCAATGTCAAAGATTTCCTTGCAATACAATTTAAAGGACGACTGGCAACGTTTCGGTCTCTAAACATTTTAGTAGTAGGCTTGGTAAAACTAACAATTTGAATGGCGTGCATTTAATTATGTATTCACAAAATTATCGTGTCAATCCTCAGTCCAGAAAACGGATTGGGGTTGCGATTGGGGATCAGATTTTGGACCTGAGCGTTATAAAGTCACTATTCAGAGGTCCTGTGCTTTCCGATCACCAGGATGTGTTTGACCAGGTAAGTCCATTAACATATGCTTCTCCGTGGCTTATGACTGATATTTATTGTAGGGCACTAAAGGCAGTGTTATCACTATGCACTCATGATGGGCAGGGGCAAAAAATCTGATATCAACCTTTGAGGGGACAATTACATGACATTTTCTCAAGTGCCATTATTGAATGGGACACCAAAATAGTGCTGTAATACTGTTTTAGCTTGCGCCATCGGTTTGCTCATTACTGTAGCTCTACAAATTCAGCGATTGTGAGTGTGTGAGCCCTACCAACATAAAACAGACTTACTGGATTAACCTCACAATATCTACGTGTATTGAGTGCCTTTCAGACGGTAGACACGAACACTGTCACCTTGACAGCTAAGCGACACTACATACATTGCAAGCTTCTCTCATTGACTCGAATTCAAATAGCTGCAAAACAGTGGTTGATGATTATGTGGCTAGCTAGCAAACAAAGTGTGACCTGTAATTCAATGCAGCGAAAATGAAGGCTGGTTACGGTTATACATGTTTTATTGTATTGAGTGATAGAAGTAAAGGAATGGCTAACATATCTTTCATTGAACTACTTACTGAAAGTCAGCCACCAACAACCGACTGTGATTCCCACACATGCACTGTAGTAATAGTACCTGCATGTTGTGCCATCGCTGAAGGGGCAGTGGATCAAACCATTGTGAGGCAAAGTGCGGGAGGGTGGTCGCAATCTTTGAAACTTAAAACGCGCTATCAAGTGTCGATAATCAGCACAGGTGCTTTCATTGTGTCATATAAATATTATTGAAATTACATAGTTGTGCTTAGAGTGATATATTTGGGCGACAAATCAGGTTTTCCCTAGATAGGGTGTTCGTGTCCCCCCCGGTGTTTCCGCCTATATATACGAGATGGAGTCAGCGACGTACTGATACGTTTGGTAATTTTTTTCAAAGTGAGTTAAAGGTCACATGATGCTGCTTATAGCCAGGTACATTTCAATTGCATGGGGGGGGGGGGGGGGGGGGGGGTAGTAATGTGACCCCCCCCCCCCGGAAAAGAGTGAAAATCCTGGTGACCATTGACCCTGACCTCCCAAATAGACAATAAGACAAACCTAAGCCGTTGATAGTATCCTCGAACGTTTCGCTGCACATCAAGCCACGACTTGATCCACTTACCTGAATCAAATAACTGAGACGCCAGCTGAGGAAAGGACAAATGTGCACCTACACCCGTGCAGCAAGGTGCATTCATAAACACCGAATCATGTCGTCGACCACATTGACACCGCACTGCCTATTTCTCACCGTATGCTGTGGTTACAAATCACAATGCACAGATGCTTTTCCCTATTGAAAAAAACAGCACAGGTGTCAGGAACTAGTTATCACCTAGGATGTATGCTTCATTTATTATGGAATAAACGGTACACACGTGTGTAGTTTGAATTATTTTGCATGTTCTTGCTGCCTGTAAATGGAACCCTACTACGCTCTCCAGACTTGACCAATCAAGTTCACTTCATAATGCTGTGTCAGACGTGTAAAGTGTCTCAAAAGCCTTTGTCTAGAAGCTGCTGATTTTCTATGAAAGTGCAGGATTTAATGGGGTGGCAGAGTAGGGTAGAGGTCAAGAGTGTTGGGAAAGCAAAATAAAGGGTCTTTATGATGGGGACAACATTGTCAATAACAAGATCTACTTGCAAAGACATTGTCATTATTATTAAACATTGAAAATGAAAGAAATCATCAACACCAATGGAACATTTACGGTGAGATAAGCCCACTGGCTTACACCAGGCCAGTTCGTTAATATTAGTGGCATAAGGAAAGGAGTCAACATTATTCAAATGGGATTACTTGAGGAATCAACAGAGGTGGGAATTAAAAGGATGAAGAAAAAAAAAAAGATTTCTCTCCTTGAATTTGTGGTAAACTGCACAGGCTCCACCAGTGATATAACTCATGGAACCTAGTTTCCCGGGTTCCCCCTATTTTAACTGTTTGGAACTCTAGGAAGATGATGCTTGCATGAGTGAGGAACATATGTACACCAATAAACAATTTACATGCATTCTACTTATGTTACATGGCTTCCAAAAGGCATGTACAGCTACAGAAGCACCCTAGATGATTCCTGGAAGAATGATTCCAAGTGGAACCCTTTCGGATTCCATCTAGAATCCTCTATGGGAAAGGTTCTGTATGAAACCAAATAGGGTTCGTCAAAGGGTTCTCCTACATGCACAACTGAAGAACCCTTTTCGGTGCTAGACAGCTTATTTTCTTCTAAAGGTGTATATGATATATGCTGTAAAAAGAAAAGAAAATTATTCGAATTTCCTTGTGTTTCCTCCACATGTTCCAACCTCTTCCTAGCCCACCCTGAATGCATTCATGGGTCTGGGGTACGAGGCATGGAGGGAAGCCCGGAGGACTTTACAGCTGCTGCTCTCGGCTAATGAGACCACACTCAGAGACGATGTCAACCTCAGGAGCAGGTCAGCCCATAGAGCTTCTGTAGTACTCAGTGAGGGAACAATTATTTGATCCCCTGCTGATTTTGTACGTTTGCCCACTGCCAAAGAAATGAGCAGTCTATAATTTTAATGGAAGGTTTATTTGAACAGTGAGAGACAGAATAACAACAAAAAAAATCCAGAAAAACACATGTCAAAAAGGTTATAAGTATTTTACCCCTATGCAAAACATGACTTAGTACTTGGTGGCAAAACCCTTGTTGGCAATCACAGAGGTCATACGTTTCTTGTGGTTGGCCACCAGGTTTGCACACATCTCAGGTGGGATTTTGTCCCACTCCTCTTTGCAGATCTTCTCCAGGACCTTAATGTGCTTCTTCTTGAGCCACTCCATTGTTGCCTTGGCCGTGTGTTTTGGGTCATTGTCATGCTGGAATATCCATCCAATGCCCTTCAATGCCCTGGCTGAGGGAAGGTGGTTCTCACCCAAGATTTGACGGTACATGGCCCCGTCCATCGTCCCTTTGATGCGGTGAAGTTGTCCTGTCCCCTTAGCAGAAAAACACCCCCAAAGCATGTTTCCTCCTCCATGTTTGACGGTGGGGATGGTGTTCTTGGAGTCATAGGTAAGCATTCCTCTTCCTCCAAACACGGCAAATTGATGGCAAAGAGCTCGATTTTGGTCTCATCTGACCACAACACTTTCACCCAGTTCTCCTCTGAATCATTCAGATGTTCATTGGCAAACTTCAGATGGGCCTGTACATGTGCTTTCTTGACCAGGGGGAACTTGCAGGCGCTGCAGGATTTCAGTCCTTCAGGGCGTAGTGTGTTTTCTTGGTGACTATGGTCCCAGCTGCCTTGAGATCATTGACAAGATCCTCCCGTGTAGTTCTGGACTGATTCCTCACCGTTCTCATGATCATTGCGACTCCACAAGGTGAGATCTTGCATGGAGCCCCAGACCGAGGGAGATTGACAGTTCTTTTGTGTTTCTTCCATTTGCGAATAATCGCACCAACTGTTGTCACCTTCTCACCAAGCTGCTTGGCAAGGGTCTTGTAGCCCATTCCAGCCAGTGTAGGTCTACAATCTTGTCCCTGACATCCTTGGACAGCTCTTTGGTCTTTGCCATGGTGGAAAGTTTGGAATCTGATTGATTGATTGCTTCTGTGGATGGGTGTCTTTTATACAGGTAACAAACTGAGATTAGCACTCCCTTTAAGTGTTTGCTCCTAATCTCAGCTTGTTACCTGTGTAAAAGACACTTGGGAGCCAGAAATCTTTCTGATTTAGAGGGGATCAAATACTTATTTCACACAGTAATATGCAAATCAATTTATAACATGTGTTTTTCAGGATTTTGTTGTTGTTATTCTGTCTCTCACTGTTCAAATATACCTACCATAAAAAGTATAGACTGATCATTCCTTTGTCAGTGGGCAAACGTACAAAATCAGCAGGGGATCCCAAAAAAATTCCCTCACTGTATATAGTTCTTCTATGGCAATGCAGCAGTTCTATAGCACGTCCTCAGTACCTCTATGACACTATAATAGACTTCAAGAATTTAGCAAAGTGTGGTCTAGCGTGGTCCAGCAGTTTAAGATGTACTGCTCCAACACACGTTCGTACCTGGCCCACTGCTCTTTTAGCAAAAAGTTGGATCCAGCCAAATGAGATTCGTTATTTAAGACAGGATTTTGGCCATGACCAAATAGGTTTTTGTGGTATTCCCTTTTCCATCATGTTATCATACTTTTGTAGTGTGTTTACATTTCAGCATGTTTTCATTTGTGTGTGCATGTGTGTTGTCTATGCAGAGCATTTGTCCTTCAGAGTACAGCCACAATGCATCTGCCTGCTGACATAGGTGAGTTGGTTTACTGCGCCCTGTGGGAATCAAACCCACAACCTTGGTGCTGCAAACACTATGCTCATCTGATTAAGCTACACTGACAGTCTGAGAAACAATCTGTCAGAAGTATCAATCATCAATGCACCACCATTCCTCATCAGCTGTATTTGAGTGCATCAGTTCAAAACTCTCCTGATCTACAAATCACATGAATTAGTTATTTAGGATTTTAGGTGATTCGTAGACCTATCAGACAGCAGAAGTGATGCTCTTAATGAAGCAACATTCAACAGCAGATCCCAGGACACCCGGAACTATGAGACAACTCAGTGAGATGTATGAGAAAATGATGAATTAGGTGTTTGTCTGATGCTGGAACAATAGGGGGCGCTGTTAACCAATATAAAAGCGCCGTAAGATGACCCAAAGACAGATCTTAGCACGTAATTTAAATGCTGTTCTTTTAATTCTATGTCTCTCTCTCTTTCTGTTTGCTTTCTAAATGTTTTATTATTTATCTCTTTCTCAAACACACACTCACACAGGTGACTATACTGATTTCTACTCGTCCAGAGACCATGCCACCAACGTTGGCATTATGTTCCGAGGGAAGGACAATGCCCTGATGCCCAATTGGTAGGATATAATGAAGAAATGGCACACTATTCTCTTCCTAGTGCACAAATGTTATTGTGCACTAGACCGAGGATAAGGTGCCATTTGGGATGCACACATTGCCTGCTCCACAGATATGTTTGTTATTCTGTAGTACCCTTCACCGCCCAGTATCTACCCTCATGATAAGATGTCACTGGAGTAACCATTTTTGTCGGACGATCACCATCCATGCATTTCTTACTCCGTTTGAGTGGGAAAAGAACTGGACTGAGATGAGACGGACAGCGAAAGGTAGAGAGGAAAGAGAGAAAGGGGGGAGGGTGACCGGGGCACTTGGGCAGTTTCACTTGGGCAGTTTCTCCTGCCGTCTGTCAGTCCAACGTTGCACCGTTCCTCGTGTCAAATAACACAGCTGTCCTTCACATGGCCTGCTCTCCTTCCTTCGGTATCTATCTCAGTCTCTGAATTTGTAAAATGTTGTAAACTAAAAAAAAACTGAAAACCTGAATCTAAAAGGATTTTCATGACTCGTTCCTTGGCTTTGAATCAACTAGCGTAGACTCAGACTCGACCAGTTGCGACTTTGTTGCATAATTTAACATATTAGCTACAACAGTAAATATTAGAGAGCTGTGTTTTCCTTTGGCTATAGCATGGGATTCATGACTCGTTTGTTACAGGACTTTGACTAGGAGTCATTTGAATTGGTTTATGGTTTGGCAGTAAATTAACTAACTGACTGACTGCCTATCTGACCAACATATTACTAATCAATAAAACTGAGTAATGACAGACTGTTTGTTTGACACCCTCACTGGATGTGTCCCCAGGTTGAGGCTGCCTGTGGGGTATCACGGCAGGGCATCCTCCATTGTAGTGTCTGGGACACCCATACGCAGGCCCTCAGGACAGATGAGACCTGACCAATGTAAGGAAATACAATACCTAGTCTGAAAATCATAAACACGCATACACCGACTAAAAACATACAGGCACAGACAATGAATGTGAAACACACACACACAAACCTCTCCAGTTTCAACGGAGTGAGATGTGTGGATGTACATATCCAACTCCGGAGAAAATGAAGAGACCACGGCATCTTTTTCTTTCCTTTCCAAAAAAGTCGAAAAGGAAGGTTTTGAGTGAGGTAGGGAAGGGTTAAAATTAAGAGACCACTGCAAATTGAACGCTTCTGTTCCTCACTCAAAACGTATCTTTTCAACTTTTTTGGAAAGGAAAGAAAAAGGTGCAGTGGTCTCTTAATTATTTACGGAGCTGTATATACACACACACACACAAGAAGTAGCCACTAATCCCCAATAAAGACAGCTTCTTATAAGGTTTAGGAATATATACATGAATAAATGTACAAACTAATTTGATAACACACAAACGAGCCAAAATGTGCACTTCACATGTCCAACCAGGAGAGCTTAAAAAAGGAGGTGTGGACTTATATAACTTTGTTGTCATGTTGAAGGAATTTCCCAGGAATACAGTATTCTTAGTATCATGTTACTGAAGGTATCCAGATTTGTTCAGATCAAAATCAACGTATGTGGCAAAAAGTACAGTAAATATACATAAAATCATCAACGGAATGTATGTATTCAGTCTTTTGTCAGAAGCTGTTGGGTAATCACTTAAATGTAATAATGACATATTCTTTAAACAATTCTCTCTGAATTCCTACCAGGCTTAAGCATATGCTTTTATATGCTTATACTATTTTAATTTAGTACTTCAGTTATTGGCCCATACCCAGCAGTGTAAGATGGTCACCAGAGTGTCAATTCCTTTTTCTGTTCCTCACTAACACTTTTCCTTCTCCATGGTGTCTCAGCTAAGCCTCCTGTGTTTGGACCGTCTAAGCAGCTGGACATCGAACTGGAGATGGTCAGTATACAGTTAATGGAGCAACCTTATTACAAGCGTGTTTTTCGTTTGTCAACTTCATCACTCATAATAACCAATTAAAAATGTTGGGCTAATTATTGGTTTATTATTGGAAAAAAGGAAAACAGGGCGGAAAAGGAAATTCAGCTAAAAGGACAAAACAACAGATTTTTCGCCTTGTGAGTTCTGGAATGTAATACTTTTCTTTCTGACTGTCTGTTTCTCAGGCCTTTTTTGTAGGTGGAGGTAATCGTCTGGGCGAGCCCATTCCGATAGAGAGAGCCCATGAACATATCTTTGGCATGGTGCTGATGAACGACTGGAGTGGTAAGGTCTCACACACACTTATAGTCAATTTGCTAACATAATTGCAAAAGGATCACATAGCCTTTTAAAATGACCAACTTGAATTTGCAAGCACAACGTGCCACTGGAACACAGGACTGATGGTTGCTGATAATGGGCCTCTGTGCGCCTGAGTAGATATTCTATTGAAAATCAGCCGTTTCCAGCTACAGTAGTCATTTACAACATAAAAAATGTCTACACTGAATTTCTGATCATTATTTTAATGGCTCACAAATGTGAAAGTTAAAGTGGCTCCAAACCTTTGCACAGTAGTGTATCTACGGAAGCCAATACTTTAAATATTTGATCAATGGATAGGAAGGTTCTGTCAGTGAATGAGAACGTTTTTATTTAGTTCAGCACAATACATCTTGATGTAATAATTTTCAAATGTAATCACCGAGGGCACAGCCTTGAATGAAATGCCAAAGAAGCTGCTCAGAAAAACATGCCTGGTTATGGATTATTCATAAAATTGAATTACCTCGGGGGGGGTTATCTGCCCTGGCCTTGAAATGTGTAGATCTTCTTCTCAACTCTCTCCCTCTTCTGTAATTCCAGTTCTTCATCTTCATTGAAATTTGTATTATTTCTTTATTTCATCTAGGGGACATAGAAACAAGGAATATTACATGTGTGCTGTGTGAGGACACAGACACTGATACAGGCATTGGCATCACATGGACTCTCCCTCAACCCCCCCCCCCCCCCCCCCCCCCCCACCCACTTTTCCTGGTTCAATATTGACGATCTTTCATATTGCAAAAGTGCCGCTAGCCTCGTAATGTTAGGGCGGAACATTTAACCTGGACTCACAGAGTGGCTGTGATTTAGTGAGACTTTCATGGTGGAGGAGGTGGCATTGCAGCACAATGACTTGGGTTGTGCCCAGAATGGCACCTTATTCCCTGCATAGTGCTTACAGAGATATCTGGTCTAAATCAGCGCTCCACGTAGGGAATAGGGCGACTTCATTTTATTTTTCTATTGGCCTTCTGTGAAATGGTGTGAATAGTATTGTTGTTTTATGGCTGTCGCTGTTTGAAAGAGAGGAACACTCACAGACCCACTTTGACATGTCTATCAGACAGCTAGGGCAATAGACAGCCAGTTATATTTACTCATCGGGGCAATTAACTGGGTGCTCCTGCTTTTTAACGCAAATAACCAAACAGCGAATCATGTGGCTGCAACTCAATAAAAACTCAATTAAGCATGTAGACATGTTTAAGAGAAAATATTCAAATGGAGAAGATGTGAGCTAAGCGATTTTGAATGATTGGTATGACTGTTGGTGCCAGATCTCAGAAACATCACACCTCCAGGGATTGTCACACACCACATTCTCACGAGTTTACAGAGAAACAAACACACCCACTGAGCGGAGGTTCCAGAGGCAAAGACACCTGATTAATGATACTAGAATATTTAGGTGTACCTAAAGTGGATGCTGTGTTGCTAAATACTGAGAGTTTAGCTCATGTGGTTTCTGTGTGTAACTTCCGAGAGCTCCACTCTCCTCTGTAGCCCATTGCTAAGGGATTATGCGTGCTTCCGGGTTGTTCTGTTTACTTCTGATTGCTTTCAAATCCTAGAAAGATTTCTGGGGATAGGCAGATATCAGATTTGAGTGTGCTAATTGCTGAATGCTAATCAATAAAAATGTATGTTAACATCAGCAGCCTTGTGGGAATAAAGGCAATTACATTGGGGAAAACAAGTATTTGATACGCTGCCGATTTTGCAGGTTTTCCCACTTAGAAAGATCTGTAATGTTATAGGTACTCTTCAACTGTGAGTGACGGAATCAAAAAAATGTATCCAGAAAATCACATTGTATGATTTTTAAGTAATTCATTTGCATTTTATTGCATGACATAAGTATTTGATACATCAGAAAAGCAGAACTTAATATTTGGTAAAGAAACCTTGCAATTTCATAGATCATACGTTTTCTGTAGTTCTTGACCAGGTTGGCACACACTGCAGCAGGGATTTTGGCCCTCTCCTCCATACAGACCTTCTCCAGATCCTTCAGGTTTCGGGGCTGTTGCTGGGCAATACGGACTTTCAGCTCCCTCCAAAGATTTTCTATTGGGTTCAGGTCTGGAGACTGGCTAGGCCACTCCAGGACCTTGAGATGCTTCTTACGGAGCCATTCCTTAGTTGCCCTGGCTGTGTGTTTCGGGTCGTTGTCATGCTGGAAGACCCAGCCACGACCCATCTTCAATGCTCTTACTGAGGGAAGGAGGTTGTTGGCCAAGATCTCACGATACATGGCCCCATCCATCCTCACCTCTATATGGTGCAGTCGTCCTGTCCCCTTTGCTTCACGGTTGGGATGGTGTTCTTGGGGTTGTACTCATCCTTCTTCTTCCTCCAAACACGGTGAGTGGAGTTTAGACCAAAAAGCTCTATTTATGTCTCATCAGACCACATGACCTTCTCCCATTCCTCCTCTGGATCATCCAGATGGTCATTGGCAAACTTCAGACGGGCTTGGACATGCGCTGGCTTGAGCAGGGGGACCTTGCGTGCGCTGCAGGATTTTAATCCATGACGGCATAGTGTGTTACTAATGGTTTTCTTTGAGACTGGGGTCCCAGCTCTCTTCAGGTCATTGACCAGGTCCTGCCGTGTAGTTCTGGGTTGGTCCCTCACCTTCCTCATGATCATTGATGCCCCACGAGGTGAGATCTTGCATGGAGCCCCAGACCGAGGAGACTAGCCATTGTGGAGAGGTTGGAGTCTGTTTGATTGAGTGTGTGGACAGGTGTCTTTTATACAGGTAATCAGTTCAAATAGGTGCAGTTAATACAGGTAATGAGTGGAGAACAGGAGGGCTTCTCAAAGAAAAACAACAGGTCTGTGAGAGCGGGAATTCTTACTGGTTGGAAAGTGATCAAATACTTATGTCATGCAATAAAATGCAAATTAATTATTTATAAATCATACAATTAGATTACGTCTCTCACAGTTGAAGTGTACCTATGATAAAAATTACAGACCTCTACATTCTTTGTAAGTAGGTGCTTATCAAACACTTGTTCTCTCCACTGTACATGGCGTTTTTTCTAAAACCAGGCTAAAAACAAGGCCCAACAGTCTATTCACTTTTACACACACAAACACGCTTACACAGACACACAAACATGCAAACACAATCACACACACATTTAGACACATATATAGTGCACATAGGTTTGAACACAAATACAAATGCACACTCCCATATACACACACACACACACACACACCAAAGGTGGCAGGTAGTAAACCAGATGTATAGTCCTATAGTCAATTTGTTCATACACCCTTTTCAATATCAGATTCCAAACAAGATTGTCTAAATATGTTCAGAAATGCAATGTCCTGTGAATGGACTGGCATAATTGTGTGAGTGATCTTGTATACCCATTTCAGCCGCAGTCTGCTACCGTGCTTCTGTGGCTTGGTTATGGATATTTCCTCCTTTGTTAGATATGCTGAATAGGCGTCTCAGTTGAAAGGATCTCCTCCAGTGTCATTTCCTGGTTGACTACTGCTCCATTGCTGTGGTCATTCATCTGCCCTTCTCTCCATTCCAGCAATCACATTCACATTTTCTACAGATGAAAACTACTGCACTGTTGCTAATAGGAATTATTACGCACTGTAGGCTGGTGGTAAAGAAAGGCGTGGCTACATTATAAAGACACATTCATGACCAATCAAAGTTCGTCCACAGCAAACCAGAGCATTGTCCTCTCCTGTCTCAGTATGCGTAATGACCCATGAAGGAAGTGTTCAAAATGTTGAAAATATTTCACTGTGCGTGGTTGAATTATCTATGTCTCATTTCCTGCCTGTGCTCCAAATGGCAACCTATCCCCTCTGCCTACACAGTGCATGTTCCCTATGGGCCCTGGTCACAAGTAATGCAGGGATTAGGGTTCCATTTTGGATCTGCAGCTGACCAGTTGCTTCACAGCCGAGGAAACGGCGAGGCCAACACTGAAACACTGACTGATTGGTGTTATTTTGGTAATGGCAGTGGTGAGAAGTAATTTCCATGGAAGATGTATGGGAGTCGGAGCAAGCCCGGATTACCTGAGTTGAGTAGAAAAGAAATGGCAGTTGAAAGGGCTTTTTCTGTCGGCTGCAGTACAATATTATTTATCACAAAAACAACACTTTTTATCGAATGAGTCCCGGGTTGTCAGTGGTCAAGAGAGACGGGTGTAGTTCCAATTATCAACACACTCTTCCTAAAGAGAGACGGGTGTAGTTCAAATTATCAACACACTCTTCCTAAAGAGAGACAGGTGTAGTTCAAATTATCAACACACTTCCTAAAGAGAGATGGGTGTAGTTCAAATTATCAACACACTCTTCCTAAAGAGTGACGGGTGTAGTTCAAATTATCAACACACTCTTCCTAAAGAGAGACGGGTGTAGTTCAAATTATCAACACACTCTTCCTAAAGAGAGACGGGTGTAGTTCAAATTATCAACACACTCTTCCTAAAGAGAGACGGGTGTAGTTCAAATTATCAACACACTCTTCCTAAAGAGAGACAGGTGTAGTTCAAATTATCAACACACTCTTCCTAAAGAGAGACGGGTGTAGTTCAAATTATCAACACACTCTTCCTAAAGAGAGACGGGTGTAGTTCAAATTATCAACACACTCTTCCTAAAGAGAGACGGGTGTAGTTCAAATTATCAACACACTCTTCCTAAAGAGAGACAGGTGTAGTTCAAATTATCAACACACTCTTCCTAAAGAGAGACGGGTGTAGTTCAAATTATCAACACACTCTTCCTAAAGAGAGACGGGTGTAGTTCAAATTATCAACACACTCTTCCTAAAGAGAGACGGGTGTAGTTCAAATTATCAACACACCCTTCCTAACTTGACCTCCAAGGTTTGGTTGCTGGGCCTACAGGACAGCGACAGTGGGAACACTGGTACTCCAGTTATGTAGGTCAGCTGTAATGTAAACAGCGTAACACGGACTCACCGCTGCTCATTGCTTTCAACCCTGCCTGTAACCAGTGCCCACCCAGGTAAAATTCAGTAACAGAGAACAAATGTATCTCGTCGTTAAATCAATGGTAACAACTGCTCCTGTATTCCTGTGTGTGTTCCAGCCAGAGATATACAGGCATGGGAGTATGTCCCCCTGGGCCCGTTCCTGGGGAAGAACTTCGGGACCACCGTCTCACCCTGGGTGGTGCCCATGGAGGCCCTGTTGCCATTTGTTCAGCCCAACACGGTCCAGGTGCATAACACACATTATAGTACAGAACTATGTGGTATAGTACATTTAAGCAGTAGGGCTCAAGGGGGGCGTGGTACATGAACTGTATACCGTACCACTTTTAAAGGCTGTTCTGAGGTTTGATGCGGTGTTGACCACAATACCCTGGGCTTAAATGTATTATAAATCAGGTACCAACATAAAACCAACAGAACCTTTTTTGCTCTGCAAACAGGAGTGTTATAGATTGGGTTTGGGTTTGCATGGGTTGGGAGGTGTGCATTTGTTACTGTGCCGTTAAAACACATGATCCATCTGGATCTTTGCCACCCGGTACATTTGTGGGACCAGATCTCCTCAAATGGTATTTGCGTCCCACTGGTGTATATCATGTAGCATACCCTGGTCTGGGTGTACTTTTACCTTAGATCACCACTTTTTGATTCTGTCCATTCAGGTATACCCTTTAATAAAAAAATCGGTGTAAGTCCTAATCCAGCCATTGGTTCATTTCCCCTTCTTGTTTCAGGACCCAGAGCCCCTCCATTATCTACGCCATGACGATGCATACACCTTTAACATTAACCTGTTTGTGTCACTGAAAGGTTTGTTGGGTTTTACACACACACACACACACACACACACGTGTGCGTGCACAGATACACAGTTAAGGAAGTGTGGGTTTATGAGAGGCATAGCAATTAAGCACACACAAACACACACACATACTCTAACACACATACTCTAACACATACTCTCAGGGCTGTGATAGCCTGGAGGCTGTCTGGTAGGTAATGAGTTACCATTAGGAGTCTGTATTCCTAATAACCAGGGCCATTCATTCACCTTCCACAGCCTTTCCTATATATCCTCTGGGGTATTATTGACTCTGAGTACTCTGAGTGGCCAGTTTAGGTACAACCATCTAGTGACTGAATTCCTGTCGGCATGGAGTCCACAAGGTGCCAGAAACTTTTCACAGGAAAGTTAACTGATTTGGTGCAGATTGGTCGGTAGCATGTTTATGCTGTTGTCATGTACCTGGAATCAGTTCTGACACATTCACAGGTCAAAGGGTAAACTGTAGACATGCAGGGAGGCAACTGGTCAGCAACAATGTTAAAATGTTGCTCAGTTGGGATCGAGGGAGCTAACGTGTGCTAGGAAAACATTCCCCAGGCCATTACACCACCACCACCTCCTGCATGTACCATTGGAACCAGGCAGGATGAATAGCTTCATGCTCTGCAATCCAAGATGCAAGCGACTGTTGTACTGTGTGACTGTTGTTGTAGGAACAATACATTTTTCTGATTGGTACCCAAGAAACTGGTCACTGAGGATATTTCAGGGGTCACTAGATCCTGTCTCAATTATCTGTTGTGGGTGTTTTTTCAGGAGAGTCAATGAAGGAAACAGCCACTATATGCACGTCCAACTTCAAGGTAAGCAACTAGTGAAGTGGAATTATCACAGTTACAGGTACAGTAATTGTCATTATCTTCATGTTTCTTAATTATGATGCTGGAAACTAAAATGTATTTTACTTTCTGAATTTGCTGGAATTAAAATGGAATGTTC
The DNA here is from genome assembly GCF_011004845.1 of Esox lucius. NCBI lineage: Eukaryota > Metazoa > Chordata > Actinopteri > Esociformes > Esocidae > Esox > Esox lucius. The sequence continues at coordinate 29,987,026 of NC_047570.1, read as the reverse complement.
AACCAAATTTCATCCAATTTATAATTTAATGGAACCAAACGATACGTGGTTAAAAAATGAAGATTCTAACTATAGATTTAACGCACATTTTGTCAATTGTTATAATTATCATGTACTACAATTAATGGAGTAAAAGCCTGGTAACCTATGTGTCATAAAATGAGTAGCCACATAGAGGCCAATTCCAACCCCAGTTATATCACTTAAATACAACTTTATTCCAATTGTATGGATAGTTCGTTTTGCTCATATTCTGACCTTAACTTAAGGATGATTTAAAGCAATAATTAATAGCCAACTATTAATTTGGAGTGAATATCTTTGGAGGTAAGTCTGGGGTATATCTACACATAATTGTTTTCAACCTTGACTAAATTCCCTCAGAGATCCTTAGTAGCTTATCTTTTGAACACTATCTCTCCATTTATTCTAGTAAGTCTGTTATAAACATACACACAATTTAAAGGGATTGGTTTAAGATTAATATACTAAAAACCCAATTGAATGGAGACTGGAATAGTAAGTGGGGTTTGAGGGGGGGGGTTCAGCAGTTGAATTAAATTTATTAGGTGCTTGCAATTTAGTGCACCTGTAGAGCATGTTATGCTACTGCAAGTCTGAATACCAATGTCTGTGGAGTGAATAGAAAGGGGCTGTGTCTGAAAGCTGTACATTCCTTAGTCCACAACTCAATTTCGTATGCCTATCTCCCATTGTCCCCCAACACATAATCAATTGGAAAGTTCAGTGAGAACTGTGCTGTTATGGAATTTTGGACTGCAATTATCAGAGAATTTCACTCATAGTCTTTCTAGACATTCAGTATGGCATGTTGATCGGTCTGAAAGGGTGTATGACAGCTTTTTAATGCCGGCACAAAACAATCTCTGGAGATAGTTTTTGGAGTTTTGAAGCGCCACTGAATCAGCATTTTCCTGATTCAGAAATGACACTTGCACAGACACAGTGCCAGTTATCTGGGCCCTGGAAGGCACAAAAAGTGGAAGAAAAAAGTTAACTGATAAATAAAACAATACCAGGGGCAGGGAACAGCATCCCACTCATCAGTTTTCTTCCCCTTTCTGCTGCCTGGTGTCGTTTTTCCTCTGGGCCCTTTTAGCCTTCCCTGACGAGGCCTCGTTTGAGGGGTGGCAGCCGAGCTGCATTCAAAGACAGCCACGGGGCTGCATTCAAGGGCCACTTTTGGCAGCCTCGGGCAACGTGGTTCTCCCTGGGGCGTTGGCCCGATGCTGATACAGGAGAGGGTGCATTCACACCACACCTACCATAAACAACTGAATGAAACCAACCCGGTAGCACATCAAACCATGTAATGTTAGGGAAAAATGTCTAAAAATAGTATATTACAAAATGTAACATGATTTGCAAATTGGGTGAGACTTTGATAATGCGTTGTGATTTAAAAGTCTGATTAGCGCTCTCTCCTTGGTCCATTAATGGCGGTTGTCTTGTCACCAAGGTGATTAAGTACTTAAGTACTCACGCACTCACATACAGACTTCATGGCTCTATCACAAATGGAGTGATAGAGCCTAATCCCTTTATAGTCAGGGGAGCCTTCCGAGGGCTGCTCGAAAGTGGTGTACTATTTAAAGGGTATTGTGATACTTGGGATGCAACCAACACGTCTGTGTGATGCATGACTTGGACGGCTCAACGTCTCCTGTCAGCGTCCCTGGTGAGGACGGTTAGGCTCTCTCAGTTGAATGGCTTTCACTGATGAGGTACCGAATGTCTATGTTACCGACTCGCTTCCATTGTTCCCTGTCTGTGTGTGTGTGTCTCTGCGCGTGTGTGTGTCTCTGCGCGCGTGTGTGTGTGTCTCTAGTATATGTATTGGACTATGAAGCAGCAGCTGGCTCATCACACAGTCAACGGCTGTAATGTCAGACCTGGAGACCTGCTGGCCTCAGGAACTATTAGTGGACCGGTGAGTTAGCGTGTGTGCGTGTGTGCGTGTGTGCATATGTGCGCACGCATGTGTCCTTGTTTCACCAAAAATATTGTCGAGAACATTACTACAAATGTTACCTTACAGTTTGGGTTGCAGAGGGAATTAGAGTTAGGTTTAGGGTAAGAGTTAGGTTTAGGGTTAGAGTTAGGTTTAGGGTTAAAGTTAGGAGATTGAAGGGATAGTTCACCCAAAATTACTGAAGGGCACATTGGTGTCCGAAAGCAATCTATGGACAAACTATGATAGGAATACATGCTTTGGTTCAGTTTCCCTGGCACTGTCTCCAGTGGCACAAATCCTAGTGTGTCCAGAGACCTAGTTGAAAGACATATATTATCATTTTTCACGCATATTACCCAAATCATCCAAAAGTGTCTAAACTGTATTGTGACGCTTAACTCAGGGTCAGATCACTGTTAGGTATGGGGTTATGTTATGCTTGTCCCCACAAGGATAGTAAGACAAAAGTATGTGTGTGTTTGATTGTGCATGTACTGTGTGTGTGTATCTGTGAGAATTGCGCATTCAAACTATTGTTCAGATTTGTTGTTTTTAATTCAGTATATCATGCTGTCAATCTCTCTGTATAGGAGCCGGAAAGTTTTGGTTCACTGTTGGAATTGTCATGGAGGGGTACTAAGACCGTGGACCTGGGAGAGGGAGAGACAAGAACCTTCCTGAAGGATGGAGACGAGGTCACTCTTACAGGTCGGGACCATGATATGATTATATCACACTTACTGGAACAACTCAGCAATGTGTGTTTGACCAGTCACACATACACAGGCGTGCACCCAGAATCATTTAATCACACACACCTTGAATCTTTTAACAGAGGAATTGCTTTGTAGTAGCATTGACAGTCGGGGCCTTGTAAATCTGGATTCATTACCCCCCTAGTGTTTTCAGTGCTCTCACAAACATTCACACTTCAACCAATTTCTCCCTATCGCACACACACGCACACACACACACACGCAAGACTGAAAGAGCGAAGACACTGAAAAAGCGAAGCTGCTGACACATTTTGGGATTCCATGTTATGCCTATTGTAATTTTACCACATTGATGTCAATCAAGCAAGTCAAGCACCCAAGAATAAAATGGATTTCAACTTCAGAATCCATAGAGGAAGGTGTTAAATTGGGCTGTAGCGTCTGGCTCATGTGGTCAGAATCTTACAAATCCCCAGGCAAAAAGTTACGTAAAATTGTCATGATAGGGTGCAGTCGCACCCTATCATGGTGGTCAAATCAGTATCCAGAGTGGAAATATCAGTAAGCACCCAGTTAGCTAACTAAGAAAGCAAATAATACTCTCTTCTAGGTAGCTGTGCTAACGATAGCTAACGTTCTGTGAAATGGGGGTGGTTTGATGAGGGTGGATGTTTGAACTCCACTGTCAAAATGGAAAAAGAAGCTGGAAACAGTAAGACAAGGAAGTTGACCGACTATTTCCAAAGGTAAAATGGAGTAGCTAAGTAGCTAAATTAACTCCAACAATATTTGGCTTTTTATTATTATCTAGCTGTAACGATAGCCACAAAAACAACTTACAGTATATTTGGGTGGATTACTGTATTTAATATTACATAGTAAACACTGACTCACTGACTATCTGGTTAATATAAATGTTATTTATAATCGCATAGTTACCCTATTATTTTGCTCATGACAAATGTGGGGTGTTTTTTATCCTGTCTCCCCCTGCACATTTGAGGTCCCTCAACTCCCCCCACCAACATCCCAATTTAACCACTGCTAATAGGGCTTTATGCTAACCTGTTTTTACAGGTTAGCATACAGGTTAACATTTGTGAGAGAAGACACTAAGAGGCTAACAATCACTTTGAGCCCTAAAATGGTTGTGTCGTCAGCAAATTTTCTCATAGCATTGGAGTTGTGAATGGTGACACAATCATGATTGACCTGGGAGTAGAGGAAGTGGCTAAGCACACACCCTGGGAAGCACATGTGAAAGAGGTTGTGTGATTTAATTTTACATATCAGGGTCTAGCTGTCGGAAAGTCCAATACCCAGTTACACAGAAAAATTTTAACCCATACTCTGGGTTGATCTAAACAGAATAAGACTGACTATTTGTGAGATGAAACACACTTGAATGAACTCAAATAGACACATGCACACTAAAATGTATGTTTCTCTTAATTGCTTTGGAGCCTAACAATGTAAGATAACCTTTATAGCTTAGCTATAATAGCCTACCTGATCCAGATGGGTATTTATAGTATGCTCTTTTGCAAGCTGGTGTGCATGCTGTATTTCCTCAATGGAAAAGCTATGAAATAAAATACACTCTTTGAGTCATAACAGTGATTTGGTAGTATTACTAGACCGATTTGGAAAGGTCACTGGGAAACCCCAGTTAGACCTCTCACTCAAACCCTGGTCATTTTGTTGCTTTATGTTCCACCTATCACACATTTTCTCATTTGATCTTTTTCAGAATAGATCTTCTCTCAGTCCCAGTGTATTACGTACAAATTAAACAATGCCGACCAACATATTACAGTCGGTTGCCTGTGATCACAATACATCTGCACACTTTGGCGAGCCATCTGGTTGTTTCATCCCCTGCAGAGGATCTACTGCTCATTGACAACTTTTGTTCCTTTCTTCCTCTCTCTCTAGGTTATTGTGAGGGGAGTGGGTATAGGGTGGGTTTCGGACCGTGTACTGGGACCGTTCTGCCAGCCCTGTAATCCTGAACATCGTCTACCCTTTCCCAACAAGGTGTTACTGAAGTCCTGCACCAGGACAGAGTGGGATTTGGAAAAGCATGACTGGATGGATTTCATGTTGATTATCACAATGAAGAATTCTTGTTTCTTATTCTAAAGTATTGTTGCCAGAAGCAGTATTATATTATATTCCATAATGTTGTAACATTGTTTTCAGACCTGAGACACGTGAAAAGAACTGATTCATTATTAAATCCTCCTGATTTTCTATCTGTGTCTTGTGCTGTCACCTTATTCTGACATTTTCATTGTTCTAAGTATTTTCGAACTGTGCACAAAAATCCAAAATATTAAACACTATATATTATTCCAGTATTATTAATTTAGACTTCGATTAGATTCAACTTAATTTTCATTGAACTGTACGAGTACTGTATAGCGAAATGCAGTTAGCATCTAACCAGAAGTACAAATAGAAGAGGGCAGGAAATGTACAAGTATTAAGTAAAGTGTATTTTACAAGTGGAATGTAAAGTTGTGCAATGAAGGCAAATACAATGCAAATGGCAATTCTAAATGCAAAGGCAAATAGGGGAGGGCAGAAAATTTATATGTATTAAGTATAATGTATGTACAAATGGGAATGAATAGTTGTACGATGGGGCAAATGCAAGTACAAATGACAATTCTGACTGCAATCGAGCAAGTTGGAGTTGTAAGGTAGTCTGTGCAACTGAAATGCAGGGATAGCAGCAATGAGGTTCCCAAGGTAGACAAGCAGTACAAGGGAGTAGTGCAACAAAGTCCCTGAGAGGCGGTACTAAGCAGTGGGCGGGTATGATTGGTTATGGGAGGGGTCACAGAGTTCAGCAGGGTTACAGTAGAAGAAGAAGGAAGAAGCTGTTCCTGAACCTGCTGGTACGAGAACAAAGAGACCTGTACCACCTGCCTGATGGTAGGAGGGCAAACAGTTTGTGGCATCGGGGTGAAGGGTCTCTGATGAGGGCCGCTCGCAGTGAATGTCCACGATGGCTGGCAGCTGGCCACCAGTGATGTGCTGGGCGGTGTTCACCACCCGTTGTAGGGCCTTCCGGTCGGGCACAGAGCGTCACTGTGGCACAGTTGGTCAAAATGCTCTCGATTGTGCAGTGGTAGAAATTCACCAGGATCTCGGAAGACAAACGGATCTTCTCCGGCCTCCTCAAAAGGTACAGGCGCTGCTGTGCCTTTTTGACCAGGGTTGAGGTGTTGAGGGTCCTGGAGAGGTCCTCGGAGATGTGGACACCCAGGAATTTGAAGCTGGACACACACTCCACCTCAGTGCCATCGATGGGAACTGGGGTGTGACTTGTTAACAATATGCATCAAGAGCGTAGGACTGAGGTTCATATTAGAGCACATTTAATATGCTTGCAAAGTGTTCTTATTGTTGTGGTGGTGGCAAATGTATCTGCTTTAAAAAAATTGGGGGGGGGGGGGGGGGCATATACACCCTGTCCCCCCTGCTCCTACGCCCTCAATATGCATTAGAAAATGAGATTTACAGATTTTGCGCCAAAAAACTGCATTCATTTGCAGTGGGTTGGTTAGTGTGCATGTACAGGTGTGTTTGCTACTGTGTGTGAGGATGCATCTGTTCTTGAGCCTGACTGTGTGACCAGGTGTCCCAAATTTGTGGAAGTGCACAGCATTTTTATCACTCGTTTTGATTGGCTCTATCCAATAGCAGCAGCTTTGTCCCACATTTGGTTTGTTGGGACCTGGTCCCCCTACTGTGTGTTAATAAGAGAATACCATATTTAGAGTTTTGTCCCAACACTTGTCACAGTAGCGTTCTGCAGCATCGCTAATCAATTGTATCCTCGAAGCAGTGGTCGCCAGAACCGAAGAGACACTATTTGCAGCTCTCTGGGCAGAACTGCTGAGAAAGGATCTGGTTAGAAATGGCAGGTTATTAGGAAGAATTCTCAAAAATGTACACTGTACAAAATTATAAAAGCAACTCTTTTGTTTTTGCCCCCATTTATCATGAGATGAACTCCAAGGTCTAAGACTTTCGCTATGTACACAAAAGGCTTATTTCTCTCAAATATTGTTCACAAATCTGTCTAAATCTGAGTAAGTGAGCACTTCTCCTTTGCAGAGATAATCCATCCACCTCAAGGGTGTGGCATATCAACACTTAAGTATTTTAATGTTTTGTGATGCATACAACATTCACCTAGTCAAGACCATACACCTCCACAAGACAATGTCAGATTACTTTCCCTGCTACAGTGATAAACAAGTGAGAGCTTTTCATGTTTATTGTTGTTAACATTAACCAATGCATTCATTGATTGAGCAACATTGTATTGTAATAAACTTATTATGCTGGCAGGATTAACATGTGATACAGAACAGAGATTATGTTTAGCCTTTCCAATAACTAACAGAACTTTCACATGATCACATGGTTATCCATCAGCTTATGGTAATGCATATTCACTAATAGAATACAGATAGAAAAATAAAATAAAATCAGATAAAAACTGACAGTCACATGTATGTTTTGCATGTATTGTTGATAAACAGTGTTATGCCTTGGATTCAATGCCCTCTCTCCCTCAGTTAGAGTATGGATATATATATATATACCTGATCTTCAGTTCATCAAGGGGTAGGAAAAATAAACCACTAATATTTTGCCTATTTTGTGTCTGCAGTAGTAGTACAAAAATAGTAATAATATTTTGCTAGTCATCATTTTATATTAAATGAGGATTAATTCACAGAGATCTCGGAATATGAACTGACTTTCTCTTCCTCTTTTGTATCAACGGCGGTTCTCCATTTTACACAGCGATAAATGCCCAACAGCATAACAACGGACACCATCACCAGTGGAGCTGAGAGGATCGATAGGTGTACTCTCTCCACCTCAGAATTCCAACTGACATCCAGCTTGTTGTCCAGACTGAGGTGAGAGGCTGTACAGCTGTACTGGTGTCTCTCCATTAACTCCTTGGTACTGACCTCCAGACTCTTCCTCATCTGGTAGGTCCCATCTCCACTAGGTAGCACCTCCCCCCCTGTCAGCTCCTGTTCTGCCACTGGCTGACCGTCTCTCAGCAGGGTCAGGTTGATGTGGCGGGGGTAGAAGCCAAACGCCAGACAGGTCACTCTGTGCCCCTCAGAAACACGTTTCTTTATCAACCTGAGTCTGGGAGCAACTTTACGCATCACAACGTTCTTCTCTCTCTTCAGACATCTTTTCAGTGTTTGGATGCAAATTGGAAACCAAACATTCTGAAAAAGTATTTCATGTATATATGTTTGGATTTTCTCATCATGTCCTACTAGTAGATTTCCAGCATCATATGTAAAATGTGTGTTATTGTAATATATGGCATAGTCTGTATAAATGGAATTTAAATTATTCTTTGTCATGATCAGGGCTTGGTCACCGTTGTCTAACATCTCGCAGCCAGAAATACTTTGTTGAACTTGAAAACGTTCTGTAAAATTAAAGACTTGATTCAGTTCAGATGATCTCGCCTTCATATTGTTATACATATTTTCATATGCAGTGTATAGAATTCTGTTTTGAGCCACATCATCCTTAGTTTTGTCTGAGGTATGATATCCCTTGTAGACAGGCTGTTTAATTTTGGAGTCATAGTAACCCACTTGAACGTCATCCAACATCACCACAACTATAAATTCAGGAAAAGGCGTCTCTCCGATTATGTATGTTGCAAGAGCCCACAGAGAATGTGATCCAGAACCTGGAAAACGAGTGATATCATAGACAGATATGAACATTTAACTGTTAATAACAATCATTAACATTCACGCTACAATGAAAATAAATTACAAACTACTGGGAAATGCAACAATCTATATGAAACGTCAACGCATTTATTATTCAAACAGTGCTCTTGAGAGAAGTTATTGTTTTTAATACAGTTGTTAATATGTAAATACGTAATATGTAAAGTGTCAACTTAAGCAAAAGTTTTCAAATGTTTCAACCTAATACTATACAGGCTTATCTAATGAACAGACTACTGAGTGAGGATTAGCCTTATGTAGACCTTCCAAAATCACTGTTTGAATTGACCACTTGCTTTCTTGCGGCTAGATTATTATTATAGGATTTTCCATTCCAAGAACCCATCCAAACGCCTGATGTTGCTATGTTTTTTTGTTCATCACTGTTTTCATACCGGTGTGCTGATAGGAAAGAGCCAGTGCCATATGACATGAATCAAACAGACCTGAGGCGGAGTATGGGCGCGGTGGAGCTGGAGTGGAATTTATTTCATTTGCTTAGAGCACAAAGCGTAGATTCTTTCCTTGTTCTTTCAATATTTCTTGAATGCTTCTTCTCAGATAACTTACTTCAAATGGTAGCCTAGATAATTAAAGAAGTAGCTGTGTTTGCAAAAAATGCTTTTGAATGAATCATGCAAATATGGAGTGGGTATTGCATGTTTTTCAGCAGAGCGGGGAAATGAAAATTGACTGCCCGCACACTGAAAAAGTTCTATCAGCATTTGTTCATCCAATTAATTTTCTTTTATTCTGTTCAGTTTAAAATTATTAGTTTAGTTGTAGAACCAAATATTCTTTATCTGGATCAAGTTGCCTGCAGAGTGTAAAGCCTAAATATTTCAGTTTAATTTAATGTATCTTTTTTATGTTGACCCAAAAGGCAACATTTCCCAGAAAGCTTTGCTGCAAGAAATTTGTTTTAATATCTTCTGTTCTCCATGCACTCATTGATTTCTTAGTTTTATTATAAGAAGTCATTAATAATTGTTATTTTCATAACCTAATCCTAACCCTTCATGCGGTTGAATTAATTGCACCCTTGACAGAGATGCTTGGTTTAATTTATATAGTTTACTTGGTCTTGGTCTTTGTGTGTTGTGGGTGATAATACCTTACTTTCCAGTAGTTGGGTAGTCTCTCAGATCCAATTGGTAATATTTAAAACCCTGTTGCCGGCTCTAGGCTTTGGGCCCCCTTTCCTAGTGATGGGTTGTTTGTGAACAGTTTGTTCTTTTTGATGAATCACCATTCATGATTCATCTCAGTTGGATCTTCAGATCTTCGAATCTCGTTCAGGAATCTCGTTCAGGAATCTCGTTCAGGAAGGAACAATGAACGAAATGAATGGTGATCCATGGATCTTCGAATCTCGTAAGGTATTTGGTCTATTATCAATTAAATTAAAATAGTAGTACATTTTAAAAGTTATGATGATAGGATAAATATAATTACATTTAAAATTTACTTTTATTACTATTTTCTAGAGATACTACTTTCAATCTAAATTGTACCTTGATTTGGCCTCTTGATTTTAGGAACCGTAGTGTGTCTACGGTTCCTTCCTATTCCCATCTTTATAACGAGTGTAGCACGAAATGGGTTGAAGTATTCGTTCTATTTACTGAATAATTCACAAAGATCCAGTTCAGTCAAACTTCCTGCCACTAGCCTCTCCCATTTCATTATGGGTTTCCCAGCCATTTACAATTAAAACCAATCCTATTACAACTTAACAAGCATGCTTGCTGTGGGTCCCATGCATTTATATTATGGAAACAGTATGAATTACTTCAGCACACTAGAGGTGGAAGCTTGAAAGATGCCTTTAACCTTTTCACGCGTGAGTTTCAAATATGCCTTAACGGCCCCCCAGAGTGAGTTTTTTTGCGCGTGAGTTCAGCACTCACTCCAGAATTCCAGAATTTGATTGTGACGTCACAATACTTTTAATCTGCAGCTTCCCAAAAACACCACGCTGCTTACTAGTTATGCATCTAATTTTTTATTTAAATTATATAAACAAACTTCTACCGGTAGTAACTGTTAAAAATGTATTTTGAATAATTATGAACCAATCTTAAAAATGCTGTCCTATTTCTAAATATCGCGGCGAGAAAGATACTGAAACGCTTCTCTTGTATCAATAAAACATACGCAATCTATCAGGCAATAGGTGGTGTGTAAATTGTTTTACATAATTATTCAGAAGCTCTCAAAACATTATAAATTCCGATTCTTGCATTTAGTAATGGACAAATGCGATCAGTGAAAAGGTAGATTTTTGAAGATTAGGTTGAGCTTTTTTCTCAACAAAAGTAGTGCTGTAATACTGTTTTAGTTTGGGACATCGGTTCGCTACTAGATCTGCCAATTGAGCTATTGTGTGTGAACCCTACCAAAACAAACTGACTGGATTAACCCCACGTTAGCTACGTGCATTGAGTGGCGTTCAGACGGTTGACATGAACAGTCACTTTGCCAGGTAAGGAACACTAAATACATTGCATTGCAAGCTTCTCTTTTTGACTCGAATTCAAAGAGCTGCAAAAGCTGGTTTATGTGTAACTGTAGCTAGCTAGCAAACATCAGCTAACCGCTAGCTAACAAAGTGTGACCTGTAATGCAGTGCAGCTAAAATGTAGATCATAGTTTTCCCAGGATGGCAAATCTGTCCGAAAGACTGGCAAATTTAAATGACCATCAGGTCTTAGAGTTACTGACCTTTATTTATCTTTGGTTGATAAAAAGCATAGCAGCACCCTCAACAGGTAACGTAACTTGAAAGTTTATACACAATGACTTTAACCTGTTGTCAGCTCTTTCAGGAAATGGTTAAATGCTCTATAATAGTCGCTAATATAATTTGTTTTTTGCTATTATGTTTATTGTAGAAAATCTAACTGCTAGTGTTGGCTGCCTGTTGGTACGTAAGTAACACTTTTTTATGCTTGCTACCTGGTTAATATCATAGTGTGGTCTTGAAACAATTACAATCAGAAAATAAAGTTATAAACGCTGTTTGAGTTAAAAGTGAGTAAATAACAGCGCGGTCTGACCAGCCACTGTTACGTCACTCGTACCTAGGCGTTCTAATGATGTGTTCTAAACAATACGTTCTAATCACACCGGTGTGATCGTACGCTTCAGGGACCACTGAATCCAATGTGGTTGGATTGATTTCCTGCCTGTTGGGCCCTGTCCGGGGCCTCCCCCGGGTAGGGCCACAGTGTCACCGGACCCCCCATCTCAGTGAGGGATGTACTACTAACTTTTCTCAGTTTCCTACAGTTTTTAATTTTAGAAGATGAGGTCCTGGTCCACACCTGCGGATTTCCTGGTTTGGGGGGCCCGTTGCTGTCCCTGTCCTTGTCCACCTGGTCATACTTCTGACCTAGTCTAAAATCAAATAGACTCTGGATTTAGCCCAGAGAAATGTATTTATTATTCCAACTGGACTCTTAACATCTCACCCGGCACAGCCAGAAGAGGACTGGTCACCCCTCTGAGCCTGGGTCCTCTCTAGGTTTCTTCCTAAAATTCTACCTTCTTAGGGAGTTTTTCCTAGCCACTGAAATTCAACACTACTGTTGTTCGCCCCTTGGGGTTTAAGGCCGGGTCGGTAAAGCACTTTGTGACAACTGCTGTTGTAAAAAGGGCTTTATAAATAAATCCGACCGACCGACCGACCGACCGACCGACCGACCGACCGACCGACCGACCGACCGACCGACCGACCGACCGACCGACCGACCGACCGACCGACCGACCGACCGACCGACCGACCGACCGACCGACCGCACCGGTGTGATCCTACGTGTCAAATGGTTAAGCATTCCAACAACCACATCTCTATCAATAACAAACACACTCATGGGTGGGTATCATTCACATATATGTATAAAGGCATGCTAGGATATATGCAAATTAGGCTTTATGTAATCAACTCAGTGCAGAGAGTACCGCTCAGTGAGTGATAAGTGAAGACAGTTCACCTTCTCTCACATACTCTGGCCTGTGCTTTGAGCATTGGCAGAATAATATAACTAGCAGCAGCCACATTCATACCCACAAGTACCTAAAGGATGTGACAGCTAAAGACCCAAAGATACAGTGACCAGACACACTCCACCTCAGCTAGGTACTTTTTTTTAAAAATAAACAGCAACTAAAAAAAGCATTCCATTCTAATCATTTGATGTAATAAGCCAGTAAGCCCCAAGTGTGACAATACAAAAACATTTCCACCTTGAAAAATAATACTATTAATTACCATTGCAAACATATTTTATTAAGTTCAATGCACACGTTTGAATGCAACAGTCAGTCTTGTATGGTCACATACAGTTATGATCACTGTCATCTAACAGCAAGGAACAAAGAACCATGGCTGCAAAGAACTGTGATTCTTACCAGAAGATAATCTGAAACATAACCTATGGTTCAAATTTTAGAAGGTGGATTTTAACGAATTAGCCAACATAATTGTTGTAAAGAACCTGCTGGAGCAGTTTTGAAAGCCAGTGAACTGAAAAAGCATGTGCAAACAAGGTAAATGCTAGCTATTTGCTCTCAATTACTGATGTTTCTGGGCCTTCTAGAAGGCCAAATGCCTTATTTGCCTCTTCCAAAACAGTTGCTAGTCAATTGCTAGTAAATTGTCTGTAATTGCTAACCTGTCATTCCAAGATGATAATCAATAATGGCATCTGGTCATTACTGAGTTCCCAGAAGAAAAAGTTACCTAGACCTGACCTAATTTACTAATAGATTTCTGCTAATTCAGATAAAGATGTAAAGGTTGGTATGGATAGTTGCTTAGACGTGATGCCAGCCAGACTGTGAATTCGTATTGACAGGACTCATCTAACAAACCAGTAGACATGACCAGTTCCTGCTAATAAGGTATAATAGCCTCCTTCTGACCCCCTCAGAGCTGAGCGAAGTAATAATTGACTGTGAGACCCAACTTTTTGGGGGTAGGTGTCATGCCCGGCCACCTGTCTGTTCTCGCCAGCCTCACTCCCAGGTGTTCCCGGTTCTCTTGACTACCCATTGTGTATTTAACCCCTCCTTTGCTCTGTGCCAGTTCTGCTCACCTCCCTGTGTACTGACCTCACGCCCGCCCCGACTACATTCCAGTCTGCCGTCTGCCTGCCTGATTTACAGATAGACCTGTTACCGACCTACTGCCTGTCCCCGACCAAGAGTCTGCTTTTCGTCTGTCTGTACTTAATTATTCCTGATCCGTGTACCGTATCTGTGCCTGCCTCCAACCTGCTCTAGTCTATCCCTGATTAAAACTTGTTGCACCGATACCAGACCGAGTCTGTGTCTGCTTTCGGGTCTAGCGCCAGAGCCATTGCAGTAGGGGCACATTCTGGTGTTTTAATTCAATTAAGGTAAGGGTTGTGTATGGGGTTAATACTCTAACCCAGACCTGGGCAAACACCGGCCTGCGGGCCACATCCGGCCCGTTGTACGTCCCTGTCCGGCCCGCGTGAGGCCAATCATAAATGAAAGGGATGCACCGACATTTTGGTTTTCGTCCTTCGGAAATGTTATTTTGAAAAGTGTTACGTTTGTATTACTGACGTATATGCGTGCGTGAGCTGAGAGTGAAGGTGAACAGCGACAAGTGACGCTAGCTAGGTTACCCTCAAGATGTCGGCTCACGCTAAGAAAAGAAAAGTTGATAACGAATGCCGTGTTTTCAACAAGACATGGACTGCCAAGTATTTCTTTACAGAAATTAAAGTTAAAGCCGTTTGACCAAGCATGAGGATAAATACAGAAATGTGTCTGTTGAAGAGCGCGCATGGGAGCCTGATGCGTTGCTAGCAAAACTGCAAACCCAACAAGGACTTTTTACGAAACTGCACACCCCCAGAGATGCAGCCGTCAGGACAAGTTATGTAATTTCTCACAAAATCGCCAGAAAAAGTAAGGAGTTTTCTGATGGAGAGTTTATTAAGGAGTGCTTATTGGACTCTGTTGCGTTGTTGTGCCCAGAGAAAAAGGGTGCATTTTAGAACGTGTCACTCTCCTGACGCACTGTAACGAGGCGGGTTGAGGACATTGCTGGAAACTTGGAGCTTCAACTGAAGAACAGAGCGGACAACTTTGACTATTTTTCTCTGGCTTTGGATGAGAGCTGCGATGTACGTGACACCACCCAGCTACTCATCTTCTTATGTGGGATAACTGCAGACTTTCAAATCTCTGAGGAGTTGGCAGCCATGCAGTCAATGAAAGGGACAACCACTGGTAATGACTTGTTCACAGAGGTAAATGCATGTTTGGACATGTTAGGACTGAAATGGGACAAGCTGGCGGGTGTGACAACAGACGGTTGTCCAAATCTGACTGGGATAAATGTTGGACTTTTAAAGAGAATGCAGGATAAAGTGACAGAAATGAACCCTTTGCAGAAATTGACATTTTTGCATTGTATTATACATCAGGAAGTGCTATGTAAGACAGTGTTAAAAATGAACCATGTTGTTGATGCTGTAACTAAAACATTAACTTCATCCGAGCAAAGTTCAGGTCAGTCTCACTTCAGGTCAGTCTCACTGGAGGACTTTTACTCCTCCCTCCCTAGGATCTACCTATGTATGTGAACAGACATTCTCAGTGATGAAATTCAACAAATCCAAACACAGATCCTCAATCACTGATGACCACCTCTCAGCTGTCCTTCGCATAGCCACCTCAGACATTCAGCCAGATTTCAGTGCCCTTTTTCAAGCCCAGAACAGACTGGATTATTCTCACTGAAGAGGTAAAATGAGGTGGAAAACAATAAAATGTATTGTTTGTTGTATTGCTGTATTTGACTGAGCTTCTAAGTTATTTTGCCATTCGGTCAAGTAATCACACCACTGGCAGACTATCTATGACATCCCAAAAATGTGCACGTAGTAACTTTAACAGAAACATACAGTTTCAGGAATGTACAGGAGTTGTTACAGCTTGTCCAAAACCCCTGACATGGGTTCCTGTTCACCCCCTGGATAACTAGTAATTTTGTGTTTAATTTAAATAAAGGTCCCAATTATCAACAGCAGGTAGGACCTTTTAGTGTAATTTGGTGGTTTTGTCCCCAAAAGTATGTCACTAAACAAATAACATAGAGAAACAACCTACAATGAATGAGAAGCACTAGATTATTTACGTGTTCAGCAACTTATTGCTTGACAAAATCATTCGTGTCTAAGAATTGAGCAGATAGAAATTGTATTTTCTGTGTAATTTAAGAAATAAAAGAGTTAGGGATAAATTATCCTGTCTTACCTGCATAAACAATGTTGTGAATGTAAAGAAAAAACAAAAAAGCATGCAGTCGTCCCATGGTTTCTAATAGGGGTGTGCAAAGCAGCCAGTATTTGTATCTGTATTTGTATTTGTTAAGGGGGAAAAAGTATTTGTATTCGAGTAAAATTCAAAATAGGCGTAAAAAATCAGTTTTTTTGCGTTAGGCCTGGTTCACCCGATTGCAGCGTAATGAAATAATATCCCGATCAAACTCCGCTTCCTGAAAGTTATAAATTGCCTTTGGAACCAAGTTAAGGTACAAAAATCTATTAAACAAAATTGTGACGCAGTTAAGTTTTTTCGCTCTCTGTTGCTGTGTGGAGAATGGAGATGTGTGGTGCAGCCTGTGTCAGTTACCGCTTTTATTCTTTTCCTTTCCCCCGACTGAACGTCACTCACTCACTCATCCGGGCATGTACTGCGGTCTCATGAGGAAACGCAGCTTCTTGATATAACGGTTTTCTTGTTCCCGAATACAAACAAAAGTATTTGTTTGAAATAAGTATTTGTAAAAACCACGTTGTTTGTGCCTTTTCGAATACCGTATTCGGGTTCGGCTCCACCCCTAGTTTCTAAACTGTTTGTTACTTCTCCAGTGGTCCTGTGTAACAAATTTTCTGAGCAGTCAAATTAGTGTGACAGCCTGTTGTTGGTCAAAAACAAAGTAGGCAACTTTAACGTGGTTGAACAGGTAAAACAAAAGGATAAAGGGCAGCAAGTTAGGGTGGAATGAGGAAGAGTGGGTCAGTGCCAAACTCAAAATAACTCCACATTCTTTGTGTATCTAATGCAGTCATTCATTCAGATATTTTTCAAAGATTTTTGTCTTTCCAATTTGACCCCCCTTTTCTCCCAATTACACTATATGACCTTATGCTGCCACTATAACAGTCCTGTAGAGTCAGGAGTGTCATAGATCGCCACAGGCTTCCTACGAAACCAGCCAGTCACAGATGGTCTGTTATTTTACACCCTCTTAAGCAGGAAGTCAGTATGCCATAGCAACGCAGTTACACTTGCGAGGCAAGTGCGTAGACCACTGCGCCACTCTGGAGGCCCTTCACAGATATATTAACCCCATTTTTCTGCAGCGCTGAGTCATCTGGCTCTGCCCTTTGCTGGAACCCCAGGCATTGCATGCCGTGACCTCTATTCAAACACCTAGACACAATGATGTAGCTGTGCTGCAATGCAGTGACTTGAACACAATTAAACTGGAAATGAGGACAAAAAAGCAAGAATTAACTTTTTCAATGCCAGTGGATTAAAAACAATCTCAATCGGGCACCGTAACTCTCCTACCAACACAACTGAGTTTTACTGACTGTCAATTAAACTGTTGCATGCAATCAAGCTGAGCTCTCCCTATCCCGTCCAAAAAAACACATACACTAAAATATGACAGAACTTTTTAACTGTGACACATTAAATTAATATGGTAATAGCTGCTGTTTTGGGAGTAGTTTTTCAGGGAGAGGGGGTGTATCGATTGTAAAATAAGGGAGCCTGATGAAACAAGACCCTGCTCTACTATTTTAAAAATGTATACCAAAAAATATTCAACGTCATTATGTACAGTGGGGAGAACACGTATTTGATACACTGCCGATTTGGCAGGTTTTCCTACTTACAAAGCATGTAGAGGTCTGTCATTTTTACACTTCAACTGTGAGAGATGGAATCTAAAACAAAAATCCAGAAAATCACACTGTATGATTTTTATTGCATGACATAAGTATTTGATCACCTACCAACCAGTAAGAATTCCGGCTCTCACAGACCTGTTTGTTTTTCTTTAAGAAGCCCCCCTGTTCTCCACTCATTACCTATATTAACTGCACCTGTTTGAACTGCTTACCTGTATAAAAGACACCTGTCCACACACTCAATCAAACAGACTCCAACCTCTCCACAATGGCCAAGACCAGAGAGCTGTGTAAGGACATCAGGGTTAAAATTGTATACCTGCACAAGGCTGGGATGGGCTACAGGACAATAGGCAAGCAGTTTGGTGAGAAGGCAACAACTGTTGGCACAATTATTATAAAATGGAAGAAGTTCAAGGTGATGGTCAATCTCCCTTGGTCTGGGGCTCCATGCAAGATCTCACCTTGTGGGGCATCAATCATGAGCAAGGCGAGGGATCAGCCCAGAACTACACGGCAGGACCTGGTCAATGACCTGAAGAGAGCTGGGACCACAGTCTCTAAGAAAACCATTAGTAACACACTACGCCGTCATGGATTAAAATCCTGCAGCGCACGCAATGTACCCCTGCTCAAGCCAGTGCATGTCCAGGCCCATCTGATGTTTTCCAATGACCATCTGGATGATCCAGAGGAGGAATGGAATGTGGTCTGAGGAGACAAAAATAGAGCTTTTTGGTCTAAACTCCACTCACCGTGTTTGGAGGAAGAAGAAGGATGAGTACAACCCCAAGAACACCATCCAAACCGTGAAGCATGGAGGTGGAAACATCATTCTTTGGGGATGCTTTTCTGCAAAGGGGGCAGGACGACTGCACCATATTGAGGTGAGGATGGATGGGGCCATGTATCGCGAGATCTTGGCCAACAACCTCCTTCCCTCAGTAAGAGCATTGAAGATGGGTCTTGGCTGGGTCTTCCAGCATGACAACGACCCGAAACACAGCCAGGGCAACTAAAGAGTGGCTCCGTAAGAAGCATCTCAAGGTCCTGGAGTGGCCTAGCCAGTCTCCAGACCTGAACCCAATAGAAAATCTTTGGAGGGAGCTGATCGTCCGTATTGCCCAGCGACTGCCCCGAAACCTGAAGGATCTGGAGAAGGTCTATATGGAGGAGTGGGCCAAAATCCCTGCTGCAGTGTGTGCCAACCTGGTCAAGAACTACAGGAAACGTATGATCTATGAAATTGCAAACAAAGGTTTCTTTACCAAATATTAAGTTCTGCTTTCTGATGTATCAAATACTTATGTCATGCAATAAAATGCTAATTAATAACTCAAAAATCATACAATGTGTTTTCTGGATTTTTTAGATTCTGTCACTCACAGTTGAAGAGTACCTTTGATAAAAATGACAGTTCTCTACATGCTTTGTGTGTGGGGAAACCTGCAAAATCGGCAGTGTATCAAATACTTGTTCTACCCACTGTAACAGGTTATGTGTAATTACAAAACAGTATTTCTCTATGGTAGTGAGTCACACTAAAGATTGGGAGGCACCCCTGGAAAGGCAAGACTCTCATCTTTCAGCAGACACCCTGGTTACCCAGATAGAGTATACCGTTCTCATATCAGACAGAATTTTATTTAGTAAGAGAAATACCCCAGACATGGGGTGCTCACATTCAAAGGCAAAAAATCTACCAATGGGGTGAGAACATTTGGCTTTTAACAAGACAGAAAACTCTGAAAACAAGCTAATGTGGCAAATGTGAACAAGACTGGTATTTTTCTTGTCAGTTTTTGAGCATCTTATTGTCTCGTGGTAGGATGAAGGAGTCTGAGTTATCAGACAATGTTATCGTAATACAAATGGGCTTCATTCATATTGCCTAAAGGACAAACATGCTTAGACAACAAGATAGTATTTAACATAAACACAGACAGGGCTTGCAAAGCCTAATGGCAAAACCACACCAGGGCCGACTTGAAGATAGGCCATCATAACACCTTCAAAGTGCTTTCTAAGAGGTTTCCACAACAACACTGTAGCAGTAGCAGATATTTTGATGGCTTTCACTTTCCCAATAGTGAAACTCGCTGAAGACAGACTGAAAAGCATTTAATGTTCCAAGTAATGAAAGGTCTAATACAGTAAATGCCAAGGAAGTCAGGGTCATGCAAAAGCAAAAAAATCTAAAAAGCTTTTAGTCGTTATGCAATGGAAAATCTATACCTTTATAAGCAGATATTTCTTCTAGACAACTGGTCTTTGAACTGGCCTTGAAGGTGGTAGAATAAATTTTTGAAGAGACTAAAATATTTTACTCTTCGTACAATTTGACGGGTGTTGCACTTACCGTGCTTCTTTATTCAGTTATTTTGAGAACTTGGCAGTATTTCCAACTAAACTTACAACAGCAGACTGAAACATGTGTAACCCTGTCAGCCGAAGACCTCCAGTTTTTTCACCGGTGGGATCATTTAAGAAACAGCGTCTGCCTGATTAGTTAATTTCTGCACAAACGGTCAGAAACTGTCTCAGGAAAGCTCATTGCGTGCTCCCTAAGGTCTTGACCTGACTGCACATGGCGCGAAAACCGACTCCAGTGGGCTAATGCTCCCTCTCAACAGGACTGCTGAAGGGGTCTGCTCTTTACAGATGAATCCTGGTTATACCTTCATCCAGACTGATGGCAGACAGCATTTATGGTGTTGTACGGTTGAGTGGTTTGCTGATTCAGGGTGATTCACTGTGACGGTGGGGTTATGGTATAAATGGGCATAACGTTGGAACAACAAACCAAAGAGCATGTTTGGGATGCTCAGGATTGACGTGTACAACAACGTGTTTCTATTTCTGACAATATTGACCAACTTGGCACAGCCACTTAGAGGAGAGCTTGTAAGACAACATCCTACAGACGTTAATCAGCAGCTCGATCATCTCTATGCAAAGGAGATGAGTGGCTCTGCTTGAGGCAAATGTTGGACACACCACACGCTGACTGGATTTCTAATCTGATTTACAAAAAATTTTTCAAGGTATCTCTGGCCAACTGATGGATACACTATATCTGTTTTCCCAGTGAAAACCCTAGATTATGGCATAATGCTTTCATATATATGTACTGTAACTTTGTACTGTACTGTAATCTTTGTAATTGTTGCATTATTATGTATATTTTTTGGTTTATTGTACTGTATGTCAATGCAAATCTGTCCAACTGGGCAAATATGTGTAATTGTCAACAGTCTCTGCAACTTCATCTTTCATAATATCTTTACATAGTTGAGATGTATAGACATTGACCAACAGTAACATCATTTTTTTAACTTTTGTGTCTGTATTAACAATTCAATAAGAATAGTGCCTGCAGTCATCTTTTCATTGTGAATTAAGTTGAATTGACAGAGTTGCTTGGAAGTCTCAAAATATTTTTAAGGTCTCAGAATCTGAATAGAGGCTAATTTCTTCTGGCACTTTTGCATCAACGTTTGCAAGTTGTGAAATTGTCTGTGAGGCGGTGTCTCCTTCTTGCCAAGCAAATGGAAATGCCCAGCAGAATAACAATCAGAACTATCACCAGTAAAGCTGAGAGGATCGATAGGTGTACTCTCTCTGCCCCAGACTTCCAACTGACATCCAGCTTGTTGTCCAGACTGAGGTGGGAGGCTGTACAGCTATATTGGTGTCTCTCCATTAACTCCTTGGTACTGACCTCCAGACTCTTCCTCATCTGGTAGGTCCCGTCTCCACTAGGCAGCACCTCCCCCCCTGTCAGCTCCTGTTCTGCCACTGGCTGACCGTCTCTCAGCAGGGTCAGGTTGATGTGGCGGGGGTAGAAGCCAAACGCCAGACATGTCACTCTGAGCCCTCCAGAAACGTCTTTCTTTATCAACCTGAGTCTGGGAGCAACTTTACGCATCACAACGTTCTTCTCTCTCTTCAGCCATGCCTTAAGTGATTTAATGCAGAGTGGAAGGTATACATTTTCAACTAGTGATCTTTCCACTGCTTGCCTTATCCCATCCCATCCTAGAAGTAGTTTCCCAGGATCATATGTATAATGGGTAATGTTGTAAAATATCGCATGGTCTACAGAAATGGCATTGAAAATGTCCTTCATCATGATCAGGGCCGGGTCACCATTGTCCAACATCTCACAGCCACCCATGCTTTGTTGAACTTGAATACCTTCGGTGTGATTAAAGCGGCGCTTATAGTCATATGATCTCTCTTTCATTCTGTGGTATATATCTTCAAATAAATAAGTTCTGTCCGGAATTTCATTGCTATTTATTTTGTGTGTTGTGTTATGTCCCCTGTAGACAGTGTGTTTATCATTGGAGTCATAGTAAATCACTTGAACGTCATCCAACATCTCTACAATCGTATACTCAGGGAATGAAGTCTCTCCAATGATGTATGTTGCAAAAGCCCACAGTGAATGTGATCCAGAACCTGAGAATGGATTGATGTTATACACAGTTCCATTATAATCAAATCCACCTTATAATGTAAATCATTTTGCCATTACACTCAAACAGGCTGAAATCCCAGGCATTTTATTCAAAGAGCTTAATCATCACAAAACCATGTCAGTGCTATTTTGACCTTACAGTACAGTGCTCTCCTGAAAAATATAATACAATTTGGCCGTACAACAAAAAAAAAATTGGGTTTTAGAGAAAATAAGTATTCAGTCTTACCTGTGTTGACAATGGTGCAAAAAAAAAGTTGTAACAAAAAAACATCCAGTTTGCCCATGACTGTGAAAGCGCTCACTACTTCTCCGATCACCTTGAGTATCAGCAACAGGTAAACTACTCCATGTAGTTAAACCAGTCAAAACACGTAGAGCAGTGAATTCAATCTGATAAACAGAGTGGAATGAGGAAGAAAGTGTGCTTTAGCTTTGGTGACAGAAAGAGGAACCAACTTCAAAATCTGTAATCTGGAAACTCCAGTCTGATCAGTGGCAGCCAGCAGATCTTGATGGAACTGGATTTTGAACTGTTTTAGATGAATAACAAATAGTACATTTAATTAATATAACTAATTAATATATAATGTTTTTTTATTTTATTTCACTACAAGTATCCAAGATAAGTGTTCTCCGAAGGTTTGAGATGTTGCAAGAGCAAAGATACATGCAGAGATGAGGAAAATGCGAGACCCTTTCCACAACCCGCTCTAGCTTTTATCCAAAAAAATTAAACTGTGAGGTTGGCTAGCTTACCTAAAGATAACAAGACTATTGCTAAAGAACAGCTCCTCTTATCAACTAGGGACACATTACAATCTATGTATCCTGGCACCATATCGTAAAAAATTGTGATCAACTTATGGGTCAAGACAGCATGATTGAGGCATGACCTTAAGTCCTGTACTCAAACCATGGATACATATTTGTAACACATAACATTCTAATAAAAATTATTGTAAAAATAACATTACCCGACACACAGGGCATGGGCTCGCAAGGACATTGAGTACATCATTGTAAATGTCTATACTAAATAATTTTATATGTAAATAAACATAGAATTGACATTTTTCGGTTCCTTCAATCTCATTTGTGATATTAAAAAATATATAATAATGCTTAGATGGGGCCAAAGAGCTAGTAATATAGACTGTCAGTTTCTGGACTGCAAACAGAAAGTATACAACCCCTAAACCTTCAGCGCCTAAACCCTACACCCATAACCCCTAAACCCTACAACCATAACCCCTAAACCCTCAGAGCCTAAACCCTACAACCATAACCCCTAAACCCTACAACCCTTAGCCCCTACACCCTCAGCACCTAAACCCTACACCCTCAGCCCCTAAACCCTACACCCTCAGCCCATAAACCTTTCACCCATAACCCCTAAACCCTCAGAACCTAAAACCTACACCCATAACTCCTAAACCCTCAGCCCCTAAACCCTACAACTTCAGCCCCTAAACCCTACAACTTCAGCCCCTGAACCCTACAACTTCAGCCCCTGAACCCTACAACTTCAGCCCCTAAACCCTACACCCTCAGCACCAAAACTCTACACCCTCAGCACTTAAACCCTACACCCTCAGCACCTAAACCCTACACCCTCAGCACCTAAACCCTACACCCTCAGCACCTAAACCCTACACCCTCAGCAACTAAACCCTACAACTTCAGCCCCTAAACCCTACACCCTCAGCACCAATTTTTGCAATTTTGCAATTCCTGCACCAATTTTAGCCCAAATCAAGTGCTGATTTTAATATTCAGCCCGTAACTATAGCGTACATTTTCAACAACACTTACCTACTTGGCATAGGGAAGATCGAGTTGCAGGGGTAATTACTCTACTCATTGTTCTACAAAAACCTACTAATGTAACCGGTGTAGTAGGTGCGTGAAATAAGGAGCCAACGCAGGGAGGTAGTTTCAAGCTATATATATATTCACACAAAGGGCACGCGTAAAACTCAAAGCCCACAGGCGCAAAACAAGTGTGCAAACAGCTCTTACAAAATGTACACCGCACATAGAACAATACCACACAAAGACAGCCAGAAACACAGGAACTTATATATGCGATCTAATGAGGGAATGGACACCAGGTGTGTGCAATAACAAGACAGGACAGTGCCGTGGGAGGAGGAGCAGCGTGGCTAGAAGGCCAGCGATGACGCGCGCCGAACTCCACGTCGGGAGTGGAGCGCGTCCTCCACGCGCGTCCTCGTTACAGTACCCCCCCTCGACGCGCGGCTCCGGCAGCGCGCCCCCGCCGGCCCCGGGGCCGACCAGGAGGACGCCGCGCAGGACGATCAGGGCGCCGACGATGGAAGTCGGCGAGGAGCTCCGGATCAAGAACATCCACCGCCGTACCCATCCCACTCCACCAGGTACTGCAGCCCCCCCCCCGGCGCCTCGAGTCGAGGATGGAACGGACCGAATACGCCGGGCCCCCCTCAATGTCCAGAGGGGGCGGAGGGACCTCCCAAACCTCAGATTGCTGGAGGGGACCCGCCACCACCGGCCTGAGGAGGACACATGGAACGCCTGGTCGCCCACTGTGTAGACCGGGGCGCCGGATGTGCCGATGAGCTACGGACCAGGTGTCCTCGGCGCGCCGGAACCAGTCGTCCACCGCCGGAGCCCCGGTCTCGGGCTGGCTCTGCCAGGGTGCCAAGACCGGCTGGTACCCTAGGACGCACTGGAAAGGGGACAAGGAAGTGGAGGAGTGGCGGAGCAAATTCTGGGCATACTCTGCCCAGGGCAGGAACTCCGACCACTCCCCCGGCCGGTCCTGGCAATAGGACCGCAGGAACCTCCCCAGGTCTTGGTTCACATGCTCCACCTGCCCATTAGCTTCAGGGTAGAACCCAGAGGTGAGGCTAACCGAGACCCCCAATCGGCCCATAAAAGCCTTCCAGACCCGAGACGTGAACTGAGGGCCCCGGTCAGATACAATGTCCTCCGGCACCCCGTAGTGCCGGAAGACATGGGTGAAAAGAGCCTCCGCGGTCTGCAGGGGCCGTCGGGAGACCGGGGAGAGGAAGGAACCGGCAGGCCTTTGAAAACCGGTCCACAACAACCAGGATCGTGGTGTTGCCTAGTGAGGGGGGTAGATCGGTTAAAAAAAATCAATGGACAGGTGAGACCATGGTCGTTGTGGAACGGGCAAAGGGAGTAACTTACCCGCCGGAAGGTGTCTAGGTGCCTTACACTGGGCGCACACCGAACAGGAGGACACGTACACTCTCACATCCTTGGCCAGACCAGGCCACCAGTACTTGTCGGTAAGGCAGCGCACAGTACGGTCTATGCCTGGGTGACCCGTGGAAGGGGACGTGTGGGCCCAGTAAATGAGACGGTCACGGACATCCAGCCCAGGAGGCCCAGGATCGCCACGCAACGCCCGCTGAAAGTCTGCGTCCACGTCCCACAGAACCGGCGCCACAATGCACGAGGCGGGCAGAATCAGTGTCTAATCTACCCACCTCACACCCGCGTCGCACAACCGAGACAGCGCGTCTGCCTTGGTGTTTTTCGTACCCGGCACGTATGACAGCGTGAAATCAAACCGGGCAAAAAACAACGCCCACCTGGCCTGAAGAGGGTTCAGTCTCCTCGCCGCCCGGATATACTCCAGGTTTCAGACTACAAACGGGTGTCTCGCTCCTTCGAGCCAATGTCTCCAAACAGTCAAGGCGCTAAACACAGCCAACAGCTCCCTATCACCGACGCCATAGTTGCGCTCTGCCTCACTGAGCTTCCGCAAGTAAAAAGCGCAGGGGCGACGCTTAGGAGGGGTACCTGAAAGTTGGGACAACACAGCACCTATCCCTACCTCAGAGGCATCCACCTCCACTATGAACGGCAGTGACGGATCGGGGTGAGCCAAAACCGGGGCAGAGGTGAACATTCTCTTAAGGGTGCGAAATGCCTCGTCTGCCTCGGCCGTCCAGGTGATCTGGCTCGGCCCACCCTTCAATAAGGAAGTGATGGGAGCTGCTACCTTGCCGAAGCCCCGTATAAACCTACGGTAGAAATTGGCAAACCCAATGAACCGCTGTACCGCCGTACCCGTGGTAGGAACGGGCCAATTACGCACGGCTGACACACGATCAACTTCCATTTCCACCCCATCGGCGGAAATTCGAAACCAGAGGAAGGAGACGGCTCGCTGGAAGAACGTGCACTTCTCTGCTTTAGCGTACAGGCCATGCTCCAACAGCCGCCTCAACACCCTGCGAACGAGAGACACATGTTCAGCATGCGTAGCGGAATACACAAGGATGTCGTCGATGTAAACCACAACTCCGCGCCCCAGCATGTCCCTAAACACGTCGTTCACAAATGACTGAAACACTGCCGGGGCATTCATCAACCCATATGGCATCACCAGGTACTCGTAGTGCCCCGTGGTGGTGCTGAAGGCCGTCAACCACTCGTCTCCCTCTCTGATTCTCACCAAGTTATACGAGCTCCTGAGGTCCAATTTCGTGAAGAAGCGCGCCCCATGCATTGACTCGATGTACTGGGAAATAAGGGGGATGGGATATGAATAACGGACCGTCAGTTTATTCAGCGCCCTGTAGTCAATGCATGGACGCAAACCCCCATCCTTCTTCTTCACGAAAAAGAAACTCGAGGAGGCGGGCGAGGTGGAACGGCGGATCTGCCCCTGCCGCAGGGATTCGGCCACGTAGGTCTCCATAGCTGCCGTTTCAGCCTGCGACAGGGGATACACATGACAATAAGGCGGCACAGTGTCCCCCTTTAGATTTATAGCACAATCCCCGGGCCAATGTGGTGGCAAACGACTTGCCATGGCCTTAGAAAAGACCAGCGCTAAATCGGCATTTTCCGGGGGTATGCGCACTGCGGAGACACTGTCTGGACTTTCCACCGAGGTCGCACCTACGGAAACACCTAGACACCTCTCCTGACACCCCTGAGACCACCCCGTCAATACTCTCTGCGACCAGGAAATAGTCGGGTTGTGTACCGACAACCAGGGAAGACCCAGCACCACAGGGAAAGCAGGTGAGTGGATAACATGGAATTCGATTAGTTCAGTATGTGCGTGCTGTACGGTCATCGTGACAGGGACCGTGACGTGCTCAACGAGACCAGTGCCTAGTGGTTTGCTGTCTAAGACTGTAATGGACCTAGGTTGAGACAATGGCACCAGCGGAATGCGCAGTTTCTGTGCATAACCGCTGTCCATAAAATTCCCAGCTGTGCCTGAGTCTACGAGCGCCTTACACTGAGAGTTAGCAGGAAAATCAGGGAAGGCCACCAAAAGTGTCATGTGCTTCGCAGAGAGCCCTGACAGTGTGTGTGGTCTACTCACCTGACTCAGTGTAGGGGTGTCAGGCCTCCTCCGCTCGACCCTCTCTCGCTGGAA
The DNA here is from genome assembly GCF_011004845.1 of Esox lucius. Taxonomy (NCBI): domain Eukaryota; kingdom Metazoa; phylum Chordata; class Actinopteri; order Esociformes; family Esocidae; genus Esox; species Esox lucius. The sequence goes on along the minus strand of NC_047570.1, from coordinate 29,959,681 downwards.
ACAGTGGGAGGCAGAGTGTCCCTTCCTCCCACAAAAGGAACACTCCCTAGGCCGCACCATCTCCCTACGTGCGGCACCTCCCACTTCCATGGGTTCAGGTCCGGCGACGGGGTGTACCGGAGGGGGCTGATCATTCCCGGTGCGTCCGCGAGTGACTAGCAGATTGCCCAGCCGGATCGCCATGTCGACGAGCTGGTCGAATGTCAACATGGCGTCCCGGCATGCCAGCTCCCTACGGACGTCAGACCGTAAGTGGCATCGGAAATGATCAATAAGTGCCCTGTCGTTCCAGCCCGACCCCTGCCGCCAGGGTCCTGAACTCCAGGGCGAAGGTCTGCACGCTCCTTGTCCCCTGCCTCAGGTGCACGAGACGCTCGCCGACCTCCCTGCCGTCGGGCGGGTGATCGAACACGGCCCGGAAGAGGCCGACGAACGCCCCGTAATGGGCCAACTCCGGCCCGTTAGTGGACCAAACGGAGTTGGCCCAGTCCAACGCCTTGCCCCTCAGGCAGGAGACAAGGGCCGAGACCTTCTCCTTATCCCCCGGGTGAGGGCAGAGGGAGGCAAAGTAGAGCTCCAACTGGAGCAGGAACCCAGAGCACTGGGCAGCGTCCCCGCCGAATCCCTGGGGAAGGCTCAGCTGTATGGTCCTCCTCGGCGACGGTGGAGACGATGGCAGGGGCACTCCAGCCGGGTCTTGTGTCGGGGGTTGCTGTTCAGATGGCAGCCTCGCCTCCAACCGCCGCATAGCGTGGACCATCTCCGTCACGGCCTCCCCCAGGGACGAGATCATGGTCCCATGCTGCAGAATCAGGTCGCTCCCCGCTGACTCTATTCGGCAGGTGTGGTATTCTGTAACCGGTGTAGTAGGTGCGTGAAATAAGGAGCCAACGCAGGGAGGTAGTTTCAAGCTATATATATATTCACACAAAGGGCACGCGTAAAACTCAAAGCCCACAGGCGCAAAACAAGTGTGCAAACAGCTCTTACAAAATGTACACCGCACATAGAACAATACCACAAAAAGACAGCCAGAAACACAGGAACTTATTTATGCGATCTAATGAGGGAATGGACACCAGGTGTGTGCAATAACAAGACAGGACAGTGCCGTGGGAGGAGGAGCGGCGTGGCTAGAAGGCCGGCGATGACATGCGCCGAACACCACGTCGGGAGGGGTGGCGCACGTCCTCCACGCGCGTCCTCGTTACAACTAAAATCTCTAGACCATATGTGATTACCAATGGAAACCTTAACACTACACTTATAATATTGGCATTATCAGTGAAACTATCTAAACAAAATATTTCAAACATTTCAGAAGCAACAGTGCCCCCCATTTTGGAGAAACCCTTTGCCCCGGGGAACTGTCCACTCCATAATCGATGTGTTCCTTGGATTGAGCAGTGAAATGTGTTTGAATGTAAATCTACACAGGCCTAGTTGATTGTGTCTCATTTGAACTTACATTCCATACAAGCATACCAGGGAAAGTAACTTTTCTATGCCTTGATTGCTAAACACATGTCATGTTGCACTTGGTGTCAGGCCTCCAGGCGGGGCATGTGCGGTGTCAGGCCATTGGACTGTGGACAAGACACAGGGATGGAGTCACGTGTGCCTGTGTCCTGTCCTCCAAATGTCCGATTTTATTGATCAATCAAAGTAATAGTAAAAGTAATTACAGGTACGCAATCCCATGGGGAAAATGCATTAATATTATAGTAGTCTACTAGTTAAAGTGATAGTTCGTCCAAAAATCAAACCCCAGTTGGTCCTTCAGGCACATGGAGTCATTTTTTAGAACAATCCTTTATTCAGCTCTGTCTCAGTCAGTAGTTAGCCTTATTAGCATTGTACAAATTCATGAATGGAGACTGTACGTACCTCTATCGCAAAGCTGCATTGGAAGTGGAAAACCAACTCTAAAACACACTAAACTAAGACAAGTGGGTGTTGTTAACGCAGTCCTATAATGCCATAATCCAATCAACACCGTGGCGAAGAAAAGTCTGTAGTCAATAGAAGGAATAAAGTTATTACAGGTCCTCAAATCCAAGATGGAGGAACTCAATGGTGGGCTATTTAACTAGTCTACAGTTTAATTAACGCTAACGAAATGAATCTAGATTCTTCCTCCGTCTGTCTTGTAATGAACGTGTAACCACATTATTACATATGTATTCGTCATTGCTCAGCTTTGACTTCATATGTGGCAAATAACACGTCATGTGGTTCATACGTAACCAGCATGCCCATTGATTGGCTAGGATGAACGTTGTCTCTGACACTAGTAGACCAATGAAGACGGATTAGACTCTTCTAAACTTGAGCATGTAAAAAAAGAAGCGAGAGCAAAAAAAGAAAAACGGAAAAGCAGAAACTGTAGTATCGTAACCAAAGCTAGTAACTAATAGGAAGAATCTAGGCGACATGGAAAAAATAGGGTTGGTTATAACATGAAAACCATAAAAAATAAAAACTGCTTTGTGACGTGGCACATTGTCCTGCATATTGTATCCATTTGAAAATGGTATTCAGTGGCCATGAAGGGATGAACATGGTCTGCATAAATGCTTAGATACACTATTGTTTACATGATGCTCATTTGGTATTATGTTGCCTAAAGAAACCATTATACCCCAGTAGAGATGAACATTAGTTACCTCCCATGTATGTTAATTGAAGTTGCATAGTTATGTGGTTAGTATAATCGTTAAGCTCACACTTGGGGTCACTCATGTACTAGCAAAGAGTGTGTTATGGATCAAGCTCCCATATCACATGGTTATTCTCCAGACAAGTTAGTAGGGGCAGCTATTTTCAGGTTGTCACTGTAGCCTCAAGCTTCAGTTCTGAGATGACCCAACGTGGTCTTTTGCCTTTCTGTCAGTTGTGTGAGTCAGACTGTCCACCTTTGTCCACTTTAACCGGACCATTCTCCTTTGACCACTTTAACCTGGTCATTCTCCTCATTAAACAGCTGTTTTTGTCTACAGAACAGCCACTGAATGGATGTTTTTTGTTTGTACCACCTTTCTCTGTAAACTATTTAGGCTGTAGCCCATTCTAAACGATCTAATATCTTGACCATGCCTGCACGCTTTGTATATTGAGTTGCAGCCACATGATTTGCTGTGTGGCTATTTGTGTTCAGAGCAGGTGTACATAATAAAGTGGCCATTGAGTGCACACAAAAGTACAAACAAAAATATTCATTGGTTATTCTTCTGAATATATAAATATACTTTTAAAAGACTGATTAAGAAATAGTCTAGCAGAAATAACATTACAAAAGCCTTTTAACACCCGAAATTCTCAAGGATGACTCTCCTGATTGCAGAATTCCAGATTTCTTTCTTATTCTTTTTGAGGAATCTTCCAACCGGAATTTCTGGAATACAGGCAATTTTGAGGAAAGTTACCAGCATTGTGGAACCCTAAGCAGAGGCAAGCTAATGAAAAAACGTAAAAGTCAGTAAAACTATTCTCTGACAGCAGCGGACACGTAGTTGTAGGTTCAATGGAGTCACGTCCCTGAGCAGCTGAACGGATACGTTCTTGTGTAGGAACAGTTAAGTAGCTCAAGTTATTCCTAATTTCTCACTTGGAAAACCACAGGGATTTTCAAAAACTCCCCTCCTTCCCCTGCCGTTTGAGTTGATTTAATTCTGTCTATGTTTAAATTAGAGGACAATTTCACACCTGAGTGTGAGAGATATGGGGTGAGAGGGAGATTAAGCCCTATTAAGGCAACTGTGTCTGTCTCTCTGTTGCAAAATGTCAGTTTTTGGCCTTCCGAGAAAAAAGGAGTGTGCAGAATCTGTGCTAGAGTAAAGGCTTGGGAGATTTGATAAGCAAACATAACTTAACAGCTGGCTGTGTGTGTGTGTGGGTTTGTGGGTGTGTTTGTGTGTGTGTGCGCGCGCGCGCATAGTGCGATTGGGGTTTCACAAGGACAGCAGAGGGGACAACTGTTTGCACAGGAACAGCTGAGAGGACAACTGGAAAGGTCCATTCATACTCACAGGCAAACTACCAACATCAGACACGATCACAGGAGTCACACACTCATGTGCACACAGTCTCTCGCTTTGTCACATTAAATTATACCCAATCACACTCACACACGCTGAATGTTATGTATGTGGTCCCGGTGTCTTTGTAAGCATGTTCAACATGAGAACATCTCTGACATTTACCACACAGGGAAAGTGTCAGAGCTGAAGGCCTCATTCTGCTGTAGAGAGAAAAAGGACAACCAAAACAAGTGGATAGAAAAGGGAGGAAAGGAGGTTAGAAAACAGATTGAATAGAGAGAGAGCAATGAGGAGGAGGGAGAGAGAGAAGAGAAAGAATGATGGGAAAGGGATGAAAAAGTGAACAGAAAGAGAGAAATGGGGAGATAACCTTCTCATGGCAACGAGTTAGACTACATGACAACCTGTCCCCTTGAGGAACATTTATTTCCTGAAAAATAATTTGACCTGTTTAGCATAATGCTAATGAAGTATTCTATTAGCTGGTCTGTTTGCAGGCAGTGGACCTAACCTTGAAACCTCAAGTGTGTTGTGAGTATACATCAAGGTTTCGTCCCAAATGGCACCTTTTTTACTTCGCAGTGCAACTGGTTCAAAAGGCTCTGTTTAAAGTTAAAAGGGAGTAGGATGCCATTTGGAATACATGCTAAGACTCAAGCTGTAATGCAAAATTTAAAATAGCAGCAGCACACCAGCTCTTCACTGATGAGAAGGCTCCTTAGGGAACGTGTAGGGTTCCCCATGGGTGGCCACTGAGAAAAATCTCATCAGTCTTTCCACGCGACCCAATTACGTGTCCAAGATCATGAAAGATTAGATTCGGTTAGGTTTTCATTTACAGCTAATTACAAAGACAATGAACTCGTCTTAAAATAAGGTTTTCGTAATTCGTTATATTTTTTTTATTAGAGACAGGTTAAAAGGAGCACATTCTGGTCACCTGCTTCTAAATTGCTGGTTAATGTTTGTCAATCACCTGCTGAAATCCAAACCAGCCCCCATAGCTAGTTCCTTACCCTCCAGCCCTTAGATGAAAGTCATCACTAACCATAATCTATGGTGATTGCATTGCCTCATATTACCTTCAGACAGGCTCGGACGAACAGTCACCCTATTGCTTGCATTTATCTAATACAAGAGATTGACAGGATCGTCTAGGGGGTAGGGGATAGCGAATAGTAATTAGAGGTTGATTTGGAATTCAGCCATACTGTGCTAAATGGCATCAGAATTGGCTATTCTGTGGTGTCAGCTGAGGCACTTCATAACATGCAAGTCAGACAATCATTTTGCTATTTATAAATGCACTGGCTAGAGACATGACAGAACAGAAAGATACTAGACCATCGTGGGAGTTTTGTGCTCAAGCTAATGGACGGACAGCAGCAATAAATACTTGTTGTTTATGAATGGAAGGGGACGAGGCTGGTGATTATAGGTCTTTGAGCAGCAAGTTATTGGAAACAAGCACTTGCTCTGGAGTTTCCATGGTATTGTGTGTGTGGGTGTTTCTGTTTGTGTGTGGGTGTGTCTGTTTGTGTGTGGGTGTGTCTGTGTGTGTGTGTGGGTGTGTCTGTGTGTGTGTGTGGGTGTGTCTGTTTGTGTGTGTGCATGTGCGTGTGTGTGTCTAGGCTGTAAAGGTTCCCCACTTCTTTGCCATGCTGTCGTCTTTTGCACATTAGATAAGACAACTGGATAAAGATGCTCAGAGCCTTGTTCATTTACAGGCTGAAACAGGCAGAGCAGAAGCAAGTCAATACGTAGACAAAGTCATTGTTCAGATTCCTTACAAAAAGTACAAATCATGAGATGCTTTTGTAAGATGAATTGTGATCAACTGTAAAAATTCTTAAAGGACCAAATAATGTCCTCCTCTTCAACATCCTTATCATCATCATGGTCATCTTCATCATCACCAGTCTCACCAAGCATGTGCAGAAAACAGTCTGCAGGGCGAAGGTGGAGTCAGTCTGTAAAATCGGATGCCTTTCTCCAATGTCACACGTACCCTGCTTCTCAAGAACTGACTGATACCAGGCAATGGTAGTGTGGTCAGGCAGTGTAACTCTTCGGGAGCATAATCACGCCCACTCGTGTATGTTTGTGTGAATGTGTGTGTATAACCCTGTGGGCATGTTGTGAGAACAGCGAGAATAAAACGTTAAATAGCGAGAATAAAACGTTAAATAGCGAGAATAAAACGTTAAACAGACTTCCACAGCGTTTGAATTTACACCGGCATGTTCGAGACGTACCACGCGGGATTGTGAACATCAATCGCCAGAAAATAAAGCAACGCGCGTGCGCCCTGCACATGCACTCGATACAGTTCCCACACAAATCTCCTCAAACTGGCAAAACTCCAGGCATTCTCTATGGGAATTCTTGTGCACGCTACCTCGGATGGTGGCGTCATGAGCTGTGGACCTGCAAGTTTACACAACATTATAATCTAGCGTCTTGAGTCTCGGGTTCATTATAGTGTAACATAAACAAGGCCCTAAACGTGCCTACACGAGTATGTTCGTATGCGTCCATTTGTATGCCTGTCTTGACCCACGCTCGCGTTACTCTGAGGGAATCTGCACCCTCGCACCACCACGTGTTCCTTGGTATGTCCAGCCGGTGCCCTAGTCGTCCAGATGCTGCTCCTCCCAGGTGGAGGTCGGTATGGCGCTGTAGGGGTCCATGATGACCCGGGCACAGCGGATGATCATGGCCACCAGGAGGAGGCAGAGGAAGGCCACGCAGGCCAGCGTCATGCCCTGGTCCACATCCACGAACTCCGGGTCGGGAGTGGGCCCCTCCTCCATGCTCGCTGCTGGCTTTCAGTGTTGATGTCCTCCGCCGGAAACACGCACGCCGCTACCATCCTGAGAGTGGGTCTGGGAAGGGAGGGAGCGGGAGAAAAGGGAGGAGGTGGGAGAGGGAGGTTGAGGTTGGACAGAGGAGGAAAGAGAAGGCCAAAGATTAAGACATTCACAAGTAAAAAAGTTCTTGCACCCAGCAATCCAGTCAGTAAGCTGTGGATTGTTTTGAGCAGCAACACAGTGAATGGTTAGTTGACAGTCACTGACGAAAATAATATTTATGATTCTGTCTAGACTTTATTGTTTCTATACTAGACCTTCGTTATCCCGTACTAGACCTTGTTCATCCCATGTGAGGGTGTATTCCCACTGCAAGAGTTTAATTGAGATTAACATGACTTAGCAAGAAATTGCCCTGGCTACTGCTGTCAGATTCTGTGTAGATGCCACTTATTGACAGATTCCTACATTGTCATTGGTTTGGAACATAACTTCCTCCTCTATCTATATCTGTCACTGAAGTGGCACGTGAAAGGGGTTTTTCAACTCTGAAGTATGCGAAGAAAAGATCTAGAAGTGCGAAGTCGCCACTTTGGTGGGGTTCATGTTGATGGCTCCAGGGAAAGAGATACTAATGGTCCTTCACACTGATGGTGTTATGGACCGGGCTGTAGCTGCTGAGCATGTGAGGTAGGACAGTCTAGGATTTTGTGAGCAAGGATGTCTTTTCCTTGATCATATAGGTGTATCTTAGTTCTATAATCTTGTTAGAGAACGCAACACAGAGGTATAGCCAAGAACTCAAGAGGGGACATTATACCTGGACGTATAACGTTAGGACATAGAATACACACACATATTATTAGTGGAGGGGATTTGCTGAAGGCTTGTCTGGTATCATTTTCTGTTTAAGGCAAAGACATTTGGGGAAGTACAAAGAAATTTGGAAAGAACCTGAAGACAGAGAAAGATGGACAGAAGGGATGAACATCTAGGAATGATATGTACTATATTTGGTGAATAAACAACCAAGGACGCCTCTCCCTGTACTTTGTTCTTCTGTAAAAGAGCCAGAATATGACACTTTCATGGATTCTTATAGGAACGGTAACAACATTGAGTACATGGTTTCTGAAATAGAGTTGGATTTAGTTTTAAATGTATACCACCACCACAACCACCCCTCCACAACGCACACATTAAGCGGGTATGTACACTTATCTGGTCCCAGTCCACCCATGTGAATGTGTGTGTACAAATATTATGTGACGCAAGCAAACTTTTGTACTGTGATTGGTCAACAGAACTGCAAAAATAAGTTGAATCTTGGGATCACAAAGTAGACTTCCAAATAGAAGAGTTGGTACGCAAAAACGATCCAATAAAAAAAACTTTGCATGTGACCTACAATATTTTTCATTGCACCTGATCTTTATCTGACACTTTTAATGCAAAACCTTGAATTTCCACTGGGTGGAGGCTGGTCTGCCATTCCAGTGAGATCCCTCTTAGAAGCACGGATACCTGATCATTACTGCTATCATCCTCACCTGTGTTCCTGCTCGCTGACTCTATATGAGTCTCTTTGTTTGTTGTGGGTCACTGTATATAGATTTAGTTCCCACCTGTAATGTTTGTCCTAGTTTTGTGTTTTGTCACGTTTTAGTTATGTTCTCCCTGTGCCTGTCTCCTCCTCCAGACACTACATAGATAGATCAATTAACATTAGATCAATTAACATTCTTATTATAGACAGTAGTATTAAAGGCGGTGGAGTAGCGCTTAATAATATCCTTTCATAAATTATCTAAAAAAGTTTTGACTGCCCTATACAGTGGGGAGAACAAGTATTTGATACACTGCCGATTTGGCAGGTTTTCCAACTGTAGAGGTCTGTAATTTTTATCATAGGAATCTAAAACAAAAATCTAGAAAATCACTTGTATTTTAAAACATTCATTTTCATTTTATTGCATGACATAAATATTTGATCACCTACCAACCAGTAAGAATTCCGGCTCTCACAGACCTGTTAGTTTTTCTTTAAGAAACCCTCCTGTTCTCCACTCATTACCTGTATTAACTGCACCTGTTTGAACTTGTTACCTGTATAAAAGACACCTGTCCACACACTCAATCAAACAGACTCCAACCTCTCCACAAAGGCCAAGACCAGAGATTTGTGTAAGGATATCAGGGATACAATTGTAGACCTGCACAAGGCTGGGATGGGCTACAGGCCAATAGGCAAGCAGTTTGGTGAAAAGGCAACAACTGTTGGCGCAATAATTAGAAAATGGAAAAGGTTCAAGATGATGGTCAATCTCCCTCAGTCTGGGGCTCCATGCAAGATCTCACCTCGTGGGGCATCACTGATCATGAGGAAGGTGAGGGATCAGCCCAGAACTACACGGCAGGACCTGGTCAATGACCTGAAGAGAGCTGGGACCACAGTCTCAAAGAAAACCATAAGTAACACACTACGACGTCATGGATTAAAATCCTGCAGCGCACGCAAGGTCCCCCTGCTCAAGCCAGCACATGTCCAGGCCTGACTGAAGTTTGCCAATGACCATCTGGATGATGGAGGAGGAAGGAATTGGAGAAAGTCATGTGGTCTGATGAGACAAAAAGTGTTTGGAGGAAGAAGAAGGATGAGAACAACCCCAAGAACATCATCCCAACCGTGAAGCATGGATGTGGAAACATCATTCTTTGGGGATGCTTTTCTGCAAAGGGGGCAGGACTACTGCACCGTATTGAGGGGAGGATGGATGGGGCCATGTATCGCAAGATCTTGGCCAACAACCTCCTTCCCTCAGTAAGAGCATTGAAGATGGGTCTTGGCTTTGTCTTCCAGCATGACAACGACCCGAAACACACAGCCAGGGCAACTAAAGAGTGGCTCCTTAAGAAGCATCTCAGGGTCCTGGAGTGGCCTAGCCAGTCTCCAGACCTGAATCCAATAGAAAATCTTTGGAGGGAGCTGATCGTCTGTATTGCCCATCGACAGCCCTGAAACTTGAAGGATCTGGAGAAGGTCTGTATGGAGGAGTGGGCCAAAATCCCTGCTGCAGTGTGTGCAAACCTGGTCAAGAACTACAGGAAACGTATGATCTCTGTAATTGCAAACAAAGGTTTCTGTACCAAATATTAAGTTCTGCTTTTCTGATGTATCAAATACTTATATCATGCAATAAAATGCAAATTAATTACTGGATTTTTGTTTTTGATTCCGTCACTCACAGTTGAAGAGTACCTATGATAAAGATTACAGACTTCTACATGCTTTGTAAGTGGGAAAAGCTGCAAAATTGGCAGTGTATCAAATACTTCTCCCCACTGTAAATACAAAACACACATTTGGTCCAAACTGAGTAAGAAGCAAAAGCTTCTCTACACCAAAATTAGCTGGAAGGCACAACAATTAATATCACATCCAAAAATAATTAAACTATCAAAACGCTTAATACAAAATCAACTCATGCTACCATAGCACTACCAAAGAAATCTCTCTAAACGTAAACACATTGTCACTCGTAAAGTTGTAACCTAAAAAAAAAAAAGGTAGAATTATGCAACATAAGATCTTTGTTTTTACATAAACCAACATTCCTCTACAAAAGACGTACTGCACCACTTTACTGAAAAATTTAATAAATAAATCTAACTCTACAAGATAGAGTCTGTGATTGGGTTGTAGGCCATAATCATTCTTTTCTGCCAGTGAGTCAATTCACTGTTCAGACCAGAGCTTTGATCAGAGCTTGGCTGCGTCAGGAGCACGTCAGTCCAGCAATCAGGGACTTACTGCTTCCAGAGGGTTATTAATAGTTGTTGAGCAGTCAAGAAACTATGAAGTTTGTCAGATCCAGAGAGCAACAAGGAAGGTTATCGTCGCCAGCTTTTGAAGCTAACACCATCGGTTCTAGGTTGACAGTTTGTGTTCCCAGTATATAATCTGATAACTGATTCCTTCAACGAAGGAAGGTTGTTAGGTTTGGGTTGCAGTTAAACAATAAATGAATGAAAATAGTGTGTTTTTTCCCTAACAACTAGGACAAAATATATATCTGGTTATACAGAGAACTGGTTATACAGAGTAGCCAATATACTGTGTATTGCTGACTGAGTGGTTTGAATCGTGATTGGCAGATAGCCATGGTATATGAGCACATACTGGGGGTATGACATTGCATCACTTTTTACTGCTCTAGTTGCGTTGGTAACAAACCTAGCTCTCACACACAGCAGCCCAAAATGAGAGTGAGCTTTAAGATCCAGAGATACATCTCCAAAAGCCCCAGACACAGATCATTTGCAAGCTCCAGTAAAAACCAGCTCCTTCTACAATCTATTGCGTGATTGAACATGTCGCTCTGAATGGGACTGATGGATGAGTCACAGAATAGTCCACCAAAGACCCCTCAGATGAGTCTTGCTATTGTCCAAGTATGATTGAAAGAGACCAGCTTCTGAAATGGGTCTATATTCTGGTTGTTTATATATGTTCTGATTAACTTATATACTCATCAATGATCACTGTCTGTGATCATTCTAATTCAGATCAGGAAACCGAAAAGGCTGATTTCATTTTTAGTGTTCGTTTTCGCTCCCCAACCCATCTGAAGGTACAGTTTTGATTGTTTTGGAAAGTTACAGTGTCTAGTTGACAGACAGAGGGCTTTAGATCAAAATGTAATAATCCAAACTCCTAATGAGATTGTCTGAATGTTAAATGATTTTCCCCCTGAGGCAAACCTAAGATGTCTGATTTACTGTAGCTTATGAATAGATCCACAATACATACCTAAACGGTAATTAAACCGAAAAAACAGACACATTAATGATACCATTAGAAAATATGTAACGTATTAAGAAACAAAGGTTTTCAAGCTGCTGTGAACTAGTGTGTATAGTAAGCACTGTAAAAGGGCAACACAACAGTCATTTATATAAAACTTGTTTTTTGAAATGCGCATTTTCAGAGATATTCTAAAAATATTTTGATATCTGCCCATGTGCAAAATGCCTCACTAAATAAAGTCATGCTGAGACAGTTCCTGTTTTACCTGTGACAAATGGAATCCATCACCCATGACCATGACTGGATTTTGTTGACCTTGCCTAAGGCATGTAGAGTTGGGTAAAAAAGCGTTCCAGTTCTATGGCCCTTCCATTGAGAACAAACTGCAAAAGGGCATGAAATTGCATGAGTTGTCTCTATGAATGAGCTTGAAGCTGGTTAAACTATGATGGACAATGAAGTAAAGGCGCTGTGAATGTTTTTACCCAGAACTCCACAATTAATCTACTGCCTTGGCCAATGTGTAACTTGACATTTTAAACTGAAGTGTTTAAGTTTTTTTTAAAATAATAATAATATGTTCTGCGATCAGGTGTCTTTTGGAAATAGATATTTAATCTGGAAAAGACTAACTTGAAGAAATAAAGGTTATAAAATAATAAAAGAAACATAGGAATTAATGTTTTCTTGCTGAAATAGTTCTACTCATTATGGATTATTTACAGATGATTAGCTGGTTATCACAGGCTGCAATGTGCTCATTATAACAGTAATTGTAGCATCATCATAATAATAACAGATATTTTGTAATATAACATATGAGATGCAGGGATGGATTGATCAGGGGAAGTTCAGAAAGAGAGACAGAGAAATAGGGAGAGGCAGGGCAAGAATAAAACTAGAGGACTGAGCACTGAGCAAGTATTTTGACTAATTTCTGTCCTTTTTAAATGGGCTACTAATAAAGTGACCAAAGCCATTGTTAACTAATAAGTGCCATCTAAAACATTGGCCTCCTCCTTTTTGAACTCCTCACACTAGTTATTATTGGAATGAAAACTTCCTGATAAGGCAGAGAGGAAGGAGTAGACAGCCCACAGAGCTACTGGGCACTGACTATAGATAAACAAATTTTTCACCTCTGAAAATGTAAGCTGCAGCTACTAAAATTAATGAAGCACTCTGTAGTTGTAATAAATAGTTACCTACGTACACACATACATGGACATTTTCCAGAAACCGGTGCCCATGAAAATAAACACTGCAATTCTTCTGGCTGTTGCGCATCCTTGTCTTCACATTACATTGCTTCAATCATGCCAGCTGAATACTATGCTAGTGTACTGTGGCTGCTGAATTGATGACGGAATAAATCGTAAATCAATAACAAGACAAAAAAGTAGTTCAGAAGAGGTAGTTACAGTTAGCTGGCTGTCACATCCCATTACGTAAAAATGACTTACTGTGATAATTATCCAACACATAAGGAATGAAAAAGAGATCTACTGGCAGGAATGTCTAACAGAAAGGCTTCTGAAATGTCTAATAGAAAGGATACTGAAATGTCTAATAGAAAGGATACTGAAATGTCTGATAGAAAGGCTACTGAAATGTCTGATAGAAAGGATACTGAAATGTCTGATAGAAAGGATACTGAAATGTCTGATAGAAAGGACATTGAAACAGCATGACTGAAACCAGTTGATTGGAAAGGAAAACAATATCAGTATTGACCTGTCTTGACTTAGGTTGAGGACTTCATTACCATTCACTAAAAAGGTCAGAGACATTGAGTGGATTTTAAATTGAATCTATAAAACTAGAAAAACATGACATAATATGTTGCTGTTGTTGTTGTCTGTTTAGTTTTGCTTTAATACACCAGGATAGCCTTGTATTCCCAAACAACGATTGACCTGTTGACCTCCTGGCCTTCAATTCTTGCTTTGAAACTCAACTAGTATGTAAGGGAGTACACTTGAATGTGGAATATTTTGTAGACTTTTGTTATTACTCAAGATACTCTTTTCGGGGGAGGAGGAGAGTATGGGGAACATAAGAAAATGCAAATACTAATACAATTACGATTTGTTTTAACCTACTTCAAATATCAAATAGTAGCAATATCATAATGCATTGTACAGTCTCTCTTTTCTGGAGGTCATAGTGATAAAACACTGGCTCAATGCACAATTGAATTTTCAAACTGACAAACTGCAAAGGTCCTGTTACCAGCAACTTGGCTGAGTTCTGCGCCCCAGTACTGGGCTGGCAAAAAGCTCCAAACAACTTTGTCTCTCTCAAAAGTGCTACACAGGGCAGAGCTTGGAGAGAATATACAAAAAAACATTGTGTGTGCATGGAGATGGTTTGAGACAATCTGGTAAGGGAAATTAGACCACTGCTTGGACATTACCACTGGGACATTATCGACCCGGACCCCTATCAGGCAAACATTTGATTCATTATGCTGTTGAAAGTGTGAACTGAAAGAAATCTGTAAACATGAATGGAAGAGTTGGTATTTGATTGAGTGCTGGAGGAAGAGGGGATATTCACACTCAAAAATGTTTACTCCACAAACCCGTTGGGATACCGATTTCTCATTAACATACCACTTGTAAAAGTATATGACAGGAACTTGAAAGAACATAGAAACATGACCTGCCAGCCACTGATTACATTAAGAAGCGTGATTTATGGTCTAACAGAACTGATTGTCCTGATTTTACAGCAGCTGCCTGATCTCACGTCCGGACTGCTTCAGATGAGAAGGGTAGTGAAGTGGGAGGGGGGACTGGTTGCCCGGCATGTTTGTAGTGCATATGTAAGATGAGTTGCTGCCCAACCAAAGAAATGGAGCTGGAAGATGTCTATGGAGCTGGAAGATGTCTATGGAGCTGGAAGATGTGTATGGAGCTGGAAGATGTCTATGGAGATGTGGTGTAAAAAAATAACAAATACGTTAGCAGAGCGTCTTGCAGTAGTGAGTGCATGCATTATTATACCAGTTCATACTATCCCTCCATGGAAATCAAACCAACAACCCTTCAGTTGTAGGCGCCATGTGCTACCAACAGAGCTGAGCCTCCACAACCTGGTCTGACTCCTGGAAAAAAAACATTGACAAAATCCTGTACTATCCCTTTAACAAATACTGGAACAGTCTTACAATAATTCATACTATCCCTTTAACAAATACTGGAACAGTCTTACAATAATTCATACCGAAGGTCTGAAGCCCTTAACATTATCGGGCAGCAACAAACTTCTGCTTGCCGGCGTTGTCATGGTGTACTGCACCGCATTGTGTTGGTTCTGCACTCATCCAGTGGTTCTGTCCATCTGAATAGGAGGGAGACACCCAGTTGGAAGGGAAAGGGGAAATGATTGGGTTTAATAATGCATCACTCCTATCCATCATATTCTCTCCGTCTTCTGCCACTCTAGCTTTCAAACAGCCTCTTTTATTCCCCACCTGAGGGATCAAGCTATCAGTACAGAGGGAACCTGTTTCAGCACTTTTGGGATTACCGTACTGACATCGCCCTAATAAGACATCACCATATGAAAAGGTATTCCGTTCACTTTATCTCTTGTTATTTGCCCTCATCAAATGGTGATTATTGTCCTTTCTTTCCCTGCATCCACCTCTTTTCCTTTCCAACTTTCTGTCTGTTGTCTCTCAGTCTACCTCTCCTGTTCGTCTCTTCCTATTTGAGCACCAACTCAAGGACTCTTTTCTTTCTCAAGGACTCATGCAACGGTAACCTTGGTCACTCCATTAGGGATAGAATGGAGAATTACAACTGACTCCATCAACCAAATGCATTTCAGACATAAACTGCCATATACAAATGAACTCAGAGTGCGGCGGGGTAACACTTGTAACCAGCTTTGATATATCCATCAGTTTATGCAAATGTATACTTACGGAGAGAAAGAAAAGTTGAGGCTGAAAACGAAATAGGCCCTTTTTGCCTTTGCTGGAGATTGAAGGGTGACATTTTAATTTACCTGACATTTACATAACATGTGGTTAAGCTTTTCAACAGGAATCACATGAGCCAAGATAGGGTTCAGTTGATGCTAATATACCCTACAGTTCACACCATCCTAAGAATCATATTTCAAAGTATTCTTCTATTAGGCCAGAGGTTCCCAAACTAGGGGTCACGGCCCTAAGTGGGGTCAACTGATATGAAAATGGGGTCGGGGGAGAAAGTTTTACAATTTACTCTCATAGCCGCAAATAAAAAAATAACGATTATATTTTATATATTATATTTTTCTTGGTTGGGGTTAAAGAATTTTAGATATCGAAATGGGGTCGTCGGCCAAACATTTTTGGGAACCCCTGTATTAGGCCTACAGAGAAACTTTTTATTTTATACATCTTATCCCGTATAATATTATTTACATGGGATCAAAACCAAAAGCAATTGAAAATGTGGTTATATAAGTGAATTCAATGTCTGAGTGAAGCTTCTGTTTTAGCTTTTACGGTGCATTTTGTAAACCATACGATCTGACTGAAAAACGAATCTGGCACAGACCCAACCAGAAGTGTCTGGACGTATAAATCTCACCCCTCCAGACTGGGAACAGGTGAATGTCTCTTTGGCACCAGTGGTGCTCCTTATGAAATGTTTTGCATGTAACATAACCTATTGTAGATCAATTTGCATGATCAACAATAGGTTAACATGATACATTATGTTTAGTTGCAGGATTACTCTGCTTTTGCCATCTATTATTTGCCCTGCATAGAGGGAGGCAGTGTTAGTGGGAGTATAACCAAGTCCATCGAGCTATTACGCACAGAATAGGAGCCTGTACAACAATCATTACAAGTAGGCCTTAGAGACTCCAAATGGTATGTCTGATATTCAATAACTTAAACCAACACTTGTCCAGTACTTTCAGTCTGGCCTACAATGCTAATTCCAATGTTCATTTAATTAGTTAGCCACTGTAGAAACATAACAGTATCACAGTGGGAAGGTTTTAATGAATAGAGACCTGACAAGTTCTGCCCAGAGTCACTGCAGTATCTATTGAAACAGCTTAATGTTACGATGCATAAAGTGCGGGAAGGTGTTTTGAAAGAGATTACTCGTTTGTACGCTAAGCCTAGAGTATTATGCCAATTGTTTTTTACAAAATAATTTTTTGTGTTGTTTACAAGTTCACATTAAATTTAAAGTTCTAGCCGAGGGTATCCTCTCGAAAACTCAACTGAATTTCTAGTAGGTATAGGTGTTATACAGAATTGTTTGGATGCAACAGAGAGAAAGGGGTAAAAGGTGGATTGGGGGTGAGACAGAAAGAGAGGGTAGAGAAAGAGCAATGATGTATCCAGACACATCCAACCACTTCCACAATATGTCATTGTACAGAAAAACAGACTCCAATCCTGAATGATATAGGTTTCTCTTATCCTTGTGTTCTAAGGTGGTTTCGATGTATTGCCCCATCTTTGAAGGAACTGATAGATTGTATCAGAAAATTCTTTGCAGGAAATCAGGAGGATGTGTGATTGTGTTTGTGTGTGTCATTTCCAATACTTGTTTGGATCAAATACCGCTACACGGATGTTCAATAAAGGAAAACTGAACCTTGTGGTGACTTTGCCAGTCACAATGAGAAATAAGGCGATTTCTGGTCTAGTGTTACGATTTAGATTTAAGGGGAAAGGGGTATGTTTAAATTTTAGTTGCATAGGTTTAAGATTTGGTTATGGGTTAGGTTTTGGGTTAGGGTTTATGAATAATTCTCCAAAGGATAGTAAAACATAAAATCTATTGTATTTGTATTTGTGTATTTCATCAGTCGTCCCCAGTCATGGTAGAATAAATATGTTTAGAATGAGAAATTTTACTCCACATTGTCTTAAGCATACAAATTGACAACTCTAAATGTCTAAATGGAACTATCTACTATTGTGCTCAGTCTAATACAAAAAGTTGCTGTGTAAAATGTAAATAAAAACAGAATGCAATGATGTGCAAATTATTTAATCCCTATATTCAATAGAAAATAGTACAAAGACAAAATATTAAATGTTGAAACTGAGAAATTAGATTTTTTCTTGAAAAATATATGCCCACTTTGAATTTTATTTGCCAGCAACACGTTTCAAAAAAGTTGGGACAGAAGCAACAAAAAACTGGAAAAGTCATGTAATGCTAAAAAACTAAACCTGGTGGAATATCACACAACTAATTGGGTCAATTGGCAAAAGGTCAGTAACATGATTGGGTATTAAAAGATCATTCCAGAGAGGATGGGTCTGTCAGAAGTGAGGATGGGGAGGCTTTCACCATTCTGTAAAAGACTATGTGGGCAAATAGTGCAACAATTTAAGAATAACATTCCTCAATGTAAAATTGCAAATATTTTGGGGATCTCATCATCTACGGTAAATACCAATATTGGATGGCCGTGATCTTCGGGCTCTCAGGTGGCACTGCATTAAAAACAGACACGATTCTGTAGTGGAAATCACTACATGGGCCCAGGGACACTTCTGAAAACCATTGTCTGTGAACACAGTACCTCGGTGCATCCACAAGTGCAAGTTATAACTCTACCATGCAAAGAAGAAACCATATATTAACAAGATCTAGAACCGCCGACACCTTCTCTGTGCCCATCTCATTTAAGGACAGAGACAAAGTGGAAAACTGTCCTATGGTCTGACAAATCAAAATCTGAATTTATTTTTGGAAATCATGCATCCCCTCCAAGAACTGCCACCTTAACGTGGTGGAGGGGTTTGAGTACCCGAGTGACCCTAGGAGCTATGTTGTCTGGGGCTATATGCCCCTGGTAGGGTCTCCCAAGGCAAACAGGTCTTAGGCGACGGGTCAGACTAAGAGCGGTTCAAACCCCCCTTAATGAAGAACAACATAATGAGTACCGTGACGTCGCCCGGTATGGCGCAGCCGGGGCCCCCACCCTGGAGCCAGGCCCGGGGTTGGGGCTCGTATGCGAGCGCCTGGTGGCCGGGCCTTCCCCCATGGGGCCCGGCCGGGCTCAGCCCGAACGGGTGACGTGGGGCCGCCCTCCCGTGGGCTCACCACCCACAGGAGGGACCATAAGGGGCCGGTGCGAAGAGGATCGGGCGGCAGTCGAAGGCAGGGGCCTAGACAACCCGATCTCTGGACACAGAAACTAGCTCTAGGGACGTGGAATGTCACCTCGCTGGCGGGGAAGGAGCCTGAGCTAGTGCGTGAGGTTGAGAGGTTCCGATTAGAGGTAGTCGGGATCACCTCTACGCACGGCTTGGGCTCTGGAACCACACTCCTTGAGAGAGGATGGACTCTTCACCACTCTGGAGTTGCCCATGGTGAGAGGCGGCGGGCTGGTGTGGGTCCTGCTTATAGCTCCCCAGCTCTGCCGCCATGTGTTGGAGGTTTACCCCGGTGAACGAGAGGGTCGTTTTCCCTGCGCCTACAGGTCGGGGATAGGTCTCTCACTGTTGTTTGTGCTACGGGCCGAACGGCAGTGCAGAGTACCCGACCTTCTTGGAGTCTCTGGGAGGGGTGCTGGAAAGTGCTCCGACTGGGGACTCTATTGTTCTACTGGGGGACTTCAACGCCCACGTGGGCAACGACAGTGACACCTGGAGGGGCGTGATTGGGAGGAACGGCCCCCCTGATCTGAACCCGAGTGGTGTTCAGTTATTGGACTTCTGTGCTAGTCACAGTTTGTCCATAACGAACACCATGTTCAAGCATAAGGGTGTCCATCAGTGCACGTGGCACCAGGACACCCTAGGCCGCAGGTCGATGATCGACTTTGTTGTCGTCTCATCTGACCTGCGGCCGTATGTCTTGGACACTCGGGTGAAGAGAGGGGCGGAGCTGTCAACTGATCACCACCTGGTGGTGAGTTGGATCCGATGGCGGGGGAGAAAGCTGGACAGACTCGGCAGGCCCAAGCGAACTGTAAGGGTCTGCTGGGAACGTCTGGCCGAGTCTCCTGTCAGAGAGATCTTTAACTCCCACCTCCGGCAGAGCTTCGACTGGATCCCGAGGGAGGTTGGAGATATTGAGTCCGAGTGGACCATGTTCTCCACGCCATTGTCGAAGCGGCCGCTCGGAGCTGTGGCCGTTAAGGTCTCCGGTGCCTGTCGAGGCGGCAATCCCCGAACCCGGTGGTGGACACCGGAAGTAAGGGATGCCGTCAAGCTGAAGAAGGAGTCCTATCAGGCCTGGTTGGCTTGTGGGACTCCTGACGCAGCTGACGGGTACCGACAGGCCAAGCGGGCTGCAGCCCGGGTGGTTGTGGAGGCAAAAACTCGGGCCTGGGAGGAGTTCGGTGAGGCCATGGAGAAGGACTATCGGCTGGCCTCGAAGAGATTCTGGCAAACCATCCCGGCGCCTCAGGAGAGGGAAAACAGTGCCCTACCAACGCTGGTTTACAGTAGAGGTGGGCAGCTGTTGACCTCAACTGAGGATGTCGTCGGGCTGGTGGAAGGAATACTTCGAGGATCTCCTCAATCCCGCTGTCACTTCTTCCATTGAGGAAGCAGAGGATGAGGGCTCAGAGGTGGACTCGTCCATCACCCGGGCTGAAGTCACTGAGGTGGTCAAGAAACTCCTCGGTGGCAAGGCACCGGGGGTGGATGAGATCCGCCCTGAGTACCTCAAGTCTCTGGATGTTGTGGGGCTGTCTTGGTTGACACGCCTGTGCAACATCGCGTGGCGGTCGGGGACAGTTGCCTCTGGGATGGCAGGACCGGTGTGGTGGTCCCTCTTTTTAAGAAGGGGGGACCGGAGGGTGTGTTCCAACTATAGGGGGATCACACTTCTCAGCCTCCCCGGGAAAGTCTATGCCAGGGTACTGGAGAGGAGAATACGGCCGATAGTAGAACCTCGGATTCAGGAGGAACAGTGTGGTTTTCGTCCGGGCCGTGGAACACTGGACCAGCTCTATACCCTCTACGGGGTGTTGAGGGTTCATGGGAGTTTGCCCAACCAATCCACATGTGTTTTGTGGATTTGGAGAAGGCATTCGACTGTGTCCCTCGCGGCATCTTGTGGGGGTGCTTGGGGAATATGGGGTCCTGGGTCCTTTGCTAAGGGCTGTCAGGTCCCTGTACAACCGAAGCAGGAGCTTGGTCCGCATTGCCGGCAGTAAGTCAGACTTGTTCCCCAGTGCATGTTGGACTCCGGCAGGGGTGCCCTTTGTCACCGGTTCTGTTCGTAATTTTTATGGACAGAATTTCTAGGGGCAGCCAGGGGCCGGAGGGTGTCAGGTTTGGGGACCACACAATTTCGTCTCTGCTTTTTGCAGATGATGTTGTCGTGTTGGCCCCTTCTAACCAGGACCTTCAGCATGCGCTGGGTACGGTTTTGCAGCCGAGTGTGAAGCGGTGGGGATGAAAATCAGTACCTCCAAATCCGAGGCCATGGTCCTCAGTCGGAAAAGGGTGGCTTGCCCGCTTCAGGTTGGTGGAGAGTGCCTGCCTCAAGTGGAGGAGTTTAAGTATCTAGGGGTCTTGTTCACGAGTGAGGGAAGGATGGAACGGGAGATTGACAGACGGATCGGTGCAGCTTCTGCAGTAATGCAGTCGATGTATCGGTCTGTCGTGGTGAAGAAAGAGCTGAGCCGCAAGGCGAAGCTCTCGATTTACCAGTCAATCTACGTTCCTACTCTCACCTATGGTCATGAGCTTTGGGTCATGACCGAAAGGACAAGATCCCGGATACAGGCGGCCGAAATGAGCTTTCTCCGCAGGGTGGCCGGGCGATCCCTTAGAGATAGGGTGAGAAGCTCGGTCACCCGGGAGGAGCTCAGAGTAGAGCCGCTGCTCCTCCACATCGAGAGGGGTCAGCTGAGGTGGCTTGGGCTTCTTTTTCGGATGCCTCCGGAACGCCTTCCTGGGAAGGTGTTCCGGTCCCGTCCCACCGGGAGGAGACCCCGGGGAAGACCTAGGACTCGCTGGAGGGACTATGTCTCCCGGCTGGCCTGGGAACGCCTCGGTGTCCCCCCGGAAGAGCTAGAGGAAGTGTCTGGGGAGAGGGAAGTCTGGGCATCCCTGCTTAGACTGCTGCCCCCGCGACCCGGCCCCGGATAAGCGGAAGAAGATGACATGACAAATCATGCATGCTGCATCCTTAAGGCTGAAGAGGAGAGGGACCATCTGGCTTGTCATCAGTACACAGTTCAAAAGCCAGCATCCGTGATGGTATGGGGGTGCATTACTGCACATGGCATGGACAACTTGCACATCTGCGTAGGCACCATTGATGCTGAACAATATATACATGGTTTGGAGCAACATTAGCTGCCATCCAGACCACGTCTATTTCAGGGAAGGCCTTGCTTATTTCAGCAGGACAATGCCAAACCAAATTCTGCACATATTACAACAGCATGGCTCCTTAGTAAAATAAAAACTGGATGCTAAACCTGCTTGCCTGCAGTCCAGACCTGTCACCTATTGAAAACATTTGGTACATTTGAAAAAATACAACAAAGGAGACCTCAAACTGTTGAGCAGCTGAAATCTTGTTTCAAGCAAGAATTATCATATATTTCACTATCAAAACTACAGCAATTGGTCTTCACAGTTCCCAAATGCTTACAGAGTATAGTTAAAGGGATAGTTTGTCCAAAAATCATATATTGGTGACAGTCCCCTTACCCTGAATAGGTCCTTCAGGCGCATAGTGTCATTTTTCTATTCTGTCTCAGTCAATAATTTGCTTCATTAGCATCGTACAAATTCTTGAATGGAAACCGTACGTACCCCTATCGCAAAGCTGCATTGCAAGTGGACTTCTACTATAAAACAATCCAAACTAAGTGGAGTTGTTTATCTCAATGAACATGACGATGTTGTATTCCTCAAAAGAAAGTTTTAATTTTCACAATATAATTCTCATTTTAAATAAACGGGTACTTCCTGTATTTACCGGTCAGTATCAATCCACGTGTTTGTTTGAGAAGAGTAAGTGTATACACAGTAAATAAAGCTTAGTATTTGCTAGCTAGAAATCAAGTTACCGATTTTGTCTTTGAGGTATAGTACCAATTGCAGAGCAGGTAGAATTTAATTAACTGTAGATCCATAAGCAGCCATAAGTCGACATTGATACTTACAAACAAAGGAAATCCAGAAGTTCAAAGTTTATTTATGAAATGCCCCGAATAACACAGCATCATCCTGTACAATGAAATTCTTGTGACACGGCACACTACATCTATGTAGTAAGAATTAAGAAATATATAAAGCAAAAATATAGCAAAAAATATAGCAATAATATACATGTGTAAACTAGCAGCAATTTTAAAAAGCTAGGCAAAGCAATCTATTTTCGCCTAGCTTGTTGAGGTTAAAGTTCACGATCACCTTGATGACATCACTGCCGACGAACACGGTGTATGGTGGCTTTAGGAAATAGTTTTCTAGTGCCAGTTTGAATTCAACAAATTCTGCTGGCTGTTTATTTTGTACAGTTATGAAATCAATGCTACCATAACAGATTACTGAATGTAGTTTCTAGTGTTTTGGAGTAGTTTTCCACTTGCAATGCAGCTTTGAGAAAGTGATACGAAACATTTTCATTCATGCATTCGGACGATGCAAACAATGTTAATTACAGACTGGGACAGAGCTGAATAATGGATTGTTTGATAAAATGACTCTATGAGCCTTGTGGAACATGTTTTGGTAAGTGGACGAACTATCCCTTTAAAAGAAGAGGTGATGCAACACAGTGGTCAACATGCCCCTGTCCCGGCTTTTTGAAACATGTTGCTGGCATCATATTTAAAATGGCCATGTATTTGACCAAAACTGAATAAAAATTAAGTTTCAACATTTGATATGTTGTCTTACTGCCTCCAGGCTAGGCAGTATTTTCAATTAAATATAGGAATAAATGATTTGTACATCACTATATTCTGCTTTTATTTGCATTTTACTCAGCACGTCCCAACTGTTTTGGAAACAGGATTGTATATAAAACAAAGTGCAATTAGTTTTCACATAACACAAAATTGGCTGTAACTACAGTACTAGTGGAGTTTTCCAGAATAGGATAATACAGTGAGGATAAACACTGTGTCCAGGCTAGGCAATAATAGGATGATACAGTGAGGATAAACACTGCCTCCAGGCTAGGCAGTAATAGGATGATACAGTGAGGATAAACACTGCCTCCAGGCTAGGCAGTAATAGGATGATACAGTGTGGATAAACACTGTCTCCAGGCTAGGCAGTAATAGGATGATAGAGTGTGGATAAACACTGTGCCTCCAGGCTAGGCAGTAATAGGATGATAGAGTGTGGATAAACACTGTGCCTCCAGGCTAGGCAGTAATAGGATGATACAGTGTGGATAAACACTGTGCCTCCAGGCTAGGCAGTAATATGATGATACAGTGTGGATAAACACTGTCTCCAGGCTAGGCAGTAATAGGATGATACAGTGAGGATAAACACTGTGCCTCCAGGCTAGGCAGTAATAGTATAATACAGTGAGGATAAACACTGTGTCCAGGCTAGGCAGTAAAAGGATGATACAATATGGATAAACACTGTGCCTCCAGGCTAGGCAGTAATAGGATGATACAATGTGGATAAACACTGTGCCTCCAGGCTAGGCAGTAATAGGATGATACAGTGAGGATAAACACTGTGTCCAGGCTAGGCAGTAATAGGATGATACAATGTGGATAAACACTGTGCCTCCAGGCTAGGCAGTAATAGGATGATACACTGTGGATAAACACTGTCTCCAGGCTAGGCAGTAATAGAATGATACAGTAAGAATAAACACCAGGCTAAGCAGTAATTGATATAATAGACATTTTACACATTAAGAAACTGAAGTCAAGATAAAATCTCTAAAGCATACAAGCTGGAATGAATAGCCAGAGCCAGACATCAAGGGCACCGATGCCTATCTAATAGCATATGGTGATCAATGATAACTGCCACAGTATAGCTTCTAATTGATGAATAGGCATCATAATGCAGGGCCCATAGACAGGGGGTCTACACCAGGCCATATGGAAAACCCTGCCGTTAGTCAGGAAACACACAGAGGCACACAAGCAGGCACATGCGTACACACACAAACACACACCCTCTCATCATCTCTCCCTGAGTCACTGTCATCTGAGGTAGTGTTTGTATGCACGGTTTTGAGTCTTGGGCAGGACTCCCACCTGACAGAAAGGCAGAGACAACGCAAAAGCAGTGGAAATAGATAAATGGTTTGTGTCTCCCTTATCACTTCAGCTTTAATACAGTTAGACACACACGCCTCTCATAATGGTCTGCCATGATTAACCGATTGCAATCTTGGGAAGAGCCCCTAAAGGGCTTGATGGAATCTGTCACGCTGAAAAGCTGAGCCTGCGTTAGCAAAGACCGCATTCACTGTAAATGTTGCATATGTTGGACATCAATTGGAAATTACCTTTATATTTCTTCAAAATGTTAGCACAAGCATCAGCCAGACGGACTAAATCCACCTACACACACTTATGTTAACATACCTATCTGAATGGGGACACCAAATTTGATTGTCCTTACTGCCCTACTTCAATTAATCCTAACGCTGACCTTTACCATAACTAGCCCCATTTGTAACATTTGCCCTATACCTGACACGTAAAACAACCAAATTGCTCTTTTTTAAAATGGGTACAGGTAAAATGCCATTGCAGAAAATGCTCTGCTAAACCCTCCGCTTTCATTCATACTGCATTAACTGTAGTTTTATATACTTACAAATATCCATAACACTGCAAACATTAACTGATTGCCTAGCCAATCCATCACAATTTAACTGCTATATGGCAGTCAGGCCTGTGTGGACACAGCTATGTTGTTTTAATCTGTGGACCTTATTTATTGAGTGAAAAAAAACGGAATACTTGCCTGCCAGCATTTCAAATAAATGTTCATTGTGAATGAGATATTTTGACAGTGAGTTTCCGGAGTGCATGTTTGATTTAATTACTTAATCTTATTCTCTGTGCGTGTATGGTAATGTTTTGCAGGGGAGTTTATATGGGAGAAGAAGGGAGGCTACATGGGGGGGGCACTGTTGGCAAAGACAGAGAGAAACAGCCACCTTTGATATAAGCAGGAAAGAGTGAGAGGGGGGGGTCACAAAAGTGAGGACCAAATGTGGTAGAGCAAGATGGAGAGAAAGAGAAGGCAGAGAGGAGACCAAGCAAAAGAAAGTGAGAGAAAGACAGAGATAGAAGGGTGAAAGACAGAGACAGAAACAAAGACAGAAAGGGGAAAACGTGGCGTGAAAGAGGAGGCGCAGAGAAGCCACATCTGTTCCATGTGCTGCGTCCAACATCAGTTCTCACTGTACAATAGGGACAGATGGGGGACAGAGGCAGAATAAATGCCTCCACCATCCGTCCCTTGCTCTTTTAACTCCAAGGACTTCACAGCCACACAGACAGCGTCTCTCGCGCTTTCTCTCTTTCCCAATGTCCACCTCATTCCAGGACAACCTCCCTCTCTCCTAAAATATAATTTTTTTTTAAATGTGAAAGAACTGGAAGGGGAAAAAAACGATAAAAGGCTGGCTCCTAATTCCTGCAGACAGTGCTACACTGGAACATTGCCTCGGACCAATTGGAACTTGATAAAACTTCAGGCCCTTCGATTCCACACACCAGACCGCACAATTCCACATACCCTTTTGCTGGAGTTGCTAGCTAACAAATTAAAGCTAACTGCTGAGGTGGCATGTTTTTTTTGGTGTTGTGGGTAGGAAAGGAAACTTAAACACTATAAATCTTTGTCCTTGTTTGTTCGGGGTTTGACAATGCTAAATTACTTGCCCCTAATTCCCTGAGGGGAATACCCAATCACAAACCTGAGTGTGATTTTGCCTAGATCCCCTCTGCCTGTTCTCTACAAAAAAAGGCCTGCTGGGCAAAAAGTGAGGAATGAGCATTTATGTCTGAACAGGAATAATGAAGTTACCTTTAAATTAATGTCAACTTTAAAGCAGCGAGTGGCTGCGAGATCGACTGCTGGGTGTCAAGAAACAGTGGTGATTCAGCACGTAGAAACGTCAGGAGATTAACAGATTAATAGCAACTTGCTCCATTTAACCACTTGTCGGCACAATCTTTCCTTTCCTCAATACTTTGGTGTGTCCTCTACATCAAGCACTGCTTTCACGACACACTACGTATCACTCTGTTGAATTTTCCCCACGTGATGCAGTCTAGGATAAGACAATAATTACAAGGCAACAGTGCAATGTTGTCCCCAAAAAACATATGTTTTTAAACCCCTGTCACCTAACAACCATTTTTTTTATTATCGAGCTCCTCCAAATAAGTAAAATTGTTCTCACCTTGTCTTAAACTGATCTCATGCTGTCTCAGACATACCGGTACTTCCACCAAGCTTTATCCCAAACCAAATGAGGTTCTGCTGTGAAGCAGGTCATTTGGCGACGACGTGACTTGTCTATTTTACGAGGCTACCATTTAAAGTCAGTATTAGTTTTTAACAAATTACTTCTTGGCTGTGTAGGACTTTTCAGCTGGAGACTACCAATGGACCATTATGTGACTGGAGTGCACCTTAACATTTAAATATCCATGACTAATTTGTATTTTATTTATTTATTTAACTTACCTGAACCAAATATAATTTGAGGGCAACCTGGCCAAAGACCAAATGTAGGTTTTCCATAAATAATAAAATTAAAATATGCATACAAATATATTAAACTACAATAAACACAATAAATACAATAAATACAATGAAAAACAAGTACAGGTAGGAATAGAGTATTCAGTAGGTGCAGCTGTCAAATCGGAGCTTGTTATTATTATTTTTGAAGAAGCAAGTTGAGATGAGATGTGTGGCCTGCAGTTTACTCCACTCATTGGAACTGGTATCCATTCATGTGCTAGATCACACATGTGAATATTTATTGGTCCAGAGTGGTCATGTTATAAGGGACCAATCAGAAAAATATTGGTTTGAGCAACCTTTGTTCATAGATACTTTAGCTGAGTGATACATAAATAAGTGTGTTAACTTATTGAATTCCATATAGGACAATGGAGAACATTCACAGGCCAATTTTTTGTTATCTACTCTGACCGTAGAATATGGAGTACAGCAAGAAAACATCACTCATGGCAAGAGAGCCAATAAGAAAATGGTCTTATTATTTAGGATAGAGAGAAAGGGAAAGACAGAGAAAAATGGGAGGCAGAGAGAAGGCTATCGGATTCAATCACACCAAACAAAAGACTCAGACAATGGCATTCATCAAATTTTTATCCATTAACCAATTTAAAAGGTGTCATTCACTGATCCAAAAAGACCTTAGTACGCCATTTAATCACAGTTAACCAACTAACATTCTTAGAGTAGAGGAGAGCTTGGACTCTATACTATTTCAGTTGTTGTGAAGAGAATTTCAATGAAATAACATGAACATAAAATGTAAATGCAGTTTTCAGTTCACACTAGCAACAGGCCACCAACATGGAAGGCATGAACTCAATGGCTATGTCGTTTACCTGGTAACTAGATTTCACAGGGCGCATCTGCCGCGCGTTCGGGCTCCAACGCGGTCACCGTAGCTAGCTGATCGCGGCCACTCTATAATGCTTGTGATTCCGCCAGACGAGGCGCGGCGCGTTTCAGAAGCGGCTCTCGGTTCTGCTTTGCTAATGTGCCCTATTCCAGGGTGAATTCGCCTGAAAACGCGCTGCCTTGCCAATGATGGCTACGGGTGGAGCACATTTAACAACACGGAGCTAACTTATAAAACTGACCTGAGTCACGAACAATTTCCACCATCCTCCAATTCTTATTGCGCTTATTCCCCACTATAATTAGCTTTTCCTCCAGTTGGTAGCAGAACGTTTTACATGGTGCAAAAATATTCCACGTGCCGTAGCTGCTATACAATGATGGACCAACAAAGAAGACCGTCTCTTGTTTTTGAAAGACTCTACTTGCATTGGATAAACGCCTCACGTTACCAGATTCATTAGCATAATATTGACCATGGTCCAACTTTTTAACGTGCCAGAACAGCTCAAAAGGCCGCGCTGCCTTCCCGACAGTGGATGTCCACTGGCCCGGTGCGTCCGTTTGAGATGTCTTTAAGCCACCTGGGGCAAGGCGGCGCGTTTGCAGGCGAATTCGAAGATGCTTTGCGCAACAGGCAACAACGCCTTGACACTATTGGTAGAAACTGAATTGTATCTGACTGAGGCAGGACGTGCCTGAACATTGGACATCCACTGAAAAGATAGGTGTCTATTTTTGATGAACACTGCGTACAGTTCAAATACAGCGAGTACTATAAGTACTGTGAGTACAGAAAGTGAGTACTATAAACTAATTACCTTGCTTATAATAGGCCTACTTGATTTTGAAAAGTAGCCTACTTGTATAGAGCTATTTAGTATTTGTGCATCTTGAAAACCAATTAAAATGTTCAGTAACCTTGAATTACACAGGACAGGACCTGTGAGATATTATTTGCCATATCAAGAAATAATTACATATGGTATAGATGCGCTTCAGGTAGGCCTAGTTTATGTTTTAACCTTTGGATACTTAATTGCCTATATGTTTTACAACTCTGGAACTATAGAAGAACTTCATTGTAGAACCCCCGAACTCAAGGAAAAAATACAAAAACAAAAGGAATTCAACGTCGGACATGCAGTAGTTTATTGTTGTTTGTTGATCTCGTGATCTCACCGATACAGTTGCCTCGCAGCGCTCCGATTCTGAAAAACTCCCGGGGGTGTGACCCTGCATGGAGGATGGAACAAAACCTCATCAGACCCGGAACACTCCACAGAAGCATCCAGGGTAAATCTGGCGTAACATGGTGCTCTGTCAAACAAATGCTGTGGCTGGTACCAATGTGAGATGTTTTTAGTTGTTTCCCAGTTTTTGCCGAACCGCGCAATCGGAGCCGGCCAAGAAGAGCAAATGTCTCTTACTGATTGATTGAGTTGGTGAGTGAGTGACTGACTGACTAACAGCGTAGTAGTTAGAGACACTGACCTGCAATCAGCAGGTCCCGCTTTCGAATCTCGTCCAAGCAAATTATGCATTAGGATTTGTTTTGGATAGACAACCTTCCGTAGCTGCTTTATAGGAAGCCTAAAATAAAACTGTTCATGGTTATACTGCAATTATATCTGGTGGATTTTCGAAGTATGCATCCGTGCATGCTTCTTATGTCAGGATAGACAAAAATGTAGCTGGCTACAACCTTCAGTACCTAGGTTATAGTGAGCCTAAAATTGTTTATATTGAGACTATTTCTGGTGGATTTTCAAAGTATGCATCTGTGTATGATATTTGGGGTAATATAGGCTAGATCAAAACCCCTTGGGCGGTAAAAGAGTAGGGGTTTCCACAATTCTCTTGTCTTTTCACTTGATGAAAAAGTCAGTTATTGTCACCTATATTGATAGTTATTGTATCAATGTCATTCACAAATGAAAGAAAAACTAACAAGGTTGTGCAATGAACTGAAATAGCTTTGGCATTGTAAAGTTCATCTTCACTCTCGCTAGGAATTGCTCAATTCTTATTACTATTCCAATTAGTTAGTTAGTAGATTCTAGTAAGCCTATTACTGACTAATAAGCGGTTAAAACGGACCGTGGCAAAAGCCATACAGTTCATAGGTGCTATTTGTGGTGGAGGTAAACTTAATGAGAAATGTTAGTCAGTTTAATACAATGCGTAATGGTGTCTTGCAAAATATTAAAACTTGGTGCAATGCTAATGCGTGACAAGACAAAATGATCTAATGTCAAGATGCCATACCGACCCTTTCATACTTGCAGCTCTGCGGCGTAGCAGTTAAAGACACAGCTTCTCATGTGAGAGACCTGGGTTTGAATCCAGCGAGGGTGACAACATTTATCAGTTTTAATTGCGGGCTGACTGAACTAGGCTTGCCTGGTTTATTTCTGATTCTGTTTGAGCTGGAAGGACTTAGAGAACAAGTCTTCCTTCGCCGCCGCTCATTCCACTCCTATGCACACTTAGTGAGATGTTATCTTTAGAACTCAGTAGCTATGGGGGTATTGATTAGAAAACGATACTGATAGTAATGTGTAACAACTGCCATTTTACATCCATTTACACGATATGAAAATGTGTCTCCGATGTTAATCTTGTATCAGAACTATTGTAGTTTAAAAAGCTTCTTAGCTTTTTGTTTTAGGAGAAGATGAAAACTGAGAATAAAGTTAAGGCTGGGTCTTCAATACCCCATCAAGTTCCATGTAGTCATTCGGTGACTTGACGGTAGCGTCAAAAAAGAAAAAATCGAATAAAAATAATGATAATGAGGTAAATGTTGTTTGTACGGAGAGGGACTGAGGTAACACGTTCTGGACTTGACTTCGAAAGGGGGACGGGCACCCAAAGGGGGAGGGTCACACAGAGGGGGAGAGGCATGCAAAGATAACATTGTCGATCATTTGTCATAGCGCAAGTGCGATTGTTTGACAAATCTGTTTGATTTAGTAAATGCCAGGTCTCTTTGGTAAGACGTTTCTTTCCCCTCGAAATGTCATCCATATCAGTGGGTTGGTGTCTGAGATATTGCCTGTGATGTATGTAGGTACATGGTTGGAGACCAACAGGTAAACAGTGTGAACGGAAAGCAACAAAAACAATATCGATCCCAGAACTTCCTGTGTCTCTGCACTTGATGTGTTGCACCAGATGAGTGTTAGGGGTTGGCTTCTCAGAGTGTCAAGCGGAAACATTGACACACACACACACACACACGTATGGTTTTCTTTCCTTGTGGGGACCTTACCCCTTTGCGAGGACTTTTTGTCTCCACGTGTACACATGGACCTGGATCACATAAACAAACACTGCTGAGCTGTGATCAGTGTTTGCTGGAGTAACAGGTTTGTGGGCTATTGCAGACATGACTAATTTGGTGCTTTACTTCAGCCACGTGGCAAGACATGCCAGCTCTTTTGGATAACAGTTTTTGTTGACTTTAGTTGTTACTATTAACAGATATACTGGTAACAAATAATTTTGCTCCCTTCTAGAGAACTGTTTTATTTGGAATGCAGTGTTCTCTGTTTCAATTTTGTAGTTGAGGATTGGCAGTTTGGTAATTTTAAAAAAATGTGTACTTAGCAGCATGTGTGAAGGATGCCTTATTGTGGAACAAGAAACCAATTTCAGATTTTACTTTATACTGCAGGTGGGCAAGTAGGTATTGAATGAGAGTGAGCAATAAGCTGACTGCCAAGATTTTTGTAGGTGTTGTTGACGTACTCAAACTCAAACAAGGATGTTTGGAGAGCAAGCAGGTTTGCGGAAGGCTTTGTTTAAAAAGCATACATTTCACTATTAAAACTGAAATCGAATTATTTTGTGCTGTCCACCCAGTGTAAATGTTACTCTTCATTCTTCCACCCTAACTAATTATACAGTCCTTGTATGTTTTAGAGGGATAAACAATAAATGAGTGCTGCAACAAAAAAACTGAAATTCACTTTTATAGAGTGGGTTGCCGATAAACCTTGCAATGCTGAATACAGTCTCTCCGTTTCGATTTACACATAGCCTTATTTTCCTTCTATGGAAGTTGATCCCAATAAAACTATTTTTTGGGGTCAAACCAACACATTACAGCAGTGTGGTATTTGTGGTATGTCTCTGCTACTGTGCTGCAAATTCTAATTTGAAATGAACAATGACAAAAACAAAAGTATGCAAATATTTATTTATGGGACATTAGCCATAATGACATTTTCAGTGTGGTTTTAAGCTTGGACACATTTTCAAGTGATTACTCATTAGCAAACTGTGACATCATACTTTCCCTGTAATTTAAAAAGGAATGGTTTTGGGGATCAACTAAAGAGTGTAAACAGGGACTAAAAATTGGTTAAATTTCCTTTTTAGTAAAATGTATAAATAATCAGTGTTATAGTTGTGAACCATGGTTGTGTGCTGGAAATTTTTGATGGTTTTTATTTACGATTTTGAATCAAAACCTGGCTGAATCCATATAATTGCAGGACAGGGCACACACAGAACTGCATATATAATATAAATATATATCAACACAGTACACAAGGAAAAACAAAATCATCAATTTATGCCATTTAGTGAGGCATAAATGCAAACAGATTTTTCGCACGTGCATTGATCAGATCGCAGGCAGACAAAGGTGAGTGAGCTAACAGACAGACAGATGAAAGTGAGCTAACAGGCAGACAGATGAAAGTGGTTGAGCAAACAGACAGACAGATGAAAGTGATTGAGCTAACACACAGACAGATGAAAGTGATTGAGCTAACAGACAGACAGATGAAAGTGAGCTAACAGACAGACAGATGAAATTGATTGAGCTAACAGACAGACAGATGAAAGTGAGCTAACAGACAGACAGATGAAAGTGATTGAGCTAACACACAGACAGATGAAATTGATTGAGCTAACAGACAGACAGATGAAAGTGATTGAGCTAACAGACAGACAGATGAAAGTGATTGAGCTAACAGGCAGACAGATGAAAGTGAGCTAACAGACAGACAGATGAAAGTGATTGAGCTAACAGACAGACAGATGAAAGTGAGCTAACAGACAGACAGATGAAAGTGATTGAGCTAACAGGCAGACAGATGAAAGTGAGCTAACAGACAGACAGATGAAAGTGATTGAGCTAACAGACAGGCAGACAGATGAAAGTGAGCTAACAGGCAGACACCTTTGGTAAAAGGGGCTCAGATCATCTAAGGATCCATATTTTGCAGCTCCTTTTTTACCTCGTTCACATCATATTGACTGTTTCTTTTGTGTGATCAGGCTTTGTGTTGTAGTAACCTAATCATTGCAGACCGTTGCTGTATCAGTCATAAGACAATGGTCATTGAGCTATAAAAGCGCTTGGTGCGGCTCCCTGCTCCGGGAAAAGGAGTGGAACATCGATCATACACACTGCATTCATTGTGACATGATGTATGGCTCCACGAAATACCTTGTTTTTTAAGGAGTCCCATTTTGAACCTCTTACACAGGAAACACTCTCTATTTGTCACACAAAGAAACTCTTCAACACTACTGGACTAAAACAAGCACTTTACATCCCAAAACACAGAAAGGTCTTGCACCTATTATGATGCTAGATCATTCAAACATTATAACAATAGCAACAGACATATAGTATCTTAATAGCAATGGATATCCAAATGTTGAGCTAGAGGATGATACATACAGTTGTTCTCATAAGTTTGCGTACCCTGGCAGAAATTGTGAGATTCTGGCATTGATTTTGAAAATATGACTGATCATGCAAAAAACTGTATTTTATTTAAGGATAGTGATCATATGAAACCAGTTATTATCACATAGTTGTTTGGCTTCTTTTTAAAACATAATGATAATAGAAATCACCCAAATGGCCCTGATCAAAAGTTTTAATGTTTGGCCTTGTTACAGACACACAAGTTGACACCCACAATGAAAATGGCATTTAAAGGTGAATTTCCCACACCTGTGGCTTTTCAAATTGCAATTATTGTCTGTGTATATATAGTCAATGAGTTTGTTAGCTCTCACATGGATGCACAGAGCAGGCTAGATACTGAGGCATGGGGAGCAGAAAAGAACTGTCAAAAGATCTGCATAACAAGGTAATGGAACTTTATAAAGATGGAAAAGGATATAAAAAGATAATCCAAAGCCTTGCAAATGCCAGTCAGTACTGCTCAATCACTTATTAAGAAGTGAAAAATTTGGGATTGATACGAAGCCAAGGTCAGGTAGATCAAGAAAGATTTCAGCCAAAACTGCCAGAATAATTGCTCGGGATACAAAGAAGAACTCACAGGTAATACAGGCTGCTCTGGAAAAAGACAGTGTGGTTAATACAAGGAGCACAATACAATGATACTTGAACAAAAATGAGCTGCATTGGTGAGTTGCCAGAAAGAAAACTTTACTGCACCAGTGCCACAAAAATGCCCAGTTACAATATGCCCAACAACACCTTAACACACCTCACAGCTTCTGGCACACTGTAATTTGGAGTGATGAGACCAAAATAGAGCTTTATGGTCACATCCATAAGCGCTATGTTTAGAGAGGGGTTTACAAGGCCTATAGTGAACAGAATACCATCCCCACTGTGAAGCATGGTGGTGGCTCACTGATGTTTTGAGGGTGTGTGAGCTCTAAAGGCATGGGGAATCTTGTGAAAATTGATGGCAAGATGAAAGCAGCATGTTATCAGAAAATACTGGCAGACAATTTGTATTCTTCTGCACGAAAGCTGTGCATGGGACGCTCTTGGACTTTCCAACACAACAATGACCCTAAGCACAAGGCCAAGTTGACCCTCCAGTTTTTCCAGCAGAAAAAGGGGAAGGTTCTGGAGTGGCCATCACAGTCTCCTGACCTTAATATCATCAAGCCACTCTGGGAGATCTCAAACGTGCGGTTCATGCAAGACGACCTAAGACTTTGCATGAACTGGTGGCATTTTGCCAAGACTATTGGGCAGCTATACCACCTGCAAGAATTCAGGTTCTCATAGACAACTATTACAAAAGACTGCACGCTGTCATTGATGCTAAATGGGGCAATACACAGTATTAAGAACTAAGGGTATGCAGACTTTTGAACATGGGTCAGTTCATTTTTTTCTTTGTTGCCATGTTTTCTTTTATGATTGCGCCATTCTGTAATGACCTACAGTGAATCCCGTAAGAAATAAAAGACGTGTTTTGCCTGCTCACTCATGTTTTCTGTACAAATGGTACATACTGTATATTACCAATTCTCCTAGGGTATGCAAACTTCTGAGCACAACTGTATATTATGGCAGTAGTAATAGCAGTTGTTGTAGTACAATAGTTCAGAGCTCAAATGTTTGCTGTTCCATTCCTCACCACTTAACTATGGCACTCAATTCTCATTTCGACCGGAGCCCTATGGGCATTGGTCAAAAGTAGTACATCAAGGAGTGGATAAGGTGCCATTTGGGAGGCAGCCATGTAGTTATTAAACTGAAAGGTCCTGCCAGCTATTCTTGGACTGAAGGCAAACCCAGGGCAAGACAACTGGACAGGAACCTCCGAAGGCCATTGTTCATTGGCAGGTCCAATTTACTAGAGCGCCCTCTTTAAGTGCACAGCAACAAGCTCCAATGCCGATACAGATAGTGATAATTATTTCTAAATAGACCATTCTGATACTGCTCCAAGCAGCTCCAAGCTCTTTCTCTGGCATCAGCCCCAGGGTTGTTTTCATTCTCTCTCGCTCACTGTCTTCCCCCTCTCTCTCCCTCTTTCTCTTTCTAACTCTCCTCTTCTCTCTTAGGGCCTCAATGACCCAGCTGTACTGTGAGGAAGGGACATAGAGCTTATTTACAATACGCTACATTTTCCAAGACACACCAAAGAAGAGACTCCAAATTATTTTGCTGTGTAAACTAATATCAATAGCTTGAGATGCCTCCTTCCGAGGTAGTATGCACCACATTTTCGATCCAGCCCCCCCTGGAGGTCTGCATGTGAGAAGACAATTGTCGGAACTTTATCAGGTTTCTGTACAATGTGCATGCTCGGTGTTCCCTTGATTGACACGTTCAGTCCTGGGTAGAACGTCTCCAACATGCCAGTGTAAATTTAAACGCTATTGAAATGATCTTGCAAACTCAGATAAGTCTATATAGGGTTTCATTCTCTTTCTCGTAATATAAATAAGCCCTTAGACCACTGCGCCATTTGGAAGCTTTAGTTTGTTCTTTTTCTAAATTTACTAGACGGTGCAAGTTGAGGAATTACAAAGAATTATAAAAAGTCTAAATAGCTTTAGCTCAGCCCAAGTTCAGCCCCTATCCCCGCAGGGATGAAAAAACACCCAAGCTTTCAGGCTAAATCTAGAGTAGGTTTTACCGAAACGGAAACTTTCAATGTCCCTCGTTAGTATCTACATAACCAATCCACATCATCAGCAGCAGCACTGATCTTCTGCATGCAAACACACACACCAGTGTAAATGTTTTGTATATCTGTATATATACACTCACCTAAAGGATTATTAGGAACACCTGTTAAATTTCTCATTAATGCAATTATCTAATGAACCAATCACATGGCAGTTGCTTCAATGCATTTAGGGGTGTTGTCCTGGTCAAGACAATCTCCTGAACTCCAAACTGAATGTCAGAATGGGAAAGAAAGGTGATTTAAGCAATTTTGAGCGTGGCATGGTTGTTGGTGCCAGACGGGCCGGTCTGAGTATTTCACAATCTGCTCAGTTACTGGGATTTTCACGCACAACCATTTCTAGGGTTTACAAAGAATGGTGTGAAAAGGGAAAAACATCCAGTATGCGGCAGTCCTGTGGGCGAAAATGCTTTGTTGATGCTAGAGGTCAGAGGAGAATGGGCCGACTGATTCAAGCTGATAGAAGAGCAACTTTGACTGAAATAACCACTCGTTACAACCGAGGTATGCAGCAAAGCATTTGTGAAGCCACAACACGCACAACCTTGAGGAGGATGGGCTACAACAGCAGAAGACCCCACCGGGTACCACTCATCTCCACTACAAATAGGAAAAAGAGGCTACAATTTGCACGAGCTCACCAAAATTGGAGAGTTGAAGACTGGAAGAATGTTGCCTGGTCTGATGAGTCTCGATTTCTGTTGAGACATTCAGATGGTAGAGTCAGAATTTGGCGTAAACAGAATGAGAACATGGATCCATCATGCCTTGTTACCACTGTGCAGGCTGGTGGTGGTGGTGTAAAGGTGTGGGGGATGTTTTCTTGGCACACTTTAGGCCCCTTAGTGCCAATTGGGCATCGTTTAAATGCCACGGCCTACCTGAGCATTGTTTCTGACCATGTATCCATCCTCTGATGGCTACTTGCAGCAGGATAATGCACCATGTCACAAAGCTTGAATCATTTCAAATTGGTTTCTTGAACATGACAATGAGTTCACTGTACTGAAATGGCCCCCACAGTCACCAGATCTCAACCCAATAGAGCATCTTTGGGATGTGGTGGAACGGGAGCTTCGTGCCCTGGATGTGCATCCCACAAATCTCCATCAACTGCAAGATGCTATCCTATCAATATGGGCCAACATTTCTAAAGAATGCTTTCAGCACCTTGTTGAATCAATGCCACGTAGAATTAAGGCAGTTCTGAAGGCGAAAGGGGGTCAAACACAGTATTAGTATGGTGTTCCTAATAATCCTTTAGGTGAGTGTATAAAACCAAGTCAAATATTGAAGTCATATTTGACTTGGTTTTATTTATTATCAATCAATCAAAACCCTGGGAAATAGGCCAATGTTTGGCCATCTAAATTTGTTGGAAATTATAGTTTGCCTAAAAGTTCATACTCTTCTAGAGGAACATACACTGACTAATAAGAAAGACTACAATGACAATCACACACACAAACACACACTACCACACACATAGAATATTAACACATTTTCAACAGACAATGACATGAAATGGATTATGGATAAAGCTAAGCAGTCTCAACAATTTAGTCAACATGACAATACGTGATAAATAATGAGGTGATTTTGGGGTGAAGGCTGGTCTCCAATACCTGTCTTATAAAGCCTGTCAGCTTCTTCTGTCAGTTATATTGTTTCCGTAATACATGAGAGTGAATCTTGTCTGTGAAGGAGTAATTCAGAGATAGAACTCTGCCTTGCCTCGGGCAGTAAATATATTAAACATGCATTTGTATGCCTAAGCTACCACAGAGGAAATCATTTAACTTGCTAAACACACACACAAAAGCACAGACACAAATGCACTAAGGCACACACCCACATCTCAAACACACACATGCTCTCACACAAATTCAGTTATTTAAAATAGAAATGAATTCATATTAAAATTAGTTAACTCAAATTGTGGACTGTTGCAGACAACAACCATAATAGTATCTTGCCAGAGTAGAAGGTTAAACTTGGTCCTCCCTTCTCTATGTAATCTTAATTGAGATCTAAACTGATCCTAGATCAATTATCTTGCTGAGAGTCTTCTTAAACACGGGCCCCGGTATAATACAATGATATTATAAAACAACAACACCCCCACGCTTCCACAAATTAATTCTGGTTTGTTGCCATCCTTTGTTGCTATCTTAGCTAGCAATTTTGATGTGATATTTTTCAAATTCTATTTTGTATATGAATGTATATAATAAATAATACTTTATTTAGTGCAGTCAGTCAGCATTTGGACAGTGTCATAAATGTTCTTGTTTTGGCGCTGTACTCAAGCACTTTGGATTTAAAAGGAAACGATGATGATGGGGTTAAAGTGCTGACTGTCACCATTAATATACATTTATTTTTATTCATCTCGTATGAACCATTTAGAAATTACAGCACTTTTGTACTTTATCTGCCCATTTAAGGGTACAAAATGTATTTGGACAATTGGCTTCACAGCTGTTTTATTAGGCTGCTGTGTGTGTTTCCATCATTAGTTCATGCACCATAAAGCTGTTAATATCTAATTGTGACTTTAGGATTGCTGGTTGTCTGAGAACATGAGGACCAAATAAGTGTCAATGCAAGTCAAGTTGGCCGACATGATGTAATTAAATCAGAATATATCAATCAGACATACCCAAAACATTAGACATACCAAAATCAATTATATGGTGCTTTAAGAAGAAGATAGAATGCATTGGTTGGCTCAAAAATAACAAATTACCTGCTAGACCAAGGAAGACCTCGATATCCCAAAGAATGCTCCCCATACTGAAGATTCAAATGACTAAGTATTCTAAGAGATCAGAAACACTGTCCAGGAGGTAGTAGGGAATCTGTCAGCCTCCGCCATTTGCAGGTTACTTCACCTGCTGAACTGAAAAAAATCTAGACAGCCTTAGAGCCTAAACACCAAATAGAGCCTGCCATGCTCTGGAAAAGGTAATTGTGGACAGATGAGAAAAAAATATTAACATGTACTAGAGTGATGGCAAGAGGACAGTGTTTAGAAAAGAGAGAAAATGGCAAACCAACTTATCTGTGAAACTAGGTGGAGGGGGTGTTGTGTATTGGGAATGGAAGGCTGCCAATGGAACTGGCCAACCTCACTGATGATATAACTGCTGATGGCATCATGAGGAGGAATTCTGTTATCACAAACCTCATGAATTCTGTTATCACAAACCTCTTGAATTCTGTTTTAACAAAATTCTTAAATTCTGTTATCACAAACCTCTGGGCTTTTCAGATCTAACCAAATCATAGCAGGGCAATGATCTGAAACATGCTACAAACATTAATTTTTTTCCTGGTACGAAAAGGTTCAATGAGGATCCAAGCCCTAGGGAAAGCACAACCAGAAAAATTCAGTTGTGAAACCTCTAAAGTCACCTTGTTGTTTTCCTTTGAGGTTTGGTGAATTTGGTATTGCACAAGTCAGTTAAATGGACAATTATTGAATGTTACATATCACGAACCCTCCCCTACAGGCCAGACCTGTTGGTGCAATGTTTTTCACTCTTCTCAGAAGCAGTTTGAAATGATTTCTTTGCATAGAGTTATGCCTTATGCTTGTTTGCAATATTGAAACAAAACCCTCTTTCTCTTACTCTCGTACACACTCTTTCTTGTCTTGTTAACTGTCTTTCTTGTTCCTTTTCTATTTCACTCACTCTCTAGTTCATAGATCACATCATTTTATTGCTACTGCGAAGCCGGGCTCAAGAGGAATCATGAATCAAAATAGAATGACATAAGTAGTATAATAGTGGACAAAAGCCCACCAATCATTTGTGGATCAAAGCCTTATATATCAATCACCACTGCTTAGGAGGGCTGATCTACAATCAGATAACTAATCGTATTCATTATGATTTAAAAGTGTAACTGATCCTAAATCAGCGCTCAGAGACTACTCAATACATCACCATACCCTCCCTGAAGCTGGCATATCAAGTAGGTCCACAATGGGCAATTGAAACGTTCTGCAATACAGAGCTACGTATTCAGCCGATGGTCATGGCTTGGAGAGAATAGATGTTAATCTATATTTCCCCCACTTCAGTCAAAAACATCCAATACGAACATTTAACAGGGCTGTGTTACAGTAAGATCATTTTCAAGACTGAAATGAATCAGAGTATTGATTTCTGCTGTATTGTTTTTGACGGTTTTGTTTCTGAACCTGCTCTGCTTGCAGAAATATCAACTTGAAATCAAAATGGATAGGAATAGAACATCAATCATGATTATTTGGAAACAGGTTCCATTAATGAAACTGATTAGTTCCACTTGAATGATAACAGGTCTAATTGCAGAAGATGAGCGCTGATGGGACAAGAGACTGTTGGCAGTATAACCAGCAATGGTAAATGTAAGCTTTGCAAGTTCATGCCCCTCACCCTGTTTTAGATTTGACACATAAGTACCTCTATTTGAAGGGAACCATTTTGCCTCAATTAAAGAAAAAGATCCTTAAACACAACCAACAATATGTTGTGATATCACCTATGGACAAAAGTCATTCAACGCAATATAGATTACATTACTAGCTAAAACAAAATGGCTGCTATTAACCAATTAACATTCACAAGGGTCTTGTCATGCACATTTAGAATATGAATCAGATTTACATATTCTTACTGTGATAAAATTCTATACACGTTGCAAACACTGTCATGTGTTCTGATGTCGAAAAGAGTACACTCTTTAAAAGTGTATTTATGATTATCACAAATGTACTGCCCTCTCCCTGATTTGGGTCATAGCCATTCTGACAGGGGATACAATGCTGCAGTCATTTCTTTTAGGTTAACTCACTGCAGCATGAAACCACTGCACTCAACAACAACAAAAAGTTAAAAAAGGTTTCTTTGGCTGTCCTGGTAAAATGAGGCCTTTTTGTATTCCAGGCAGCCATGTGCACAGGTAAGGGTCAACCTGAGCACGTGCCCCTTTGCTATCTAGTCCTCTTTCCAGTTGAAATGTGCCTGTCCACCTTGGTGACGGGCATCGCGCGCACTGACGGCCATGTGTTGTCCTTTTTTGTTTTTACACGCGTCGCTCAATCCAACACATCATCCGTCCATGTGAGCCGACAACTGCGCCCACTTTTTCAAATTCAGCACATGCCCCTCAGTACTGATTCCAGGGAGAACCTTTTTTTGGTTCCTTGTAGTACTCTTTTGCGTTCTAGGAACTGAGTAAAAAGTGTTCTTTTTACCTGGAACAAAAAGCAAGATTTCACTAACAGGTGCAATAACCCTTTTGAAACATCTTGTTCGTATATCTGTGTGCGTGAATTCATAGAATTCGGAGAAATTTTTTTTCTCTGAATCGTTGTTAAAGGGATTTGACAACAATAATTATTGATCTAATCTCATTAGACATTCATGCAGTGCGTTATGTAGTCGAAAATCGATGAATGCCCAAAATCTCCTTTTCGTCCAATAAAAGTAACACTACAAGACGTCACAAGATTTAATGGCTGTCATGCTCCAGAAAATTAAGCAATATGTTTTCTGTTGTCAATTCAACAAGCCCAGCCCCTGGGCTGCCGGCATCTCTGCTCTGACTCCACTTGAGCTGTCGCTGTGGAGAGAGAGCCACTTAGGAACAGAGAGATAGCCAAGAGACAAATCCGCACACAGTTACATATAGAAACTCGCATGCATTCACACTCCCCCAAAACAGGACAAGTAAAAAACTCCCACATACACTTCTCAAACCTTACTGTGCTACAAACACATACAAGGGCTACACAAACAGACAAACTCGATGAAGCACAGCGATGTACACACACCGCCACAACATTCAGACACATCTGAAAACTGCTCCCGGCGCAACAAAAGAAAAGACAGAGAGAGAGAGAAGTGATTCAGGTGTAGACAAACTGAATAAAAAGAGTGAAGAAATAAAGAGACAGAATGGTCCTACCAGCTCTTCTCACATCCTGTGGTCTTGAAGGTAGGAGGCGTCCCTGAGCCCTGAAGCCAGGGTGAGGGTGAGACAAACAGAGAGGAGAGAGAGAGAAGGAAGAGGAGAAATGAGAGATGGAGGGAACCAAAAGAGAACGTGAGAGGAGGACAGAGAGAGAGCAAGGGTGAGACCGGGAGGTAAACTAGGAGGAGAAAGAAGGATAGACAAAAGGTGACAGGGGAGGGAGGAGAGAGGAGGAAAGAGAAAAATGAAGGAGAACAGAAGAGGGATAAAGAGATTAGTGCAAGGAAATAGGGGAGACGCAGGGAATATATATATATAGAGAGAGGGAGAGAGATAGAAACGGAGAACCAGCCAGTGTTAGCTGCAGCAGTAGACTGCTGCTCCTGTTTCTGTTCAGCTCTGTCAGACAAATCCGTTGAAACATACACACACACACACACACACACAGATTGTGTGTAAGAAGTGTCAGATCGTCATCCACATCGCAGGCCGTTACCTGAAGAAGACGCCGCACGGCTGGCATGCTGTCTGGTTGGCTGGTTGGCTGCCTGCCTGCCTGCTCCTGGTGGGTATAGATGATGCTATGTCTTCATAGTATGCATGTTGCCTAGTGCGTATTTGCGTCCGTTTTCATACACATGTTGCATGTGTGTATGAGCAAGTGTGTTCGTGTGTGTTTGCGTGAATTTGCGGATGCTTTCATGCATCAGGGGTCAGCGTGTGCATGTGTAAAAGAGAGAGAGAGAGAGTCAGACAGACTGGATAGCAGACAGGCAGACAGGACAGCAGACAGACAGGATAGCAGACAGGATAGCAGACAGGCAGACAGGATA
The DNA here is from genome assembly GCF_011004845.1 of Esox lucius. Lineage (NCBI taxonomy): Eukaryota > Metazoa > Chordata > Actinopteri > Esociformes > Esocidae > Esox > Esox lucius. The sequence goes on along the minus strand of NC_047570.1, from coordinate 29,916,228 downwards.
GCAGACAGGCAGACAGGACAGCAGACAGACAGACAGGACAGCAGACAGATAGGCAGATTGACAAACAATAATATATTGTCATCTCTTAAAAACTCATGAGAGACTAATATATTGTTAATTTCAAGGAGGTGTGGCAAGAGAAGTGTGTATGTGTGTGTGAGAGTCTGTGTATGAGTCTGTGTGTGTGTGTGTATGATTAACATCTATGTGTGTACATGTGGGAACCTGAGTTCCGCACAAAGTCAATTCGGAAAAATAGGTCCCCACAAGTATTTTGGGCAGGTCCTCACTAGGGAAAGTGTAATTTGTAGCTCAGGAATTAGGTATGGGGAAAGATTTACAATTGGTCACAGCGTTAAGTATTATCGCTTAAGGTTAGGCATTATGGGCCGGTTAGGTTTTGGCATAAATTTAGGTTATTGAGGTTGTGGTTAGGATTAAGTTGGGGTAAGAGTCAGGGTTTGGTATAGGGCCAGGAAATAGGCAACATGGATTTTGGGGTCAGGGGTAGTTCTTAGGACCCCAGGAGGATAGAAAGGCAAATGTGCATGTGTGTATAAAATACAAGTTCTTCCAGAATAAACAACATTGTAATACACCTAATTTTGAATACACCATTCAAAAAGACACCATAATGTCTTTAAGTTATCGTTGAGTTCAAATGACTATAATTTATTTTTTAACTTAATTTGTTATCTCTGTGATGTGCATGGTGCAAATGATGTCTTAAGAGATTCAACACGCACTATTACAGAAGTTTTGAAGTTCCTGCTATCTTTCCTACTATCCCAAACCTACACATTTTATCTATGATTATGTATAGCTTGAAGACAGCTTGAAGACATGATCATTTTAAAGTTGAACGAATTAAATTTTTGGTTCAATTGTCAACAACACGATCGTTATTTAATGTATTACCAAGTGATAATGAATTGTGTTTGGTTGTAAATTAAATCTTCTGCATGGATTTTAGTCATCTACTTAGTTCCGTCTTTTTTATATATACATTTATAGAATTCCACGCCAGTTCATCACTGTACAATGTACCACACTGTACCTCTGTGAACTGAACTCATTAAATGGGTAACCTTGCCTGAGACTTCTAGACTCATGTACACTCTTCCAGAACTGATTACTTGGATGTAGCTCAGAGGTAAGGTTGAACCGGCATTTCCCAACCAGTCAGTTGCAGGTTGCCCAGTAGTGTTCCAGTGCTAGTCACTCACAGTCCATCAATGTTCCCAATCACTGCTAATTAACCCCAAACATTTTAAACATATCCATGACAAGCCTCTGAAGGCATGTTTCCTCTACAAAACAGGGGCAGCTTGAACACAGTATGTATAGATCGCCCTCCCACTCCCTCCTCCCACTACCTCCTCCCACTCCCTTTTAGTCATTTTGCATTCTTCTAGCTGTCCTCCTCCCACTCCCATCTCGCCTCACTTTCTCCACCATCCATTACTGATTACTTAAAGAATCCTGGTTAAAATTCCCTAGCCTGGGTGTAAGGCAGTTTCCACATTCAATGGCACTCCATCATCACTGTTGGCAACCAGACTCTAGCCTGGCAACCAGGGCAGGGTGAGTTGTGGACTTCCATGTCAATGCCAAACAGGTGGTACATTTCTAATAATAAATCTAGGGAACCGGGATGGCGATAGCGAGAAGTGGTTGAGTCAAATAAGTACAAGGCCCATTTTTGTTTGACAATTAGACATTTTTAGAACTATGAATCAAAATTAATTCATTTTGAATGTTCTTTCATTCATCTCTTTTATTGTCTCATGTTTATTTTTATTTCCCTCAGTTGATTGTGTCGAAGTGTGGTGAATGCAGACACACAGTAGCTTGCACACTCATTCATCATGTATGATTTTTGCTATCTAACCTAAAACAAAAGCTACTGTACTGTGAGTAAATGCAAGGAGAGAAAATGCTAATGAAGGGGTTTCTTTACAACCAATAAGAATTCCCCAGAATTGCTGCATACAATCAATAAAGAACTAACAAAGAACATAATCTGGCATGTTACCACCAAAGACCAAAATATTTTAATAATTTATTTTCCCTTAGCCGACTTCGCCCCATTGAACTGCTCGGTCTCATGATTGTGTGGGCATTAGGAAACACATTCTAAAATATTTACATGCACAATCCTGCTTGGCTAATGATCTAGACTCTAAACTCCATCCTTTTGTCCAGATGAACATTCATTGCATGAACAGTCCATTACAATAAAATCACATTGTGGCATCATGATGTGGGCAAAACATTCCATTGTACATTAATAAGATAATAATTAAGAGATTTGTTTTTGAACAGCTATTACACAAAAAGTGCACCATCATCATTTTCATAATTTCTGAGTGTTATTTCGGACTCATGCAATGCATGCTTGGGAGTTGAATATTGCTGCACATTCCTCGTAGGCATACACATCAAGCTTTTTTTTTTTTAACGACAGTCTGAGGACACGGTAAATCTATGCAGTGTTTCCAAATCCTGGTCCTCAGGACTCAAAGGGGTGCACGTTTATGTTTTGGCCTAGCACTCACACACCTGATTCAAATTAAAGACCTGGTGATGAGTTGATTATGTCAATCAAGTGTGTTATTGGCAGGGCAACATTTAAAACTGGTGTGTGAGTGCTAGGGCAAAAACAATAATGTGCACCCCTTTGGGTCCCCAGGACCAAGATTGGGAAACACTGATGTATTGAGTTGGTTTAAGCTCTTTTGAATTTTTCAATTATGTTTTTGTCATTAGTGCACAATGAGAGGGCTTTGTCTGTGTTATTAATTGGTCAAACATTACCACTGGTAGAGGCAGGAGGAAAACTAATGGATTGTGTATTATCTATTGATACAGGCACAGAGCTGCAACAGGTTTATTTAAACCTAGAGGACATTACAATATTTCACATTGTTTTAGTGGACATTTACCAAGGCTATAACAGCTATGCTACAGTATTGTAAGCTTTTAGACATTTAAATGCCTTAAAATATTAATCTAAGCAAAATGCAAATAGGCTTGTTTAAAATGGAAATAGGCTTGCAATTTAAAAATTAACACTCATGTAACATTTTAAACATACCAACATCCAAATGTAGGCTCACTTCTATTTTGTTTCTGTTGAAGTAAAAGGTTTGACCCTTTTTTGTCTTTACTTGTGTTGCATATTGTATATTGGTGTTAATTCTGAAGAATTAATACCCTGTGGATTCATCAAGTTAAAATTTTCTGTCACAGTGAAACCCACGTCCTCTACACATCTTAAGTAGCTTGATGTTAACAGCACAACACACATATGCAAGGAGCAAAGGTGAAAAAACATTCACGTAAGGTATTTTATAAATGGAGCGCTGTTAAAGCAACATATAGACTATGCTTACAAAGCAGAATTTAACTTTTGCTTACTCCATCAGCACCAGATTAAGAAATTATAGGACCCCAGCTATGGCTGTTTACACTCCCCTCCCATTTAATTGAAAAACAAAATGTGTCTGCTTGCAAAAAACTGTCAATATGCTTGTAGTGTCTATATCAACAGTGTGATGACCAGATAATGCATCACATTTTGCACCCATATTGATGTATTGTCCCAACATGTGGCCTGCTGGGCACATAAAGACAGAGCAGTCAGATTGGTCATAATGCCTTCCGAATTCGTAGCCATTTGAAACGGAAGTTGCGTTAAAAGGTCATGAACTCTTATACACTTCACTCAGCAGAGCCAGACGTTGACCTGCCACCCGAAAGAGTCCTGCTCCTCTCTAGGTTTGTTCCTAGGTTTCAACCCTGCCAGGGTTATTCCTAACAATTGTGCCTCAATGATGTGTTGTTTGTTTCTGTTTGGTTTTTAGACCATGTATCTGAGTAAAAATTGTGTGACAACTGCTGATGTTGAAAGGGCTTTGTATAATTAATGTGATTGCTTGATTGAGGGATCAGTAGCAGGCATTCCTTTGGCTCGTTGTGCTTTATTGACTCCCTCTGGTAGCTTCACTTATTGCAAAGTTAAATGAGATCATCAGGTGAATGAGCTCACACACATGACACATGTGACTTCCTTGTTGGAAAAGCAGAGTGGATTTTCAACTGTCCAGAAACTGCTGGGAGTATTTACAAAGAAACAGAATGTAGACATAGTTGGATATGATGAAAAGAAGGGAATGATTAAAATGGGGTTAAAAAAAATATAATCTGAAAGTATTCAGACCCCTTCACAGACTCCATATTTTGTAGTGTTATTGACTTAATTTTATCTACCCGATAATGACAGAGCGAAGACAATTTTTAAATGTTTTTTTTAAAAATAAACAATACATGAGTATTCAGACTAGGGGTGTCGCAGTATACCTGTATTGACGATAACCATGATATTTAAAAAAATGAAATATTGATATAATGTTAATAATACTCACATCGTATTCACTTGGCGAAACTGAGGTTGTATTTTTCCAAAAACTCCTCTCGGTTTTTTGATACATTATTCATGTCAGCTGTAGACAAATGTATAGACAAATGTATGTGCTTAAACAAGGAGACTGGACCTATGCACTGATGTTGAAATCAACTTGTTAGCCCCACAAGAAAACCCGACAGTTAAGGCATAACATTTTCCCAGTAGCACAGTGGGCTCCATCATAGTGAAATGGATGTAGTTTATAGCCATGAAGACTCTTCGTAGAGCTGGTCAACTAAGTAACCGAGCAAGAATGTCCTTGGTCAGGGAGGTGACCAAGCAACGAATGACAGCTCTAACAGAACTTCAGTTTATCTACAGAGATGGAAGAACCTGCTAAAAGGTCAACCATCTCTGTAGAACTCAATCAGTCAGGCCTTTATGGTAGAATGGCTAGATGTTAGTCACTTCTAAATAAAAGGCATGTACCATGCTGTCTGGTGTTTTCCAAACGACACATAAAAGCACCTTGAGAGCATAAGGAAAAAGATTTGCCAGTCTGATGAGACCCAAATTGAACTTTTGGGCCTGGATGCTAAGCACTATTTCTGATGCCAACAAGGTACTGCTCATGACCTGGCAAATACCATGCTTACGGTGAAGCATGGTGTTGGGACCATCATGCTATGAAGATGCTTCTAATTAGCAGGAACATGGAGACTAGTCAGGATTAAGGGAAGGATGAATGGAGAAAAATACGGAGAGGTCCTTAAAAAAATATGATCCCAAAGGCACGGGATCTCATCTTTCAACAAGACAACAACCAAAAGCAAACAACCTGAATTGTAGTTCACTGATGCCCCCCATCGAATCGGTCAGAACTTGAGAGGATCTGCAAGTAAAATGGGAGAAACTGTCCAAAGTCAACTGTGAGTCATATCCAAGAAGAATTGAAGCTTTAATCGCTGCCAAAGTTGCTTCTTAAAAAGCACTGAATGAAGGGTCATGAATATTTATGTGCATGAATGGTACATTCACATTTTTTACAGTTAATTGGGACACATTTCTAAAAATGTGTTTTTGCTTTGCCATTATGTAGATTCATGTTTTTTTCTTCTAATTAAATTAGTCCATGACGCAAAATAAGGAGAATGTGAAAGCATCTGAATACTTCCCACAAGTGTCACGTAAATTTGCTCAGAGAAACAAAATTATTCAGATTAAATTTAATGTTTATTGGTCGGAAGAGGGTAAATCGTATATCTCCTTACACATTACATATAAAGAAAAAACAACACTTTAACAGTTAGAAATGTATCAATTGAACACACCACAAACATTCAGAAAAAACAATTATGTTTTAAGTTTTTCCATCCTACGCCATTGCTTTCTATTCCCAATTTGGCTCCCAGTGCCTGCAAATGCTGCTTCATTTCCCGGGAATCATGACGCATCTGACAGTTTCTTCGATTTTATTTCCAAGCAGGTCTGTGGTTGGCGGTTACAGTAAAACAAAGTAGCCTATGTACCTTTCCGTCATTCTCTGCCTCAAGGGGTCCCTGAGGACTTGGGCCCGGGGTTTTAGCTTCTGTATTAATCAGGCCCAGTATTTCATTTGGCTTATTCTATCCTCTTCTGAATGATAGCCGCACGATTCGAACACTGCACACTAGAAAATGATGATACACTGACATGAATTGACTTCATCTTTCAAATCCTCATTTGACTCAAAGCAGATTTACACAGAATTAATTAATTCAAGTGAAGTCTCGCGGTGTTAGACACCTTTCAGACATCTTATTTTCTAGTCCGAAACAACGAATTAAATAAATAGGGTACACCAGGCCAAAAGAACCCGAAATAATAGTGACTTTTTAATCGATAATCCTGGGGTATTACTATTCCGACCGAACGCATGTGAGTCTACAGGACACTGAACCGAGAGCTCGCGTGCCAAAACCCTCAGCGGATTGTCTCTCCCCGGGCTCTCGAACCGTATTGTGCGTCATTTCATAGCTGCATTTTGTTTTTCCATCGAGGCAACATGGCAACTCCCGCCGCGGTCAATCCATCGGGTAAGTAAGCGATTTAGCTAAAGGGAAAAAGCAAAAAACATGGGGGTTTTATGTTGTTTAACTGGGGTTGTATCTTCAAAATATTTTTTTTACGTTAACTGAAAGTGAATAGAAAGCTGTGACTATTAGCTCGAGACTCCAACGTCAGGCTCACAGGGCTCGAGCTCTCCACAGCATCCCCTTCCCCCACTTAGCTATCGCAGCCTCAACACATTTTCTGCACACGAATATACTTATTTATGTTTTTCATAGTGTGCACATAGGGACAATATTTTAATCTAAACAGCCTTGTGACTGGCAGTGAAAGTTGTAATGTTTTTTTAATTATTATCTGCACCCGAAATAGGATCCTGCTTGTGTTTTGTCTCCATCCTATAGACCGCTAGCTAGCCACTGCTAACGTTACGTGCTCTGATTTCCCTGAATAGTCCCTTCGGTGATACAAAGGTTATTTTGCATAACCAAGCCCTAGGCTCCTCGATGTAATCTTGGACTATGTGAGTGGAGGGATTTCGATTTGTATATGCACTGGTGTCACTGTCAGCGATTTGTAGGTATCACTCCACCGCCTGTTGATTCCATAGTCATTAGATGAAATCTGCACTTTGCTAGTTGCTAGCGACAGTTAGCCTTACTATTCGGGGAGGGAGCCTAACTGTAAGTTGTGGCCTAACTAGTCTTTTTTATTTGCATGGCCAGTAAATCTTCCAGTTATTTATCTGAAAGTTTAGTGACCACATAACCAAACCGTATAGCCAACTAGGCCTATTTTTCGTGCAGTGGTATTCATAAAAGCGTTACAATGTTACTGCGATGCGTTGTAGCCAATATGGTTAGCCAACTGTGTTGGTTACTTTGTTACTGAACAAATGTACAGACATCCGACGTTTGGACTTTTTTGTGTGACATTTGTGACTTTGATTGAAATGCTAGGCTACAGTGTGTCCTTAGCTGAGACAGTTATATGACTGTTGCATTAAGTAGAAGCGATTTTGTCCAGTGACCCAAGTTAGGGAGTGATATAGAAGCGATCCATTTAGAGAAAAGCAAATAAAGGTTTTCCATGTTCTTTGCTCATTGCTGCGGTCATAAAATATTTGTTGGATTTAGAGTGAAGCGTTGTGTTGTTGAAAGATATTACATTTTGGAAATTACATTCACTCCAGATCTACTACAGTACACGATCAGATAAAACAGACCCTGACATTTTTATCTGGCTGTCTCAATAGGAGGTGTCCATGGAACCTATAAAGTATTTTATTAATGAGATGCAAAGACGTCTTATGTGTGTCTATTATGGCATCTGTTCCTATATGGGCAGGACCATTAATGCTGTCCCTTCTGTAGGCTAGCTAGCCTAGTGGTTAGAGCATCTGACCAATCAATGACAGGTTATAGTAGATGGAATCCAGAGCCAACAAAGGTCACAGTATGTTCTGTCCCCGAGCAAGGCAGTTAACGAAAAACATTGCTTCTAGGTTGTTGGTGAAAATTAAAATGTTTTGCTAGTTATGCTTAACTGATAAAATAATGGTTAAAAAAAATCTCCAAGTCGATATAGTCAATTTCATGTAATCGTATAACGAATTGTCTTATCCCTCCAGAGGGGTGTACTTCAATGGGAGATTTCTATGACAGTATATCTTCTAAAACGAACCTGCTCTGGGGCATGTTAAGTCATGGCTTACTCCTTATAGCCTATAGTATTCCCTCAGTGAATTAAATGAGATGCTCGGGTTGAGTACAGCTGAAAACAGACACTACTTCTCCAAAGATTGTCATCTTCCAGGTTAGATATTTAGTCAATCAGAAATGTAATATTTAAATATCTTTAATATTACATATTTGTAATGGTAAGACTCATATCAAAGCTAGCGAACAGTCAAATGTTTGACTGTAGACTAGTGTTTTGTTGATAGAAGCTGTGGAAATATGAAATGACACAAATGAAAATGTGGCAGTTGTTCATGGATTGATGTTTCAACGTTAAAAACAATGAAGAGTTCTCTGTTCTACTAACCACATTGAATGTGCTTATAAGAGGCAGTAACCGTGTTATTCACCCTTTTAGTGAGGTTGAGGAATGAGGCGGAATGGGTTTCAATTTCTGAGATATTACCAATCTGGGTAGATGTAGCTTTTTACAATGTGTAACCCACAGGTCAGTTGTCCCATTTGGAATCGTGATTACATCAGGTGTAAGCCTGATGTTGGAAGTCCTACCCAGTAGGCTAGATTAAAATGGTGGATTCCTTCAATGGCTATGTACGTGCTAAAACATCTTTCCACCCAGGAAAGCCTATAACTGTCTCTGTGCATTCTTCTACAAGACAGCAGAAAACTGTTTTGGAACCTTTTTGGGTTAGTGAAAACCAACTGTTCTACTGCCAAAAACATTTAATAAGAAGAGATTAGATTTTATTTCCCGTTGTTTCTGAAATCTAATAATTAAAGAACTTTCTAGGGCGTTAGAGTGCAGTGGCTGAATACAGATGTGCCATGGGAAGAGAAGCATGGGGCAGAATTAACAATCAACTAATCATTGGGATACATCGCCTTTTTTTTCTTCTTTTTCTTTCAACCAAATCTCACTTATACATTGCCTCCCACAAATCTTAATGCATTTCGTTGATGCGGGGAAAGGAAGTGAACAAGTGCACACTTCTGTAAGGGCAGATAATTGGGACTTGGCCTACCACTGTCACAGTCACATGGAACAGAGACCAAGGACACTTTCTTAAAAACCTTCAATTTCTCTCTCAATCTGTCAGGCTTATCATCTCAGTGGAGAGGAAAGGCAATCTGCCATACAAATATGACCTAACCCACACGCGCGCACACACACAGAACATTTGATTGTTGTTATTAGAGACAGCTTACTCAAGGCATTAATCTCCCACTTGCCCAGTGACAAACGTATTTGTCAGATTATGTGTTTGGCCGTAATCTGTTGTTTGTTGTATTTTAGTTGTTAGAGCTAGTGATATTCTGCGTGCTGAGAGATTAGGCGACGCTGGGAATGCCTAAGTCCTCTGTTATCCTTTTAGCTGGGTGTCAACTCTGGCTTCCGTCTCTCACTTGCCCTCTGCCCCTCAGCAGCGATCAGAGGTCAATTTAGCGTTTGACCCCGGTTGGTTACAGAGAGGACAGTCAACAAAGGTTTTGGGAACCACAATTATTTTAATCGTGGGTATTTTTTTCTTTCATCTAAAATGCACAACATTTTATTGGTGATGTAAATGGATACAGGGCAGTTATTATAATAAACAAAGTGCACTGTCAACATATTCATTTATTTATCATAATACCATTAATAGTCACAAAATCCAAACTGTTATTTAAATATATATTTTTAAGATAAATAATTAATATATAGGCATGGCTTGTTTAAAACCACTGGCCTGAACTAATTATTGATGTATTTAGGTTGTGTTTAGGATGTAATTTAGGTTGTGTTTAGGATGTATTTAGGTTGTGTTTAGGATATAATTGTGCAGTCTACTAATAGTGTAATTGACAAATTGTATTGTTGCCGAAAAATGTGCTGGAACTGAGATAAAGCAAAACTAACCAGTGCTTTTTGTTGCTGATATTTACAGGAGAATCATAGTAATTTTAGGTGCATGTTTTAAAATGTTATTAACGTTTATTAATAGCTATTACGATTGTAATAATGTGTTGTCAAGTGTTATTTTTCATTACATAAGAGATCTCACTGTAAAATGTAATTGCAGGATTTTGATACAGGCCAGTATAACTTAAATATTTACCTGCCACGGTTATGTGGGGGTTTTCCTACAGAGTTGGCTTTGGAAACATTCTCCCTGATTTTCAGTATCTGTTTTCTTCTTCTAGCCTAGTATTTAGACTATGCATCCTGAGGATTGGAGTTATAATGTGGCTAAACCCCATTAATGATTTGTTGAATCCCATTTGGAAAAGTGTCAGCATGAAAAACCATGCTACATGGATTAAATCAGTCTCCGATGTGTCTTGTACAGAATGGTTAATGCCCCAACAGAAAAACAACTTTGTCAGAGAGAGACATGGTTGAAAAGAAGAAACTCTAGCTGTCCAATTCCCGTAGTCCTCACACACACACGCACACACGTGCGCGCACGTTTGACCTCAGGGCTTATAAATGACTGACTGTAGATTGGGCTTTGATTGAGCTAGTGAAGGAAGCAAAGCATACACTTAAGTGCTCCAATGTTAGGCTATTTGTAGCTAGTTATTTTCCCTTGCCATGGCCACAGAAACTGCTAATAGGGCTGGATAACAGCAACACAGTCAATTGACCAACTGGAGTTTCATTTCTGGTGACTTAACTGGAAAATTGTACCACTTGATTACATTTTGCCGACTCTTACGCAGAGGGACTTATAGTAGCGATTTGGGTTAAGTCCTTGCTCAAGGGCACAGCGACAGAACCAAAGGAGAGTGGGAATTTGAATCAAATAAAGCATTTTGTGGATGGTCACAATGGTTTGCCATACTTCTCCACCCCCCAATGGCAGCGTTTGCTACTGAGCTCATTCACTTCAGGCGAATGTATTCATATGAAACCAAGACAAAACAAGGTAAACACATTTTGCTCTCCACAAATTACATTGACCCGCCCCCTTCATAGATTATTGAATATGTCGTTTTTTCCCCCGGGGTTTATACAAGACCAAGAAAAAACAAAGAGAACAGGAGAGGAGGTGGTTAAAGGAGAGAGGAACACTAGCTTGTATCAAACCAGAAAATCTGGGAGCCGTGGGTTTCTGAGTGTTTATTGTTTATTTTAAATTTCTTGGTCTATCCTGGATGAATTACTGACTGAGGAGACCAGAGGAGAGGGAGAGCAATCTGCTCTACCCAAAATTACATATTTAGTCTGTGTGCATCCCATAATAGAATGAGTTAAGACGACATTAAAATCTAGGCACGCAACCAATGTGAAAACATAAAAAGTTGGCTAAATTCGACAGATTTATTTGCATATAAAAACAATCTCTGTGGATTGTGCTAAAACTGAGAACATAAATTCGGACATGTTTATGAAAAACTGCTATTGAAGCCAATCCATATTTAATGTAGGGGATTACAGTGCTACAAAATTGAGAAAACATACAGTATTCAGTTTCTTTTTCAGAGTAGTATGGTTGCTGCTGTAACACGATCGCTATGTGTAATTTTACTGTACATTCATGTGCTTCCGGTATCTGCCCCGTGTTCTAGAGATGGGCACTGAGTTGCCAGGACCGGTTGCTATGCCGGGGGCAGTGGTGGGGGCGGGCCAGGTGAGGATGGGCGGAGCCATGCCTGGCCGCGGGGGCAAACGGAGATCAGGAGGGTGAGTACTATCCCCTTTTTATAGCAGCATTTAACCCACACATAGACTTTTCCACTAGCATCCCTGGAGTAGCCAATTCCAGGGGTATTACCCCAGTATATCAAGAGTGTGTTCCATGTTTATCCCAGGATTAAATATCAATTGAATTTCTTTATTATCACCAAAAGAGGGACTTCAGGCACGAATAACAAATACAAAGTGCAACCGCCAAGGCCCATATTCCCATGTTGATTTTTAACAGTTTTATTGGCACCTCAGGGCAACAGAATGACGTCAAACCGATTTATATACAGTGTGTTTATGGTTTCACATAGAGTGGCACAGAAAACGCAGACCAAGTAATCTCATATAGCTGCATGTGTGATTAAAAAACACTCTCAGGTCGAAGACTGAAGGAAAAGAAGATTACGGGAGTTTTCCACGGTAGGTTATCCCCCGGGGCAAAATCAGGGCATATATATACCCCCCATGCCCTGGCATTCTGCCTTTACAACAACATATCCATTATACATCTAGCCTGCACAAACATGAATAAACAAATGCAAAAGCCACCCAGGTAATATGGGAACTCAACTTGGAACAGGAAGAAACTACATCATCCCTCTTAAGATTGTAGGTGTAAAAAATATAAACTATTTTTTAAATAACCTGGAGACGAGACCTGTCATGTCCAGTAGCAGACTAAGACCGAGACAACAGATACCAGCACAGAGTAATTATTCTATATTTACAATGAGTTTAAGTTTCTGTCTGGATACTGCATCTAGTAGCCAGCTTACTAGTTCATTGAGGATCAGTTTCTTTCCTGGAGTGTTTATCCTGCCAAACAAACGGTTTTAGTTGCAAAGCATTTAGTCAAACGGTCTGTCCATTGTTCAAATTCAGGTAGTTCACTTCCTGTTTTTGGTTCAAATAAGTTGCGTGAGAAATTAGTGTTTCCTCGCTCCTTTCAACTCACTAATTACAGGAGATCATCAGGGGATCTCCCCTCATTGCTCCTTCAAAGTGCTTTGAGATGCTGAGTAAGGAATCGAGGAAAAACAAGTAAGAGCGACTCAACGAATGGGCAACCCATCTGTGTAAAGTAACTAAGTAAAACGTCTTTAAAGTACTTCAATGCTTTTTCATACTTTTTTAATGCTGTTATGTTGTTGATAGCGTGTGTCCGACTTAGGAATACGTTTATGATTAATATATACAACATCTATATTTTCATGTAAAACCTTTGGCTACGGAAGAGGCCTCTGCTGTTTACACTTCCCACGCAAGAACCACCTGGCAACACCTTCTCAGATTAAAAATACGTTGTATTTCTATTAGGGTTGCATAATACTGGTAATAACTGACATTGCGATATTTTTTTTTCTGCGATTTATATTGCGATATGAAAAAATACAGGATGTCTTCAGAAAGAGCTTTGGCTATCAACCTGACAGTATGTATCCTTCATTCTTCCCCAGCCCCATCCTCTACAATTAAAATGTATGAAACTCATGAAAATTGTTATATTTCAGAACAGGTTGCTAGGTAATAATATGTAACAGTAATAGTATAGCAATAGCAACAGTAGTAAAATGGAAAGCGCAATTGGGCACAACTTACCAACTGCAAGATACAGTCTGTGGCCAAAGCACTGCAATCTGGTCCACTTGTTCAGGTGCAGCCTTCACCATGTTTACAGACTAGACAACTCACATCTAGGCCCCAATCAGCTAAAGCTTCTCTCATCCCTGTTGCGATGTTCTCACTTGTATGATCTTCTGGGAAAATGCAGTTTGCAAACAGCGACTTTTCATGTGGAAGTCCTCATTAATAAAGTGTACGGTCAGACTTATGTATTTCTCGTACAGCTCTGGGATGGCAAAATAGTTGTGTTATGGCATTACATATCGCATACCGAAATATTTCCATGTAATTGACAACGCATTTCTTTTTGCATCCAAATTCTCCATTTCGGTCTTTTTTGCCTGTTCCACGTTGTGCAAGGACTGCTCACATGGTGCGGATTTAACCCTCCGTATGCAGATGTATTCCGATTTTATAGAGCACTCTTCTGGAGGAACAGTACATCCTCTAGGTATTTTTTCAGTTCATCCTTTAATGTTGCAGAACTAAAAAAACTGCGCGCGGAACAACACTGCCCAATGTTTAACCGGTTTTGAAAGCGGTGATGAACAGAGCGTAGCACAAATGGGTGGATGAGACTGGGTTCTTGACAAATAACACCTAGTAAACATGACGGTGGGATTTCGTGGGATTTCGTGAGGTGTGGCTATGGAGGTTGACTTGGAGGGTTTGGCTCATGTTGACAGACAGCTTGAGTAACACTCATCTGCTTTCGACAACATGCTCGAATGGAACGTCATGCAGTGCAGATGACATAGTACCATTCTTATATGCAAATAAATTATTCTGCACGCTGAATTTGAAAGTTAGTTGGCTGTCAAACTAATTTCACTCAGCAGGAAAACATACCCATACACTCACACCCGCACGCATACACACACACACACACTCTAACACACGACAACTACACTAGATGAGTAACTGTTGTGACCTCCTATCTCCTTGCAGGATGGACTTCGATGACGAGGACGGAGAAGGACCTAGCAAATTCTCAAGGTGAGAACCGGAACACAGATTTTTATAGCTAACAGTTATTTCAACAAGAAACAATAAGATAATGTTAAAGTGAATGTTTATTTTTACAATAACTGTCATGTCAGTTATTTTCATTTTATTATTAGTAGTACTTTTAGACATTCTATCACATTTACCAATCCATTGTTTCATATTTTTAACAACATTGATTTGTTCCTTTAAAACAGCTTCAGCTCTCGCCTTTCTCCCAGGCATTTTCATGTTTTGATTTTCCCCTACGTTTTTTCTTCTGTTCTATATCCTGTCTTTCAGAGGTGTGGGTGGGTGGGGCTGAGTCTGATTCGTCCAGAGTTCTATGGCGGCAGTGGCCTTTTTTTGTCAGTGGAGACAATGCCCCCTTCTGGCCAGAGGACAAACTACAGCATGTTTTACACAATCAGAAACACATGCTAGCCCATTACAGTTACCAAAAATACCACATTGAATACAGTAAATTGGGGTCTTTGGTCCAGACATCCAGCATGATTTCACCACGGCAGTGGGCATCATATTTTGACTGTACTCAAATATAGAGATTTAACCTGATTGCCATCCAGATGTGGACAAATCTGTCTTAATCACTAACTCTTACCTATAGTCATTCCCTGGGCCTTTTTCATCAAGCCCATAAGGCTCTACATGGGGAATAGGGAGAACTTCTACAGCCACCCACAATGCAACACATTTCCTTTTTCATCATAGCATTCATCAACTGTCCTCTAGATGTCACTGTTGTCAGTATAGCAAATCCTTTTCATAAACCATTGGTGGAACGCCTTTCATTCTGACTCTGTTTGTGTTTGTCGTCCTGAACCCATGCCTCACGTGTTGATGGCCGGGGGTGGGGGGGGGGGGGTTGGCTCTCGTTGAGGTGTGTGTGAGCGGTGTTACATGGCGTGTTTCCTCTGTGCTCCTCTCTGCAGGTATGATGATGATCAGATATCTGGTGGTGATAAGGAGAGATATGCCAGGTAGGCCTAGCCTGCTACATCTCCACTGGATGCCACTGACTCACCTCGGCTCTTGGGGCTTTACTAAAACACTGACCTAACGTTTATGGAACGTTTGTAGAGGCGCTGGGTTACATCTGCTCTTGTTACGACCACGCGAGTTGTTTTCTTACAGTAGCTTATCGGTATTGTTGAAGGCCTGCTGTTAAAGGTGGTGTCTTTTGTAGCTTCAAGGCAAAGTCGGGTGTGAACGTAGTGCTGCCAAACAGTCAGTGAATGTGGCCCGCGGAGACCTGGAGATTTAGATGGGATGCTGGAAAAGACAGGCTTAATGCCCAGGGATGGATGGAAATCTGTCGGGTGGCCTAACATTTACAGCGCATTTACAGCAGTGTTGATGCATTTGTCTTGTCAAATAAATCAAATTAAGTCTAAGTTAAGTAAATCACACCAATTAAATAATCAGTCAGAGGTGTTGTAATTGTTTGGAGGCTGACATTGAATACAAACACAATCTTGGTGCAAAGTTCTGTGCATTTATGCCATAGACTTTGCTATGGAAATAAGGTTTATAACAGATGGGCATGGCAAAACGACCATAGATGAATACAGACCATAATTACCAACCACAGAAGCCCATGAGTCAACCATGTATTAAACCAATGAAACTCTCTCATTTCAGTCTAGGGATGTTCAGTGGTTGTAGTCAGAACTACTTTGTAGTCCAATTAATCGACAGGACATTTCATTTGTCCCAGTTTTACAAAGGTAATACAAAATAAATGAGCAGGCGTTCCTAAATGGTTTTATAAACTGCTATGTTCTTTAATACTTCTATGTTCTTTATATCCTCAGAAGACAAACCCAGAAAAGCAACAGCATGGCCTCTCTTCAGCTAACTTACATTTATTTATCTCTAGTTGATATATGTTATGTTCTGTATTTTTTATGTACTCTTTTTCCAAGAACAGCTGAATGTGAGTTCAGTTAAAGTAAGTTTGTATCCATCCATGGGTAGGTTTTTACCAGAGTTTCCCTTAGAGCACCAAAACTAACATACTAGTCTTTTAACACCAAAAGTCCAAACTATTTTGTAGGGATCCAACCCTGCTGAAGCACTGCCAAGGGAAACTCTGGTCTGTGTAGATGGTAGTCACTAGATGGCCTTGTTAGAAAGGCTGACAACAGAAACATCATCAAATCTGATTTGGGTTTAGGGATGTCTTGGTAGTACCTTTGGCTCAACAACACATCACCCAAACTGGCCTACAATGCATTTAACAAACTCCATTTGACTGATCCGTTATTTCGCACCAAAAATGAAACCTCCGATAGTGCCTTTTATAAATATGAGACATGAGCTTGTAAGCCAGGCAGCACCACAACCCGGTCTGCCGCTGGTCCCTTAACCCTCTCGCCGACTCCCCCAAGGTGTCTAACTCCTCCTCTCTGTTCCAGAGAGAACCACAGCGAGATAGAGCGGCGTCGCCGTAACAAGATGACCCAGTACATCACGGAGCTGTCGGACATGGTGCCCACCTGCAGCGCGCTGGCCCGCAAGCCCGACAAGCTGACCATCCTGCGCATGGCCGTGTCGCACATGAAGTCCATGAGAGGGACAGGGAACACGTCCACCGACGGGGCCTACAAGCCCTCCTTCCTGACGGAACAGGTATTCTAGGCGGGGTGCTGGTGGTTGCGTTCCAGGCTGACTGTATTGCAGTCCCTCCCAACCGGACCTCGCGCGGTGTTAGACAGTGCCCGCTGACCTCAGTGTAACCCCGCTGTCTGATGTGACACGCGGCTATTGGTTAATGCCATGCGACAACTGCAATGTGTTTGGCCTGGAATGCGACCGGTGTGTGTGTGTGTGTCCTGTGGGTGGGCTGGTCCGGGGGGCTGATATGTGTGCGTGTGTGCGTTTGTGTGTGTGTGTGTGTGTGTGTGCGTGTGTTTGTGTGTGAGTAATTTAGCAGGGCCTACAAACCCTCCTTCTCAGCAAACAGGTAATAATAAAAACACTTTGTTTGTATAGCACATTTCATACAGAGACCGCAACTCAAGGTGCTGTACGTTATAATATAATAGCAATAATAGTAATGCTAATTAAAAAGAATTATAAAAAGACAAAAAACAGGTAATAACAGCATAAAATCATCAAAATGAATGAAAATTACAAACACATAGGTATAAGAGCTTCAGAATAAGTCAACAAAATCCTGACTACTTAAAAGCCAAAGTAAAAAGGTGAGTCTGAACTGGTTTTGCTCTGTTCCGTTTGACTCGCTGCATTTGGGTTCTGTACGTTGGGTTCTGCGCAGATCTGTGCAGCTCTACGAGTAGTAACCGCCGAACGCCATTTTCCGTCGGCATATTGATCTATTCATTGGACAAAAATTAAGCTTTCGCAGGCTGTCAGTCATGTCCCCAGCCTCTGCCCTTGGCGTGTGTGTCTGTTTGTCCTGGACATTCACCAATGGTATGTCAGTCCCACTACTCTGTGTGTCACTCATCTTTACGGTGACCGCCGTTCCTGCTCTAGCCGTCACACAAGTGTGTACTCTGTCCCTCTGTCTCCTCTCCGCTTATAGGAGTTGAAGCACCTGATCCTGGAGGCGGCCGACGGCTTTCTGTTTGTGGTGGCGGCCGAGACGGGCCGCGTGATCTACGTGTCGGACTCTGTGACGCCGGTGCTCAACCACCCGCAGTCCGAGTGGTTCGGCAGCACTCTGTACGAGCAGGTGCACCCCGACGACGTGGACAAGCTCAGAGAACAGCTCAGCACCTCTGAGAACTCCATGACTGGTAGGGCCCGGGTGCTGGCGCTTATAGTGTAGTGTGTGTAGTATGTATATGTCATATGTATTATGTGTGTGTTGCCCTGCAGTACTGTACAGAAATTATACTGTCTGTTTACAGTGTTTCCCAATCCTGGTCCAGGAGACCCCAAGGGGTGCACTTTTTAGTTTTTTTGCCCTAACGCTCACACACCTGGATGAAAGTTGATTACGTCGGTCAAGTGTGTAAGTGGTGGGGCAACGTTTGAATCGCTGGTCTGTTACCTAAACTTGAATGTTATGACAAGTTGGTTTGTGCTCTGTTGAAATACAGAAAATGATTGACTGCTGTAATCAATGAGTCGACATCACAGTATCCCAAACAATGGTATATCTTTTTCTCCAGTCATTATATTAATATTAATAGGCTACCAACATAAAGCATCAACAAATACTGAATAATAGATTAGAGACCAATGCAGATTTTATTTAAAAGTCATGTAGTAAATTGTATTATTATGCTTTTCTTTTTTTATGTTGTCTGAGCTGGATCAGTGGTCTGGGCCACAGGCGTGAACTAATGCAACATAGGTTTGAATCTGGCCCATGACTCTTCTAGAAAAATCTATTGTCTCATTCCACTGTCTTATCAAATGAAATATACCGACACCTGGAAGAAGTCTGCTTGAGAAAGCTATTAATGACTCCAGCCATTACCTTGGTTGCTGTTCCTTCATTCATGTCAATAGGTGGCCAAATAGTCTGTGTCATAAAGCAATTAGCTGGTATATGCTCTATTTTAGCCCCAGGCTTAAAAGCTGTAATTTAGTTTCTCGTTGTCACCCGGCAGTTACCTCACGCCCTCTGTCTTCTACCTCTGAACTGAGCTTGCTTTAAAGACAGTGCTTGGTCCTAAAGCCTGTAAAATATCAGTTCTCTGTTTACTGATCTTTTGATTTTCTCTACTATTACTTTACTATTACATAAAAGGCTACAAATAGATTCAGGTGTACAAAACAGGTGCAAAAGATTTGACATGTGGTCTGGTTTGGTCTTAACAATATGGGTGAGTGCTGACAATCTAACTTTAAAAACCAACAAACCCGTTTTCAAAACTATGTTAATACACCAGAAATATTCTTCAAGAAACAAGATCTTAATTGAAAAGTGTGAGTACAGTACAATAAACTGCAGTTAGCATTTAACCAGTGCAAACTGAAGAGGGCAGGAAATGTAAAGTAAAGTGTATGTTACAAGTGGAATGTATTGATAGTTTTCACGTGTCGTCACGGCATATGGGAACATCCACTTGGTGGGCAAAACGGTCTCCTTCCATTTCCCGCCATCGAGAACTCGACAACTTTTACTAGTCATACTTACATATGCGGTTAGCATTTAGTGTATTTGCAATCATATCTCCATGTAATCAGTGTAATGAATGACATGGTCTGCTTTCATCTGCACCGATGCAACCAATTTCTGAAATGCAGGGATAGCAGCAATGAAGTTCCCGAGGTAGACGTACATGTAACAACTGAATACTTTTTGCAAGGCAGTGTCAGAGTAGTACAAAGAGAGTAGTGCAACAAGGTACTAAGCGGTGGGAGGGTGGGTATGGTTAGTGATGGGTCACAACTTGCATATACTTATACTTGATTTGAGAATATTTTATGTCACAAAAAAGTGAACCACTTGTCCTGTACAGAGCCTTTTGACCACCCGACAGCCTGGCTGATGAGATAAAAAATTTCCCAGCCAATATCATAATCTGCCCAGGGCCGGGTGTATATTTTATGCACTGTTTGCCAGTATCAAGTCATATTCCTAGTTCGTAGATAGCATATCGTATTGCTCTGATCAGAGAAAGACAGGATTGTATTAAAGCTTTGAGGTACTACATATCAAACTAAGTGATCTGTTTGAAAGGGAACGGAGTATTTTTATGTAGGCTACAATAGCATGCATAATCGTACCAAAGTCATTATAATGGGCTAGTTCAAAAACATAACCTACGCTGTTTTATTGGACTAGATCTTGATTACTGGTTGGAATTTTGGTATGGAATATGTTAGGACACATAGTGACAGCCTTCCATCTTAGATTCATTCCTGAAATTCCATGACCGATAGTATTGCATCCTACATCCCAGTAAACTATAGGGTTAATTATGGAATCCAACCCCTGAAATGATTCCCCTGAAACGTGTCTCTGCCCTGACCATGCCTTGAGTTGAAGCGTTTGTTGGGTGTCCCTGTGTTTACCGGCAAAATAAGAGAGATATAACAGGGTCCAATAGAGGGCACTGTAACCGTGTGAAATCCACAGTTTCTCTTTTCCCGTTGTCCCGAGCGATGCCTTCCTCTACTCAGACACACGTCTGCAGCCAGGGCAGCTGATGACCCTTATAAAAAGCATGTCATCCGTCCACACTCCACTCTCTCCCTGGAGAACGTTCCAGAATACACACACATTCCCAAATCCAGTGAATGTAAACCAAGTAAATTTAGGATGGGTTTATCTGTCCTTGTTTCTCCCTATTTTGTGTGCGCGCCCGCACCACTCAGATTACCGGCTGTTCTTGCCCGCCGGCTGAAGCTAAGCCTACGCCTCGGAAATTTGAACAATTTAACTGACTTCATCTCATTCCATTGGTGTCCCATCGGTTTAGCCTAATCAATTGTCCTTGTGAAAAAAAAGCTGTAGATAAAATATCTAGCCCCTGATGAGTGTTTGATAAGCCTCATGTTTCTCACTGATGGAGTGTCTGTGTGTGTATGTGTGTGTGAATAGCCTCATGTTTCACAGTGATGGTGTTTGTGTGAATAGCCTCATGTTTCACAGTGAGCCTGGTTACTCATCCTACTCTCTTGCATGGTTAATTAGGTGTTGGCAAGCCTAGGATACTGATTAGTTGAGCATGCATAATAGATAAATAGTGATTGGACCAAGCCGATGGTAAATTAGTACACGCTGACAAAGTGAGTCATGAAATGTGTCAACATTCTGTCGGAGTCAGGAGGGTTTAATAGAGAGATGAAGAGGTAGCTATTGTGTTGGATCAACGTGGGTTCTATCTGATTTCAATCTGGAGGTACAGGCGAGGGGGGGGGGAGAGACCGACAGACGAGGGGGGGGGACCGACTGACGGGGGGGAGACCGACAGACGAGGGGGGTGGGAGAGAGACCGACAGACGAGGGGGGTGGGGGAGAGACCGACAGACGAGGGGGGTGGGGGAGAGACCGACAGACGAGGGGGGTGGGGGAGAGACCGACAGACGAGGGGGGTGGGAGAGAGACCGACAGACGAGGGGGGTGGGAGAGAGACCGACAGACGAGGGGGGTGGGAGAGAGACCGACAGCCCGGGGGGGGGGGGGGGGGGGGGGGGGCTGGGGGCTGGGGGCTGACAGATGGGTAGAATTAAAGGGGTGAGATAATCTGATTTATTCATCCTTTACCCGCCGCTCAGTCATTGAATTCAGAGGAAGTGGAGTTACCTGTGAGTCAGCCCTGACCCTGAGAAGGTAACTTCTATAGAGTGTTCTTCAATCATTTACTGACCAGGGACACTTAAGGTGATAAGACATCAGTGTGAGGGCCGCCACAACAAAATATTAAATCCTTGAACCAATCAGAGAGGGCGTCATTGAGGGCCACCAGGGGCCCACGTACCATGCGATGAAGAACACTGGATACAAGGCCATAGATATTAACCTGTTGAAAAACATGCAGCCCTTTTTATGGTACTATTAGATAGGCATCTATATGAAATCCTTAACCGATGCAGTCACCAATATTCTTACCAATGTTTTATCTACTAACTGATTTTTGTTTTTAATCTAGCTCTAATTCCTCCATCATGACTGTTTGGTGTATAGCAGTATTACCAATCCCCTTTTTTCATTCATTACTAAATATTTGGTGAATAGCAGTATTACCAATCCCCTTTTCTCATTCATGACTAAGTATTTTGTGTATAGGAGTATTACCAATTGTCTTTTCTCTGTAAATGATCATGTTACCACTCTGCATGGAAAGCAACTGTATAGCAGCTGACAGCATTAAAACACTGGAAGGCCTGACCTTTACTCAAAGGTCCTGTACATGGATATAAACCAATGGTAACAATGTCTCGCCATTATGACCAAATGTTAAGCACTGTGGCAAAATCAGAAGCTCAGTTAAAAAGACCTTGTTTGGTTGGTGCTCTACTACTGCTTTCTACATTTTTCATTGTTGAGACCTGTTTTCTGATGATCAGATTGTAATATTTGCTGGAGATGTGTGTGTGTGTACCCAAGAACAATGTTGTCTGTTGTGTTTTGGCCATTGTAGTATGGGTAGCTGTGGTTGGCAGAGGGAGGCAGGAGGCTCTAGCGCCAGCCTTGGGCATGACTCCGCCACTTTAATGGCTGCATTCTGATGGTTCCTTCCACTGTGGCCGCATTATGTTTCCCCTGGCGATGGAACATAATCACAGAGGGCTTAGACCTATCCCAGGTGGTTTCAGAACACACAATGCGTTAAAAGGCAGAGCAGCAGTGACAGCCGGACGGCTTAGTTTGCCCTACCTGGTTTATCTGTCTCCTTTTTATTTTCTCCACTTCTGGAATGTCACACAGCATAGACACATGGCTTTGGACAGAACAGTAGGGAACACTGATCCCACATATCGTGTGTGTATGTGTGTGTGTGTGGTAGATCTTAATCAGCCTCTGGTGGCTGCCCACAGACATGCTTGGTTTTGGGACTGGCAGGTTGTGGACACACCACACACAGGTCTACACAAAGCCTGTGTCACAATGTCAGGGCCCCAATGCCCCTGACCACCCGTTGCAGGGGTTTCCTTGGATCTCTCTGGGAGGCCTTCACTGCCGCTGAACTGTGCACGTGGGCTTGCATGTGCACTCATTTCAGCTAGCGTTTCCCAGAATTCACAAATGTCCTATTACATGCTAACTGCATTTCGTTATACTGTACTAAAATGTAAAAAAATCTAAACTTGAAAACACGTTGAAAAGTCAGGACATTTTGAGTGAGGTTATTGAGGTTACGAGTTGTGGTTAGAGGATTTTGGAGTAGAGGGGGTTTTAATTGGGGAGAAAAGAGACATGTAATGGGAATGTGTGCATATACTTCCCAGTTTGTCATAAATTCTTGATTCCTGGTCATGTTGATGGGAACTCAGTGCACACGCACGCACACACACACACACGTAGCTGAGGGTGTATGTGAGCAGTGTCCAGCCATGTGCAGCAATGTTTGTCTTCCTTCTATAGCCTGCAGAGTTTCCCAAGGAATTAGTTCCAGGGTACACTCTACCTGTGGAGCTGGCCGATGGAAGACACAGAGGATTAACACACACACACACACACACACACACACTGTTAGCAACCCAGACCGCAAGCTTTTCTTTTCTGCTAACAAGAGAACATCTTAGTCATCTTATCCAAACAAAGTCTGACAAACCGCTGATCAACCGAAACCTAAGCCCTCACCGTGTGTTTGTTTGTGTGTGTGTGATGACTTCTCTTCAGTAATCTGTCCTCTGGTGTCCTAGAAGCCCAGCCAAGCCTAACCTCCAGTCAGTTTGAACATAAGGTCACAAAAACAGTGTCTCAAACACTCATACAAACACCATTGTTTGCTCTGGTTTTACTCTGTGTTTGTGTGTGTGTGTGTGTGTGTCCGTCCGTCCGTCTGTCCTGTGAGTTATTTTAGCTGAGTTTGCATGGGGGTTTCTACAGATTCCCATAACTTAATATATTCTTGCTCCATGCCGGGACTTTCAGTATTTCCGGAAAATAATAGGATCGGGAAGCTTGTCTCCGTCAATAGATGTAGACGAGTCAGACAATACGTGTTAGGGCCATTCCCAAACACTGGCACCCTGGAAAAAGACTTAATTCCAGCCATCAGTAGAATTTCTCATAAAGATTCATACTTGTGAAAAATAACAAGGTCTTCTGCAACTTCCTGACCATCAGTGCCAGCAAATGTAGGAACCATACCAGAATTATCCTGAATATTGGACACCTGTGTCTGATTGTAGATAAAGGACACTTTGTTATTGAACGTGAATGGCTATACATCTAGATTACTGCAGTGTGAGTGCAGGGCACAACATAATATAATGAGGTATCATGCAATGTGCAATGTGAGATGAAAGCAGTACCAGATCTGCTGCAGCTGGGACCCTTGGCTTGAACTTAATGAGGAAAATGTTTTTTGTTCCTGTGAGTTTCTCAGCATCCTATTGTCAACTGGAACTGGGCATGGAGAATGCTAACAGTGGCTCTATTGTCAAAATCACAAAGTGCATTTTTATGTTTTGGGATTTCAAATTAAATCATTGACATGAGAAAGTATACATTCTCAGCTTGTATTTGAGGGTTGAGATTGACTTGGCCAGTCACACACTTCATACTTTTTAGTCCTGAAATGGCAGTACGTTTGGGATCATTGTCTTGGTTTCTCTAACTAACTTGGCTGTCCTGTTTTGGAACTAGTGGTTGGCACTTTGCAGAGTCTCTTCTGTAGTTCTGCAAGTGTTCTGAGGATGTAAGTGACTGACACATCCATGTCTACTTCCTGGAGAGTGTTCCTGATCTTCTGAGGGTGTTAGTGGCTGACACATCCAAGTCTACTTCCTGGAGACTGTTCCTGATCTTCTGAGGGTGTTAGTGGCTGACACATCCAAGTCTACTTCCTGGAGACTGTTCCTGATCTTCTGAGGGTGTTAGTGGCTGACACATCCATGTCTACTTCCTGGAAGGTGGTCCTCAACTTCTGAGGATGTTTGTGGCTGACACATCCATGTCTATTTCCTGGAGAGTGTTCCTCATCTTCTGAGGGTGTTAGTGGCTGACACATCCATGCCTACTTCCTGGAGAGTGTTCCTCATCAGTCTGACTTTGGATTTTTTTCCTATCATGGTTAACATTCTTTAATCATCCACTGTAGAGGGGTCATCGTTGGCTTACCGGGCATCTGCTGAGCTCACCAGTGCTTTACTTCCTTTTATTGTTCCAAGTTGTCAGTAAAATTACCCTATTATAACTATGTGAAATGGCTGCTATAGCCAAGAAGCTTAAACTTGCTAGTTAGCCGGCAATAGCTGGATGCATTAGTGAAATCCTGCTGATCATTCAGGCTACGTTTCACACAGGTAACGGACTTTGGATTCGTAAGATAGTAAGAATGCCATTAGTCAGTGCTACAGACCTTTTGCACACTTTGCTAAATATTTACAGCTAATTGCCTTCCATTCTACGCATTTAGACTTGGGTCTGAAAATATGCAGTTTAATAATTGTCCGCAAGAATTGCTTCCGTAGTTTATGCCATGTCTTACACTGTCTGAGTGACTGAAACGTAATAACCAAAGAAGATTTAGATTTGTCACTTAATTTAGCAGATGGTCTTTTGCAGACCGACTGCACATATTCATACTATCTTGTACCCACAACCATGACATGCTCTACCAGCTGAGTTCTGTGGACTGTCAGTATGTTTTGGGATGGTCGTTATTGTCAAAGGTGTTGTTATTTAAGAAATGTATAGCCTTTTTTATACGCACTGTACTTCTGTCAGTTGTTTACAATTTACATTGAGAATGTTTTTTTATTGGAGTAGGCGTCATAATTTAGATACCTTTAGTGCGCGTCGATGTGGTAATTTCTGGGGAAATAACATGAGAGCCAAATGTTCCTGCTCTGTTTGGTGTTTGGGAGAACTATCTCCAGGGATAGTCATCTCTGTCCTGTCCATGGATCCATAGATCCTGTTGTCAGGGGCCATCAGTGTCCATAGGCAGCCTACTTGCTGATAAGACCCGTTGATAATGGCATTCTGCCTGTGGGTGTGTATGTCCTTGCATGTCTTAGGGAAGTGTTTCACTCTGACCACTGGTCCATGTTAACCCGTGTCAGCAATCCACAGGAAACAGGACCTAAGAGGTATTTCCATTAGAGCTTTTCAACATGTCTTTGTGGCATCCACCGAATGAAACCAGAGCTGTCTACTGTGATTGGACTCCTAACCTCGGGCAGTGAAGGTCACTTGTCCTCCTAGTGATCACAGAGCACCAGGATCCCTTGGGAGAGAAGGTCTTTATCGACTGACTACTGTTTAACTCGAGTGAGAAAGAGAGCTCCTCTTCTGTTTTAAAATGTTGAATGCCTTCAGTGTTGATGTCCTTTCCAAAATTTCTGGTTTGAGGATTTCCTGCTTATTCCTTCCCTATTATTGGAGTCATCTGGAAGACCTGAATATTTTGGAAAATTTGCCAGATTTCTAATCCCTTACAAAACCACAATCTAGTCTTTAGCTGTAGCCAAACCAGGCTTGTGATCCGTCATTTACACGCCGCTGCTGGAGAACAGAACAGTATAGATTACCACAAGTATGCTTTGAGATCTTACAGAGTAAACATTGTATAATGTTGCATATGTCGCTCTTATGTTACTGGCAGGTTGTCCATGTGTCCAGCTTCAACGTTTAGCCCCCACTTGTCATCAACATTCCTTGTGTTGAATGCCCCCTGCCTTCAGACTGGCCTGTAGTGTAGTCTACAGCTGTAATAAGAAGTGCGTGTTTCATTCTGCTCCTTGTTCTTGTAAATGACTGCTGGCTGGCTGAGCCAAAATGATAGCGGTTAGCATGATCTAAGCTCTCAATCATCTCACAAACAAATTAGCTGCAACGCCGCTCAGACTGAGCATGTGTAGTGGAATTCCTCTGAAAACTACTCCGGGGTCAGCTGCTACTCCCTCTGGAACGGATCTGTGTTGTCACACACACACATTTCCTTGGCCTTGCTGTAGACATGTTGTTGTCCAGACAAATAATGTGGCAGCTAATATTCTCTGAACAGCATGACGATAAATTCTCTCTAATAATTACGTTAAGCCAAATCTCAGGGAATAAATTGTTTTTCCTTTCTATTTAATCATAAACTAGGGAGCAAAATATTTTTTTCTTTTTCTGAGGCAAACCGAGACCAAATGTTCCTGAAACTACCTCTGTGTGAGTGTGTATACATGTGTGTGAGCATCCCATCTCACAGGTTCTACCTTCTCTCTCCTCAGGGCGAATCCTGGACCTGAAGACAGGAACAGTGAAGAAGGAGGGGCAGCAGTCATCCATGAGAATGTGCATGGGTTCCAGACGATCCTTCATCTGCAGAATGAGGTGTGTGTGTGTGTGTGCGCGTGCATGCGCGTCCGTGTGTATGGTCTCTGTGCTGGAGGGTTTCCTACAATATGCCACCTTGATCTATCTTCCTATCAGTGGTAGACTTAAAAGCGTGACGCAATAAAACACCTGTGCTGCAACACTTGCTCCCAAAGGTGGTCTCCATCTCCGTGTTTTTAAAATGTTGTCAGGTTCAGACTTATTCACCTGTGACGATATGCAGACACCCATGTCGCTAAGCAGCAGCCGTTCAGTGTGCGATTCACAGTTCCTTCCTGTTAGATTGCGCCGAAGCCCCAATGACACCCTATTCCCTATGCAGTACACTACTTTTCCCAGAGCCTCATTGGCCTTTTAGTGCTCTATAGCTGATAGCAGGGCATTCAGGATATGTCCTATGATATGCGTGCAGCCGTAACCCATTTCACACCCTGTAGCCGTCCAGGCATATGCGTTCTATCCCCCATGTGAGGAAGTAAAGAGACGATTGGTGGAAGTGATGGATGTCTCTGAAGCGCAGACATAATTCTGTATGACATATCCTGCTACATAGTTCTATAATCATTCCAATATGTTGGGAATCCAACCTGGAATTCACGTTTCTGCATCTGTTTACAATGACGTCCTTATTTTGTACACTTATCTATGTGCTTGTGTTTCAATATAAACAGACACACACACACACACACACACACACAGACAGATACCTTCAAAATGACATTGGTTTTGCATTACCGACAATTAGTTGTTTAGGACCAGCAACTGATTACCATGAAGAAAAAATAACTAACCCTAATCAGAACTTGGACATTTTAACCTTAAGCCCTAACCATAAATCCTAACACTTTAACCCAATTCTATCCATTGACCTAATCCTAACTTCAGGCTTAAAATATCTTCTGTTTGTTACTGAAGACAGACCAGTTGTCATGACTTGGCCAGATTTTCTTTATTTTGCTCTACTTGTATAACAACATACAGAGATGTGAGCTCACACAGGGCCTCTTACCCCTTTCAACCGGCCTTAAAAACCAGAGTGCAACACTTGTTTATTTCATTCTCATGATCTTGGAAAATCTGGAACTCGGTTCCTTTGCTGCCCACAGAAAAACCGCTAAAATGTTTTTGTACACGGAGGCCCTGTGAGGAGTGGTTTTATTTTTAACCCCGAACGCCGACACGCGTCTTCCCAATGCTTCAGATGTGCCCTGGCATCCATAATGCTGTGTTAGCACAGGACCGGGGATGTTTGTGCTGGTTGCGTCTGCCTCTCTCTCTCCCCCATTACACTGAAGCTCATCGCGGTTTCTGGAAGGACCGGCGTTTTGTGTGCGTTTGGTTTGTTTAATCGTGAGCTTGACAAATTGAAAACAGTATGCCGGGATGACCGCTCTCTGCAGTGACCGCGTTTTGAAAAAGCATAACACACCCGCACATACAAAACATTACACACACAACGTAGCATGCGCCTGAGTTGGAAGGAATGATGGTTTCTTGAACATGGTTTCAGCTCCGGGTCAGCAGACTATTATGTCAGCTAGGTTCTTGTGTTGATCAGTATCACAGGTCGTCTCAATATAAAGAAACCTGTGTGTCACATGGGTTCTTTGTTTCCATTAAGCGCATCCATAAAGACTTGAGTACAGCAGATTAAAGCTGTCAACTGACCGTCGAGCAGTTTTTCCACTTAATTCATTGTGGCTGAGATCAAATCATTGAGGAAAAATGTGTTCAGTAAATAGACCTGTTCCACAATGTTTTCAACATCATGCTAGAACACTGTGTGGGTCTGTTACAATAAATAAATACATCATGAAAGATTTTGAAGAATATTCACTTTGTTAGTTTGTAGATTTGACTGTGAGCCAACAACAGTGTGTTTCTTTGACCCCCATCCCCACCGCCTGGGTTCCATTGGTCTCTTCAATGCATCTATTCAAATAACAGTCCTACATTCAAACTGGGACCTTATTCCTTACTTAGAGGAGTGCAGTGCTTTTGAACAGGGCCTCTGTAGCCCAAATTATGTCTGGCTGGGTGTGTGGAAAGTGAGGAACCTTTTCTAGTCCTCAGTAAAAAAAGATGCTTGCGGTTAAGTATTAAGTATTAGAACTATGGTTAAGATTAGCCATTAGGGGTTTGATTTTAGGTGTTACCGTTTCGATTGAGTTTTTTTGCGTTGCCCTGGTTCGGAGAGACCCTGAGGGGTGGAGACCCATCAGTGAGGCTCTGATACGTCTGTCTGTGTGTCTCTCTTCAGGTGTGGCACAGCCCCCCTGGACCACATCTCCCTCAACAGACTGTCCAATATGAGGAAGAGGTACAGGTGAGACAGACGGAAGTCCCCTCTCACTTGGCTTGGTTATTCTCATTCCTCTGGGGAAAGACAACTCTTCTGACTCTTTCATTTCCTTCACTTTTTTTCTTCCCTTCCCCAGGACCAGCAGAAGCATCTCTTATTGTCTCCTCTCCCTTCATCTAGCTCAAGAATGTATTTTTTCACCTCCTGTCCTGTATTCCATCACTCCATGTCCTCCCTCCTCCTTCACCTCCCTCATCCTCCTGTTTCAGTATATAAATCTCTTTTGCCCCTCCACAATGTTTCAACTTCCACCTCTGTCTTTCAACTGTTTTCTTGTTAAAAATGTATCAGGTGACATGCAGGTGTGTTCTGTTCTCACACATGCCTTCTCACCAGTGTTTCAGTTGTCATAGGAACATGTTTGTGTGCATTTGCTACTGTGTCTGTGTGTCTGTGTGTGTGTGTGTGTGTGTGTGTGTGTGTGTGTGTGTGTGTGTGTCTGTGTCTGTGTGTCTGTCTGTGTGTGTGTCTGTTGTAAAATGTGTTGTCTGTTTTTAGGAACGGTCTGGGACCCTCTAAGGAGGGAGAGGCACAGTACTCTGTGGTACACTGTACTGGATACATCAAAGCCTGGCCCCCGGCAGGTAGCTACACACACACACACACACAAACTTATCGACTCTTATTGCTCCCTGACTTTGTCAACAGTTTACTTTGTTTACGCTAGGGGTGGTACACACACACACACACACACACACAGAAATGTTCCTTACACATTGTTTTGTATAGATCCCTAAGGTTCAATAACAGACTGATCAGTCTAATGGTGATTGTAGGGTCTGGGATGTTTTTATTCATCCCTCTGGAATCTCTGGAAGTTAGACAGACAAACACGTACAGTTTGTTCTCTTTTAAGGATGGAGGTCAGAGAGAAGACAGGAATTCTGATGCACTCGTTGACACTAGTCTTTCAGGTGTTGCAGGCACATAAACCCCCCGTCTTGAAATCAGTCTGGAATTGCCATTCCTGTCTTTTGATTAAGAACGGGAGGGGGGGGGGGTCACAGCATGAAATCTATTTCAACTGCTTTGAGGCTACACTGGATGGTTTCCACGAATCAGCGATCACACGCACACGTGTGGAAATCATTCACATATGTTTCATTCCTGGGACAAAAATAGACCCGTGGAATGTCCTGAATTGTCAATCTGTCGTCGTCTTAAGGTTCTGATTACCGAGCACTAGCGGGTGTAGCTCATCCATTCTTCTGGTTCATGAAAACAGCTCAGGAACCGGGGGAATGTTGTTGGGAGGGTTCTGTTTCATTTCCTATCCCCCATAGTTCATGTCTCATGTCAGCTCTTCTGGACCGATATTAAAGTGTCTGAGTAACAGTGCTTATCTACGATCAACCTTTCCATATAAATCATATTCATTAGTGTCTTAAAGGCTGAACTCATCCAAGTGTTCTTACTCTTCAAGCACTGGAGATACTAAAGTAAAAGGAGATCAGTGTAAGAAGGTTGATAGTCGGCTGAAATTGATCATCAAGATGATAGTTGCCTGACTTGGTGTTTGGAGATAAAAGGAGATAACCTAGACCTGAGCCCTGGGGGGACACCAGTAGAGAGGAGCCCTGGGGGGACACCAGTAGAGAGGAGCCCTGGGGGGACACCAGTGGAGAGGAGCCCTGGGGGGACACCAGTGGAGAGGGGCCCTGGGGGGACACCAGTGGAGAGGGGCCCTGGGGGGACACCAGTAGAGAGGAGCCCTGGGGGGACACCAGTAGAGAGGAGCCCTGGGGGGACACCAGTAGAGAGGAGCCCTGGGGGGACACCAGTAGAGAGGAGCCCTGGGGGGACACCAGTAGAGAGGGGCCCTGGGGGGACACCAGTAGAGAGGAGCCCTGGGGGGACACTAGTAGAGAGGAGCCCTGGAGGGACACCAGTAGAGAGGGGCCCTGGGGGGACACCAGTAGAGAGGAGCCCTGGAGGGACACCAGTAGAGAGGGGCCCTGGGGGGACACCAGTAGAGAGGGTTACAACAGAGGAGAGAGATTTCTGTAAACTTAGGGTTGCAGAGATTGTTCTGAGAGAGGTATCAGAACAGTGTTTTCGGAAGGCAAGGCTGAAGACATTCTGGTCTGTAGTTTTTAATGTCAGATGAGACCAAGTGTCAGTTTCTTGTGACTGGCCATTTTAAATCCAGATTTTGTGAACTATCAATAAAATAGTAACTGAAATTTGACTAGCTGAATCCGTGGTGCAGTGCAGGGCTGTAACAAAAGCCTGCACACCCAGTGAGTCTCAAGTGTCGGGATGTAGGCTTATAGAAATAAGTGACAGGCAGTTTCGTAGTAAATTATTTAACATGTTCAAGATGCTGTTTTAGCCCACCGGAGATCACTGTCAGTTCATTACGTTTCAATATTTGTTCTTTTCCTCTCAAGTCAAGGTTGTTAGGACATTGACATTTCTGTGTGTGTGTTAGAGAGAGATGGAGATTGTGTTCCCTGCAAACATTTGCCATGATACGTGTTTGTTTTTGTGCTGTCAAGGAAACAACAATGGAATTCATTCTTGTAGGAAATTGATATGCACATTTAAATAAATGGAAAAGTTAATGGAACAAGTGCTCTCTCTCTCTATTGCTTATTCTCCCCTCCCTTCAGTGGTACACATGGTTATTGATACTGGCAGTCCAGAGAAAAGGAGAAGTATTTGGATATTTATTCTAGATGATTTGCAGATGAATTCTCAGAGACTGCCTGACTGCATGCATGATGGTTGGTGTGTGTGTTGGTGTGTGTGTGTGTGTGTGTGTGTTTCCGTGAGAGTGTGCATTGGTGATTTATCTGCTTGCGCCTCAGCCTATATTGAACAAATGTAGGTCATATATCACACTGGTACGGTACTGTAGTACAGAGTGCTTTCATTACCTCTCCAAAACAAAGTTCAAATCTGAAATCCAAAAAGAACACACTGATACTTCATTGGATAGCTGCTATCCTGAGGTCTGTTTCTGTATTTAAATCTCTACTCCATCTCTCTCTCTCTGTCAGGTATGACTATACCAGAAGAGGACACGGAGGCAGGACAGACCAGTAAATACTGCCTGGTGGCCATTGGAAGGCTGCAGGTATGACCCTGTGTGTTTGCTCCTGTGCCTTAACGTGGTAGTTTATTTTTACACAGACAGGTTTTTTCCATCAATATTAGTGTGCCAATCATTTTGGCAGTGGCTCTACATTTCACCTGCATAGTGTGACGAGAAAAACACACATACAGAACCCCTTAGTGTAGATATTTACCAAGACAGCCTAGGATAATGTATAGCGTCTGGAGGCTCTGGACTTTGTCTTCTGCCACGACCACTACTTAAACCCCCTTTTGATTCAGAAAACCACCTTTCATCTCTCCTTCCATATATCTAACAGTCTGGGCCTTCCGGCCTTCTCTGATTCTCACACGAAAGGACACACTTAGCGTTCTTAGATCACTCGTTTTAAAAGGTGAAGAGGTTTGAGGTCACATATGAATGTGTCCAAAGAGACGGCTCTCGTCAGAAGAATTTCACAGGGGTTTAGTGGGAACCGAGGCTTGTTCATGTAAGAACGTCTGGACACATGACCTTTGATGCTCTGAAAGAAATTAAAAACATTGGGGTCTAGTGATTTCCTCAGGCATATATATTTTGACAATTAACAGTAGAGTAGGACTGTCACGGTTACGACATTTTATGTGATGATTAATTGTCACACAAATCATTGCAATTAGCAATTGAATTGTCTATATTGTTAATTTTATGCAACTATTATAGTGTAAGCCTAATATTGACAGAATTCACATGGTGATCCGGAGATGGTTCTTCACATTTGTGGTGTTGGCACTCTTTATTGCCACCTTTCTGAAGCAAATCCGACAATTCAACTCCTCCAAATAATTGCTTCATTTGGCTTAAAACCAAAATGTGCCCAGAGCGGTGCAGTTATGTTTGGCTTTGCAACTACCACTAAATCAATGTTGTTAACGATTGCTCCACACAAAATGCAACCGCAAATCAATGACTATTACATTTACCTACGAATCGTAATATTTCACCTCTCGCTCTACTACACATTATTATAGGTTAGTTATTTGAAATGGCTCATTCTAAAACAATTTTGTAGGCCTTCCTAACATAGTAAAACATTGATTCGCTCAGTTGATTCAATTAAACATGTTCATTTTATTTTCAAATGTAGGCCTAAATATGCAGTGGGACAACATATTTCTATATATGCATTTTAATGCACATTATCTAATTAGAAACTATGGACGCAAATATCAAAATGGGAAATTGTGTTCTTTTTTTTTGTCAGTCAGAGTTGATACGACAAATAGGCGACAGAAACCCATTGTCTCTTAATTAATAATGTTGTGAAATTACAAAACGTTGCATTGCAAAACAATTCTAAACTAGGTTTAAACATCCTGAAATTACGAAGCATCTGTGCCTATACCTTCTACAGAGCTGTCAAGCACTCTGTGGCACCCCGTCTTAACTGATGGAAACTGACATAATTCACATGGTATTTGTTGAGACATTTCTAACATTGGCATAAAACTCCCTTATTCAGATTGGAAACATGATTTTGGAATCTAAATATTGTGCAAAAAGATAGTTTTAATAAAAATAATTGCGATCTGGCTCAAATAATCACAATCAGGCAATTATTTAATAAATGCGACAGCCCCACAGTTGAGCCTTTCAGCCTTTGTGACATTGTTTTTTCAGCTGATCAGATTTTATTTTTTTTTAATCTGTCGACATATCAATGACATGTTCCCTCCCGTCTCCTAGGTGACCAGTTCTCCTGTTTCCATGGATATGAACGGCTTGTCGGTTCCCACAGAGTTCCTGTCACGCCACAACTCTGACGGCATCATCACCTTCGTGGACCCGCGTTGCATCAACGTGATTGGATATCAGCCTCAGGTCGGCTCCCTATCCACTCACCGCAATGATTTGCATGTTGCAGGGTGTGACGTTGTGAAACACTCGGATAACGTTTGGATTTACAAATGGATGATTTGCATGTTGCAGGTGGCAAGATTCAGGTGAACAAAACATTTGTCAGAGCTCACAACCGCTATGACCAAGTGGTGGTGGTCTTTCAGAGCCCACTCATCACTATAGGGCATTGTATGGTTATTTAAAACGGAAAAATAGCATGGAAGCTGCGTACTTGAAGCACTGTCTGTGAATGGAACACAGGGAACCAAGTTGCTCCAGGGTTTCCTCAGATTGATGACTTATCTTTGACTCACTCTGTCAGGCTCCCTCAGAGCGAGTGTGGATATGCAAAAACCTCATCCTTCTCACGCCATCTAAATGTTTCACACCATCAAAATCGTATTTAATTGACTGGAAAACCTCAATGGCTGTTAGTAGTGGTAACATTACTTTACCACTAAGGTCAGCAGACCCCAAATGCTGTATGATGTATGAGAAACCCTGTCGTAGTCCAGGTACTGGAACCCTTTAAGTGCCAAGGTGTCAACTTGGACTGTATTTTCAAACACAGGTCCTTAGAGGAGGGCCTGCCAGTCTGGGGCATTGCCCCCATAGAATTGTGGGAAGGCAAGTGACTTTCAACATCCACTGTTTAGCATTTGGCACATATTTAGCAGAGCACTCCTCTATTTTATTCTTATTAACTCTTATCCATCTGGCTCCCAGCTTCTGAACAATTAGAGCTATTCGCTTTAATTATTCCTTAAATAGATCAACTGTTTCACTCAAGCTGTGTAGAACCGGTCCCAGCAGGCTGTGGTGGTGTCGTCTTTTATACACACTTAGTCATTTCTTGACGATCATACCCATTGGCCTTCAGAAAATCTTAATTTGAACTGATTTGACATTTTGGGTGTTACTTGGGAATGTTTGTTGAGATTATGACAGTAGCCGAAGGCCAAATTGAAATGTTTAATCGCAAAATAGGTTTTTGATTCACCAGTGTGTGCTAAAAAAGAGAATTACTTTGCTTGATGGACCATGTCATTACTACAATAAAAACAATTCCTGGTGTTAGTTTTAGATGCGAGACAAGGTCTGCAATAATAAATGTTTTTAATAAAAAAGCCATGGCTGATCTTGAAGGGTGAGTACAGAGGAACATTTTGACCCAGGTGAATTTGATATGAACAGCTGATGATCAGATGAAGTGGACAGGCTTTTCTTTCACCTGTTCTGCCATGTTCCATCATCTGTGACGGGTGTGTTTCTGTGGAAGCTTTGGTGAACCCTGGTTTCTGGTGTTAATGGGTCATAAAGTAGTCTCAGAAGGTGCCTGGGAGTTTTCAGGCAGCAGAAGTTAAAGCAAAGCCTTTTTATGTGATAGACTGCTGCTCTTCAAGATTATTTCAGAAGTGCTAACACTGAACAGTCTTAAATATTAGTCGTCTTCTGAAGCTTGAAGTGTCGATCACAATGTACTTCATTTTGAGGGCTAGACTCGTGTTAGGTCAGATGTTGGTGCAGTATGTGCGGAAGAGTATAGAAAACACATTGGCGTACAACGCGCAAATGATGCCCAAGCTCTTGAACGTTGCATTGTATCACAGTCGTAGTGAAACGGTTGGGCATGCTAACATGCACTCAACAATGCAGCTGTTGTGGATAGTCAGGTTAATGCTTAGACTAGAACGTTTACACGCATTGCAAGAATGATTTCTTTAATAATCTTGTTTACTTGGACACAAGAAATAAGTCTACCTGATGGGACTTTGGTGGGTGGGTGTGTGTGTGTGTGTGGGTTAGGTCTTACTGAACGAATGGGGACCAAATGTCCCAATGAGTATAGTAAAACCAGAAAAAATTGACCTCATTGGGACCTTTTGCCAGTCCCTGTGAGGCAAAAGTCAATTTCCGGCTCAGGGTTTAGGTTTAGGGTCAAACTTACAATTGATTTTATAGTTAGAATTGGGGTTTCTTTAAGGTCCAGGCGTTGTTGGTTAAGTTTAGGGTTAAGGTTAGGCATTCCATCTAGGTAAAGTTTAGGCATAAATGTTAATTTATTGAGGTTAAGGTTAGGGTTAGGTTAAGGTTAGGGTTAGGGTAAGGGTTAGGGTTAAGTTTAGGGCAAGGGAGCATGCAATTTCTATTTTCTGGTCCCCATGAGGGTAGCTGTACAAACTTGTGTGTGTGTGTGTGTATGGATGTGGGCGCCTTAGATGTCCTAGGGTTTTCCAGCGGTGTGAGCCACTGCTTCCGGTACACGTACAGCTGCATCATGGGTCAGAATCTGTCAGGAAATACATTTCCCTAGTGTCTTTCACCACTTCCTTGACCCAGAAACATAGAATGCCTAAAAAAAATTTTTTAAAACACAATTTAAATTGATCTGAACTCTAGAGGGAAGGGCCAATTGTGTTGGTACCAGCACAAATGCACCTATTGGAAAGCTGATTAAGGTGTTTACATCCCATAAAAATTCTAAAGATTCCTTGGAAAACCAGATGTTTTAATCAATTAATTTATTTTGTTTGACACTAATCTGCTGAAGATGCGTGAAGTGAATTGTAGGGCTTAAACAA
This sequence comes from Esox lucius, assembly GCF_011004845.1. Lineage (NCBI taxonomy): Eukaryota > Metazoa > Chordata > Actinopteri > Esociformes > Esocidae > Esox > Esox lucius. The sequence goes on along the minus strand of NC_047570.1, from coordinate 29,878,968 downwards.
CTAATCGATAGAAATCATTAGCATCGATTAATAAAAATTGCCAACGAATGTCATTATGGATTGGTTGGGACCGGAGGGATGTTGCGTACGACTAAGAACTTCAGAAGTAGCCTACTGTATGGGATCATTTTTCATTAAGGAATTAAATGAAAACAATTTGTTGCAAAATATGCCAGGCTGAACTCTCATGGCACCGGAGAACAACTGTAATGCAGGACCATTTAAAGAGAAAACGCGTTGTAGCCATGATGACAGAAGATGAGTGGTGCTCTGCACGGCAAGTTAATACAAGTTCGTCAGTCATTGTAATTCATAGTCACGGTGTTACGTTTTTAATTGAGAAATAATTCAACTTGAATCCATGGCAGAGTTACCTTCACGTTTTTCACCAACAAACCGGTGATCTACGTGAGCCTGTTGGGTTTGTGCATAGTTGAGCAGCTCCGGCTAAGCATTCACAACATTCCTGATGAATTAACCCATTAACCCATCACATTTGGTGAGTTCTATATTTCTCTACAACAGAAACTTTGAGGTATTTACATCCATTACAATTTGCATTACCATTTACAGTGTCAGTCAAACATCTCTCAACCAGCTTCATGATACCCTGGAATGCTCTTCCAACCGTCTTGAAAATTATATTATGATGACCCTTCAGCTTTTGCACATTTTTGTTTTATAACATTTTCACTTAATTCTAGAACTGATGTATTTTTTTGTATCCGGTAAATCGAAGTAATCGACGGATTAGTCGATCATCAAACTAGTTGTTAGTTGCAGCACTAAAACTGCCCCCCCCCACCCACCCCCGTCAGTCTAACAGTGGAATCTGGAGTGGTCTCTGCACCTTGCCTCTCCGGTCTTACTCTGACGGCTCCAGCATCTCCGGGGTGGCGCAGCGGTGGGATCAGTATGACTCAGGCTGCATTCTGTCTTCTCCAACCTGTCCCCTGAGCAGCTGCCAGGGAGTCTCTTTATGCCTCCCCAGACGAGGTCCAAATGGTGCGCAGCTGTGCAGGGGCGGGACTGGAACTGCTGGCTGGTTTCCGGAAGGTTCTGGAACTTCTCTGGAGGGGGGTGTTGGTGCGATGCTGATGAAGCACACGGGGGCTCGTTTGCATCCCAATACTTAATCAATGTATTCCATCAGATGTGTCACTCCTCGGCCAACACTCAGCCCTCGACCAATCAGTGCAAGTGGACTCGTTGGGTTATTTAGCATGAGACAGTCGGCAGCCACGTTTAAAACGTTTCTGTAACTTTCCCCGATTTTATTGAATTAATTTGAAGACTTAATTTTTAGAGGCAGTGTGTTGTCGGAATTCCTTTGGTCAGTCCGCTCTCGCCCATTCCACCCTTCTCCTTTCAGCAGTGTTAAGCTAGGAGAGTGAAATGAATGGAGATAAGTCCGTGCCTCATGTTTAATGGTCTGATAGATTTTTAATGTCCGCTTGGGTGATTTCCCGAACCCAGTCAGGGTGAACTTAGTCCAAGATGAAATGTAAGGAAGAAATATTCATTTAAAATTGTCATTGTGGCTCCCAAGAAAGTACGTGTGGTTGTGTGTAATTGGGTTTCTGTTTTGTAGTGTGTTATGAAAGGTTTTTAGTGCCAAAAGTGTTCAAATTGAATCACCTTGAATGGATATTAAAATGTTCAACAAAATGTGAACATCATTGGACACTGATCTCAAGTGTGTGGCTTTGTAAATGTCATTCTGCATGTCTATTGTGTCTTGTGTAGGACCTGCTGGGGAAAGACATCCTGGAGTTCTGTCATCCGGAGGACCAGAGTCACTTGAGGGAGAGCTTTCAACAGGTACCCACGGGTAGAGGAGCACCACAGTAATGAAGTGAGGGGCGTGGGGGACGAGGGGGATAAGAGCCACTTAGGGATCACCGAGAGACCAAATGAGCTTTGGGCAGGGCACCACCGGAGGAGGACGACGAGGAGGTGACGAGGAGGTGACGAGGAAGGGATTGGTAGAGGGGTGAATAGGAGATACACAGAACGGCCGCTGTGACTGAGCCGCTGCCCAGTGGTGTTTTCACGGTGCTTTTCAACCATTCTGACGTGCTTAATAGTGTACAATTATTGCAATGGGGGATTCGCCCCGTAGCCCTCATGGAAAGATGTAAGATGGGAAAGGAGAGGGGATCAGAAGACAGGGACATAAAACGAGAGGGATTGGTAGGAGAGACTGTGGTAGAGAGACGGTGAGAGTAAAGCGAAATAGAGAGAGGGGGGTGGTGTTAAAGAGAGAGGTCCAACCACTAGTTGTAATGACTCTGTCTGGCGGAGAGACGACTCATTAAAACATCTGTCTCCCTATCACACCCCAGTGGTTCCACTCAGGTCCTCTCCTGACCCTGTCACCCGGAGGTGAAACGAGAGGCGTTAAACACCACTAGTCTGTCATTACCATTGAATTGGACTGAGTAGAACAGACAGCCCATTAAAACAGACAGCCCTCTTCAAAGAAAATGGGTTTCTGCCCCAAATGACACCCTGTTCCCTGCACGGGGCATTACATTTAACCAGGCCCCTTTGGAAAATAGGGAAATACGGGGGAAAGTGGCTGGAATTTACCACAGTAAGATGGAACGGGCAGAAACACCCTGGTGATCAGGGGTCAAAGTCATCTTTAGCATGAGAACCATTTGGATCGTCATTATTTTTGGGCGCTCACCAGATGGTGGTTCTGATAGATATGGTTCGCTCAAGAGCCGACCTGGTGAAGTAAAGGTAACAGATGGACTGCCTCCATCTGCCCAGCCTGAAGACAAGAGCCGAGCCACGAGCCTATAGGCATCTCATCTGTAATGGTTTCACACGGTTTCTGTCAGCAGTGGCGTCATGATCAGAAGGGGGAAAAGTTCAGAGCATTGCATGGAGAAATAAGATGATGTTATTTTTTTTTGGTGAAAGAGCAGTAGGTCAGAGTCAAAGCCATACTTCAGCAGAACATGGTCGTCAGGCAGCCAGAGTCAGACAGGCAGGCAGCCAGAGTCAGACAGGCAGGCAGCCAGAGTCAGACAGGCAGGCAGCCAGAGTCAGACAGGCAGGCAGCCAGAGACAGACAGACAGACTGAGGGACAGGTGGATGGGTCTGTTAACTGTGTCTTCAGGTATTGACACATGGCTTAGCTTAAGCTCTCTGCTGTGAATGTCAGCTCTAATTGGTTATAATGCATTTGACTCTTCTGCAACACTGTTGGATTCCAAGGCAGAAAACTATTTTTGTTTTCCCGGCCCACTGACAGTTAATCCATTATAAAACATCAAAGGCTGGTAATGACAGACAGACACCCCCAGGCACGCGTAACATGCAGGAACCACTTTAGTGGAGGTAATGAAAGATTCAAAGATGGAGATGAGGGTTGTTAAAAACATATACGCTCAAATGCTTTTCGTTTTCTCTACCCCTCCATCTCCCTCTCCTCTGTACCTCTCTCCTTGTGACTCTCTCGGTTTTTGACTCTCATATATTGGAATAATTGTTGGGCTGTTTGCATTCCAAATCCCACACTATGCCCTTTGTAGTGCATGCTGGGGTCAAAAGTGATGCCATTTGGGACACACTCTGCTGTAGTCCTGTATTGCCCTGGGCTTTCACATCCTGGGATAGAATCTCACACAGAGTCATAAGGACCACAGAGAGACACACACACACACAAAAACTACATGATGCACTGATACACACACACACACACAGACATGGTTGCTAGATATCGCCTCAGGTTACATTCAAGAATAGTGCTCAACATATTAGGGAGTACTGTTCCATTACCCTAAAAACACTGGTCCCCTATCTCTCTGTTACTGAGGTCCCCGGTCATAAGGTGTGACTAGTAGGGAACACGTGTAACCACTGAGATGCCTAATGCACGTGAGGTGTGATCAAATAAATGGGAAATCATTGTATTTTTCATTAGATTCAACTTCTGAAGCTTTGCTTTCAAGCTCTCAATGTAAAAGAACGGTACTCTTCCATGTCTCTGAAATTGTCTGCAGAGCTGCCCATTTCAGAAACCCATTTCAGAAACCCATTTCAGATCCCCCATTTGAAAAGCCTTTCACATCCGGATGGAAAGCGGCATGTCCATTACTCAGATTGACAGCTGAGGTTTGTTGGTGTGGAAATGGAAGAGAATGATCAGAGGTCGTTGTGCGTGCATTCAGCGAGGTATGGTAGAGTCACGGTAGGAAAGGGATGGGGAGATTAGCCTGGGTGGAACAACATGTCTTAAGTCCACCAGATTCTTACTCCCACCCCCCAACATGGAGCACCCCTTTTCTCCTCTCTGTCCTCTCCGCAATGTGATCTTTTCTTCTCCCCCCCCCCCCCCCCGTGTCTAGATGGTGACCTTGATAAGGGGCCGGTGTCTGGAACATTTCTAACCTCTGTTTCTCTACCCGTCCCTCCCCGAGGTGGTGAAGCTTAAGGGCCAGGTGTTGTCGGTGATGTACAGGTTTCGCATGAAGAACAGAGAATGGATGTTAATCCGCACCAGCTCCTTTACCTTCCAGAACCCTTACTCCGACGAAATCGAGTACATCATCTGTACCAACACCAACGTCAAGTAGGTTCACGCTGGCTGATGGGGGCCACTCAACACGCACGCGCGCACACACACCACAAACACATACTACATGCGTGCTTAGAGTGTGGAATACACACACCATATGTGTGGAAATCTTTGACATATGTTTCAGTCCAGGGACAAAAATAAACCATTGGAATGTTCCGGATTGTTAGTCTGTTGCCCTATTAGTCTCTCTTGCCTGCACACACACACACACACACACACACTCACTTACACATTCACATACTGAACATCAATTTGGGAACAACAAGTCTTCTTGGTCCAAGACCAAGATTCTACTCTGTGTGGGTCTGGACAGCAACAACCCTACATACACCACTGACAGTGTACACACACACACACATGTCACTGTCACACACTGACCGACTATTAACACCAGTGTGACAGCAGTTCTTCTGGCTTGGTTGGGAAGTCAGTCATAATATTGACAGTACATGGTCTTGAAATGGTAGCAGTGTTTTCACTACAGACTGTTAAAGATACAGTAAGGGAGATAATATTTACCCACTTTTTTATTGAATAACTCCATGTTAATGTGCTGTTAAACAGAATTAGAAAGGTACGTGGTTGTTTTGTGTGTGTGTGTGTGTGTGTGTGTGTGTGTGCGCGCATGTGTATGTGTGTATGGGTGTGGGCGCATTTTAATGTCTGGAACTCGGCCTGTTTTTCCTTTACTAAGCAGTATGTTCTCTGGAAGGAAGGCAGGTTCAAGGTTGTGTTGATTTAGGTCCCTCTGGTTCCAAATACCTGCTGGTTGGACTCTGTTACACAATGGAGGTTAGACAGAGCTACACCTATCTTTTATATGTTGTTACTAGCGTGCAGTCTTAAAGGGTTTTTTATGCTGGTCCACAACGATGGGCATACCCATATCATACCCATGGCTTTTTTAAAGGGGAAAACATCAGGTTAAAAATGCATATATAAAGCCCTCCTTGTCAAGACATTGCCATTTCCCTCATGCTTTGGCGAAGATGTCAGACAAGGTGAGAGTGTGAATCTGCTATATATCACAATCAATTGGGCTGCCCACATTCTAACTCTACCTATTGCTACCTCATTCTCCCTGAGTGAGAGAGCAGTGCATTTTGACAGACAGTTCACCATTCAGTCAGAGGGATTTATGATCCCACACAAATGTTCGTTTTTGCTCTGGCTCTTTGAGGCATGAGAGGAACAAACTTTCCAGGGATACCATACTTGGTGTGAAAAACAGATTTGTTTTTACGGTCGGGGAGACAGTTATTGTGTATTTGTGACTGCAGCCCTGAGTGTGTTTTCAGTGCAGATTAATAAATGTGTGCATGTGGCTCTATGCATGTATGGATTTCATCTGCAATAGCAGGCCTCTGTCAATAGGGGGCATTGGTGTCACTTGTTATTGTCACTGTGCCTGAATAGATGCAGGAGAGGAAAAGGAAAGGGGCTTTGTTTGAGTGGAGAATTAGAGAATGGGTGCAACCCTGGTACCACGCTACTGTCAACATTGACTTTACACTTTTTAAATGATACCAATGCTTCCAAGACTAACATCCCTCTTGTACTCTGGAAACCCAGGGAAAACGCTCCAGAAACTCTGGAAGAGTTCCGTTATTCCATGTAATTTTGACGAATAGATTTATATTGTTTTGATCTTTCCTCCACCTGTGTTTTGTCTGCGTTCATATTTTTCTATCCTGGTGGAACGCAACATCCGACAATCATAGCAAAATATGGAAAGTTGTAACTGGTCCCATTTGAAACCAGCTATTTTTGGCTTAGGTCTATGGGTTTAGGTGTTACGGTTGAGGCTAGGGTTTGGGAACATGAATGTTTTCATGGCAAACATTTGTTGTGTTCCCACAAGGAAAGGGGTTCCACAGATTGTGTGTGTGTGCGCGCGCGTGTGTGTGTGCGTGCATGTGGAAACATGCTCTGAAGCAGCTTTTTTTACCAGTTCCTCAAAGACATTGAGTAAAGGAGGGCAGAAACATAATGTTCTGTCAGGAAATCAGATTACTTACGTAAACATTCCTATGTGTGTGAGTGAGAGACGGCACGGGTGCCAGCGTAGCGGAGGGGAGTGTCAGGGCCATAGAAGCCTGCCTGGTTACATTGTTAGATTTATAGAGGCTCCATACAGTAGTAGAATCCCATTCATCAGCCCTACACAATGGCTATGAAGATCAGCATCTGACCACTGAATACCTTAACCCGATACAAACACACACACACACACACAAAAACACAGGGTCATGAGGAAGACTATCTTGTCTTTGTGATAGTTGAGTGTTATGCAGTAATGGTAGTTATTTTCTGTCTTAGACTCCCCACACGTTTTATTTTATATTAGATGTTTGAACACACAATAGGCTACAAACTCCATCCTTTGTGGAAAAGTGGCACATATACTGTATAGTCTACCCACATAGTGGAATATACAGACATAAATACACACAAACACAAATAAATGAGATTGACAGTGTGTGTTTGGAGGAAGCCAGGGGTACAAGCCTGGCTTTGATGCTGTTTCCATTACTCCCCGAGGAAACGAAAAGACCATACCATGCATGGTGAATCTGCATTTATCTGCATTAAAGTGTGCGTGTGTGATTTCAACAACTAATAGTATTTTAACAGCTGCATGGTAATTTGGCCCATGTCAGTGTCTCGGTTCATGGGCAAGCCAAACAGAGCCATCTGTTCCGGTCAATAATTTTGGCTGGCTCTAGGTTGGAACCATAAACCCAGCTATTAAATGAGATGGCCTTGATTCTGGCCCTGTTTCCATTTAGGAAGCGGTCTGTAGAGGGCACTCACTGGTATTGTTGCCATGGCTACAAGCTTCAGACTGCCCGGTTGAACTCGTACCACACCCTGTCAGGTACCGCTGCGTGACCTGGCTCGACCCCGTCTAGCAAGGCACAATACACACACACAAGCACACACACACACTTTCCATTTCCCTAACCGTTTAGGCAGAAGTGCTTGTAAGAGCCAGAAAATGACCAATGAAGCTGTCCCCCGTCCACTGTTTTATTAGCACTGGAGTTTGCTAAGATCAACAACCAATTAGTATCTTCAGGAACTCCTCTGAATACATCACTAGAGTTGACGACATCGACAAAGATCCACATTGCAATAAATTGTCGGAATTGATGCACTACATTACAGTAAATAGAACGGTAAGTTCTGTATTCTCACAGCAGTTTTATAACTCTTCTGGTAATACTTCTCCTGGTATTAGTTTGAGGCTTTTCACTGTCATGTCCACGCAACAAGCTACTAGATTAGCAAACCAGACGTCACATTTCTCCAGGTTAGGCGTTTTATCATAGTGAACAATATAATTTAAGTTTTATCGGTCCAGCTTTAGCCTGCACACGTGTACAATTGCGGAAGTTGCATGTTCCCAGATGTGCATGAATGAGCATGTGCAGTCAAACACACAGAAACACACACGACTAAATGAACCCGTGGCCTTCTGAAAAGTTGAAAGGTTACGTGTTCATCACGCCCATGGTACGCTGAGGGCCTTTCAGCCTCTTGCAGGACCGAGGTGGAAACTTGGAGCAGGCTTGACTAGTCTTATTTTTGCACATTCTGCAGATGTTTAAATGTCCTCTGCTGGCCAAGTGTGATCCATCTTAGTCTTATTCCTCAGTCCTGGTGACCTGATCCCTCGATGTGGGTTCTCCCTACCTCCTGCACTCTCCCCTGCCTCTGATGTGTGGTGAGGAGGAGTGAGGAAAAGGACTGAGAAAGAGAGAAGGAAAGGGGAGCAGGGTAGACGGAGAAATGTGGGAGAGGTAAAGAATTCAGTGCAAATTACACCCAAGTGTATCTTTGAGAGCGCAACTAAGCAGCACTTGACATAATGGGGTTGTGGAGTAGTTACTTTTCCTCAGTGAAAGCTCTTTATTCCTCGTGACAGGTGGGCTTCAGCTGGTCACACAAATATACACACAGACACACACGCAGATGAACAAGGTTCTACAGTTCCCCCATTCTACTTCCAGGTGTACTTAAATGTTTTGCCGTGTGACCAGGAATTTTAATTCCTACCAGATAACTGTAGCATTCTAGCTGAAATGGAGACGATTTTAGTATAGTACACATATCTTTGTGCGCCTGTAATGTTCAAATTCAGTGCAAACATTCTCATATCTCAAACACACACACACACACACACTAAGTAGACCACAGTTAATTGCTTGTTACTACTTGGATAAATAAACGCATACTATTCAACCTTCAGGAATGTATTTGAGGCAGGAAAGAAGTTAGATTGTGATGTACTGTAGAGACTCATAGAAAGAAGGGAGGTTGGGATGTACTATAGAGACTCAGAGAAAGAAGGGAGGTTGGGATGTACTGTAGAGACTCAGAGAAAGAAGGGAGGTTGGGATGTACTATAGAGACTCAGAGAAAGAAGGGAGGTTGGGATGTACTATAGAGACTCAGAGAAAGAAGGGAGGTTGGGATGTACTATAGAGACACAGAGAAAGAAGGGAGGTTGGGATGTACTATAGAGACACAGAGAAAGAAGGGAGGTTGGGATGTACTATAGAGACTCAGAAAAAGAAGGGAGGTTGGGATGTACTATAGAGACAGAGAAAGAAGGGAGGTTGGGATGTACTATAGAGACACAGAGAAAGAAGGGAGGTTGGGATGTACTATAGAGACAGAGAAAGAAGGGAGGTTGGGATGTACTATAGAGACTCAGAGAAAGAAGGGAGGTTGGGATGTACTATAGAGACACAGAGAAAGAAGGGAGGTTGGGATGTACTATAGAGACTCCGAGAGAAAGAAGGGAGGTTGGGATGTACTATAGAGACTCAGAGAAAGAAGGGAGGTTGGGATGTACTGTAGAGACTCATAGAAAGAAGGGAGGTTGGGATGTACTGTAGAGACTCATAGAAAGAAGGGAGGTTGGGATGTACTATAGAGACTCATAGAAAGAAGGGAGGTTGGGATGTACTATAGAGACTCAGAGAAAGAAGGGAGGTTGGGATGTACTATAGAGACTCAGAGAAAGAAGGGAGGTTGGGATGTACTGTAGAGACTCATAGAAAGAAGGGAGGTTGGGATGTACTATAGAGAATCAGAGAAAGAAGGGAGGTTGGGATGTACTATAGAGACTCAGAGAAAGAAGGGAGGTTGGGATGTACTATAGAGACTCAGAGAAAGAAGGGAGGTTGGGATGTACTGTAGAGACTCATAGAAAGAAGGGAGGTTGGGATGTACTATAGAGACTCCGAGAAAGAAGGGAGGTTGGGATGTACTATAGAGACTCATAGAAAGAAGGGAGGTTGGGATGTACTGTAGAGACTCATAGAAAGAAGGGAGGTTGGGATGTACTGTAGAGACTCAGAGAAAGAAGGGAGGTTGGGATGTACTATAGAGACTCAGAGAAAGAAGGGAGGTTGGGATGTACTATAGAGACTCAGAGAAAGAAGGGAGGTTGGGATGTACTATAGAGACTCAGAGAAAGCAGATAGTTGTGAGAGTTGAGTGGTCAATTTCCTGAGGTCTCAGAGACATAAATGTCCTACTAAAGTCTGTTGATTTCATCCCCAGGTAGTCTTCCAACTGTAGTCCGGTGGGATCTGTTCATCTTTCTTGTTGACAGTGACCTAACTACCGGAGACTGGTGAAAACAATACAGTGGACGGCCTCTGTGAAAAGGCGAGAGAATGAGGAGAGGAAGCTTTTTGTATATTATTATATAGTACGCCCGTAGTCTTTCCCCCGAGAGAGTGCTGCGTACTTCTCATAGCGAATAGGAAAAACATTGTCTTTCTGGCTAAACAGGAAATGTCCACATCGGATGCTCCAGAAAAGAAGTTAGCAGGAAACCACTCCGAGGCTTTTGAAATGATGTGCCTGAATTAGATTGTGCTGCCATGGAGCAATTTGCCGGCAACAAATGGATTTGTGTGTATGTGCGTGCGTGTGTGCGTGCATGCGTGCGCACACCTGCACGTGTTTGTGCGTCAGCTGGTGTGTATCTTGCGAGAGTTAAAGTAATTATGTTGCCAACATACTAATGCTGTGTAAGAGCTGATGGGAGACAATCTGGAGATGCTTTATAGTTAAAAATGGCTCTGGTAATGTATACTGTTGCCACCACACTGACTATGACGACAAGTCTGGATATTTGTTTGCTTGCAGATGTTTAGCTTTCACAATATACTTACTCTGCAGCAAAGTATGTGGAACAAATTACCCTCTAGTCCCTTTTAGTGCACTACCAGTGCCAATATAAACTTACATAAGAAATAGGCCATTTGGGACAGCTGTGTTGCTCATAACACTCAAGCGTAGTTTTGTGGTGTACATATGACTCCATTTGTCTGGGCCCAGTTAAGAGGCCCTTCCTAAACAGCAATGGCTAGAAAGGGACAGAGGAACCTGTTATCACCTGCTTTCATTCAGTACAGATGTACGGACGCCGGCTGTTCACAGAGACTATAGGGTTTTAGTCTACTGCTCAAGTCAGTGCTACAGCAGTTAGTCCGTCTGCTTTTTCCCCCCAATGATTCTGAAGTGACATGCTGTTCTTGTGTTGAGAGTGTGCGCGACAGTGCTGGTGTTGTTTCTGTACTGAGGCATCTGATGTGTTTCTGTTCTGTGTTTTCCAGGCAGCTGCAACAGCAGCAGCAAGCAGAGCTGGAGGTCCACCAGAGAGACGGCCTGACAGCCTATGACCTTTCCCAGGTACCCCACAGGACCCCCGTAGCTGCCCTTAAACCTGCGTATCCGCTGGGGCCCCGTAGCTCCTCTCGACTGCCCGGTCATTATATAATAAATGCTGTGCCAGGCGGTATTTATGAAGTACCTGTTATAGTGTCTCCTGGCACAGCAGAGCCCACTTTACCGTTCACACCCCCACAGGATTGCCTGTGGAGCTTCACTTAGCACAAAATGTCCTCCGTGCACGTATCACACAAAGAGTCCGTTGATGTAATGTTCAGATTGCCTCATCGACCTTGCTCTCCTGTATAACGTGACAGCGGTAATCAGCCAGTGGTTGTCAGTCAGCCCAGTTATTAGGCTGCTCACCTGGTTGACTCCACCTGCTCTCCCAGCGCCATCTCCATCCCCTTTTTAAATGGAATTTAGCTCATCACAGCTTCACTTATAACTGCATGTCCTTCATCTAAATTGTTGAAAAGTTACACATTTGGAGATATTTTATGAAATTCTAATTCATTTGTGAAACCATGTTGTGGGCCACTTCAAACTATTTCAAACTGTCAACTAAGCTTCAGCCATGTTACCTAGCTAGTTAACTATCTAGTAATTTCACCTAAAGTCTAGGCACACATTTGTTTGATACAGGAAGAGAAGATGGACAGTAGATAGATACTTAAAGTTAGATATGTAAAGATGGATGCAAAGATGTTTAAAGATGGATGCATGAAGATACTTAATCATAGCTACCTATAGATACTTACAGATATGTACTTGCACATAATGAAGTGGGCTTTAAATCTGCCGGAGGGGCAGACTAGCTTCTGTGAGTTGCCCTGTATAAGAGTATCTGCTTAAAAAGATATAACAATACTAATAAATGCCATTCATAGTGTGTGTTGGAAGTAGTACTGTGTGTGTTGCAGGGTGTAGTGTGTTCTTGTGTGTGTTCTTGTGTGTTGGAGGGAGTAGTGGGTAGTATGTATTTGCGTAAAGATAGTGTTTTCTGTTTAATGACATCCAGATAATTATGCGTTCATATTCCTGCCACATTAAGAAATGTGTAGCACAGCAGAAATAGAAAACAGAAACAGAAGTTTTGCATAGCGAGGTGAACTTAATATTATTAGTGAAATGTTGGTATTATGGTACTCCCTGTAATTAGAGGGTTTACCTAAAAAAACAGGCTTAGATATAGTAAGGTTAACTGGTCTTAGTTATTGGTTGGTTAGGGTTAGTTTTAGAGGTTTGGTCAGTTCCTTCTCTATTAAGTGAACTCAATAGGTCAACATAAAAACCAGGGGAGAAATGTAAAGTTTTCCTCAACCCCACTGTCCTCTGGCTGCCTGTTGCCTATGTATCAGCCAGAGGGATCCAATCACACTGTTCAAGTTACTGTTATTAAATTATCTTTCCTCTTTCTAAGGTTTCTGTTCCCAGTGTGGGAGGAGGGGTTCACGAGGCGGGCAAGAACATTGATAAGACGGACGCCATGTTCTCGCAGGAGAGAGACCCACGCTTCACTGACATGTATTCCGGCATCTCTGGCTGTAAGCCATATAGTTATTTTCTTAAACTCTACTTATCTTTTGTTAGAAGTGTGTGTGTGTGTCTATATCTGGGTTCATGTGTGAGTGTTTGCATGTGTGCATCTCTATTAGTGTTTGTTGAAAAGCCTGTGGTGAGTGAATGGTTGGTTTGGTGGTCCCACCTAGAGGAGAAAGGTAAATCGACATCTCCCACAATCCAATCATGACTGCAGTTTCTCCTCTCTCACTCCCTTTCCCTCCCACCTTCTATTTCAGTCCATTTTCTATCTTTTCTTCTTTAGGAAGGCTAAATCTCTCTCTTCCCCACTTCCTCTCTTTCTCCATTGCCCTCCACCTCTCTCTGTATCTCTAACTGTTTGGGTGTTGTGTGGTTCCAGCTGGTGAGAAGAAGATGATGGTGCCGTCGTCTACGGCTGGAGGTCAACAGCTCTACTCTCAGAGCTCTCCTTTCCAGCCTGGACACTCTGCCAAGAGCTTCAGGTATGTCTGTCTGCCCTGCCTGCCTGCTTTGTCTGTCTGAACTTTCTGTCTGAACTGTTTTAAGCTGTGAGAACCTGGCTGCAGGTGATGGTTAAACAGTAGAGCAGACTGGAACTGACAGATGTGAGCTGTTAATTGTGTTTGAATTAAACATGACTGTCTTCAGGGGCAAATATGAAAACTCACATTTTATGAATTAATTTATAATTTTCTGTGTGTGCCTGTGTCTGTCTGTGTTACAGCTCCTCAGTCATCCATGTCCCAGGGGTCAATGATATCCAGCCATCAGGATCATCCAATCAGAACCTAGCTCAAATCTCCAGACAGCTCAACCCAGGACAGGTGGCCTGGACTGGTAACAGACCCCCGTTCTCAGGCCAGGTAACACACCCACACACACAACCCCCCCCTGATGTAGCACACAGACCAGCTGATGTAGCGATGCTGATGATGAGTGGAGCCAGACAGAATTCTGAATAATAAATGTTACCTTCCAGAGCTGATGCCGTGGCATTCTAGAGTCCTGCAGATCACTCTGTTGGCTCACTACAGGAAACCCCTTCTGCTGGCAAATAGCATAATTAGCATTTCAGATTAATTAAAGCGTTTCACTGGTTGCCATGAAGATTCTCCCCCTCCTTTTTTTGCACTCAATCCTCTTCGGTCTGTCTCATCTCTGCCCACTTCACTGAATCACATCGCCAGAGCCAGATAATGGAGCGTATGTGTATGTTTGATCTGTGTGTTCAGACTATACTTCAAGTGTATTAAAGGGGAGTCACTCCTCTTCTAGTGCTTAATAATAAACACATACTCTGACCTCTCTCTGTGTCTGTTGATCTGTTTGTTTCTGTTTCTGTCTAGTCAACAAAGGCCCAGTCGAGTCCATTTGGAATTGGCTCGGGTCACAGTTACCAAGGAGAACCGTCGTCCTACAGCCCTCTGTCGTCCCCAGCCACCTCATCGCCCAGTGGCAACGCCTACACTGGACTGGCCAATCGCAGCACAGCGTTCGGTAAGCCCTCGGCCAATCACAGTAGATAATTCCATGAAAAAGATTTATGTCGACCGAATTCAACTGAATTGATCCAGTGAGATTTGATCGGTTGTAATATCAGAAGGGCCACATTTCTTGGATTATTCGTTCTGTGGTTGCATACATCTTCCCCATAAGAACAAGTCCAATCAACTGGAAATGTTGCCTGACTACCCATCCACATTAATCGGACTAACCAACAACTTATTATCTATGAACAGTATGGACTTGCTTCCCTCCTAACGATGTGTAGAATGAGAAAACATTCTCACTGTTCTAATTGGTCACAAACCGACACATCATTGGTCCAGAAAGGCCTTACGTAACATTACCGCCGTGCATACATTGTTGTGTAATGCCATTTGTATGTTTCAGACTGAATCAACAGTAGGTTGCATTCAGTAGAGGACCTGGAATTATATTCAGTGTGAGAGATTAGGCAAGACATTTTGGGAAAATAACTAAACTAAAACTAAATCATGGTCACAGCCAGAACTAAAACACCTGCTTCTTGTTCCATGAAGTGTATCCAAAGCCTGGAACGCCCTGTAGCTTTCTCAAATCAGGACTGGGCCCTGGTACTCACGTTCAGTGTTTCACACAGTTTTTTTTAGACAAATTGAAGAGTCACAAACAGTTCCTTGTTGTGTGTGTGTGTGCACTTCTGTGCGCGAGCGCTAGTGAAGAACATCTCTAGGAAAAGGAATGCTCTCTACGTCTCAGGTTTCTGCCTGTATCATTAAACTGTCTACACTCATTTATGCTGAGGTACACACACTTTCTGATGATCCCGCGCCTATCTGTGGTGGAAGTGGGTTTTAATTGTGTTGTGTATCTGGGCTTTTAATGCTTAGCCGAAATTTGCTCTCTGTATATTCAACACACATACATCGGAATGAACATAATATACGTACAGCCATTTCCCTTCACGTACCATGAAAGCAGACATCTGCACACACACACACACACACACACACACACACACACACACACACTGCATGTTATGTAAAGTGGAGTGGAGGAGTGGTCCATAGGTTAGAGGTGGGTGAAAGGTCAGAGGTTCCTCACTCTGGAGGAGTGGTCCTTAGGTTAGAGGTGGGTGAAAGGTCAGAGGTTCATCTACTATATGCAGTAGGAGAATGGACTCCACACAAGATGGTCTTATACTCAAGGAGGAGAGTGGACGTTGTTTCTCATGACACACAAAAAAAACTGGAATGTCAAAAACCCTGACAATCTGTCGACCCCAAACTGTGAAGGTGGTACTGTTAGAGCAGAATGTCCTGCGATTGGATAGTGCATTTAAATTATCAAATGAATCATTAGCACTCAGTACTTGGTAGACCTCTCTTTCCTCTTTCTTTCCTCTATACTCTCCTCTATTTTTTCCTCTTTATTTCTTTTTATCCGGAGGGAATGGTGGTCTGGGCTAGCCATGACTATCTGATGAGCTTTTAATGGACAACCATTACACAAATGGACCCTCTCTTTCTCTCTCTTTATCTGTCTTGTAGCGAAAGATATCCTTCTGTCTGAATGTATCTCTCTTTCAGTTTATCATCTCACTCTCGTTCTTCCTTTTTCTCTTTACCCCCCAGGGCTAGCCCTGGAAAGAGGAGATAATACCAATAAGTGTAAATGAATTACACCCAATCTGTTTCTCAGCACTTTCACAAGTTTTCTCTCCTGTTGTGCTTTGTTATTTTGTTTTATTGTAAGATTTGTTTACTTTGTCAGTCGTTTTCCAATTTATTTCCAGTCTATAAACAGACAATCATCCCTCTGTTTGCCTGATTAATCACGGTTCCCCTTTTATTTCTGCATGCAATCCTCCATCCTCCCCCCGGTTATCTACTGTGCTGAACGGTAGGGTTAGCGGTTCTGTTTGCTAACGGCATGTGATCAGCGGGATGTGAGTGAAGCTAGGGAGTAAGATTTAATTAGGGTTACCACTGTCTCTATGAACCTATTAATCTGCTTCAGTTTAATGTGGCGATCTCACCCCCCCCCCACACACACTCACGATTACTCTGAACGCAACCCCCTGCAAGGTGTGCTGTGAAGTGTGGCAGCGCAGTAGTCAGTAATACTGGCGGTCTGGCTGGCTCAGTGTCTGTCTCCCTGTAGAGGAGCAGAGGAAATGAAGTGGAGTGACTGCCGCTGTGTTGCTCGTGTGTCTGAGAGGAACAGGTTGTGAGGTCAACACAGTGGGACATGACCAGGCCAGTTTAGGGAAGGTTGGTTTCCATTGCTGATCCTCACGAAACAGATGTAGCTTGGTGGCCCTATTATTTAGCTGTCTTGACCGCATACGTAAGATTACTGTGCCAAGGCCAGAGGAAGGCAACTGGCTAGATACTGCTCTGTCTATCTGTTATGGAAAGCCTGGCTGTGTTGAGGTACTGCTCTGTCTATCTGTTATGGAAAGCATGGCTGTGTTGAGGTACTGCTCTGTCAATCCATTATGGGAAGCCTGGCTGTGTTGAGTTACTGCTCTGTCTATCTGTTATGGAAAGCATGGCTGTGTTGAGGTACTGCTCTGTCAATCCATTATGGGAAGCCTGGCTGTGTTGAGGTATTGCTCTGTCTCTATTTATTATGGAAAGCCTGGCTGTGTTGAGGTACTGCTCTGTCTATCTGTTATGGAAAGCCTGGCTGTGTTGAGGTACTGCCCTGTCTCTGTTATGGAACGCCTGGCTGTGTTGAGGTACTGCTCACATTCAATTTGTTATGGAAAGCCTGGCTGTGTTGAGGTAGTGCTCTGTCTATCTATTATGGGAAGCCTGGCTGTATTGAGGTACTGCTCTGTCTATCTATTATGGGAAGCCTGGCTGTTTTGAGGTAGTGCTCTGTCTATCTATTATGGGAAGCCTGGCTGTATTGAGGTAGTGCTCTGTCTATCTATTATGGGAAGCCTGGCTGTGTTGAGGTAGTGCTCTGTCTATCTATTATGGGAAGCCTGGCTGTTTTGGGGTACTCCCCTGTCTATCTGTTCTGGAAAGCCTGGCTGTATTGAGGTACTGCTCTCTTTCTATTTGTAATGGAAAGCCTGGCTGTGTTGAGGTAGTGCTCTGTCTATCTATTATGGGAAGCCTGGCTGTATTGAGGTAGTGCTCTGTCTATCTATTATGGGAAGCCTGGCTGTTTTGAGGTAGTGCTCTGTCTATCTATTATGGGAAGCCTGGCTGTGTTGAGGTAGTGCTCTGTCTATCTATTATGGGAAGCCTGGCTGTATTGAGGTAGTGCTCTGTCTATCTATTATGGGAAGCCTGGCTGTTTTGGGGTACTCCCCTGTCTATCTGTTCTGGAAAGCCTGGCTGTATTGAGGTACTGCTCTCTTTCTATTTGTAATGGAAAGCCTGGCTGTGTTGAGGTACTACCCTGTCCCTCTGTTATGGAAAGCCTGGCTGTGTTGAGGTACTGCCCTGTCTCTCTATTATGGAACGCCTGGCTTTGTTGAGGTACTGCTCTCTTTCTCACTGTTATGGAACGCCTGGCTGTGTTGAGGTACTGCTCTGTCTATTTGTTATGGAAAGCCTGGCTGTGTTGAGGTACTGCCCTGTCTCTCTGTTATGGAAAACCTGGCTGTGTTGAGGTTCTCCTCTGTCTATTTATCTGTTATGGACATCCTGGCTGTGTTTAAGAACTTAAATATGAAGAACCAATGCAATGTTTGACATGTGTTGATGTATTTATTGGTATTTTTTAAATACAGTACCAGTGTGTGCATGCCTGTTAATATATTTTCCAATCCCATTCCTCTGTCCAATTGTTGGTGACATGTCAGAAACATTGTGTACCCTCAGCAAATCAATACATGTATTAGTAGGATGTTATCCTTGTTACAATGACTCCATGACACATTAGCAATACAGAAACACGCAGAAACACTGATTAATATATTGATGAATGACAAGGATGTCTAGGAAGCTATCCCAGTGGGCCACGGTCTATCCACTCAGCAGATAAAGATTTATTGACAAGTCAGGCCCTGCCGTCAAAGCTCTCTAAGCTTTAGGTAACAAGAGAAAATATTGTTTTTTTACAGACGTGCTAACTGCTGCATTACATTCCCCATTGATGTATGTGGACCTTTCAGTGTGTGTGTGTGTGTGACAGTACATATATATGTAGGCGTGTGTGTGTGACAGTACATATAGGTATGGGCCTGTGTGTGTGTGTGTGTGTGTGTGTGTGTGTGTGTGTGTGTGTGTGTGTGTGTGTGTGTGTGTGTGTGTGTGTGTGTGTGTGTGACAGTACATACAGTGGATATAAAAAGTCTGCACACCCCTGTAAAAATGCCAGGTTCTTGTGATGTAAAAGAATGAGATAAAGATAAATCCTGTCAGACCTTTTTCCCCCTTTAATGTGACCTATAACGTGAACAATTTAATTGAAAAACAAACAAATCTTTGTGGGGGAAAAATAAATCATCACAAAAACCTGGCATTTTCACAGGGGTGTGTAGACTTTTTTTATATCCACTGTAAGCCTGTGTGTCTGTGTGTGTGCTTGGTCCAACTTTCCTGGCACCATCTTCAGCTGTGTCAGATATGGATTATTCCTTACATAGTGCACTACTTTATAGCCATAGGGTGCCATTTGGGACACCGACATATATTAGTGCTGGGCTGGTTGGAAACTGGGGAGTCCACGGTTCACCTCAGCCCTACACTCTCATTATCACTCTCTCCGTCATGCTGTCTTTCTCAATCTCTGTCTTGCTGTCTCACTCTCTCTCTGCCTTCCTGTGTTTCTAGATGTGTCAGGAGAGGCCAGTCAGAGTGGGGGTCAGTTCCAGGGTCGTCCCAGTGAGGTCTGGTCCCAGTGGCAGAACCAGCACCACGGCCAGCAGGGAGCAGAGCCACACTCACACTCCAACCCCTCTCAGACAGAGGTGTTCCAGGTAACACACTGCTACAGATTCTAGCGTGCACGCTAGCACACACACTCACAGCTACAGACACTAATCCATCCACACATCCACACAAACACACACACAGCTACAGACACTAACACTAACATCCACATTAACACATACACTCACAGCTACAGACACTAGCATACACACACTGCTACAGTCTCTAACATCCACACACACACACACACACACACACTGCTACAGTCTCTAACATCCACACACACACACAATGCTACAGACACTAACATCCACACACACAGAGCTATGGACTCCACAAACACTATCTAACTCAGTGGGTCATCCCAGACACTGTTGTTCCCAGTAACACACAGAGCTGATGTTTTCCAGGTAACACCCTCTGAGCCGAAGCTCTAGTGTCCTACCGTGAACATTTTCATGGGAGTCGGGACAAAAGGCAACCTTGGATACTGTGTGCCTCCAGCGCTTATATCCTGTCCTCCCTGGCGTGAGCCCAGTACACACAGGCTTTGTCTGATATGGCTCTGCATGAAAGTCTGGCCCTAACCTGTCCTCATCTGTCTGTGTCTGTCTGCAGGACATGTTACCCATGGCAGGGGACCCAACACAAGGAACAGCCAACTACAACATTGAAGACTTTGCTGACCTGGGCATGTTCCCTCCATTCTCTGAGTAGATCCGGTCGAGTAGAACTGCATAGAGCCTTTTTACTTTCTATCAATGGACCACTGCTCCGTTCTCTCACTAGAACCCAGTGACAGTGTTGAAAGGGACAGAACTTGATGTGCATCTGTTCATCATGGCTACCCATACTTTCTCTCTCACGCGCACACACACACACACACACACACACACACATACATTTGGTTACTGCTCATATGCAGTACAGCACAGTGAATGTCCTGATGTTCTTGTTGTATTACTCAGTCACTCACAGTATATTTTGAGGTATTGAGGCGTAGTGCATCTCTCTGACACGCGTACCTCTATCTTTTACCAGAAGACTGTTAGTTCTTTGGTTTTATAGAAGACATTACTAGCAGTGTATTGATCTTCTTGTTTGTAAAGTCTTCTTTTACACAGGTAAAGGATGTTTTCACAAGCTCTTTTATCAAAGCCAGGTGAATTTAAAAGGTGCAATCTGGAACTTTTGTTTTTCCTTTTGGCTACTTGAGGTACTAAAAAAATACGCCAAGATGGGGGGAAAAGAGAAAATCCATCAATGCACGCACACACCTTCACGTACATGCAGAACAATTGCAGGGGCAGGTAGCACTTTTTCAGGAGGAAACCAGAATTACAGATTGTACCTTTTCATCTAACAATATCAACTTTGCACTCCATTTTGAACTCTTTACTCTGCCAAACTGCCCCTGGCATAGAGACACTGAACATACTGATCAATGTTTATATCATCTATGTCAATGTTGATATTATCCAAACATAATATCCATATCTTGCTGCTGCTCCCCCTCAGTATTACATGAATCTTATGTAAAAGGTACTTATATGTAGTGATGTCCATAACCCCTAGCTGATTCCCACAAAAGTCTACAAGATTTCTGTGTATTAAAAACAAAGTTCAAAAGTCGCTGAGCTTAAATGCTTGAAGTGCACTTCATCAAAGCTAACTGCTAAAACACACCAGCCTGATAAAAGGGAAAAACCGCCATACCGTCAAAGCAACGCAGTACAGTATATATACTAGTGTAACCTTGTGGCTCTTGCTACTTTATAACTTTATTAATATTATCTTTTTTGACTAATAACAGAGATTGAATAATACTTTATAGCGAGGGAACTTTTACATTATAGATTGTGTACTGTTTCTCTGGTAAGCGATTGATGGAACAGAATCTAGAACTGGAGTTTGAATCCTTTTGCTAAAAGAAATCTCAGAATTGATGTTTTTGTAAATAATGTGATTTTTATGTTGACTTGTGTTACTTTCACACAGTATACATTGTTTTCTGTGTAGGCTTTAAAGATATCATCAATGTCTGCAATGTGAGTACATATTTAACTATTGTATTTAGTTTAGTCTGTTAATTGTACATTGAGTTGTAGGAGCCTGTATAAAATTGTGTAAATGTGACCCATTATTTTTGTGTAACAAATTATTGTGCTTGTGACAATAAATTCTTATTGGTTATGTGGCTTCCAATCAAAGATCTGTTTTCATGCTGATTTTTGTGTCACAGAGTATAGTGTTGAAAACATCCCTGTCCTGTGTTTAATAAGGGAAACAACCCTTCAGTGTAGTCCAACGATTGGAGTTGACCATGTTAGATCTGGGTCCATAGGTTTCAGCATTAGGTTTCCATTGCTTTTCAGAATGCGTTTACTGAAATTGTTATTTAAGGATCTATGTGAGGACCTAGGTTTGGGACAGTGACAAACGTTTGGCCTGTCCTCACATAGATTCGGGTTTTTAGGGTTTTACGTCCAACAGTTGTGTACACAACTCTGTCCCAGAAACACTGTGCCCCCCTCCCTATCTAATGCCCTGAGTTGGGTTTTCTCTGGTAGTTCCCAGGCTGAGGGTGTGTGCTTTTGCAAGCATGTTCCTGTGTCTGTCCACACGCTATCACATTTCACAAGAAGAGATGGGCGTGTCTCTGTTTTTGTTCAGGTGGACTTGTCCTAGGGCTCTGAACCCACACCGGGTGAGTAGTCTCAATCCAGAACATAAAAACGGCTGTGTTCCAATAGTCAAAAGGCTACGATTGTTACTTTTCCTGTTAGGTCACAGGGTGTGTTACAAAGCAATGGGGTGGAAAAACATCTCTAATGTGCATTATTCAGCATTTGGGGTAAAGTAAAAGTGAAGTGTGTTTGATTTTGTTTTGAAACCTGCTATTTTGATCAGGTCTCTTGAAAACTATTTATTTTATGGCAGTTAGAGCAAACTGGAAAAATATGGGCTACAGCAACTATTGCTACAGCCACTACTGCTACTATTACAAAGCCCAATGTGTGTTGTGAAACTAAGCTTGAGCCGAGGTGCATTGTCAGGCCCAGTTGTTTCAGAAACAGTAAGTCTAGCCCACTTTTAGAATGGGTGACATGGTTTTGAATCCGTAGGTGTTGCTAAAACTGCTGGTAGGGATTGTATTCGAGGAAAATATCTTCTGTATAGTTTGGGTAGGCACAATAGTATGAAAGGGTTTCTGTGTGAGTGGTTTGGGGTATTGCTCTTTACTGGAGATGGTTTCCTTAAGGTGGTTTTAGTGTATTTAACCTAAAGACTTAGCTCTTTTTCTTCTTGACAAGTATAACTGTGTACCAAGCTGTTTGTTTACACAAGTATAACTGTGTACCAAGCTGTTTGTTTACACAAGTATAACTGTGTACCAAGCTGTTTGTTTACACAAGTATAACTGTGTACCAAGCTGTTTGTTTACACAAGTATAACTGTGTACCAAGCTGTTTGTTTACACAAGTATAACTGTGTACCAAGCTGTTTGTTTACACAAGTATAACTGTGTACCAAGCTGTTTGTTTACACAAGTATAACTGTGTACCAAGCTGTTTGTTTACACAAGTATAACTGTGTACCAAGCTGTTTGTTTACACAAGTATAACTGTACCAAGCTGTTTGTTTACACAAGTATAACTGTGTACCAAGCTGTTTGTTTACACAAGTATAACTGTGCCAAGCTGTTTGTTTACACAAGTATAACTGTGTACCAAGCTGTTTGTTTACACAAGTATAACTGTACCAAGCTGTTTGTTTACACAAGTATAACTGTACCAAGCTGTTTGTTTACACAAGTATAACTGTGTACCAAGCTGTTTGTTTACACAAGTATAACTGTGCCAAGCTGTTTGTTTACACAAGTATAACTGTGTACCAAGCTGTTTGTTTACACAAGTATAACTGTGTACCAAGCTGTTTGTTTACACAAGTATAACTGTGTACCAAGCTGTTTGTTTACACAAGTATAACTGTACCAAGCTGTTTGTTTACACAAGTATAACTGTGTACCAAGCTGTTTGTTTACACAAGTATAACTGTGTACCAAGCTGTTTGTTTACACAAGTATAACTGTGTACCAAGCTGTTTGTTTACACAAGTATAACTGTACCAAGCTGTTTGTTTACACAAGTATAACTGTGCCAAGCTGTTTGTTTACACAAGTAT
Organism: Esox lucius; assembly: GCF_011004845.1. Classification (NCBI taxonomy): domain Eukaryota; kingdom Metazoa; phylum Chordata; class Actinopteri; order Esociformes; family Esocidae; genus Esox; species Esox lucius. The sequence continues at coordinate 29,855,573 of NC_047570.1, read as the reverse complement.
AACTGTACCAAGCTGTTTGTTTACACAAGTATAACTGTGTACCAAGCTGTTTGTTTACACAAGTATAACTGTACCAAGCTGTTGGTTTTGATGTGTCCCTCTACAGCTTAGCATTACATTGATTGAACCTAGTGTGAAAGCCGTCATCAAGACAGAGGCCACGCCCATGATGGACTGTGTGTGTGAGTCTTATGTGAAGTGGGATCAGTTGGAGTTTGTGTGCAGGTGTTCTCATGATATCCATATTCTCCATTCTGTTCCCTTCTTCAAATGGCTTTGACCTATTCTCTTTATGTCCTGAATCTTGGTATCTTCTGTGTTTTGAACTCTAAATGAACCCTGCACCAAACCAAACCTTGACCTGCCAGAGTGTTACATCCACCCTTCAGAGCTAGAGTGGCACGAAATATGAGGCAGTATTTACAATCACATGGAATTTGTAGCCTGTTGTAAACGGATGATCTTGCCAAACTCCCATAGAATGTGTGTCTTGTAAAGCACATCAGGATATTTTCAGGTCTTTTGAGAGAAAAACATTTTGTACAATTCTCAGAAATGCTCCTATTAACTACTAGGCTAATGTGGTACTGGAGAACCAAATGTACAGTTTCAAATATAAACACCAATAAAATAAAATGGAACAAAAACATTTGGACCCCATATTATGGTTTTGCTGTTGTTAAACGTAACATTTTAATTTAGCAATTTGACAATGTTAGAAGCACCATGGAGGGAATACTTGGTTGCAAAGCCTTTGGCCAAGGCAAGTGCAAGGAAATGCTTAAGCTATCATTCAGCCTGCTGAACCTTTCCACTAGCATTTTAGCCCAATTATCACGAGCACACTGCTCAAAATAGGGTCCTCCACAAGTGATGCACCTCGGTAAACAACAGCCAAAATGGTTGTAAAGGAATTCATGTTGTTGATCTGCTTGATCTTTCACTCTGCTTAATGTTTTCTTAAAACTCTTAGGACTGGTTTCGCAGACACAGGTTAAGCCTAGATTAAACAAGCTAATTGGAGTTTTCTATTGAACTACATTTTTTATTTGTCCTAGACTAGGCTTAATCCGTGTCTGTGAAACCGGCGCTTAATCATATTTTATGAAGCTAACTAAACTCATACTGGCTGAATAATGTTTCCTTCAAAAGCACAAAATAATGTCAGAATCAACACTTTTCCTCAGCAAGTCAAAGGAAGCAAATCCCCTGATGTATGAATCCCCAATGACCTATAATTTGCTTCCAGGTTTGGAGTGTGCTATGTAGAATGGGGCTGTGATTATGAAAAGATTTTTCGAGTGACAAGGGAACCCATCTTTACTAGAGGTCTCGCCACTCTAAGGTTTTAAATGTTTGACATTTCTGCATTAAAGAAATCCGAATCTTCTTGATTCAGAGGGAAAATTAAATGTCTCTGCTTTTCTTGCATGCTTTTTAAGAGTCTGCTTAAGATTTATTGTGTGTGCTTTGTCATTAACAAAATGGCCCACCCAACTGTATCCAAGTCTGGTATGGGAGTCATTCAAATTATTATAATTTTTTTTTTTTAATATATAGCAAGCTGGTGCCCAACTGGGCAGGAGATGATATGGAACAACTCTACAAATGTTGTTGAACGCCTATGTACTGTATACTGGTATTGTGGGATCTGGAAGGCAACTAAAATGTATTCAGTCTGGAACAAGGCCATTGCTATAGGCCAATCCTAAACACAGATCGATATTTAGGCAAATGAAAATAAACAAATACAGTGAAGCACATACAGAACACAAAACACAAACACAGTTTTTATGAGCTAATACAACCACCCTGCAGTGCTGAGTTTCTTTACCTATGACATGAAAACTACTGTTAGTTTCCAAAGTATCACCTACGTCATAGAATGCAGAAGACCTGGGATTGAACCTTAGTCGTTTGTCCAGGGCTAAGCTTAAAGAGACAGTCCGGGATCTTAAAGAGTAGGTAGCATTTAACCTAACCAAATGTAGTATACACATTAAGTATTCCCAATCCACCTTATCTAATTTCAGATATCAGAAAATTGCAGAAGTCATGCCAGAAATAATTTTCAAGTCATCAATTCTCCATGTAAACTGAACAATAAGTATTGATATTTTCTGCCAAGTTACACGCAACTACTTTATTCACTTACTGTCACAAATCGGGCCTTGTTCACACCTACAGCGACAATCCACAAACCTTTACGCATGCATCATCTGGGTGTGTACAACACAAGTTCAGATGTCACCCCTTGCTGCCACCTCTGCCGAGTTGATTGCACATCCAACTTGATGCACACATTGGATAAATCCAATGCATGCCCCACACACATCTCTGCAACTACTTCCATTAGGCAGTGCTGCAAAGCAAGGGCAGTGTTCCACTGGAAATGAATTACCTTCATGTATACCAGAGAGCTTGGAAGCTGTAGGTGTTATTGAAGCGTGTGCAAGATTGACACCCAGCTAGCTTGTAAGATAAGCCTTTTGTTCACCCCTGCATGACAAGTGGCAAGCTAGTTCATTCATTTACATTTGCAACAGCAAATTGATTAACAACAAAACCAACACTTTGGAAATGGGTAGATAATATCTTACTAGTTATTAAAATATATCCAGTCATCTAACCCAGCCATGCAACTGTAGCTATTTAGTCAGCCGCCTAGCTTACAAATCTACACCAAGTAGCAACCCACAAAAATTAAAACAAACACTCTTCTTTAGCAGATCAGAAACCAAAGAAAATAATACACTATGTTACAGTGTTAAATGCAAACTGAGGGAGAAAAAAAACAAACACCCGTAGCCATGAACTATGCTGTTGTGTTGTACATCCACACTTCACCTCTAGATAATTGGAATTTATCTACTTTTAAAACATTTGACATTTCTACATGAACTTGAAGTCTTTCTCTACAATCAAAAACTGGAGTAGGCTGAATCTACAGTCTGGCTGTTCTGAAGGCACCTCCTAAACTTTCACCGATTATTTCCCCTTGCCCCTTTTCCTTTGCCTTCCCTTAAATGTTCATTTAGCCAGGGCAAGCTAGCCAGAGTTGTGGCACACAGTTCAATGGATTCTCCAGATAACAACGAAAATGCTACGTTTCAGGTAGAACTGAAGATCTACAAAAAATCTGTTTTTACACTTGCACAGGGACTTAATCTTTACAGTTGTGCACATTTTTTAAGAGGCTGTTTTGGCTGATGAGCACACCTTTCAAAATGACTGACTGAGATTATACAAATGCTCTGGAGCATCACTTCAATCTTGATCCGGGAAACCAGCCCAATGTGTCTTGTCAATAAGAAGTGTATGGATGAAAAGTGACCTCCAAAACAGCCAAATCGCAAGATTCCCCAAGCAAGTGTCGTGGAAAACACTTCAGAACTTCCAAACATTAAACACAAATTTTTATACAGTATGGTTATACAATGATATTAGGTCCTCCCATTATGCTAATTTCTGGATGGATCCTTCTTGAATCTTCCATCAATGTTTTTCACAACCCTCTGGGATTTGCTCCCCCAGCCACTACTCATCATATTCTCTGAAATGGAAAGATTTCCTTATCTATGGGCTCACACATCTTCCCAAGATTTTGCCAAGACAGTCAAGGACAAGCTACAGGTCCTTCTGTCCTCAATATGAGATAACAACATCCACTCATTGTACTGACCATGGGAACAATAGTTCGTCACTCTCTCTTAACAATTAAACTGTTTGGGAAAATAATATGAGCCCTGGTTAAATGTTTTATCAATTAACACTCAATTAATATACAGGTGATCACATGAGACGTTCTGTCTACTCTTCATCAGGTTAATGTGAAATAACATTTTATGAAAATATCCCTACACAAGCAGGTTGTTGGTGTATTGTGGCGGGTTGCTGTTTTATGGTTGAAAAGATGAGCATTGAGATTCATGCCTGTGTTCAAACAGGCTAACAGACAAACAGAACCACAGACAAAAAGAAAGATGGCCAAACAGAAATACAAACAAAGATGCTAACAGACCAACAGAAGGACAGACCAACAGAAAGACATAGGTTAACAGACAAACAGAAATACAGACACCAAACCCCAGCCATGGGTAACATGGCAGATTCCAAACAAACACACACACACACACATCTCGGATTCCAACACTCATTTCAGCAATGATTGTAGGGCCTGGAGCAGAGAGCTGTGAGAATGATACGCCTTTCTAACACCAGTCACACACACAACAATTCATAACAATAAACACCAGGCTACCAGCCATGAGGTAATAACTATCAGGCATGACAGGCCGTGGTAGATGCCAAACACCCATACATGTTGCTGCAGAAAGACCACACCCCTAGTTAGTTCAGTCTCCCTCTCACTCCATACCTCCATCTGCTCCTCCATTCCGTCCTCTCCTTCCATCTCACTCTTTTTTCCCTTCCCTCACTCTTTTTCTCTCACCTTATCTCACTCTCCGCCACCAGTCTACCAGTAATGCTCAAGAGCTAAGCAGATGTCAGAGAGGTATTTACAGACTAATCCGAGTGCACGTCACATTAGGAAGGAATGCATTTGAGGCAGCCATTTTGAAAAGACTAGCCTATATATTCTAGAAGGAATGCATTTGAGGCAGCCATTTTGAAAATACTAGCCTATGTATTCTAGCTCTTAAATACTGGAGATTGTAAAATGGTGTGCATCGTTCTGTTTTTCTGTGTCTGTCTTCACTATAACAAGCTCAATGGAGTTTTCTATTGAACTAGGTTTTTCAGCCCTAGACTAGGCTTGATCTGTGACTGTGAACCTGGCCCTTTGTGTATTCAGCTGATCCGAGCATTCACATGACATTGACATTCAAAGAAGTTTCAGAGAAATCAAAGCATATCTTGGGCAACAAACTTGTTCAATTGATAGGAACTTTTTTCAACCAACTCAGTGGCATGGGGTTAGAGTATCTGCCCTGAGGTTTGTGATTGGACAAGTACTTTTTCAATTGATTTAATTGATATTGTAACAACTATATGGGTTTTCATGTCTTGTGTTTAACAAAAAAACTTTTGGAGCGAGGGCTTTATCATTAACTGAATCCTGGATTGCTCGGTTAAAAGTTGTTTAACTATGTAATTCATGCATGCTTATCTCTTGATACACTTCTTAACACACATCCATCCCATTGATCAAGGCTTCTCAGTGTGGAAGAGATTCATCTCATCCTCTGAAAGAGAGGGCACATCACGAGCCAGACCTACAATTTGACAGGGTCATCAAAAAGTGGCCCTATAAGTAAAACCTGTGTCAGATCTGTTTTTGGTCTGCAGAGCCCAATAACTTTTGTGCTGAAAGGATTCTTCCTAATAAAACATGAATGTCTGGTGATTACATGGTACTTCATGTTTTCTTTAAATTTCTTAGGAAACATTATTTGGACAGATGAAAACAACATCAAAATGTCACTGGAACTAAGTTGTTTGGTTTATTTGGACAGATTATGTCTAGATACAACCAACTTCATATGTTTAGGGTGCTGGGGGAAAAAAAATCAAAAATATCATTATAACATGAAGCAGACAATACAAGATATGATGTAATTGCAACTATACCTGCCTACTAGATTCTTTCATAAAACACTAACATTACCTGCCAGAAACCTAACGGCTCCTTTTTCCTCTCGCTCTCACCTTCCTCTCTCCAAACGTCAGAATTAAGTAGGGATCAAACTGAGTCCCATCAGGGAAGAAAGCAATCTGAATAGACTCAATTGTAGCTCTTGTCATTGTTACTTATCCTTTCACGGAGGGGAATGTTTTCCATTGCTAGGTAGATACTCCTGTGGTGCTCAGTGTTCAATTCTAGCTGTAAAGATCTCCTTAGGGCACCAATTATAACTGATGTTACTGACTTCCATAATCAGCCACATTGTAGTGCTTTCAGGTTGAGTGCTTTTACAGCACAGGTACATGACTACGACTATTTCATAATGGGCTGCTCCTACACACTGTGAGGAGCGGGTAGGAGAGGACAATCATTGGCTAGGAGTTTTTCCCTCCGGCAGAATGGATGATTCTTTGTTTCCTTGGCATATCTCTCACAGGAAGACAGGCATTAAAGAACAAATCTTACAGGCGGAGCGGAATGAATTGGATTCTGCTTGTTGCATGTTTTTCTCTCAAGATCTTACGTAGAGAGCCCGAGGCAGATAATTTTTTTTATGTACTCTACTGTTTGACAATGGACTAAAAATGAATATATATAGTGGATAATGTACATCATATTGGTGTCTTATTCAGGACTTTAAAAGCAATAACTCTAGTAAGTGTAAATGGTTTATGTGGGGCTGGAGGCCCGAAAGAGGCCTTCAGAAGCCAGGTCTCAAGCAGCTGGGAGCCCATCAGAGTGGGTGTCAAATGTGTGTGTGTGTGTGTGTGTGTTTGGGTGTGTGTGAGTGTACCTATGTGCGTTTGCAAAATGGAACGTTTAGACACTTCAGAAAGATAAGCTAGCAGCTTGTCTGAGACCGGATTCTCATCAGGCCTTTCATGCCTAATTTCAAGGAAAAACACTCAATGATTCTGCCTTGATCTGAGTGCAGAAGCTTGAACTAAGACACACCCCCTTGCAAGACATCTCAGTTTGAAAACAACAGACCTGGCCGCTTGACTAGGTGTCATTGACTTTACTGTATTTGGGTTTTCTGTGGGAGCAAGGGGTTGGATAATGAGAGTCTATTCTCAAGGCAGGATCAGAACAGCACATTAACCTTTATCAAGCTCAGAACATCACACAGTATTGTTGCTGCACTCGCACAGCTGTAGACAACAGTCTGATGACTTTAGACTGTTGTTGTTTTTATCTGCAGGGGGTTATCATAGTCATAAAATCTCCCTCTTCTCCATCCCCCTGGTGGGTAAAATATCATTTGTCTGGGTCCCTCCTGATCGTTAAGTGCCTTGCCATGAATGATGTTTTCTCTCTGAAATAAACACAATTACTGTATTTAACTCTGGGACTTTTAGACTCTCTCAGCGATGGTGGCGTGTGTGACGGGGGGACTGCGTGTGCGTGTTTGTGTGTGTGTGTGTGTGTGCCTGTACTTGCTCGGGATGGTCATTTGGCGTAAGAGCACTGGGCAGAGGGAGAGAGTAAGGTGAATCGGCCTGCTGACAGAACCAGCACTTTTGGCTGCATCCATTGTTGACGCATGTACTGTGCAGATCTGGTGTATGACCCCAGTTATATGTCTTTCAGGTTGCTGGAACAAAAGCCCCAGGAGAGTTCTGGTCAGCGGCAAACGTAAGCTACCCGGTGACTTCCCAGCAAAGCTTTCCGCAAAGCCTTTTTTATTGCACCATCTGGGTGAGTCGGCTACTATCTTGTTATGTTAGGCTAGACTTGCATCCCAAATGACACCCTTTTCCCGTTTATGGTGCACTACTTGAGGAAAATGTTTTGCACTACAAAGGCAATATCTGTTATTTAGGATGCAGCCAAAGGATATGGCAATAAAAGGATTTACAGTCCCCAGCAACTGAGTGAACCGGAAATGAGATTTCTTTCAGGGGTTTCCTCCTGGCAAAGGATCGGCATTGATTGCATGGTCAGGGTGTGGACATTTGCCCATTTTTTTTTTGTCATTTTGAGGCCGTAGAAGTGGGAAAACCAAGCATTTCATTGCCGTAACTTGTTATTGTAAATGACAAATAAACCTTTTGAACTTTGAATCTAATTAGAGTGTATCCTGCACATTGGTCCCCAACAAGTACAAGTTCAGTTTTTTTGAGGAAGTGGAATGAAAGAGAGGGGGCATTTACAAGGTGACACTCCATCTTGACTTCTCCTCCACAAGGTGTAATAGTAAAATAAATGTGTATTGTCATCCAGAGGGTTAAGGTCTTAGGGTCCATTTTAGGTTCAAGTGAGGTATTCAGGGTTACTGTTACGAAGAAATATGATTTTGAATGGAAATAATTTCCCCCCACAACAAGAATTAAAATCTAAAATGTGTATGCTTCTTTGTCTCAAAATTGTTCTCTATTATCTGTTTCTGATAACCAGTTCATTTGGTAGAATGTACTTATTACTACTGACGTGTGTGATTTTTCCACCTAGCTATCTTAAGATGAATGCACTAACTGTGTGTCACTCCAGATAAGTGCTATATGAAGAAAATTTTAAATATATAAAAATATCCAAGCTAGTAATTGTCTCGCCAGTTTAATGGTTCTGGCACTGGGCAAATGTTTGAGCTAGCCACTGTAGGTTGTGTCAAAATAATGTTTGGGTAAAGTAATTTGAGCTACTCCTTTACAGATTGAGGTCATAAGCTCATAGAACATCTTTTGCTTAAGACCAAAGGTCTGAGACTGCTATTTTAGCAGCAGGTGTCTGGGTAAGTGTTCTCAAGTATAGGCCTAAGCACCTACAGTTGCCTCTTGACTTCCCGTCTTACATAGATAAGAGCTTTGGACCTGAATACCACCCAACACTCCCCACTCAGCAACCTGTTGTTTGGAAGGAACATTGTCTCAGCGGGGTATAGAGAATTTTCTCTACCTCCTCTACCTATCTCTTCTCTCACAGCCTCTCGCTTTAAAACATTCATAGCTGAAATCGGATCTCTTGTGACAGGCACCACCAGTAAGGCCACAACCGACTTTGCCCAGTGGACTTTCAGATGTAATGTGATGTCAAACGAGAGACTTGGGGGCCATTCAGAATTGCTTATTTGACCCAATTTTCTTTGCCTATCATATTACACCAAAACTGGAGTGCTAGTCATAGTTTGTCCATAACGAACACCATATTCAAGCATAAGGGTGTCCATCAGTGCACGTGGCACCAGGACACCCTAGGCCGCAGGTCGATGATCGACTTTGTTGTCGTCTCATCTGACCTGCGGCCGTATGTCTTGGACACTCGGGTGAAGAGAGGGGCGGAGCTGTCAACTGATCACCACCTGGTGGTGAGTTGGATCCGATGGCGGGGGAGGAAGCTGGACAGACTCGGCAGGCCCAAGCGTACTGAAAGGGTCTGCTGGGAACGTCTGGCCGAGTCTCCTGTCAGAGAGATCTTTAACTCCCACCTCCGGCAGAGCTTTGACTGGATCCCGAGGGAGGCTGGAGATATTGAGTCCGAGTGGACCATGTTCTCCACCGCCATTGTCGAAGCGACCGCTCAGAGCTGTGGCCGTAAGGTCTCCGGTGCCTGTCGAGGCGGCAATCCCTGAACCCGGTGGTGGACACCGGAAGTAAGGGATGCCGTCAAGCTGAAGAAGGAGTCCTATCAGGCCTGGTTGGCTTGTGGGACTCCTGAGGCAGCTGACAGGTACCGACAGGCCAAGCGGGCTGCAGCCCGGGTGGTTGTGGAGGCAAAAACTCGGGCCTGGGAGGAGTTCAGTAAGGCCAAGGAGAAGGACTATCGGCTGGCCTCGAAGAGATTCTGGCAAACCATCCGGCGCCTCAGGAGAGGGAAACAGTGCCCTACCAACGCTGTTTACAGTAGTGGTGGGCAGCTGTTGACCTCAACTGGGGATGTCGTCGGGCGGTGGAAGGAGTACTTCGAGGATCTCCTCAATCCCGCTGTCACGTCTTCCATTGAGGAAGCAGAGGATGAGGGCTCAGAGGTGGACTCGTCCATCACCCGGGCTGAAGTCACAGAGGTGGTCAAGAAACTCCTCAGTGGCAAGGCACCGGGGGTGGATGAGATCCGCCCTGAGTACCTCAAGTCTCTGGATGTTGTGGGGCTGTCTTGGTTGACACGCCTGTGCAACATCGCGTGGCGGTCGGGGACAGTGCCTCTGGGATGGCAGACCGGGGTGGTGGTCCCTCTTTTTAAGAAGGGGGACCGGAGGGTGTGTTCCAACTATAGGGGGATCACACTTCTCAGCCTCCCCGGGAAAGTCTATGCCAGGGTTTTGGAGAGGAGAATACGGCCGATAGTAGAACCTAGGATTCAGTAGGAACAGTGTGGTTTTTGTCCGGGCCATGGAACACTGGGAGTTTGCCCAACCAATCCACATGTGTTTTGTGGATTTGGAGAAGGCATTCGATTGTGTCCCTCGCGGCATCCTGTGGAGAGTGCTTCGGGAATATGGGGTCCTGGGTCCTTTGCTAAGGGCTGTCAGGTCCCTGTATGACCGAAGCAGGAGCTTGGTCCGCATTGCCGGCAGTAAGTCAGACTTGTTCCCAGTGCATGTTGGACTCCGGCAGGATTGCCCTTTGTCGCCGGTTCTGTTTGTAATTTTTATGGACAGAATTTCTAGGCGCAGCCAGGGGCCGGAGGGTGTCAGGTTTGGGGACCACACAATTTCATCTCTGCTCTTTGCGGATGATGTTGTCGTGTTGGGCCCTTCTAACCAGGACCTTCAGCATGCACTGGGACGGTTTGCAGCCGAGTGTGAAGCGGTGGGGATGAAAATCAGTACCTCCAAATCCGAGGCCATGGTCCTCAGTCGGAAAAGGGTGGCTTGCCCACTTCAGGTTGGTGGAGAGTGCCTGCCTCAAGTGGAGGAGTTTAAGTATCTAGGGGTCTTGTTCACGAGTGAGGGAAGGATGGAACGGGAGATTGACAGACGGATCAGTGCAGCTTCTGCAGTAATGCAGTTGATGTATCGGTCTGTCGTGGTGAAGAAAGTTTACCGGTCAATCTACGTTCCTACTCTCACCTATGGTCATGAGCTTTGGGTCATGACCGAAAGGACAAGATCCCGGATACAGGCGGCCGAAATGAGCTTTCTCCGCAGGGTGGCTGGGCGATCCCTTAGAGATAGGGTGAGAAGCTCGGTCACCCGGGAGGAGCTCAGAGTAGAGCCGCTGCTCCTCCACATCGAGAGGGGTCAGCTGAGGTGGCTTGGGCATCTGTTTCGGATGCCTCCGGAACGCCTTCCTGGGAAGGTGTTCCGGTCCCGTCCCACCGGGAAGAGACCCCGGGGAAGACCTAGGACACGCTGGAGGGACTATGTCTCCCGGCTGGCCTGGGAACGCCTCGGTGTCCCCCCGGAAGAGCTAGAGGAAGTGTCTGGGGAGAGGGAAGTCTGGGCATCCCTGCTTAGACTGCTGCCCCCGCGACCCGGCCCCGGATAAGCGGAAGATGATGGATGGATGGATTACACCAAAACTAAAAGACATACGCAACACGCAAGAGTCTGAGCAACTAGTGTGTGATGTAGTGAAGAACCTACTTTAAGGTCACTCAGCTGATAGAATGGAACAAGTTCATTTTGGATGGCTGGATGCCCCAGGGTGGGTGGAGATTTTACGTACATACCAATGGAATGGTCTAAAATATGCAAACTCTGCTCGCCCAGGGAACCGAGCCATACAAAAAAAACTTGCCCACTGGTTCGAGACCCAGTGTTGGACAGTCGACCAGTGAAGGTAGTTAAGCAGCACACTGAAGTCGGTTTTACTGGCAGTCATATGCTTCTGTGCCAGAAAGGTTTACTCTGACAATAATGTCTCTGGTTCATCTATCATCAAAGGATTATGATGTGTATTGCATTTTTACAAGGTCAAAGATCTGTTTTGATTAGCCAACTAGGTGTTTGATGCTGTTAAAATGCTTGATCACTTTCTGTCTCCTTTCATTAATTTGATAAAGTCTATAAACGTATACAGATGAGAGGAAAACAGGGCAGAGGGTGAATAAGAGATGGAGTCAAATAGGCTGCAAAACTGAACTGCAGGAGGCTCTGTGTGAGTGTGTGTGTGTGTGGTGGGACTGATTCTGGTTTTACTTTACGATATGGAAAAATGGAATACATTTTTCTGGTCTCCACAAAAATAATATATAAATGTGTCTGTGTGAATGTTAGGCACCTACCCAGGGCTGATGAAGGGGAGGATATGTGATGAATAGGAATGAGAATGTTGTTGGATCCCTGTCTTGTAAGGTGCCTGTTTAGAAGGACCTGATTCACGTCTATGCAGAACACTGTCGAATGTACAGTCATTTCCATGCCTTCACTTCACGGCTGCACATCGTTATAAAGACGTCCGGATATTTTAAGAAACAAGAAAATGCAGTTTTACCTTATCTCCTTCAAATATTAAATAGATGAGTTAGTACAATCTCCACTTTAAACTCCACTTAATTTCCAAGACAGCCGCTCGTGTTTCATCCCAATCCCAGACCACGTCTCCCTCTCTCAACTTGAAGCACATTAGGCTATCTGGTAATGGGCTTCCTCCTCCTCCGAGCTATGATAAATCCAGCCCGGTCTCATTGCCATATGGTTATTACTGATTTTGTCAGTATGCGCAGAATGTTTGAGTGTGTGTCTGAGATATTACAGTGTGTGTGTGTCTGCGCGTGTGTGTGTGGCATGTTGATCAGTATGTGTGTGTAGCAGCCTATCCCTCTCTCAGGTGGTATTCAAGGACTTCATCCATCACATTGGTCTGCACTCTGGTGAACGCCCTCGAAGGTAACTTTGTGATATGATACTTGTGGGGCTGTAGATGTAGATGTGCTATGAAGAACAATGTGTGCAGGTTTCTGCACTTCAGAACCACGATGAATAGCAGCAATAAAGAACAAGTGCTCTCGTGCGATTGCTCTCTATGGTTTTGATATACAACTTGTGTGTGTGTGTGTTTGACAGTTGGATTGGACTCTTTTGTGAAGTTATCTATGGCTGAAGGGTCCACTAAAAGGGGAGATGATAAACCTATAGAATAGCAGAAGGATTATATGAAAGACCCAAATTGCTCTGATATTGCACATCACTCCCAATATCTCAGCAACCACTCACTGTCAACCCTAAGTAAAACACGATAATACAAGTTATAGGTTATTCCGATCCGTTTTTGGTACCCTTATCAGGTAAGTTTACTTAGAAGCAGAATTCTCATTGACAGCAAATTACCGAAGGAGAAATAAGGGTTACTGCCTAGCTCAGGTTAATCTATTCCATTCCAATTACAGTCAATCCTAATTTTACTTTATAAATGTACTCTAATTTAAATACAATTTAAAGCAATGTGCACATGGTGCATCGAGGTATCTTTCTTGGAGAGTATTGTAGACAGCACAGATTTTTTTTGCATAGATTTTTTTTTTATCAATGCATCCATTAGTGTGCCCTGAACAAACTTGGAACAAAAATGTGCGCGCAAAGCTACGGTTTCTTTCATTTACCAAACTAACGTAGGAGATTCGATTTTGACAGATGAACAAGCGGTATAGAATATCCGGTTTAACCGGACATGCAATATTTGGCATTAGCGCTGTGCTGAAAGCTATGGCCGCATACACTGTATTAGCCTGCTAACTCGACGTTTACGTTTGACAGAAGCTTAATTCCTCGAACAACGTTATTTTTACATTTTATGATATAACAACGTGGTTATATCACTTCTGTCGGTACAAAAAAATACTAACCATGACAACGGCTTCCTGAGGTTTAGCTTTGCAAAAATACGTTAGCTAGCCAGCTAGCTAACAAGCTGTACAAAGGAGTAACCAGTTAGCAGGGTAGCTAGGTACCTCCTTAAGAATTGTTTTTCTGTAGTCTGGTTACTTACTAGATAACAAAACAAGATAGCTGGATACGTTTCTTGCTATTACAGAGGAAAAGCGTCTGTCGGGTAACTCTGAGCCTAAATGCCCGAACAAGGCCCCAGGATGAATGGTTTTTCCCTCGGCGAACTATGCTGGCTGTTCTGTTGCCCGCCCTGTCCCAGTCGCATCGCGTCCAAACTAGCCTTCCTGCCTCCCGAACCCACGTACTCCGTACACACCGATGCTAATGGTACGAGTAGTCTGCATCTAACTGAGCGAGCGGACTGGCAGTACTCCCAAAGAGAACTGGACGCTGTCGAGGTGTTTAACACTAGAACCAGTCGCGGAAACCGAGTGGGCTGCATGTTCGTACGATGCGCACCCAACAGCAGGTATACGTTGCTATTTTCCCACGGTAACGCAGTGGACTTGGGCCAAATGTGCAGTTTCTACATCGGCCTCGGTTCAAGAATCAACTGCAACGTGTTCTCGTATGATTATTCGGGCTACGGTGTCAGCAGCGGGAAACCGTCCGAGAAGAACCTGTATGCGGACATAGAGGCTGCCTGGCAGGTGCTAAGGAACAAGTGAGTAGCCTACACAGTAATGGTCAAGCTAGCGTGTGCACCCTAAAACCCTTGCAAACAGTTACGTCTTTATCGGTTAAAAACAATGCAAACATATGTATAGATGTTATAGTTTTTAAATGTTTTATGTATGCTTTTAGTCATTTTAAGTTCACACGTTTCCTATCCTGAACATATAATTGACTTAACAAAAAACATTTTGCGCGCCTTGAGTGACAGATGCTTGATGTTGAAAGGAGTTTGAGTAGTTCACAACCCTATTAAATACTTCACTTATAGATCTTTTAAATACATTTCTGCATTTTCATCAGTTTATTTTCAGGCACTTTTTATCATTTCCACGCTGTGCGTGATATGGAATGTATTTTCACTGCGAGTGTCAACGAGAGAAAACAAGCTGTTTATAATGTATTAAATGTTCGTTACCATTTGCATGTACCGCCAGATAAGCAGAGAGGATTGTGGGCTGGAATTAAAGGAGAACTTGTCCTGCCCCACATCGATTTCAACTATATATATGTACTTTGATAGTCTGCCTTAGGGAGCCTGTATTAGACTGCATCAAGCTTACTAGCGATGTGTCAATTTCCACATTCCTTATTGTTTTCTTACTGAAATTGCAAGTTGCACCTGTCACCCTCTGACATTTATCTCAGAACACAAGGATGTCATATCGGACAGGACTAGTGGACCTTATTACTCCTGCTAAATAACACTGACAGTTGTGGCAAATACAGACAAGATTAAGATTAAAATGACTTGATTTGTTCTTGTGCACATAGTTACATTACTTACCTCCCCGGTAAAACAAATCCTTGGCAAATATTTGATGTTAATCACAATTGCCTCTAAAAGGTCTTAGATCCTTTACAGATTTGTATTGCCAAGTGTTATCCATGAGATATTAGCCTGGCCACTGACAGCCATGACCAGAAAGCATTGCATTGGACACTATTACTGTTGCTATATTGTCGGCGCCCAAGCTTAGACAAATTTAAGTCCCCTAGCATGCTGATCTAGGCTAACACCTGCACTGGTGTAAGGCTGTATCGGCAAACTGCGTGAACGCATTCAGTGAACACATTCAGCGACTCACCTAACCAGCGATTGCATTAATTGCTAGTTGTAAACTTGTTGTTTACACCTAATATTGCTAAGAGAAGTCATACTAGCTGTTTGCTGACAGTCAGATACCTAAGTATGATAAAATGCTTCTGGACATTAGTGATCTACGACATCATGTTACGGCTGGTGATGATAATCAGCATAAGTGCGGTTTCCATCACTGTTTTATTTTTTGTGACAGCGGGTAGGGCTTGGTGTGGAATGCCGGAGTAGAGGGTGAGACGATTAACCTAGCAAAAAAAGAGCATGTTATGAAACCAAAATAAAATACTGCAGTGGCACATACAAACCAAACATTAAAATACCTTAATTGGAGGGAAAGTAAAAACTTAAACTGGTCCGTGCATCAATACCGGTATCATAAAATATGGTTTACTGTCAAACCTTAATATTTGCATTTCCATTTCAATTTTGCGGATAGTTAATTTTAGACACAAAGCTCCTACCATTTTGGAAAAGGTTGTGACATTTCTGGGTTCCATCAGAGTAGTCATTACTTTTTTTTATGCGGCTGGTAATTCATCCACAGGTTATAAACCTGGGAGGTGTGCATTGGGAGAATGAGCGGGAGAAACTGAATTTTGGTCATAAGTAGTATCTCTCACATCTGTTTTTATACAATTACATCTCCATACTGTATTTTTTTTATATTTGGTGATCTTTCATAAGTTTTCTTTGTTGGCACCACAATTACAGTATTTATCCATGGTAGTTTACTCTCCATCTTTTGAAATAGGCAGGCAATTTGTTTTCATAACTTCTTTTACCCTGACTATTAACAAAAACTGGCCCTGTTGACAGCAGACAAATGGTGAGTAATATGTTGAAAACATAGCAATAAAACTCTTGTGTTGAATCTCAGTACCTATAAAATCTTTGGAATCAGGGGCTTCCAGGTGATGCTGTGGTCTAAGATTTTCTTTTGCAGTGTAAGGTGGGTCTGGCATCTTGATAAGGGCTTGGCGTTGATGCCAGGGATATTGACATTCTACGATCTTCAACTCTTCCAGAGCTACTATGACGAGACCATGTAGTCGATTCATTTACATATCAGGGAATTGGGCAGTATAGACATTTCTTTGTTATTAAACTTAATTTCTCAGTGTAAGCTGTGACTGTTGTTCTTTTGACTGTAATGTATTAGTTTCAGGTTTCATTGTTATTTTGTTTTGCTATATTTGATTTATCCAGTTTTAAAATGTCTTGTTTGTGAAGCACTTTGACATGCTGTTATGAGTTGTGCTCCATCAATACATTTTGATTGACAATCACTTGCTTGGAAGCTTTACGCAATGAGTCTTTTAGCATGCCGGGAGAGACTATCACGGTATTTTCCAAAGGAATTGGGGCCTTTGACATGGTCGACGATTTCCAGTAGTTTTCAGTAACATTTTCTTATCCGGCCTTTGTCACTTGGCGGCGTTTCTGGCGTCAAACGGTTTTCCCCAGTGTTGTTCAACACAATCAGCCTTTCAAGGAAATGTCAGCTGTAATTGAGTGAGCAAATGAATTGCTCTATCAAGCTGTATGGGAAAGGAGATGTCACGTTGAGAGCCTGCCTCCTGTGAAAACCCCTTCAGTCACAATGGCTTACTGAAAGGTGTGCGTGTGGTTGTGGTGTGTTTGCGCGTGTGTGCGTAAGCTGTTCACTCATTCCTCTTTAATCAGCTGTTTGGGTAATAGACCTACATTCTAGCTTATATTCAAGAATAATGAGTAACTGCAGACACTTGAATTTCCTTTCTATTCTGCTCCTTTCCAATTAGTATTGATGAGAGGTTCTTCCCCATGTCTGTGTCCTTATTTGTTGTATTGTGTCGTTATTCTTATCAGTTCAGTGCTACAGTGTAATCTTTACCAAGGCTGCAGCCAGCTGTCTTTCTATACCATGGGTTTATTTTTTATATACTACTATAATAACAGTAAAACAAATGACTTACTGCTTTTTATTTTGGTTGTTTGCTCACTGTCAAACACCGATCGATTATCCCTGCGCTCAACCTCTTCCCTCAAATGAACATTAATGAAAAATAGGATCATGGAAGAATAAATACTCAGCCGTGCCACCTTCCCCTCCATCTCCCATTCTAAGCATGTCTCTGATTAAAAATGCATTTGACAGATTGTCTGAATCCCATTGAAGGTAAATCCTTTAACAACTCCTCTGTGCATTAAACATTAAAACATTTCATTATGCCCTGACCCTCCTGAGCTGCCTGGCCATGCATGGAAACATTGTTAATCATTTCGCTGCTCTTTGGGGGGGGCACCCCCGAGTACCTGCAGAGAAGATTTATGTTTATTCAATATCTTTTTAATCACATTTTGTGGAAACCATTATGATTGTGCCTGGGTACAAATGCGTGCACACATCCGTGCAAAACGCAAAACCAATTTGATTTCTCAGAACTGAATTAGGCCGACCTCGGCTGTTGAATTGGTTCAGAAGTGGGCATGCATTGAGCGTTTTGTTTGAGACAGTGAGCAGTATTGATTCACCTGACGGCTTGGTGTGAATCTGTGTTTCTGTCTGGTGCAGGTAATGACTGATGCATAATCCTCCTGAGCGTCTGTGTAAAGTTATTACTGTAAAGTAATCAAGTGTGCTTTGTCAATAGACACCCATGCATCTTCTGAGGGGGAGCCCTTATCCCCCAGGACAGGGCCTTTCACCACCAGCCCGCTGGTAACACACACTCCCTCTGGATATCGTTGGTTCAAAGGATAATTCACATAAAATGGCAGCTTGAACTCACACAGGTGTGGATCAGTGCATTTTCTTTACGCGACACCTGTCTGTGTCTTTCCCAATGTAGAGGCCTGCATGCGTCAGTCACAGACACTACATGGGAAAGATTGGCCGTAGCACCATTGTAATTATATTTCATTAATTGCTTTTAATGAAATATAGCTTTGCAAAAAAATTAAAATAAAAGAAAATGCTCACGTGTAAATGCTTTTTCATACAGGTGTATGCCTCAAAGCATTTACACGTGACCCTGTTTTATAGTCTCTGGGTCACTTTAAGAGTCACAGTGCCCATAGAGAACCTATTAAATCACTCAAGTTTGTGTCATTTCTAATTGTGATGATACAGTATATGGGGATTCATGGCAGGCAAGGTGAGAGAAGGTTTCCGTTGCCTGAGGTGAATTCTGCAGGATATCCGCGAGTAATGAGACAAACCCTGATTCTGCTCACCTTGCGTCGCACCCCGGGGTTCTCTCTACAAGCCACATTCATATGAATGTCATATCCATAAAATATATGCCGTTTGTGCAGCTTTTGCCATACTCGTGCATTAGTACAGTCATTTGTAATGCGGTTAGGTTCAGCCACATGAAGTTAAGGGGCGGATTTCTCTCAGCCATTCTTCACTGTTGTTGGGGTAGATCATATGGGATGGGAGGCGTGCCCTGGCATACATGAAGTGTGATTTATGTATTTTTTTGCTGCAATGCCCTGAGACAAGGTACTGTTAGGTCAAAGCCAGGCACAACATTTGCTTAATATAAGCTTTAAAAAAATCTGTTATAGCCTTATACCTGTCAAATCTTTTCCCTTGGTCCAAATGGACAAGCAGGGACACCGGTGCTGTTTAGGTTCTGAATCCAATTCAGCATGAGGTGTCACCTTGTCTTTGCAGAAGCTAGGAGTCCTTTGTGTGGGTTGCCTGAATGGATTCTTGGTGGCTGCATCCATTTACTTTGAGGAAGGGCTTTTCACTTGCATATGCACCTAAATATTTGTCATTTTTGCCCACCAGTATGCTAATTCAAATTATATATGATTTTAACTGTACTGGCCTAAGTGCATGCAACAATTACTGTAAGGAGAACGCTTTAGAGAATGAGGTGTACTTGCAGACACACAATATACTGATTTAGACTGGGGTTCCTGGATTTACCATATAACTTGTTCTTAGTAATCTTCTGGAGTCAGGTGTTTCATGTTTGCCAACTGGTTGATGAGATTGTTATAGGAACTGCCAAGTAAGTTAGCAGGGAGAGCTTTGGGTAACTGAAATGTCGCTGATTTGTGATTCCTGAGCTGACAAACATTTTTATTTGTCGATGCCCTTGAGCAAGGCACTTTGACCTAATTGCTCTTGTAAGTCATGCCGTATGAAAGTGGCTACTAGATCACTGAAATATAAATGTAATAGGTAAATGAGGTCAACCTCATCTTGAATCTACCCTCTGGTACAGCACAATGCCTAGTGACATACCAGCTACGTTTTATTCCATATACAATGTTTTCTCTCCTTTTGCCCTTGTTTGCTCGACATTTTCCAGCCAGAGTAGCCATATTTCTGTACTTGGAGTGTTTTCTTGAGCACTCTCGTGGTTTGACGTAGGACGCCACTCTTCACACTGCATATGAGGGACCTTTACTCTCGTCGCGGTGTAATTGCTGCCCCACAGGTCAGGTGAGAGCAGGGTTTCCAAACCTTTCATCAGTTTTCTTCGAGCGTTCCACATTTTTGTTTTACCCGCAGCATTGGCCCACCTGATTCAATTAGTAAAGCAATCATCAAGCCTCAGTGTAATTGAATCAGGTGTGCCAGTTTAGGGTTCAAACAAATGTAATGTCAAGGGGGGCCCGAGGAGAGGTTTGGGGAACCCTGGTTTAGACTTTCCACTAGCGCTTGTAACATGCTGTGTTGGCCTTTTTCTTTATGGGCTTGTAGTACTCGCCTCATGGCAGTAAATCTCAAAGCCTGACTCGCACTCACCTCTGGGACTGATCTGGACAAGTTGGCAATGGGAGACTGTTATGCTGGTTAACCTGTAAGTGATGTGGTTGATCGTCCTAATGTAGACCGAGGTGATGTTTAGGTATTCAAGGGGTATGATGCAACACAGGAATCGCTGAGGCTTAAGGGCTTTTCAGCCAGCCAGCAGAGAATCTGAGTCCCCCGCTGAGCTCGAACAAATTTCCCAGCAGGTACTGCTCTCGTAGTCTACGTGTCACCACGTGGCATACAGAATTGATTTTGATTGGTCACTGACGACTTCAAAGATGGAAAGACTGTTATTTTTATGCCTGGCTGTGCCATGTGGACCGGTCCGCCTGGATAAAGCCCCCCCCCCCCGCTGTCTGTGAACGGCTTTAGTTAGCCAGCTGGTCTAACGTTCCTAGATATTTTCAGAGGATTCTCTGAAATTGAATTGGATTTAGGCTCTTTAATTGTAGCCAAGGTGCAGCAGAAATCCCAGCCGGCTAAGAGTCAACCCCCCCCCCAAGAGAGAGAATGGGTGTTTCTGTGGTTAAGATACAATGAGGCCTTGGAATAGTGATGTGGCATTGAAAATGCCTGGAAGGACTTGGGGTCCATTCAGAATGTCATTGTACAAGCGCATGTAGATTTACTGTACACTCCATCACTGGCCACCTAACTGTTTTAGCTAGGCTGCACAAACATTTGTAAACACAGTGCATTTACCCAAAGATTATTACATACTCGTTTTCTGTTTGATCTATGATTAAATAGCTACCTTGCATGCTATTCTTTTTTGTAACTAATCGGTGCAAAGCAAGCAGTGCGTGCCTAACTATTTAATTTGCTTGTGTCTTAACTGGTTTTGTGGAGGAAGCCTCCATTGCAAACATCCAGTGAACATCAATAAACGTGAGTTAGTGTATATTTTCAGCCCCATGCTGCACTGAGCTGGACGTGCAGCTAATAAAGTTACATTAAATTATTCATTGGTGGGAAAGGAGGCTTAGCTTTATCAATCCCACTTAATTAATTTGACCCGTTTCCCCGCCCGTTAAGCATGCGTGAACATTGAACCATATCCACTAGTGGATTCAGTCATTACGAAAAAATAATTGAAAACTATTTAGAAAAGGATGGTGTCTGGTGTGTACGTTGTGCCCGATTTCTAATCCCACACAGCTGTCAAGTCTTGTTAGAGGGATTTGGTACAGGGATTCAAATCAATCATGTACTCCCTGTCATGTGCAGAGTTTTCTCTGGGCTCTAGGGACTGAGGACTTCACATAGGCTTACGCCAGCCCAGTCTTTTCCTAGAGAGGGACAGTTGGTTGCACTATTTAACTTAAACCTTTTTAGGGGGAGCGTTTAGACTTTTGTTTTTTTTATGGCTGGCCCATGCTTAAAGACAAATAGGGTCAACAGGCCTAAACTTTTCAGTATATGGTCAAGTCCAACAGAGACCATTAACCTGGACTGAGCCTTGGTCGACTCCGTCGCTACTGCTTGTTGAGGAAGCTTATCCGATCCCTTTCCTGTTTCCTTCCCTCTGGGGCGTTAGCCTCGCTATGCCTGCCGCTCTGTGGGAGGAGGGTGTTCCGAGATGAACAGTACGGTGAAGGCCTTTTTTGCAAAGAGAGGCTCAGTTCATGATGATGTGTCTCTGTTCTGTAGACCTTACACTGTTCTGGCTGTAGGTTAGTGGAAGAGCTCTATGCTGGAAAGTTTTCAATTTGTGAGGTAAAGTTTTAATTGTCTTTATTGCTGACAACCACAGCAGTTATGGGAAGTAATAGATTTGAGAACAAACTATTCATAAATATGTATTGGGGTTGCCAACCTTTTTGGGCTTGAAACATTTTTTAAATGTTTTGAGCCGCTCTTTTTCTTTCAAGTAGGCATTTTCTTCCCTCCCCTGCAGTATTTGCTCCGTCCGTATGCAGCAGGAAGTGTGTTGTGTTGTTTGTCACTGTGCCTGGCTATATAAACTACTGAGAAGGGGGTTCCTTATAAATTCTGTTTTACTCTTTTGCAAATTTCTCAGTTGTATTTCTCCTGGCTTAGTATTATTCTTTTTAGGATTCATGTCTACTAATATCTGAAATACTCATAGATAAAATACAAATAAAAATGGCAGTCCTGTTCAATGAATTAATCACATCTGAATATAAATGGGAAATTATTTGTTCAGTGTAATTGGCCTTTCATAGTGAATATGGCGCTCCTAGCAAAAGAGAAATGTGATATTTGATAAATGTAGCCTACTGTTCAGTACTGTTGCTTTTTTGATCAAACAATAAATGGATACAAATACATTTCTAGTTCTGACTCAGTTTTAAATGTGATGTCGCAGATAAAATGTGCACAAGGTGTAGTATGAAAGAGCATCTTTGCTGAAGTTTTGGCGTGGAAACCATTGCTCTCGTGGTAGTAAATACTTCTAGGCATGCTGACATTTTTGTTGCGTATGTGAGTGAAATTGTCACTGTCTATAACCTCGATTTGAAGTTTGGATTTTTCTATAAAGGCCACGTGAACTGCAATGGGACGACTCCAGACCCTGACTTTACTACATCCTTTCGAAAGAAAGGAAAACACCTGCACAGTGTAGATTGAACGTAGCAGGCTTGGCCACAGGATTGGAGTATCATTTGGCCAGTTGATGGTTATAGTTTAGATACTGATGTGCCTCTGTCTCTTGCCTCCCTGCACTCTTCGCAGCCTGTAATGGGGTGTCAGAGCTGTCTGGGTGGTCTCTGCAAAGCTGTGCTTTCCTGTGAATTGTTTGAATCGTGTCCAAAATTGCTCTCGCACTCCGCTGACATTCTGTTCTATCACCTCCCCTTAGGCTGTCCATACCAATGCCTCAGGCATCCACGGACCTGCCTGAACTGACTTCTGTCTTTTTAAAGGAATCCCGGCTCATATTCTCATTCTGTGCTTTGCATTTTAATCTACGCCTATGAAAGACAAGGTTTTTTTTTTGGGTTTTTTTTTAAGGCTAGACAGTCTGTGCATAACAATATAACGAGAAGCTAGATAGCTGGGAAACGTAAGGCAATATTCCCAAACATAACAAAATCCTAAAGTTATTTGAAGAGTCTAACAATACCCTCTTAAAACAAAGTCAATAAAAACAACCGAGGGGGTTGAAAAAGGGGGACAAAAATGACTTTGCTTGTATTCATTGTTAGGGCATTGAGACC
Source organism: Esox lucius (assembly GCF_011004845.1). Taxonomy (NCBI): domain Eukaryota; kingdom Metazoa; phylum Chordata; class Actinopteri; order Esociformes; family Esocidae; genus Esox; species Esox lucius. The sequence continues at coordinate 29,832,446 of NC_047570.1, read as the reverse complement.
GTAGAATGCCATGGCTAGGTCTTAGTAAATGTCATCCAAAGTTCAAATACAATTTTCTGTTTTGCTGAATATTCAAAGGTCTTACCCGTTTATCTTCCCTCATCGCTTTTTGTAGATCCATGGAAATGCTCACTCAACACATTTACACAAAGGCTGCACCATGGTCTCAAGTGGCTTCCTGTCCTCGTCTTCTCTACTTGCTCTGAGTACTGTGTTAACCAATACAGAGAACAGGGAAGGATGCAGGGGTTTATGAAACAAAGGAACCATCTCCACGGTATTGAGATGCACTCCTGGAGTTTGAGAAATTCCACGACAGGATGCTCTTCGCTCCAAAGTGGTCAACTCAATAACTTTTAACAAACTAAGTGCTTGTGAGTTGGTATTTGCAATAATATTTCCACAACAAGACTGTGACGTTTAAAATAATTTTCCAAGTCAAGTCTGAGGATTTAATTCCCCTCAGAATGCCATGGTATTTTCAGGCTAAACTGTAAACCGGGGGAAAGTTTCTGTCTTCAGCAAATGTTTTTTTTGGCTCCCATGAGCCATTTCACAGAACTGAGACTACTGTAGACTGCCCTTTATCCTGCTAACACCCTTTTCTCACAACCCAAATCCCTTTTAGTTTCTTTCAAAAACACTTTTATGGCTTTAGTTCTCTCTGCTGCCTTGCAACTCTCGTATTGTGTCATGTGGGGAAGATTAGAGGGAGATGCAAACCTATGGGTCTGTAACAGGCTACATTTTTGTATTTGCGTAGTGTGGAAGCTATCGAGGTGCTGGTATTTATTTCACTGCCATGTCGTGCTAGCTCCACGTTTCTGCCCTTGGAACCTCACCAACGAATGTTTGAATAGGCCCATACTCAATGCCACAGGTTTTCATATGCAAACATGGCATCCGGCTTCAAATCTCTCTTGCACTCTTTCACACTCCCTTCCCCTATGGTAGCTCTCTTACCATTCTCTGCCTGTAGTGTTTGGACAAGTGTTTTCACTAAACGCTGTTGCTCTTTGTGTCACTTCTCCTAGCGGTGGGTTTACGATCAATTCCCTGATTAGCACAGAATGAGAACATTTTCTTGTTTTGTACTCCACTTCAAAACCAATTGGACTTCCTGTCCATTTCTCACTTGAGCGAACAGCCCTTTTTCCAGTCATAATTTGGTAGTGGATGTTTCTCATAATTCCACATCAGAAATCACAACTTTGTGACTTTTTTGCATCTGTCTTTCTATGCCTGACCTTCATTCCTGGTCCTGGAAGCACAGATTTAAACACAGTATTTACTTCCTTCAGGCCTTGTAAAGTGCTGATACACTTAATAGAATTACTCCTGATTGTTAATTAACATTAGTTTCAAATGGGATGGTGTATGTGACGTCACTGAATGTTAATACCGTTCTGGAACCAAATCATATAAACCTTGTTGCTTTTTCAGAATTGGGATCAAAGTTGGTATGATCTGCCATAACTGTCTGCGAAAACATAGAGGACTTGGATGCTTTAACATGGGAAATTTAAATGGAAGTGTTTTTTTCTTATCCTTTTAAACCTATCTGGTAAATACAATTCTGGAGTACACTTCGGGCCAAAACCAAGTCATTTCCTCCCAGTCTGAAACATTACTTTTGTGTCTATCATTTTCGCTGTTTTTTTATTTTTCAAAACACACAGACACAACTCACTCATGGCCCATGATGTCCTTCACCACTATCATTAAATAGTGTTTGGTCATGTCTGTGTAGTACTGAACGATTTCATTTATTCAGATTCTCATTGAGATTGAAAATATATCGAGGACCTGACCAAAACATGACAGTACAGTGTACAATAACATATAAAAACAGTCTAGTACATTTCCTAATTTTAAGTAGACTAGGTTTTGAAAGGTATATCCAGCCCCCCGTTAAAATGACTCCCTCTCAGCCCAATCTAAGATGTTCTTTGTCTGTACACCTCAATGGTGCCCCCGGCCCGCCTGGTGCCCCCGGCCCGCCTGGTGCCCCCGGCCCGCCTGGTGCCCCCGGCCCGCCTGGTGCCCCCGGGTCGCATGGTGCCCCCGGGCCGCATGGTGCCCCCGGCCTGCATGGTGCTGTGTGACTAGCTTTCCCTTGAAGCGCCCATTTACAGAACACTTGTGATAATGTTTTCAGAGAGAAAACGTAAGAAATTCAACCATTTAAGTAGATGCTTTTTTTGTCTTTTTTCTTCGTTCAGCGGTTCAGTTTTAAACTTTGTAAGAATCAAACTTTCTCTAGTCAGCGTTTGGAAGTAACTTCAGCTGACAAAGCTGAGTCTGGACTGTAGTACTTCAAAGGCGTTATTCAGTGTAGCTGCAAAACGATAAATAACTGTCATCAGCATAAAAATGAAAACTATCATTTGACACATTTTTACCAGCATTATTAATATAGTGAATATTGCAACAGTGAATAACAATGTCAAAAGCTTTTGACAGATTGATGAAAATGCTGTGCTGTTTCATGTCGATGGCTTCCGTTAATTAGGTCATTAACAATCTTAGTGTGCCATGCTGTTATTGACACACACACACACACACACACACACACACACACTCCTTCAATTGATCAGAAATTAGGGATTCCAGTATTTTCGCTTACATATTGGCCTGTAGATACTTAGGTTAGGAGGTTCACCACCTTTTGAACCAGTAAAGCATGTCGGGTCAATGTAAATAATATTTTTCAAAGTTCAATTCGTTTTTTCTCTGGAGAGTAATCCAATGCAAGAGGTCAACCCATTTTTTTTGGTCCGACAATCATGCTGTGTTCATAAGGGAGGGCTGATTCTGGAGGTTCCTTGGCTCGCCACCAACTTGGGTAGTTCTGCCTTTAGTTTCTCCTACACCTTTGTGGAACAATTGTCCCTTTCTGACGATTTTGAGGAAGTATTTTTTATTTTTGCTGGGGGACTTCTCGGGTGTCCAAATAGGGAAAAATAGTCAAACTTGGTAAGAATGCCCTCTCTAGGGTGCTTTCTAGCGAGCTTACGTAAGCTAAAAAGCCAAGGAGTAAGCGCTTCCATAGCATTGTCTAGTGGGTTGACTTAAAATTAGTCCTTGTTATGACTACAGTTGTAAAATGGTCCAGCAGGTAGGGAGGCAAGTGTAGTTCTATGTAGATCTTGTTGCTTGATGAGCCAGGTGATGTACTAAATTCAGGACCAAGGACAGCGCTTACACTGTCGACAGTGCCTGACTGCCTTCACAATGCCCATAGAATGGGGCCAATGGGACAGCCTGTAGGTCTCGACAGTAACGGCGCAAATCAAACCAACCACCGTGCCATGTGTTGTGTGGTAACGCTGGGTTTTGTGTTAGGACAGTTTTTCTAGTGCATGGTATAAAACCGTTGGATTACATTCATCAAACGAGAAAGGTGCGCATTCAAGGGAGCACTCAGCAGTTGTGACTTTGCGACGCATCTGTGTCTGAAAATGCATGACTTGAGTAAATAAAATCATCCCTTAGGCTATTTACTTTGCAGAATGACTGAAATGTTTATTTTGAGACCCTGGCCGCTAGGCAAGCTTGGCTGACTTGTTGGGGGGCACAGAGATAAAAGGCTTGCTTGCTGCTACGTGATGATAAATGATGACATAGAATACATTGTCATCAAATAAAACCAATGCAGTCTTACTGTTTCATTCTGTTACAGCTTTCAGCCCACTGTCAGCTTCTGGAAATGGGCAGTTTATTGCTGTGTGGTTATATATTTAATGAGGCGTTTAACCTTTTGTTTTTATTTGTGTAGACCTGACCTCAAAAGGCAGTCATCGGCCACCACTAAATCTGGGTGAACTGGCTGTCAGTTGTTCACTAGTCAGTTTCGAATCTGTAAATCATGTGGATGATGACTTTGGCTGTAATTGCTCCACTAAGTAACCTTGGAATACAGCTCTGCCAGTGTCATCAGCACGTTTTTCTTCACTGTAATTGTTACGATGTCACTTCATGGGCAAATGTGCAGACGCCCACACACCACCGCTAAAGTTAGCCAAGCCTGATTCTCGAACGGCACGATACACACACACACACACACACACACACACACCGCTTCTCTAATCATGTGTAATTGTATAGTCTACCTTCATGGGGTGATGTATGTGAGCTCCCCCCCCCACACACATGTGTACACACACACACACACACACACACACACACACACACACACACCTTTTTCTTGAAGTTCCCAAAGGTTGTCAGAATGTGATGTTGAGGGCTGTCTCAAGGTACAGGCTGTATAGCACTAACTCTTTACCTTCTGTGCGCACGAGCGCTCACACACAGGTCATGGCAGTTGTCATTCTCTGTCACTTCTCACTTTGCAAAGGTTTCAAAGGCTAGTACCAAAGCCAAGCCTCTCACAAGGTCACCTAAGAGATGGGTTTCTATTTGGTCGGACGTCCTTGCTGCATAACTGAGTCACAGCGTTATACAAGGATCAGGTTCCCTAGGGTTTGCTCTCGCTAGAGAAAAGCCTGCCAAGAGAAGTGAGTGGATGGGAAGAGTTACAGAATGAGGGGTGGGTTCATGAAGAGCTCTTCTCACTCCCACTCCAATGTTTTTCCTCTGTGTCCTAGCTTGAGTTCTTACAGGGCTGAACTGATGCCTGGCTCTTGTCTGTCACTCTACACAGCTGACAGCTGCCCTGGCCACGGCACTAGAAGAAAGGCTTTAATGTGTCAAATAAAGGAGGCGTTTATGGTGACGACCTGATCCCAGACCAACCCCCCCAGTTCTTTTTTTAAGGGCTGCCTTCCCACATGGATCCTGGAGACTTGGCTACATAACTCCATAGCTCATCTACATAGAACTAAAGCCATGAAAGCCCCCACACACACACATACACACACACTTTCACTTCCTCTGCATCAAACATTCACTGCCTCAAACTGATGTGCCAATAACAATTTATTGTTCTATGTTGTACCGTCTGATCGAATAAGGGTTAAGGGTAAGTCTTTGTTAAACACGAAGTTCCCCTGAAGCTTAACGCGTGACGTGGTTTAACTATAACATACATTTTATTTCCTTTTTTTTGTCTTATTGACCCCCCCCCGCCCCATCTCTCTCCCTCTCCTTACCTCCCCCTCTCTCCAGGTACGGGGTGACCCCGGAGAACATCATCCTGTATGGCCAGAGCATTGGCACGGTGCCCACGGTGGACCTGGCAGCGCGCTACGAGTGTGCCGCTGTAATCCTGCACTCTCCTCTCATGTCCGGGCTGCGAGTGGCCTTCCCAGACACACGCAAGACCTACTGCTTTGACGCCTTCCCCAGGTGAGTTTCTGTAAGGGGGGGGGGTTGAGGCTTTTCAGCAAACTAAACATTTGTTTGTTGGTAAATATGCTAAAGGTGTGTGATGTACACCTGCAATCTTTTTTTATGGATTTGATGAAGGCCGATATTGAAATGTTCCTTCAATTATCTTTCTTTTTTTTTTTTTTCACGACCGTTGTAATTTATTGCACATTTCTAATTACATTTGGATATCCATTAGATGGGGGTGTGTGTGTGTGTGTGCGTGCTGCTCTATTTTGAGACAGTACGAGGTGAGACGAAAGACTTCACTAGGATTACATGTGAATGTCAGCCAGCTATTATCACTCACACTGATTACCAGACACAATGCTTCTATCTGTCTCCCACTGCCTTTGTCTCTCTTCCTCATTCCTTTACCTCTTCACCCTCTCCCTATTCCTGCTCTCTAAGCCTTTTACTGTCACTAGACCTTTTTTCTAAGCCTTCACTCTGCCTGTTTCATGTTCTCAACCAGTTACACTTTTCCTCTCCATCTGCTCATTGTGCCATCTACCCACTTTGGGTCCCTTTCTCAGGCCTACTGTAATCTTACCTGGTTATTCAGTCCCTTCATAGAGTATTTTGTAGAAGTGCCTTTGGCAGTCTTTTTTGGTACAGTATGCCTCTACCTGTTTTGCACATCTGGTTCTTCCTGGCAGATCCTTTCAAGCTTGGTCAGTTTGGAAGGGAACAATGGGTAATGTAATGTTATGCCCACAGATGTCCAATAGGCTTTAACTCCAGTTTTTTGTTGGACCACTCAAGGATATTCAGCCACTCTAGCGTTGTCTTGGCAGTGTACCTTGGGTAGTTGTTGTGCTAAAAGATAAGTCTTTGCGTGTGGGGGCGCGCTCGTATGTGTGTCGGGGGGGGGGGGGGGGGGGGGTGTGTGTCCGTCCGTCACTCAGGAATGACTCCTCCCTGTTGGGCCCGGTGTGACAGATCGAACAGCAGCAGCCCAGTCAGATACGTCAGTCAGTTACATTACGAGAGCGTGCACATAGAGAAGAGTGTGGAACAGAGAGACAGCGGAGAGAGAGCCGACACTGACTCCTTCAGACAGCCCGTTGTTGATCAGTGGTACTGACGGGAGGTGGAGAGGCATTATGTCTCCGTCTCTCATTTCTGTTGATCACTACAGGAATAGAAGAAAACTCTGTCTGCCTGCTTGCCCGTCCCATTGGCAGCCTGTCTGTGTGAATGGAGATGGGCTGAAGCTGAGCTCCGTGGCATTTCACTAAGCAGTACCCAACCTTATTAGACTTCTGCATTTTCTGCATTTCATTAAGTGCAGCATTTGTCTTTTCCTCTTTTTCAGTCCCCCTCTTTCTCCCAGTTTTGGCCCCTCTGTATTTGCATGTCAACATGCCTTCTGATGGGATTAAATGGTATTCCTCTGTCTCTTGTGTTCTCGCCTTACTCTTCATCTCTGTTTTCTTTCCTTTTGACACAACACAGCCAGTCAGTCTCTCTTCTGGTCATGCCAGAAGTGTGTGGGTGTGCTCATGTGTCTCTTGTGCTCACATGTCACTCCAGTCACAAGCTCAGCAGTTTGGAGGACTTGTGTATTTTTTATCTGGATTTTGCCAAATTGACTGGGAAAATACAGGTCGTTGGCAGGAAATACAGTTGACAGTCATGCTTATCAGTCAAAAAGGCTTGTGTGTATTTTTGTTCGTCTTTGTGCGTGTTTTTGATCCCACGTTCTCAGCATACAGAGACTAGCTTGACCGAAATATCACATCTGTACATTGTTGCTGGAGGCTAATGGGGTTTTATGTTTAACAATTCTACAACGGTTTTGACTGGCCCTTTTTTAAAATGCCCTTACTAATCTACAGTACAAAACTCAATGTACTACTATTCAGATTTTTATAGGGAAATCATTCAATTGAAATGGTCATATGGACTGGGAGTGCGGATATTTGTCTGTTGGTCATGGATAATGGTAAACCAATGCAATGCCATGGGTCCAAAGACGATAATTGACTTCCCCTGAGGCCTTGTGCAAACAGATTGCTTCAAGCCGTACGCACTGGGACGGAGGTCCATTCATTCCAATGGAGTACAATAAGCATGTCTGCTACTCATCTGCCGGACTAGGCTGCAGAGCTCACAGGGGGGAACTAGGCTGCAGAGCTCACAGGGGGGAACTAGGCTGCAGAGCTCACAGGGGGGAACTAGGCTGCAGAGCTCACAGGGGGGAACTAGGCTGCAGAGCTCACAGGGGGGGAACTAGGCTGCAGAGCTCACAGGGGGGAACTAGGCTGCAGAGCTCACAGGGGGGAACTAGGCTGCAGAACTCACAGGGGGGGAACTAGGCTGCAGAGCTCACAGGGGGGGAACTAGGCTGCAGAGCTCACAGGGGGGGAACTAGGCTGCAGAGCTCACAGGGGGGGAACTAGGCTGCAGAGCTCACAGGGGGGGAACTAGGCTGCAGAGCTCACAGGGGGGGAACTAGGCTGCAGAGCTCACAGGGGGGGAACTAGGCTGCAGAGCTCACAGGGGGGGAACTAGGCTGCAGAGCTCACAGGGGGGGAACTAGGCTGCAGAGCTCACAGGGGGGGAACTAGGCTGCAGAGCTCACAGGGGGGGAACTAGGCTGCAGAGCTCACGGGGGGGGAACTAGGCTGCAGAGCTCACGGGGGGGGAACTAGGCTGCAGAGCTCACGGGGGGGGAACTAGGCTGCAGAGCTCACGGGGGGGGGGACTAGGCTGCAGAGCTCACGGGGGGGGGGACTAGGCTGCAGAGCTCACGGGGGGGGGGACTAGGCTGCAGAGCTCACGGGGGGGGGGGACTAGGCTGCAGAGCTCACGGGGGGGGGGGACTAGGCTGCAGAGCTCACGGGGGGGGGGGACTAGGCTGCAGAGCTCACGGGGGGGGGGGACTAGGCTGCAGAGCTCACGGGGGGGGGACTAGGCTGCAGAGCTCACGGGGGGGGGACTAGGCTGCAGAGCTCACGGGGGGGGGACTAGGCTGCAGAGCTCACGGGGGGGGGGACTAGGCTGCAGAGCTCACGGGGGGGGGACTAGGCTGCAGAGCTCACGGGGGGGGGGACTAGGCTGCAGAGCTCACGGGGGGGGGACTAGGCTGCAGAGCTCACGGGGGGGGGACTAGGCTGCAGAGCTCACGGGGGGGACACTAGGCTGCAGAGCTCACGGGGGGGACACTAGGCTGCAGAGCTCACGGGGGGGACACTAGGCTGCAGAGCTCATGGGGGGGGGGGACTGGACACTAGGCTGCAGAGCTCACGTGGGGGTTACATGCATGTTTTTCCAACGCTTGCCGTGCCATATCAGAACCGGTAATGCATCAACCCCAAAGAAGATAGCGATGTTATGTGTTTATGGGAAGCTGCACACACTCTGACCACACAATCCATTTAATCTTAGTTATGGAAATATTAAATATTTAAGAGGGTCCTTCTCGTGGTATATAGGGTACATTTCGGGTGGAAATGTTTGTGTTATAAACGGTATGCTGGCTTGACCACTGTTTATCATTGATCTGCGATGAGACAGAAGTTAAAGCTAAAACACCTGGCATCTGACTACTTTTGATGCAAATCTTTTCTTTGCAGCACGTCTGGCATTAGGATCCGGGTAAACATTTGCACTTAAGACTTATCATAGGTGGAATTAAACTCCATGCTGTGTGATTATTTCTGTTCTGATGCTGCACATGGATTTCCATGATAATGTAAAATGTACCATGGGGCAGTGCATTGATGTAATCTGTTTGCACAAGGTTTGGCAATTATTTGATTGTGCAAACCCACAATTCCATTGGCTGATCTCAGACAATGCTGCAGACGAAGAAGCTGGGTGTACAGATCGTAGGCTTGGGGTGGTTACACATGGCTGGGGTTGTGAGGCAGGTTCAACATACTGCTGAATTCTATAAAATGGTGTAAGTGGCTGCTTATTGTAGAAAAATGTACATTACATTCTCAGGCAACCACTCTGGTTGACATGCTTTCTGTCAGTATGCCAATCACACACTCCCTAAATACTTGAGGCGTTTATGACTGTGACAAAACTGCACATTTTACAGCAGGCTTTTATATTCCTCAGCTCTTTCATTTTCAAATCTGGACCACTTAAACCAGCAGGCTCCTGACCTCTTGGGGAGAGATTTGAATATGCCTAGGCTGCTTATTTGGAGTTGCATATTAAATGCTGTTTGAGTATTGGTGTCAAATAAGCTTGTTAAATTTTAAACATTTATTGCACCTGCACACCTGCTGTCCCACAAGGCGCACAAATGTTCTCATGCTCTGGCACAGCTGGTCACAAAAAATCTTGTCCTAAAAATAAATCGATCTACCAGATTGATAAAATGTTCTTCCAATAAAACACAAGTAAACAACTATGTTTCAATAGCTATTGTTAACTGTCTTGCTTGACAATTACCCCAAAATGTACAACATTTTTGCCGGAGCGATTAAGCGGAGTCGGCCAAGAAGAGAGAATGTCACTCACTGACTGACTGACTAAACATTGTTAAATAGCGTAGTGGTTAGAGAAGCGGACCTGTAAACTATAGTTTTTAGCCTGGCTTTTGGGACAACTAGAAGTAACTGGTTAGCTGACCTCAGTTCTCGGGCTGGAGAATGACATTGTAAAAGTTCAGACCGAAATAAAGGGGCCAATCCATTTAAAACCTTAAAGACAAACATTAACATCTTAAAATCAATCCTGAAACTAACAGGAAGCCAGTGGAGGTGTTTTGTGCTCCCGTTTTCTTATACTGGTTAAATGTTGAGTGGTGGCATTTTGTACTAACTGGTGCCAATAGACTCTGTGCACCAGCGTAGTGATGAACTTCCGCTTTTGTCTAGAAGTCGGTATTGCAGTTTCCGGTTTACTTACTAATACTCATCCGCATTAGTGAACACCTAAACTCACAACAAGATGAGGGATGTTGTTGTACGGGGAAAAAAAACGAAATATAATGTACGTGACTCATTTAAGTTTAAAGGTACAAGTGGGTCATCATTTTAATCAGGAGAATGTCCTCTTTTTAACATAATATGGCTTGCGCCATTCATGACTTCTAACACTAGACTAGAAATAGTCAGAAAAGGCGATTTCTTTTATTTGTATTTTTTTATATATACTTCCACGTAACGCAGGATTAAGCGCAATTAATACCATATAGGACGAGATGTTTACTTCCTATGCCAGTTGTTATTTTTCAGTTTCGTTGTGAAATGAGGTTACAGTAGTAAAATAAAAGTGGAGACCTGTTTTGGTGCTTTTTTGAGGCTATGGAATTTCAAGCTTCATTGAGGTTAGAAGAGGATGAACGAAGGTTCGTTTCAATTCACGTGTTGTGGGGACGAGCTAGCATTCCAGCTCACCCAGTGTTCTTTTGCCGTTTTTGAGGCTAGGGTGAATTTTTATGTGTTCTATTGTCCTGCCTAATACTACACTAAAAAGGAACACGTCGCTAATAGCCGGCCGGCACACCACCGTAAACTACTTACCCTCGTAGTTGTGCAGATAACTCGATACGTAGAGTTTGAATCCCTTGTTCCGCTTGCTTGTTGGAGCAGAGGACCAGGCATCAACAATTCGATGGACATCACTAATGCTTATTTTAGGCAGGTCTTGGC